>NC_135887.1:123992742-124673830 GCF_964194155.1 Cetorhinus maximus
ACCTACCTGCATAGCTGGCAAGAGCCAAAAATTCAAATGGTCTTTGCTGGCAAGTTGCCTGTGGGACCCAGCAAACATCTGCAG
Organism: Cetorhinus maximus; assembly: GCF_964194155.1. Classification (NCBI taxonomy): domain Eukaryota; kingdom Metazoa; phylum Chordata; class Chondrichthyes; order Lamniformes; family Cetorhinidae; genus Cetorhinus; species Cetorhinus maximus. The sequence goes on from NC_135887.1 coordinate 123,992,827, forward strand.
CTCACCAGTTTGATGTAAATGAGACCCAAGGCCCAATATCAGGTGGACCTCAGGGCTGGCCATTTCAGCTGGCACATATTTTGTGGGCCCGTGCACTCCTTTATCCTGCCTTGGATTTTCCCTGCACGCCTGCCTGAACATTGCCGCATATGTTAACTAAGCTAATGCATCTGATGGATTATGTACCAGCCCATGCTTTCCTATAATTTGCAATTACTTATACCTGTATCCTTCTGAAGCTCAGACTGCACCCTTAAAAACTGGGACAACCGTTACTTTGGCTCATGTGTTATCTACCTTAATGACGTGTTTTGATTCCTTCTCATCACTGATGACCCGGCATGAGTTTCATCTATCATGCTTAATGCCAATGCTGTATCCGGAAATGAAACAGAATCATCCTGATAGTTAAAGGAAAACCTTGGCTTTGTATCAAAGTGATTTTGCTGAGCCGATGACAAATAATTAAACAGGATTGTTGACAATCGCCATGTAGGCCGTATCTTCACAGTAGAAGTCACAAAAAGCATCCCAAGAACAGTAGAAAGTCAAGAGGCACAAGGGAGGGAGGAAGTTTTAATCACAATCACAAGGGAAAATGTATGAGGAAAACTAAAGGGCCTAAAGGCTAATAGATCCATTGGACCTGATGGCTACAATCCTAGGGTCTTAAAGGAAGTGGCTACAGAGGTAGTAAATGCACTGGTTTAATCTTCCAAATTCCCTTGTTCCTGGAAAGGTCCCAGCAGATTGGAAAACCGCAAATGCAACACCACTATTCAAGAAAAGAGGGAGACAGAAAACAAGAAACTACAGGCCAATTAGTCTAATATGTGTCACTGGGAAAATGCTAGAATCCATTATTAAGGAGGTGGTAGCAGGACCTTAGAAAATCATAATACAATCAGAAAGAGCCAACATGGTTTTGTGAAAGGGAAATCGTGTTTGACAAATTTAGTAGAGTTCTTTGATGATGTAACAACCAGGGTGGATAACGGGGAACTAGTAGATGTAGTGTATTTGGATTTCCAAAAGGCATTCAATAAGGTGCTACATAAAAGGCTACTGCAGAAGGTAAGAGCTCACGGTGTTCCAGGTGATATGTTAGCATGGATAGAAGATTGACCAACTAACAGGAAACAGTTTTCAGGTTGACAAACTGTAACTAGAGGAGTGCCGCATGGATCAATGCTGAGGCCTCAACTATTTATTATCTATAGTAAACTTGGATGAAACTTGGAGAAATTTGGATTAGACTTGGATGAAGGGATCATCTGTATTTTAGCCAAATTTGCTAACGATACAAAGATAGATAGATCGGCAAGCTGTGAGCAGGATACAAAGAGTTTGCTAGAATCTTTCTGATTGTATTATGATTTTCTAAGTGTCCTGCTACTACCTCCTTAATAATGGCTTCTAGTAAAGGATTATAGATAGGTTAAGCAAATGGGAAAAAACTGGCAGACGGAGAATAATGTGGGAAAATGTGAGGTTGTTCAGTTTGGCAGGAAGAATGGAAAACAGAATATTATTTAAATTCAAAGAGACTGCAGAATGCTGCCGCACAGAGGGATCTGGTTGTCCTTCGACATGAAACACGAAAAGTTAGCAAGCAGGCATAACACGTAATTAGGAAGGCAAATGGAATGTTCACTTTATTGCAAAGGGAATGGAGCATAACAGAAAAGAAGTCTTGCTAAAACTGTACAGTTTTGTGTACAGCTTTGGTGCCTTTATCTAAGGAGGGATATAGCTGCATTGGAGGCAGCTCGGAGAAGATTTACTTGGTTGATTCCTGAGATGAAGGGATTGTCTTATGAGGAAAGGTTGAGTAGGTTGGGCCAATTCTCATTGGAATTTAGAAGAATGAGAGGTGAGCTTATTCAAACATATAAACATAAAAGGTTCTGAGGGGGCTTGACAGGGTAAGCTTGACATGCTGGGAGGCTGTTTCCTCCCAAGGGTGGGTCTAGATCGGGGGCACAGTTTAAAAATAAAGGTCTCCCATTTGAGACTGAGATGGGGAGGAATTTCTTCTCTCAGAAGGTCGTAAATCTTGGGATTCTCTTCCACAGAAAGCAGTGGAGGCTAGGTCATTGAATATATTCAAGGCTGAGTTAGATTTTTGATCGACAAGGGAGTTAAGGGTTATCAGGGACAGGCAGGAGAGTGAAGTTAAGGCTCAATCAGATCAGCCATAATCTTATCAAATGATGGAGCAGGCTCAAAGGGACGAATGGCCTACTCTTGCTCCCATTTCTTATGATCTTATGTTTAGGTGGCATTGGGTAGCTTTTATGACTAATGAACAACAGCGAGATTATTATGAATGCCTCTTTCTTGGAATCATCCTTTTCCCTCCTGCATATTTAGTAAATTTTTTTAAAAAAGCCTTTACACCCTTCTCTCCAGTGCTTTGATAATAGTCAGTATTATTTCATTTTATGCCACAGTTCTTGTATTTTCTTTCAGCATTTAGCTGAAATAAGCTTGTTCAGATAGTGCTGGCAGTGGTTTCCATTGTCTGGAATCCTCCCAGAGTGTGGCTGTGATCCGTTAGTAATGTTGTTCCTCCCTGACAGGCTTCATTTTTCAAAGTTCAATTTGTCATTTATCTAAATGGAAAATGGAGCAGCAATCAAATTTTAAGTGCAGCTGCCATAGGCTGAACCTGATTTCATTTGGCTTTACTGTCTAGACTCCTGTACAGATTCTCCAGAATCTCTACAGTAAAATTTCTCTGGATGGTTCAGTAATTTTTAATGAACTGAATAAGAAAATAGTTTCCTCCTTGCAGCTGCTAATGCGGTGATGATGGCATCAATATGTAATAAGCACATTTCTAGATCACTCCAAGTTGTGACCAACGCAGTAATGAGAGATTTATGCTTTTTAAATTATAATTTTGGGCAAAGAAAAATCATGTACTGACGGATCTGGTGTATGAGGCAACAATTAACTCAATATGTACCCAAGCAAAAAAACATTGGAAATGATCTTTGACTTTTGTCTGAGCTGGGAGTAAAGTCAACAGAGCTGGCACCATCAATCCCCCCACCTCGCCCACTTGTGGTGTTAGTGAGCTGCGGGTGCCAAGTTTTGGTTGCCGGGTGTGGGCAGGCAGGAAACTGAACAGCTCCCATGCTAAGGGATACTCAAGAGCTGGAGGAATGTCGAGTTCTCAGAGAGTTGTAAAGGGGCTGCAGAAAGCTGCAGAGATATGGGAGGCAGTGAGGTCATGAAGGGATTTAAACACGAGGATGAACGTTTTAAATATGAGGCACTGGGGGTACCAGGAGCCAATGTCCACCGGGAAGGGCAGGGGTAATGAGTAAGCGAGACATACAAACATAAAAATTAGGAGCAGGAGTAGGCTATTTGGCCCTTCAAATCTGCTTCGCTATTCAATAAGATTATGGCTGATCTGACTGCGGCCTCAATGTCACTATCCTGCCTATCCCCCAATACCCTCTGATTCCCTTGTTAGTCAAGAATCTATCTACCTCTGTCTTAAAAATAGTCATTGACCCTGCCTCTACCATTCTCTGGGGAGGAGAGTTCCACAGACTCATGACCCTCTGAAAGGAAAAGTGTCCGAGAGAAGAAACTTTTTCACATAACAGTTCGGGTCTGGAATGCACTGCCTGAAGTGTGGTGGAGGCAGGTTCAATCAAAGCATTCAAGAGGGCATTAGGTTATTATTTTAATAGAAACAATGTGCAGAGGTACGGGGAGAAAGCAGGGCAATGGCACTTGGTCATAATGCTCATTTGGAGAGTTGGTGCAGACACGATGGGCCAAATGGCCTCATTCTGTACCGTTAAAGTTCTGTCATTCTGTGATTCTTCTCCGTCTTAAATGGGACATCCCTTGTTTTTAAACTGTGTCCCCTACTTCTGGTCTCTTCCACAGGGGGAAACATCCTTTTCAGCATCCACTCCATCAAGCCCCCTCAGGATCTTTTATGTTTCAGTAAGGTCACCTTTAAACTCCAAAGGGGTGCTGAACAGTCTAGTTCAGCCTGAGACATGGTTGGAATCATAATCAAGGGTAGAACATTTTACAACCCTTCTTTCTTTTGTGGTAGAAGGCAAAGATGATGGCTTCGGTCTTCTCAATGTTTAGTTGGGGGAAATTGGGCCCATTCAAGACTGGAACAACACAAAGGCAATGGACAAGTCAAGGAGGTTGGGTAGAGGTAGAGTTGGATCATCTACGTACATGTAGAAACTACTCCAATGTCTTTGGATGATGTTGCCAAGGAGCGGCATGTCATTGAGGAAGAGTAGTCAATGATAGTTTGCCTGGGACTCTGGAAATGATCTGGCTCTGATGGAATCATTCAGAGTGGAACCAAGTAAAAGTAGTCCGACTGAGCTGTACAATGGAGGAGAGGCATTGGAGGAGGATGGTGCTGTTGACCGTGTAAAAGGGTGTAGAATGTGCTAGAGGATCCAGAGGGATAATGAACCATGGTCATAGTCACAAGAGGATGTCACGTGAAACCTTGTATGGCAATTTTTTGGTTGTGGCCAAGTGGGAGTCTAACGTGAGACACTTAAACAGCGAGTTGTGGAACAGGTGAACACAGATTTGGAAAAAGGCAACATCGTCAAGCATTTTGGAGAGGAAAATATGATGGGGTGCTGGTTTTCAGGGACTGAGGGTTTCCTTTTTAAATGGGAGGGGTGTGGGCAATAGTTTTGAAAGGAGGGCAGCAAACCTGAATAGAGAGAAACATTTACAGTGTCAGCAAAGATGATGTCCAGGCAGGAAAAGTTGGGAAGTAAGCAGTATAATGAGACTGGCGGCAAGGGAGAAGACGATGGATCTTGTGGAAGAGATGAGCTTGGAGAGAGCATGAGGCATCATTTGGAGCGATATTAGGGAGAGACATATGGGTTCAGGGTAGGACAGGAAGAGCTTCCTATCAAGCCTGGCTAAGAGGGTACAAGGAAGGGGAAAAACGATAAAGAAAGCTAACAAATGGTCTCAGACTTTGTGGCAAAGATGCATGTAAGCTCATCTAAATGGCATCATCAGATCTTCACTTTTGCATTTCAATTAGATCTTCACCTTCCTGGAGCAAGAGCTTCAGACATTGCCTGAATCGAGCTGCAAAAAAAGTATGCGTGGTGTAAACTAAGTGTAGATATGATGAGTATCACACTGCTGCAATATTGACCCCTCACCTGCTGCCCAGTTTTAGTCACATGGAGAATGCTGCAATCACACTGCAGTCCAATTTGCATCTGTAGAGAGAACAAGAAAATAAAAGGCAAAAAACTACCAACAACTGACATTTATATAGCAACTTTAACATTGTAAAACACCCAAAGAAGAGCCAACAATTGGGGCAGATGGTGGCATAGTGGTAATGTCACTGGGCAAGTAATCCAGAGACTTACGACGGGATTTTCTACGCCCGTCTGCCGCTGCGATCTTCCAGTCCTGCCGCAAGTCAGTGGACTTCTGGCTGGGGCTGGAAAATCCTGGCATTAGGCTAATCTTCTGGCGACATGGCAGCTGGTGGAATTTAAATTCAATGATTAAATCTGGAATTTAAAGCTAGTCTCAGTAATGGTGACCATGGCAACTATTGTCGATAGTCATAAAAACCCATCTGGTTCACTAATTTCCTTTAGGGAGGGAAATCCTGCCATCCTGACGTGGTCTGGCCTACATGTGACTCCAGACCCACAGAATTGTGGTCGACTCTTAACTGCCCTCTGCATGAGTTCAAGTGCAATTAGGATGGGCAACAAACCATTTTTTAATTTAAAATTTAATTTAAAAAAAAAAGAAAGAATAAAGAAAAAACAAGAGGTAGAGATGTTAGGGTAGATGACTAAAATCTTGATCAGAGAAGTAGGTTTTAAGAAGTATCTAAAGAGAGGAATAGGAGAGAGATTTAAGGGAGGGGAATTCCAGAGCTTAGACTCTAGGCAGCTGAAGGCATGGCCACCAATAGTGGGGTAAACAAAATCAGGGATGGGCAAGAGGCCAGAATTGGAATAATGTAGAGATCTAGGAGTAGGTTACATCATTGGGAAGGGCAAAGCCACAGAGGGATTTGAACTTGCTAATATTTTTTTAAAAACAACAAGCTGGGAATGCACAAAGGTCAGCTGACATCTTTGTGGCGAGAACAGACAGTTCTGCAGTTAGCGCTCACATCCAAATCATGAACTTATCTCAGCTCTCCTCGGATGCTGACTGACCCACTCTCTATTTCCAGCAAGTTCTGTTTTTGTTTTTATTGGCTGTTATCTTCATTTAGCGGTGCCACAGGCTTTGAGCGCATTTCTGCACTTGCTGTTAAAGTGCATGAAACACATCTTCAGCACGACAGGCTTCACAGACATCAGCAGTGGAGAGAAATGATCTGGCGTAGACTCTTTCAGGTCCTCCCTTTACTCTCCTTCCTCCTGGTTGTTCTACCTCCATCCGGGAATATGATTTTTTAAGCCACTGGTAGTAAGTGCTCCAGTTCCAGGGACAAGCTTCTTCTTTTAAATCCAGCTTGGAGGCAAAAAAAAAATGGAGCAATAAAGAACCGTAGCATTTTTCTAACCTTTATAAAATGACATGGCTCCAATCTCTCTAATGCAGGAAGCAGCCTGCTAGCTTCAGATGTAATTTCAGTCACTGCATTTTATAAATCATTACATCACTGGCATGGATGAAGGGTCTGGTTGTTCAAAATCTCTGTGCAATTTGCGCATTTTTCATTTGGAAAGGCATTTTCCTATTGCAATGTGGGTGTTGTATTCTGCATACATTCCTGCAGCCTACACTACATCTTTTGAACAATAAAATGCTTTCTTTCATTCTTTCCCAGCTTCTGTGAATAGATCTCTGTTGACAACAGGCTCCGCTCTCACCGTTTAAGAATTTCAAAAATTACAGTATATCAATACATTGATTGCTCAGCAATATTTTCAATGGACTCCCGAAACACTGTGTTTAATAAACTGTGGTTTGGTGGTTTAATGCAGCCATTCGCTGGCTTGTATATTAAACATACTTCTTGCGACTGAAAATAAACATTGCTTGTTAAACTGTGTGTTTAACCTACCATCTGCCACACAGTCAGGTGGCAGAACAGTGGCATAGGAAATGTCACACTTTCTAACAAGGAGCCACAAGATTGTGAACAACATTAATGCTTGTTTAATAGCGGAATCCATCTGATCGCAGATACTAGTGGAAAGAAATCACCAAGCTCCTTTACAAATTAGCCCTTATTTATTAATCTCCAATGGCAGCCTTCCATCTCATTAGAAGATGGTCTGCGTCATTGTGGCCAACTCTGTGTTAAGCACTGCCTGGTACGGCTCAGGAGCCCCACTCTGGCATTGCAGTCTCCGTTGCATTTGCTGCAGAGGAAGACAGTGGGCTGAGAAGGTGCATGATTCGCTGGCCTCTGTTTTCTCTGGGTGCCTCTTCTCAGCCAGGTGAGCTTTTCAGTTCTGCTTGCCTCTTCCATTGCGCTTCCAAACAGTCAGCCTCCAGAGGTGATGGCCGTCAGCAGCTGTCTCTCAGTTGGCAGCGTCAATGTCTGCCATCTTCATATCTTGCTTTCATGTGTTCTTGTGGCGGAGGCAATGGAAGCCTAAAGGGTCATGACCCAGTAGCCAGTTCATCGTACAGAAGGTCTTTGGGTATACAGCCATTATCCATCTGATGATGAATGTGGCCCAAGCTACCACAGACATCATTGGCTTAGCAATGAGTGTATGCTGATAGAATTAGCCAATCCAGGACCTCTGAGTTGGTGACCTTGTCCTGCCAAGAGATGCCAAAGATACGTCTGAAACAGTAAAGGTGAAAATTATTCGGCCTTTCCTCCTGCCTAGCATATGTTGCCCAGGTCTCATCACTGTAGAGGAGTGTGCTGAGGATGCAGCCTTGGTATACTCGCAGTTTGATGTTCTCTAACTCTCTAACTCAGCTTGGACATACCAGCTGCAGCTTTTGGAGATGCATGTGTTGATTGTAGCATCAAGTGACAGATTGCTGGTGATTTTGGAGCCTAGATATGTGAAGCTATCAACAACCTCCAGCATCACATTGTCAATGCTGATAGATGGCGGTGTGACAACCCTATGGACCATGACATTTGACTTCCTGCTGCTGATGGCCAAGCCAAACACTTTACAGGTGTGACAGAGCCTGTCCATTTGCCGCTGGAGGTGCTCCTCTGTGTAGAATGCTAGTGTGGCATCGTCAGTGTAGAGCACCTCTCTGATGAGGACTTGGCGCACCTACTTTTGGATCTCAGGTGAACAAGGTTGAACAGCTTTCTGTCAGTTCTGGTTTGTAAGCAGACACTCTCTGTAGATGACCCGAATGCTTATGACAGCAGCAAAGACGAGAATATGCCAAAGAGTGTCTGTTCCAGAACACAACCCTGTTTGACCCCACTGCGAATCTCAAAGGGTTCCGATCTTGCAGCATCGTAGCTGACCTTACCCATCATGTTGTCATGGAAAGAGGAGATCACATTGAGCAGCCTTGGTGGGCAGCCAGTTTTCTCCAGCAACTTAAATAGACAGCCTCTGCTCACATGGTCAAATGTCTTGATGAGATCGATGAAGGTAGTCCATAGTGGTCTCCTATCTTCACGGCATTTCTCTTGCAGCTGCCAGACTGAGATGATCCTGTCAATTGTAGATCTTCCAGTTCTGAAACCACACTGGGATTCTGGGTAGATGTGTTCAGACAGGATCTGCAGTCTGACAAGGACAACACGGTTAAATAGTTTCCCCACAATGCTCAGCAGGGAAATGTCCTGATAGTTGCTGCAATTGCTGTGGTCGCCCTTTTGCTCTTGTACAGTGTCACAATCTTTGCATCACACATATCCTGGGGCACTGCCCCCTCCCTCCAGCAGAGACAGAGAAGTTCGCACAGTTGTTGCAGGAATGCCGGTTTCCCGTGCTTGATGAGCTCAGGCAGTTTGGCATCAGCACCTGGAGCATTGTCCATGGCAAGTGAGTCAATAGCTTTCCTCACCTCCTCCACTGTGGGTTCAATATCCAGCTCTGCTGTGACAGGCAGGTTTTACATGGTCTTTACAGCTTCCTCAGTGACAGTATTCTCCTTGGAGTACAACTCAGGATAATATTCCAAGCATCTCTCCAACTGTTTATTGCAGTTAGTGATGACATCCCCTGTATTCGTTTTCAATGGAGCCATTTTCTCTGCTAATAGACTTGTTGCCTTTTTGATCCCTTCATACATACCCCTGACATTTCCTGTGGCAAAGGGCATCTGGATATTCTGGCAGAGTTGTAACCTGTAGTCATTGACACACGGCCTAGCCATCTATTGGACAGTACTTTCAACTGCTTTCAGTCCAGTCAGAGTCTTCTCGCTCAGATCTGTCTTGTAATTGATGAAAGCGGACCAGTAGGCTTCAATGACAGGTGCCATCACAGTAATGTTAGCCTTAAACCTGTCAACGTTTTTCTGCTCTTGCTTCCCATTTGCTGAGAGAGCGGTATTATTTGTTCCGTTTTGCTTCTGCACATGGTGTGAGGCTGCCTATGAACACCTGTTCAATCGAGGTGAGGAACTTTTTTGATCTGGGTTCGTAGTCTGGCTTACGTTGACACAAGAACGGCATTTCTGCTTTGAATGAAAAAACTTTGAGGGTTGCATCCTAACCCTGGGGCACATCAGAGAGTGATCTATGTGATAGTTAGCACTGTGGTATCTGTGTGCAATGAGAATGCTGTACAGAGAGCCAAGTCTTGTGATAATCAGATCCAGCTGGTGCCAATATCCTGATCTTGGGTGTCTCCAAGAGACCTTATGGCACAGTTTGTTCTGAAAGAAGGTGTTAGTTACACAAAGATCATGGTTACAGTAAAGCTCAAGTGGTCTCTGTCCATTCTCATTTGTCTTCCTCAGGCCATGATGTCATTGGCAGGAATAGGGATTTGCCTTCTCTGATTTGGTGATAATAGGGCAGGGTGGATTGCCAACCTTTCCTTGTACCCCCCATTAATTACCACTCAGGCAGTGAAGGTAAAAATTCACCTGTCTGAAAATTGTAAACGTAAGAAGAACTTGGGTCTAAGTTATTATTCTGCATGTTGAGTGACTTTTAATGGATTGATTTTAAAATTCTCGTCCTTGTTTCCAAATCTCCCCATGGCCTTGCCCCTCCCTATCTCTGTAATCTCTTCCAGCCCTACAACCCTCTGAGATATCTGAGCTCCTCCAATTCTGGCCTCTTCCGATTTTAATCACTTCATCATTGGTGGCTGTGCCTTCAGCTGCCAAGACCCTAAGCTCTACAATTCCCTCCCTGCCTCTCTTCCGCTCTCTTTTAAACTGTTTCTTAAAACCTACCTCTTTGGCTAGGCTTTTGGTCATCTTTCCTAATATCGCCTTATGTGGTTCAATGTCAAAAGTTTGCTTGATAATACTCCTGTAAAAAGCCAAGGGGTGTCTTACCATGTTCAAGGCACCATATATATAGACAAGTTGTTGTTTGATGTTTATGGTTGTGATTGTACTTGTGTCAGTGCAGAAGTACATTTTGTTTAACAGCCAATCACACTCACTGTCACTTTGGATATTATCATATCAGTGTACAGTCATAGGGAGCAAGGCCATCTCCCCCAGTCAAGAAAATTAGTGACTAGGAATAACCAGGATGAACCCAGCTCTATCGATTCTGTTCTACCTGCTAAACTGTTTTGCTTCATTCACTGGGGTAGGTCTTGGCTTTGTGTGAGAGTTATCACTTTGAAAACTTTTTGAGTAGATTGAAGCTTCATACGCTCTTGCTTTGTTTATCATTCAGGTGGTCATGTCCTTCCCCTTCTGGTTGGTACTTCCATGTTCAAAGACCTTGGGCCCAATTTTAACTCCTCAAGTGGACAGGTTTTGAGTGGATTAAAATCTTGCCCATTAACCCAAAGCCTATGGGCAGAATTTTCTGGCTGACGTGCGGGTGGTGGAGCTCGCACATCAGCGCTTTAAATATTGCGCGATATTTCGGTCGGCGGGCGCGCTATGCAGCAGGACGCGCGCCCGCCATTAATTAAAGGCCTCGTTAAGGCCCTTAACTTGCCAATCGACGAGGATTTTGAGGGGCCCGTGCGAACTTCGGTGCACGGGCCCAACGGGCAGGCAGGTAGGTGATTTTTTATTAAAACTTATGAACTGGCGGGATATGTGGACTCAGAGGGGTTGTTCATGTTTTTCGTGAGGTATTTAATGCATTAACGATTGCAGCAATCATCAGTGGTTTGGATGGTGGGGAGACAGAGTGGATGGGACTGTGGACCTCAACTACCTGGCCGCTGCACCCCAGCCTCGCCGACACCTGCCGCCCTGGCCGCCTGCCCCCTCCCCAGCTCCATGGCCTGCTCCTCAAATGTGGTGAAGCGCTGGAGCAGGGCGTGCCCACCTCCAGTCCTCTGGCGCTCCCGCTGATTGTGTTCAGTTTTTGCCTGCAGAACAGAGAGGATTTATTGGGGCTGATCGCTCATGTACTCTGCACGCACACACCGCACCCCAACCACAGTGGCCCATCTGAGGCCTCCAATGGCTCCTGTCCACACTACTGGTGATCAGTCCCCAGAAGATAGTACGGCTGGTCCCAACTCTCTCCCCCAATGGTCACCTTGGACACATTCGACGTCCATCACTTTGAATAACTTGATGGCTCTTGGCCACGACACCTTGAGGCTCCCCTTCCACCATCTCATCACCATCAATATGACATGTGTTGGAGTTCTGAGTATGTGTCTGGCTGCCTCCCCTGCAGGTTGCCCCCAGACTACTCAAATGCGACAAACGCTAACATGTGCTGTGGGGAGAACCCATCTTCTCCTCATCCACTAAGGCTGATGTAAGCATGGTCACTCTATGTTTGCCCACCCAGCGTGCGCCAAATGCCCAATGCAGTAACGACAGTAAGACGTCGGGGGTGGGGGGGAGGGGCTCAAAGGCTAAGGCTACCTGCTGGGTCAAATGGCCAAGGCCGACATGGTACTGACCCTTCCAGAGTGCAGCAAATCATTGAATCATTTGCGGCACTGGGTGCCTGTGCACCGCACATCATCATGGGCGCTGACAGCGACACCCACCTCCTCCCACCCCTGGCTGGTGACGTGGGGGGCCCTTCTCCTCCTATCCTCTGGATTCAAAATATCCTGACGGCTGGACACCTCTTTGAGGAGGACAGCAAGGCAGGCATCGGAGAATCAAGGGGCACAGTGGCCCCCCCGCTGGCCTCTCCTGCAGCCTGTCCCCCTCCTCCTGCTCATGCTCGTGTGCTCTGAGAGCATCCTGTCTCTCTCTCTGTGAGTAGCCATGGTGCACTGCCTCAACGAGGCTGCCTGGCCACTCTTTATACAGACTGCCAGTTCCCCATTGGAACCGGCGCTCGGAACACGCCCACCTCCGCAACGATTTTCCCGCTCCACACGGGAGTCGCTAACCCGCTGGGCGGGCCTGAATTGGCCCGCCAGCGCAAAATGGCAACGCGGCCCATTTTGGTGGCGGCGATCGGTTGCCCACCCGCCGCCAAGTCAGTCGGGCCCGCCTGCCCGTCAAGGGCAAAATTCTGCCCTATGTATTCTTCTAAATAGCCTTGGCGCATAAGCAGTATCGATAGTATAGAAATATTTATGCTTCTAGATCTGGATGTTTGTAGTCCAAGGAAAGAATCATTGCTTAATTTAAGGTGTCGGAAATTAAATTTGGCAAATAGCTGATTGAGTGGAACAGCAGCATAGGTTAAATGTGGAGTATCTATGCGAAATGGATGATAGTGAGTTGGCAGCCTGTTATAACCAGGAGAGATATAAAATCAGTTGCTTATCCCCCAACATCCGTTTTACATTATCGCACAAAGTCAAAATTTATCCCAATGTGTCTTGGAAATGCCCTTTCAAATATACAAAAAGCAAAAATGCATGAAGGAAGTAAATTGTCTAAGTTTTGCATGTTTTCCTCTCTCGCTTTCGCTCCCCAGCTCCCTCTCTTATCCTGAAGGCACTGGTTCTTCCTAAAGCAGCTATCTGGGGCCTTGCCAGGGGCTCATTCCTCAGTCAGCCAGTGGGATATTCAACCATGAAGAGCACCGGACAGACATACTTCCACTTTTAACTGGCAGAAGTTTTTGGGAAATTAGCCTGACATCAGTAGTAGGGAAAATGTTAGAATTTATTATAAAGGACGTGATAACTGTACGCCTAGAAAATAATGGGAAGATTGGGTAGAGTCAATATAGATTTATGAAAGGGAAATCATGAATGACAAACCTGTTGAAGTTTTTTGAAGATGTTACCAGCAGGATAGATAAGGGAGAACTAGTGGATGTGGTGTATTTGGATTTTCACAAGGCTTTCGATAAGGTCCCACACAAGAGGTTAGTAAGCAAAATTATAGCACAATGGGATTGCGGGTAATATACTGGCATGGACTGAAGACTGGTTAATGGACAGAAAACAGAGAATAGGAATAAGCAGTTCATTCTCAGGTTGGCAGGCAGTGACTAATGGGGTACTGTAAGGATCAGTACTTGGGCCACAGCTGTTCACAATCTATATCAATGATTTAAATGTGGGGACCATATGTAATATTTCCAAATTTGCTGATGACACAAAACTTTGTGAGAATGTGACTGGTGAGGAGGAGGCACAAAGGCTTCAAGGGGATTTGGACAGGCTAAGTGATTGGGCAAGAACATGCAGATGGGTTATAATGTGGAAAAATGTGAAGTTATCCATTTTGGTAGGAAAAACAGAAATGTACAGCATTTCTTAAATAGGGAGAGATTGGGAAGTGTTGACATCCAAAAGGATCTGGGAGTTCTTGTTCTTGAGTCACTGAAAGCTTACATGCAGGTGCAACAATCAATTAGGAAGACAAATGGTATGTTGGCCTTTATTGCAAAGGGATTTGAGTACAGGAGTAAGAAAGTCTTGCTGCAATTGTATGGAGCCTTAGTGAACCACACCTGGTGTGCAGTTTTGGTCTCCTTATCTAAGGGGAGAGATACTGGCTATAGAGAAAGTGCAACAAATGTTCACCAGACCAATTAATCCCTGGGATGGCGGGATTGTCCTGTGAGGAAAGATTGAGGAAACTGGGTCTGTATTCTCTAGAGTTTAGAAGAATAAGCATTGACCTCATTGAAGTGTACAAAATTCTTAGAGTGCTCGATAGGGTAGATGCAGGAAGGATGTTTCCCCGGGTTGGGGGGTCTAGAAACAGGGGACACAGACTCAGAATAAGAGATAGGCCAGTTAGGATGGAGATGAGGAGGAATTTCTTCAGATAGAGGGTGGTGAATCTTTGGGATTCTTTACTCCAGAGGGCTGTAGAGGCTCAGCCATTGAGTCAAAGCAGAAGTCAATAGATTTCCACATACTAATGACATTAAGGGATAGGGGGATAGTGTGGGAGGATGACACTGTAGTAGAAGATCAGTCATGATCTAGTTGAATGGCAGAGCAGGCTCGAGGGGCCGAATGGCCTACTCCTGCTCCTATGTTCCTATGATCCTCGTCACAAGTAGCAATCCTGGTTGATTTTTCCACTCCCCATGATGGAAAGTGCACTTCAGCTGTTATTGTGGCTGAGATCAGCAGAGTCTGGCAGTTTGGGTCCTTCTGATACAGAGAATCTTGCTTGGCACTGGTTCATGAGATAAGCAAGGGGCTGCTTTTTTCTTTTATTAAGGTGTTGTAGTTTTCTCCTTTGGGCTTTTTTTTTAAAGCACGGACTTTAGAATCTATTTTAAGTGTGATTATACCCAAAGTTGATTGTGCAACACTACTACCAGCAGCTCATTCATAAAATACCATATCTGAAAAGCACATAAATCAATGAAGCATTAGACATTAACTGTTAATGTGAGCAAATTTGGGACATCAAAATATGATTATATTCATGAATGAAAAATGAATAGGGAACCTCTGGAGTACTTTGCTGCAACTATATCGGGGTTGTTTAGGATAGCCTCTTACCTCAGTTCCTGTCAACTTGGGTGGACTTAATCATGCTACAACCTGACCTTGACATCAGGGGACTACTAATACAGAAATATAAGAGTAAAACAAATGGAGCAAGACAATCAAAGGAAGGTTAAAGATCCCTTTCCACTGTTTCCTCTTTAACTGATGGTTTATTCAGATGGTTTGCACATAAATCTACATTACACTGATATTACAAAGGGGTCTGTGCCTCTTTTGAGTGCTTAACATAAAACTGGATAGAATTAAAATGGATAATGAATGTTTAATGCATCCAAATGACTTTTGTTTTGTCTTTCTAGCTCCAAAGAAGAGCCATGTTGGACTCAAAATGTTAACTGTTTCTCTCTCCACATATTCTGCCAGACCTGTTGAGCTTGCCCAGCATTTACTGTTTTTATTTCAGATTTTATTTCAGCATCCGCAGCTTTTGCTTTTATTTGACTTTTGTTTTATGTTTTCTACTTTAACAAAAGTTAAATTTATGATTGGTTAATGCGTCTGTTAAAATAACAGATAGAAGAATGTCTGGTGAGTGCAGCAAGTCATTTCTACCCAATGATTTCAAAAATCATAGATGATATTCTACATTTTACAAAATTATGCTGCATTCTATGCTAGTTCTCTAGAGATAGAGCTTCACATTTTACACCAAACAAATTTGTTGCTCTCTCAAAACACAAACCCAACAGCTAGAACATTGCATGACATAAAAGTACAGTTGTCCAAAAGATAGGGAGGTGCTACTCAAATATGTCAAAAACCCAAACTGCCTGTGAAAGTGGAAATCTACAAGCTATGTATGAAGGAATCTAGAGTGTGCTTGGTCCTATCATCACCAAAGTTGCCACCCTGAAATCAGCAGCTGGTGAAGTACTCACCGACTGAAGTAAACTTTTGTCCCGCTGAGCTGAACTCTACTGTGAGCTGTATTCCTGTGAGGTGGACATCTCCCAGTCCACATTTGATGCTCTCCTGCAACTTCCTGTCATGGGTGAGTTGGATGAATAACTTGAGTCTCATCACTTGGGCTTGAAAAGGCCATAGGCTGCTTAGCAAACAGAAAGGCACCTGGGAAGGATGGAATCCCAGCTGAACTGCTCAAGTACAGAAAGTCCCATCTATTACCATACATTTATGACTTTCCCCTACTCTGCTGCTAAGTAGGCTCCGTTCCTTAGGAAATGCATGTGGTGTAGGGTGCACCCATAGTAATGTTAGGAAGAAAGTCCAGGACTTTGACCCAGTGACTGAAGGAACTGTGATTTATTTCCAAGTCAGGATAGTGTGGCTTGGAGGGAAGCTTGGAAGGTGGTGTTCCTTTGTGCTTGCTGCCCTTGTCCTGCTTGGTGGTTGAGGTCCCAAGTTCGAGAGCTGGCATCGAAGAAGTCTTAGTGCCTCTTGTAGATAGAACACACTACAACTATGTATTGCGCTGCCAATAAAGCTGTCCTGTCAATGAAGAGACGTAGAAATGGCTGCAGTGAGGACATGAATTGGAATGGCTCCATTTAGTGAAATGCCATTGCAGCTGTTTTTTTGTATTTGTTCTCAGGATTTGGTCAATACTAGCAATGGTGTATTTATTACCCATGTCTAGTGGTCCTGAGAAGGTGATGGTGGACCTCCATTGCAGACCATGTGGTGATGGAGGTAGATTGTGAGTTCCAGGTTAGTGACCCAGCAACAGTGAAGGAATGGTGATATATGGGCAGGTCAGGATGGTGTTTGCTTTGCAAATAAACTTGAAGGAAATAACAACATTACTGCACTTAAGAGTCAGCTGTGGCTCAATTGGTAACACTCTCACCTTACAGCGTGAGGACCTTAGGTTCACAATCCCACTCTAGAGACAGAAGTGTAAAAATCTAGCTTGACCATCCAGTGTAGTGCTGCATTGTTGGAGGTGCTGTCTTTCAAACGAGACAGTAAAGGAAGACCATGTCTGTTCATTCAGATGGATGTAAAAGATTGTGGAGCAGTATATTGAAGGGGAGTTATTCCTGGTGCCCTTACCAATAGTTATACTATACTCGAGATCATTAAAGTAGATTGCCTGGCCATTATCATGTTGCTGTTTGTGGGAGTTTGCTGTGTGTAAATTTGCTGTTTGTTTCCTACTTTAGAATAGCAACTACACTTCAACAGTACTTTATTGACTGTAAAGTGCCTTGGGGCATCCTGTGAAAGGCGCTATGCAAATGCAATTCTCTCTTTTTGCTCTTGCCCTCCTTAGTTGCGGAAATCAAATGAACTGTGCTATCCTGGATGGTGCCAAGATTCGTGAGTGTTGCTGCACTTCACAAATCCACCTCACTTCCTCCTCCTACTGGGGAACATTTAGAAAGAGCAAATGGTTAGGAATGGAGGTCTTCTGGTGCAGTGAATAGTGTTTCTGCCTCGGAGCCAGAAGCTCTGGGTTTAAACCCCACTTCAGGAATTGATGGCCAAGGAAAGTGCGTTCATAACATGACAAAACAGGTTGAGCATCAACCTGTAAACCCTTCTAACATACACTAATGGCAGGTGTAATTGCGGGAGAGAGTCCTGGCCAGCCATGTGATGGAAAGATAATTGGAGCCTCTACCATCACGATTCATACATGCATGTAAATGTGTATATCACAACTGCAACTCAGACTCCTGCTTGGACGGTTGGTTGGCTCAATTGGCTGGATGGTTGGCATCGACTAGATTGATGCCAACAACCTAGGATTCAATCCCAGTTCTGGCTGGGGTGGATTTGGGACCTGCCTCTTTGCTCTCAGCATGATGGAGGTTATGGTGATGTAGGTCGGACCTGCTTTGGGCAGAGAATTGAAGAAGATGTGATTAGGAATTGAAACCATGGGCGACATTTTCTGGTTGACGTGTGGGGGGCCAGGCCCCGCATGTCCACACGTAAAATGATGCGCGGTAACGTCGGGCGAGCGTCGCCGTGCACCATCGCGAAATTTCGCTGGGCGGGCGCGCGATGATGTCCGACGCGGGCCTGCCATTAATTAACGGGCCACTTAAGGCCCTTTAGTCTTCAATCGACGCTGATTTTTCAGCACCCGTGCGATCTTCGGGTTGGCGCACGGGCGCAATGGGCAGGTGGGTAGGAGACATTTCAATGAACTTCATCCACGGGCAGGATAAGAGGGCTCAGTGGGGTCGTGATTCTGCTCTGTGAAGTATTTATTTTTGAAAGTTTTTTAAACTTGCCTGTGTGATCTGCAGTACTTCAGAACGCATCCCAGCTGCTTTGTCTGGACTCTTAACCTTCAGGTCAGCACTCTGCAGTGAGGAATCTTTTCTGGGCCTGCAGGTTTCAGGAAGCCTTCCCTTAGCCTGGGTATGGGAGCTGATCTGTCCACAGGAGGCAGCTCCTCTGAGGAGGAAGGGAGGGCTAGAAGGGGGAGGAGGCCCGGAGTGCACATTCACCCTTCACGGGAGCCACCTTTGGGAGGACAGGCGCAGGCACAAGAGGCGCAGGGCCAAGAGTTTGTCCAAGGCAGAAGGGGCTGCAGAAGACGCCACTATCCTGCTGTCAGGGTATACAGGCGGCGAAGCAGCTACCTCAATATGACTGAGGTGCAGTGCCGAAGGAGGCTCCGACTCTCAAGGGAGACAGTGAACTATATCTGTCAGATGATTGGGCCTGAGATCTCCCCTAACTGTGTGGGTGGACACCCCATGCCAGTGGCTCTGAAGGTCACAGTTGCCCTCAACTTCAATGCCTCTGGCTCCTTCCAGGGCTCGGTGGGTGATGTTTGCGGTGTCTCCCAATCAGCTGTACATACTTGTGTTAAGCAGGTCACAGATACTCTGTTCAGACATGCATTGACCTTCATCCACTTCCGTTGGGACCAGGCAAGCCAAAAACTGAGCAAGAGGCTTCGCAGCCATTGTTGGCTTCCCCCACGTCCAGGGTGCAATAGACTGTACACATGTGGGCATCAAGGCACCAGCAGGTGAGCCCAGTGCCTTCACCAACAGGAATGGCTTCCACTCCATGAACGTGCAGATAGTGTGTGATCACAGGATGCTGATTCTACAAGTCTGTGCAAGGTACCCAGGCAGTTCCCATGATGCCTACATCCTCAGACACTCCCAGGTGCCGGGGCTTTTCAGTGCTCCAGCCCGGCTGGATGGATGGCTGCTGGGTGACAAGGGCTATCCCCTCAGAAGGTGGCTCATGACGCCTCTCCGCCATCCAAGAACAGAAGCTGAGCAGCGGTACAATAGGAGCCAGGACACCACAAGGGCTGTGGTGGAGAGAACCATCGGTCTTTTCAAGATGCGCTTCCGATGCCTGGACCGTTCAGGGGGCGCACTCCAGTACCCCCCAGATCGTGTCTCGGTGATAGTGGTTGCATGCTGCGCTCTCCACAATCTTGTGCTGGAAAGGGGGGGACGCAGTGGACGATGAAGATGTTGACGCAGTGTCTGCGGCTGCACACGATGAGTCCAGCAGTGAGTCCGAGGATGAGCAGGCACAGGGAAATGCTGAGGGGGTAGACGCTGACCCGAGAGTACTCCAGGGAGGTAGGGACACCCGGAATGCTTTAATCCAACGAACCTTCAGCCAGCACAACACAGATGGACCATCAGGACAAGCCTGGGCTGGCGCCTCGATACTCGACACCTAAGTGCAAAATCTGCCAGAGCATCAGCAGGAACTAAGGGCCTTGTAAATAAAGGTGAATATCCAAAGAATCCACAGAGCATGACGCTTTTCTTAAACATACACATGCAGCAGAAACGAACTGCCCTCAGCCATGGTCACACATCTGGCATTTAATGTGCGAATCAGAAGTTCTCACAGTTATTAAATAGTAGTGTAAGCAATCAAAAATAAATCATAAAGACCTAATCTCGGGCCAACACAAAAGCACCAGTGAAAAACCCGTGGTGTGCCTAAGTGCCTTATGCTTTCGTTTCCAGGTGCTGCGTCTTGGTGCTGCCCCATCGCTCGGAGTGGCTTCTGAGCCAGCCTGCTCACTGTGCTGTCCTGTTGGCCTCAATGACCTTGGCGGGCGTCCTCTGGCCCATGGAGCCTGTGCTGGCCCCGCCTGGGGGGGAGCTGCCAGTTCCACAGCTGGCACCTCCCCAGTCGTCGCAGCCTCACCGGATGATACGGTCACTGGGAGAGGGGTGGAGGAGCTGGTGCCCTCATCCGGAGCGCCCTGAGAGGAGCCTGCAGAGATGGCAGGAAGTTGCTGCGCCAACGCGAGATTGCCTCGGACCTCCCTGCTCACCATGGATGGATGGGCAACGAGTTGGGAAGCTTGATGCCCACACCATCTCCCACACTGGCACTGACCAGCTGAGGTCAATGCCGATGTGAGGGCTTGCTGGTCAGAGTGTATCCCCAGGAAGCCCTGATGGGTCTCCTGGAGCAGACTCTCCACGAGAGTCGCCACTCTCTCCATGGTGGACCCATAGCGCTTGGACATGTGGCTCATTGCTTCGGCGATCATTCGCGTGGACTCCTCCACCATGGAGACCATGCCAAGCATAGCCTCATGTATCACCCCCAGATGCTCCCGCACACCCGGCCACATTTCCTGTACCTGCTGCGTCGCGGACGACTCCAGAGCCACATCATCAGGAACCAACTGAGCATGTGCCTGGTCCCCTGCAGTCCTCCGACTGCTGGCACCATGTGCACCCTCTGTCTCTGCCAGCTCCTCAGCGACTGTGAAGTGCCCTCACCGCTGTGCCCCGGGACACTAGCCAATGCTCTAATTCCAACCGCTGTGCTAGTATATGCACTGGTGCCTGCCTGGCAGAAATGGTGTGACGCTGGTGAGACTTCAGGCCCCTCAGTTGTGAGAGGGGGCCTCTGCTGCTCCTCCTCCCAGCCGTGCTCTGATGATGCTGATGAAGAACAAGGACAGTGGATCAGTTAGCGTGCACACATTGACAAACTTCATCCCTGTCCCCCAGGCTCATTATGCGCTCAACCTCCCATAACCAGTGGCTGAGCAATGTTGCAACAATAACTAATTTAACAATCCTCGGTGCTATGGCTGTTGGGAGGACAATGCGGACCTAACTGTTGGCCTTAAATACCTGGCCGTGCCACCCCAGCCTCACCGACACCAGTAGACCTGGGTACATGGCACCTCTCCAACTCAAGGGCCTCCTGCTGGAACCAGGTTAATATGGAGAGCTGTGCCTGGCCACCTCCAGTCCTTGCATGCTCAGATGCGTTATGAGCATTCCTCTCCTGAAAAAGACCATTCATTAGGGCAAATTGCACATGGACCTTGCTCGCGCACATCACACCCCAACCAGAGTGGGACATATCAAGCAAGAGCAATACTTCTTCAAGGTAGACATTCCTTGAAGTGAGGTGGCAGTCAAATTAAACACTAAGATAAAAGCAAAATACTGCAGATGCTGGAAATCTCTCCGTCAGGATTTCCGCCTATCTCTTTTGCCTTATTCACCTTCATTGCTTTCCATTTCTCTCCTGGTGTTTGCCACCTATCACTGGCCCTCTGCCTGTCCTACCCCCCCTTAAACCAGCTTATATTTCACCTCTTTTCTATTTTTCCTTAGTTCTGATGAAGAGTCATTCGGACTCGAAACATTAACTGTGTTCCTCTCCGCAGATGCTGTCAGACCTGCTGAGTTTTTCCAGGTATTTTTGTTTTTGTTCTAGATTTCCAGCATCCGCAGTATTTTGCTTTTAACTGAGTAAATAAAACCTGGCAGGAATGTGATATGGATGGCACTTGCTGATGATTAGCTGAACACTTGATGCCTGTCTGATGGGAGTAAGCACATCGTAGGCATTGCACTTTTCTCGCATTACTTTTGTTATTCAAAAATGGGAATATTCTAGATGATCTACAAATGAGAGGAGTTATTATCACCAAGGCTTGGATGTAAACTGGTGCTCTAATGTTTTGTAAGACTTTATTCGAGATGGGCAGATGGGATAGAGTTCATTCATTCATGTGCGATTTGCCCAAAGGCAGGTCCTTGGCTGGTTGTCTGCTGATGCTTCATGCTAAGCCATTTCCATGGCAGTTTTGTCAGTGGTGATTTATCATTGCCTTCCATCTCAGGGGAAGGGCAAGGAGGCAGGGCCCAAGACCACCTCAGTCAGGTCAGGAATCAAATCTGCACGGTTGCTATTATTCTGAACCACACAGGAGCCATCAGGCCAACTAAGCTAACTGTTGTTGAATAATGAATGCTGATGTAGGGCTATGTATAATAGTAGTGGTGGTTTATTTGGCCCATATTATTAAATATCAGCACCTCCTGGCCATAAGTATTACTTACTGTACACATTTTATGTCTTCTATGTGCTGTCACGATGATATGACATGTTCATGTGTGATATTGATCTTTAATTCCACCGGTGATCAAATATATATTGAGCTCCTTTAAAAGGACTTTTAAAAAGCAAGCACAGACACAGGCTTATGATGGCTGATCACCTGGTGTTACAACCTGGCCAGTTTATGGATGTCTCCAATGTGAATTACAAATAAGACATGCCAAGGCCACCTCCTGTGGGATTTCACACCTGCTGATGTCAAGAATTACTTAAAAAGATTTAGTTAAACTGTACTGGCTCTCACCATTTGCATTTCTATAAAGCTACCTTTCAAGCGGAGACAGAAAGTCAGCCTGGATAATTGTTATATAGAAGGTCTTCTTCTTATCTCATCAAGATGGAGGACGGATCATTCAGGAGTTAATGGCTGGGACATTAAAGAAACTAATCACCTAGGTCATAACAATAGCCAAGGTCTGTCCAGACAGGAACTAATCAATTACCTTAAATATCTTTGTAACTTTACCTGGGTGGGTTTTTAACTCAATAAAAACTAATGTCTTTGTGTTTTAAATTCAAGAAAGCCGGTGAGACTGGTTTCTTTGCAGTCAGCACGTAAATGGTTAAGCACAGGCATTGAGTTAATACCTTCATCCTTATAAATTACATAAATCCCTGTTACAATCAATCAAGGAGTGGAAAGAAAGGGCAAGTCCTGACACGTGTCTTCACTGGTCATAACAGTACATAGGAACACCATGGGGAGAAATTTTAGCTTGGCGGGCGGGCACGCGCCTGACCTGACCAAGCGTAAAATGACGTGCAATGACGACGGGCAAGCATCCCGACATCATCATGCACTCACGTGATATTTCGGTAGGCGGGCGCGTGTCAGAGTCGGCAGGATGAGGTTTCCAACTGCAAATAAAAATAAAATGAATTTTTTACAATTTCATTTATTACATGCCCCTACTCATGTGACGGAGTCACGTGAGGGCAGATGTTTTATAACATTTTTAAAATCTTTATTTCTAATTTTTAAAACTCTCCATCTCCCTGAGGCAGCCTCTGTGCCTCATGGAGATTTTCAAGTGTGCACTCGCGTGCACGTTTGAAGTTTGCGCTCCCCCTCCTCCCCCTCCCCTCAACACAGACAGCGCTGAGTGCTGCCACTCGCGTTTCACGCTAGGGGGGCCTTAATTGGCCCACCAGCATGAAACCGTGGCCCGGTCCCGATCGTGGGCGGCGGTCGGCTTCCCGCCCATCCCCACCGGGCCCATCAAGGGCAAAGTTCTGCCCCATATGTAGGCATTGATAGGTGGGTTGGGGCACATATAAAGATGGCTGTTGTGCATTTAGCGTTTCAGGTACTTTAAGTGAATGTGTTATCTATTAGAGCCTGCCTTCAGACTCATACATGCAGATACATCTTCCGGGATTTTGGTTGGGTTCCTCTTTTGCGCTTATTAGTGCTGCCTGTCTTCTTCCGCCCTCTCCATGGCAATAGCCTTTTAAGAGATTAGGTTTGTGCAAGACACAGTAATCAACTGTAATTTTGGACACACTGGCTAACCTGTACTATGGCACTTTCCTATTCATTAGGGCATCTGAACCTTTGTCAAGGATGCCAATGGTCTTCTTCATCAAAGCTCTGGTAGCTACATGTTGCTTTATCATATACCTCTGCTAGTCATGCTGTTAGGTGTTTTAGTGGGGTCTGGAGCATGGCTGGAGTGGATAGCCTTGGAACCCAGTAGCCATCCATCCAATCTCCCTGGTCCAAGAAATAATGATGTTGCCATGCACTGCTGTTGTATGAAGAGATCAGGTTTCAAAAATGTTTTGATAGATCATTCCCATTATCAGTGCCTACATGTGGAGTTCTTATAAAGATATAGACATAACGTGTGTACAGCAAATCATGATTATGGACAGCAAGTGATGGCTATTTAATTATATGAAGATGTCATATTTCAGGATTTTTTGATCATTTTTTCTACAGAAATATTTTCATAGGTTGTGGCATATATATCGACCTTTGGAGCCTGGAAAATCCTTCCAAAAGCTGAGATCAACTTATACGCCGAGTATAAACTGTGAACCGCTGGTATTGGTACAGGTGGTCACCATTTTGACATGTGAAATAAAAACATAACACTGGTAATTCAAATTAAACCAATATGACATATTTTATTGAATGAATTAATTCTACAAAGATGCCTTTAACCGCAATCAAAATATTTTAAAAACCATCAAATTTATTGTCTTTGGCATCTGACACAAAGAGTTCATCGAATTCATTCTGAGTCACTTTGGCTGTGGCATCATCATAAGGATCCCACTCTGGGTCAGATTTAGTGCTTTCGTTCCATCGTCCATGCAGGCTAGTATCATGGGCAGAATTTTGCCCTTGGTCGAAGGGCTTGGCGGGGGCAGTCGGGAAGCCGACTTCCGCCCGCAATCGGCACTGCACCACAATTTCATGCTGGCGGGCCAACTAAGGAAAGGACCAGGTGAAACGCAAGCGGCAGCGCTGAGCGCCGCCTGTACGGGGCAGGGAGAAGGGCGAGCAGACTGAACGCAAACTTCGCGCATGTGCAGGAGTGTGCGCTTGATAATCTCCTTGACACATGAGCAGGGATAGGTTATTGATGAAAAATTAAAGTTTTTATTTTATTTTTATTTGCTTTTGGAAATCTCATCCCACCTGTGGGTGAGGTTTCCAAGGAAATGCAAAGGCAGCTTGGCTTTTTCGCCTACCCACCAACCGTTAGGTTAGACGGGCAGCGAAAATTTTAACTTAATTGACTACTTAATGGCCTTAACAGGCCTGTTAATTGTCGGCGGATGCACTGCCAGCTCTGGCGCGTGCCCACCGACTGAACGAACGCGCGACTGCGCCTTGATGTTGGCACACTTGGCCAACGTCAACACGTGTCATTTCACGCTCGAGCTTTCTGCCCCATGTCTTCTCATGTCCTGTGGTTTTTGCTAGAACTGTTTTTGAATGCTTCCACTCTACAGTTCGGTTGCTGGGAGCTGGTAATTTTGGTCTTTTGTTCACCTCCGAGCGATCTTGGTCTCCTACTGCAACACGAGACATTTTCGTTCCATAAAGTGGCTACACCAACGAGCTGTTGTTCCGAAATCTTTTCTGGACTCAGGGTTTGATTTGGCCCATTCAAGAGCATATATATGCTATATATACATATATACATTTCTGATGACAATGTAACCATTCTGACGATTGCGGACCTGTTCCGAAACATGCTTCTCAAGATCAGGCTAGCGGCTGGTCCTTGTTCTCATGGCACATTTTGTCTTGAGCATCTTCTTCAGGGCAAGTTCCTTCCTCTGTCATTCTCACACCAGTTTTTCACTGACACTGAATTCCCTCGCTGCAGTTCAGTTGTTTGACAAATTTGCGAATGTTACGACTTTTGGCTTGAAACCAGCTTGGTACTTCATCCTTATGGCTGGACGACCCATTTCTATTCGTCACTTACCACCTAAGATCTGCTTTGTGTGGACGTGCCTTAAACTCACATACATCTTCTTGGCAACATTGCTTGATCCCATGCGCCAACCTATGAGGAGAGTGAAACATGCATTTCTGAGAGGAAAATTGGAGGCTGACTCCTAATGAGAGAATCACATTTCTTAGCAGAAAAAAGGTTGTCGGCTTATAGGCCTAAATGTGAATTTTGGTGCTGAGAAAATGGTGTCATCTTATATGCGTGTAGACTTATATGTCACCACCTACGGTAGTTACTTTCAAATGTGATCCCTTTGAAGCAGATTATATTCACACAAGTTTTTAGAAAAACACTGAGATGATAGGTGGTTAAAAAAATGAATGAGTTAAAATTTGATTCCCCATAAACTGCAAATAATAAGCAATTTGTTAGCCTGTCTCTGAAATTATTAATATATTGAGAAGTCTCTGGTTCTTTGTGGCTGTTAAGAAACAATGAGTTAAAAAAAAGGGATAAGGACAATCTTATAATAATAATAATAATAATAATAATAATAATAGACAATAAGGTCTAGCCAAGGCTATCAAGCCAGAAGGATTTTTAAGCAGAAACTGGGACAACATGCTTTGACCAGAACCAGAATGAGAATCCAGCAGGGAGGTTAAGGAGTTACAGTAAATTTTCTATTATCTGGCATCCTACCAACCAGAATTCTCTAATAACTGGAATTCGGGGATTGGGTCTGTTTTTTGATTGGAGATTTTTTTTTTGAAAAATATACTTTATTCATAAAATATCTGGAAGAACATTACAAATCATTTCAAAATGGCCATCACAAAAAGTACAATCAGATTCAACTTTTACACATGGATCACAAGGTGTATCAATACAATCAATTAATATTACAGTCATTTCAATATGGTCATTACAGACAAGATTAAGTGCCTTAACAGACTTAGGACTGGTGTAGGTTGTTCAAAGGTGTCACTAAGCAAATGGGGATATACAACCAGCCCGACAACTTGTGAATGTGGAACTGATCCACAGACTATGCAACATCTCCTGCAATGCCTATCGCTAGAGGAACCCTGCACTGTTGTAGATCTTGCCGAATTCAACAACAAGGCGCAAAAATGTGTCCAGTTCTGGCTGGGCCATGTATAGACTGTCCGTGGACACGATAAGAAGATTACAGACAATCAGACAATGATATTGGAGCTATCAACATACATCATGTTGCACTCTGAGCTGCTTCAATACAATTATAATACAATTAGTATCCAATGCAGACATTCATTTTGAGCTGTACAGCCCGAGGGGTCTATACCTTCCCCAGCCCTTGGTGCACTATGGCTGAAAGGCCTTAGACAGTGACCCTTCCCCATTGCGCCTTTGCAGCGGCTGCCCCAAGCTTTACCGCGTCCCTCAGCACGTAGTCCTGGACCTTGGAATGTGCAAGTCTGCAACACTCGGTCGGGGATAACTCTTTGCTCTGGAAGACCAACAAGTTTCGGGCAGACCAAAGAGCGTCTTTCACCGAGTTGATGATCCTCCAGCTGCAGTTGATGTTTGTCTCGGTGTGTGTCCCTGGGAACAGCCCGTAGAGCACAGGGTCCTGTGTCACAGCACTGCTCAGGATGAACCTCGACAAAAACCACTGCATCTCTCTCCAGACCTTCTTTGCAAAGGCACAATCCACAAGGAGGTGAACAACGATCTCGTCCCCACCACAGCCACCTCGAGGGCAACGTGCAGAGGGGGTGAGACTCCTGGTGTGTAGGAAGGATCTGACGGGGAGGGCCTTTCTCACCACCAGCCAAGCTACATCTTGGTGCTTGTTGGAAAGTCCTGGCGATGAGGCATTCTGCCAAATGACTTTGACAGTCTGCTCGGGGAACCATCCCACGGAATCCACCCTCTCCTTTTCCCGAAGGGCCTCTAAGACGTTACGTGCCAACCACTGTCTGATGGACTTGTGGTCAAAGGTGTTTCTCTGCATAAATTTTTCCACGAGGGACAGGTGGTACGGCACGGTCCAACTACTTGGAGCGTTCCGCGGCAGCGTGGCCAGACCCATCCTTCACAACACCAGGGACAGGTAGAACATCAGCACGTAGTGACACTTGGTGTTTGCGTACTGAGGGTCTATGCACAGCTTGATGCAGCCGCACACAAAGGTGGCCATCAGTATGAGGGCAATGTTGGGCACGTTTTTCCCCCCTTATTTAGAGGCTTGTACATTGCGTCCCTGTGGACACGATCCATTTTCAACCTCCAGATAAAGCGAAAGATGGCTCGAGTGATCGCCAACGCGCAGGAGTCTGGAATGGGCCAGACCTGCTCCACGTACAGCAACAGCGAGAGAGCCTCACACCTGATGACCAGGTTCTTACCTGCAATGGAGAGGGAGCATCACTCCCACATGCCCAGTTTTCTTTGCACCATGGACATTCTCTCCTTCCAGTTTCTAATGCATGCCCCGATCCCGCTGAACCATATCCCCAGTACCTTCAGGCCATCTGACCTGACGGGGAAGGGGACAAAGGATCAGTCAGCCCAGTACGCAAAGAAAATGGCCTCGCTCTTCTCACGATTTACCTTGGCTCCCGAGGCCAGTTTGAATTGGTCGCAGATGTGGATCAATCTGTGCACCGACAGCGGATCCGAGCAGAAGACAGCGACATCGTCCATGTACAGGGATTTTGACCTGAGTACCTCCACTGCCTGGGATCGTCACTCCTCTTATGTCTGGATCCTTCCTGATGGACTCAACAAAGGGTTCTGTGCAACACACAAACAGGGCAGGGGAGAGAGGGCAGCCCTGCCTGACTCCAGATTTAATTGGAAAGCTATCTGATTCTCACCCATTGATTGAGACTGCGCTACTGATGTTAGTGTAGAGCAGTTGGATCCAGTTGCGGATTCCCTCCCCAAACCCCATTTTGGAGAGCACATCCACCATGTAGGTTTGCGATATTCTATCAAGGGCCTTCTCCTGATCCAGGCTGATGAGGCAGGTGA
The DNA here is from genome assembly GCF_964194155.1 of Cetorhinus maximus. Classification (NCBI taxonomy): domain Eukaryota; kingdom Metazoa; phylum Chordata; class Chondrichthyes; order Lamniformes; family Cetorhinidae; genus Cetorhinus; species Cetorhinus maximus. The sequence continues at coordinate 124,021,610 of NC_135887.1, forward strand.
CAACACCCCTGTCCTGCACATAGGCAATCGCATCCCTGAGTAGCGGAAGGCTGTCAGAGATCTTCCTGCCGGGCACAGCGCAGGTCTGGTCAGGGTGGATCACCAATTCCAGAGCGGACTTGACCCAATTGGCAATGACCTTGGACAGAATTTTATAGTCCATGTTCAACAGTGAAATGGGTCACCAATTTCTAATTTCATCCCTTTCCCCCTTGTGCTTGTAGATGAGGGTGATGATGGCTTTCCTCATGGATTCTGACATGCTGCCAGCCAGAAGCATACTCTCGTACACTTCTAGCAGGTCTGGGCTGATCCAGTCCCACAGAGTCGAATACAACTCAGCTGGTAAGCCGTCACTTCCGGGAGTTTTACTCTTCTCGAAGGACTCAAGAGCCTTAGTCAGTTCGTCAGGAGTTTGCGGTTTGTCCAGAATCTCCCATGTACTATCATCTAAGACCTCCGTGATAGAGGACAGGAAGGACTGGGAGGCCGTGCTGTCTGTGGGCTTCACGTCATACAATCCGGCATAAAAGGGTTTGCTGATCCTCAAAAATGTCAGACTGCGATGCCTTTACTGAGCCGTCTTCTTCCTTCAGGCTGCTGATCACAGAGCTCTCTCTGTGTACCTTTTGGAAGAAGAAATGTGAGCACATCTCATCCTGCTCCACGGAGCGGGCTCTGGATCGGAAGACCTTGGAGGCCTCCGAGGCAAAGAGCGAGGCTTGCTGGCTCTTTACCTCTTGGAGTTCCTCCTTGACATCGACCCCCATCGACCGCAGCCGGAGCAGATTCTGCATGTTTTTCTGGAGTCGGGACATTTCCCTCTATTCCTTTCTAGCTTTCTGGACGCCTTTGAGGATGAAAAACCTCTTGATGTTTCCCTTGATCGCTTCCCACCAGTGTGTCAGGGACTCAAAGAGGGGTTTCACGGTTCTCCAACCTTTGTAATCCCTCTTGAGCTCCTCAATGTTCTCTGGGGTCAGCAGTTGCACGTTCAGCTTCCATACCCCCCTGCCAACCCTCTGGTCTTCCTCTAAGTGACAGTCAGCCAGTAGGAGGCAGTGGTCAGAGAAGAACACTGGCTTGACGTCGGTGAATCTGACTGCGAATGCACGGGACACAAAGAGGAAGTCTATCCTGGAACGGATGGACCCGTCTGGCCGCAACCAGGTGTATCTGCGCTGCGCTCCATCTGCAGGGTTGCTGAAGACGCCGTGCAGCTTGGCATCCTTAACTGTTTCCTTCAGGGATCTGGACGTAGCGTCCAATCTGCTGTCAGCCCTGCCGGATCGTCCAGCTGCATCGATGATGCAGTTGAAGTCACCGCCCAGAATGACCGGCCTGGAAGTCGCCAGCAGCAGTGGGAGCTGCTGAAAAATCTCCAGCCGCTCGCCCTTTTGTGCCGGGGCGTAGACGTTAATTAACCGGAGTGGAGCATTCTTGTACATCGGAGACAGTGAAGTTGCCTCCCCGCAGCAGAATACCCAGGCCGGAGGAACGAGAGTCGTTTCCGCCCGACCAGATCGATGGCCCATGGGACCACCATCGTGACCATTGCCTGTAGGAGCTGAGGTGCGGTATCGCACACTCCTGCAGAAACAACAGGTCAGCTTTGACCATGGCAAGGTAGTCCAAGGTTGCAACACATCGCGTAGTAGATTTAATGCTACGCACATTTATGGATACAATCTTTACACCCATTTTAAAGCACTTAGTCGCTTATCAAACCTGTTGTCTTTGAGAGTTCCAGACCTTTGGTCTGCTCCTGCATCCCCATAGTGTTCACAAATTGTCTCACTTTGGGTGGGCTGAGGAAATTGTCCTGAACCACCCCATTGGAGATGTTCTGCTCAGGTGGCATCCGGGGGTTCTGCAAGGAACGAGATTTGAATTATTCTCTGTTGGAGAAGTCTCTCTGATCCTCTCCCCCTCTGGGGTGTTGCTGCTCCCAGCTTCCCGGAGCTGGGGTGTGCTGAGCGCTTCACTGCTCCCAGATTCCTGGGGCTGGGATGCGCTGGCCTCTTCGGGTTGTGGGCAAAGTTGGGGTGCGCTGGTCTCCTCATTGTTTCCAATGTTCTGGAGCTCGGGTATCTCATCCTCCAACTCTCTAGAGCTTTGCCGCTTCTTCTGTAGGTGCCACCATTGCCCTTCTTCGTCTGAAGAGCAGCTGCCCTTGTCATCCGTGTCGGATGGGAGACGCCTCTTGCCACTTGTCAGGGAAGTGGCTTGGTCCCTTCTTAGCCCATTCTTCCTTTTGGCTCTCTTTACCAGCTGCCACTCCCCCTGATGATTTTCCACTGCTTCCTCCTCCATTGATTCACTCTCCTGAGGAGTGGGAGGTTCAGGGGGCAGTGCAGTTGATTGGCTGTCTGCTGCATCAATCTTTTCCTCCACCTTGTCTCTCTCCATGTCCTCCTTTGTCCTATTGTTCTTACTGGGGGCCTTGGTGGTTGGAGGGTTGCAAGTGTCCTTGGTAGTAGTGACACGAAGCATTTCATCTGCTTCCCCTTCGTTGGCTTTGGCTGCCTGTGCATAAGTGAGGCAGCGTATGGGGCAGGTCTTGTAGAGGTGGCCTGCCTCGCCACACAGGTTGCAGCACTTAGTCTGTTTGCAATCCTTTGTCTGGTGCCCTTCCTGTTTGCAGTTCTTGCAGAGGGCGGCGCTGCAGTTGGCCGCCACATGACCAGACTTCCCGCATGAGCGACAAAGTTTGGGCTGCCCAGTGTAGACAAGATAGCCACGGCTTCCCCCGATAGCGAAGCTGGAAGGAGGGTGGAGGATGGCTCCCTTACCATCAGCCTTGAGCGTGACCTTGACCTGGCATTTGCTTGTCCAAATCCCGAAGGCGTCTTTAACTCAGTGCAGTTCCCGACCTTGTCGACGTACCTGGCAAGGAAGGTGAGCATATCGGCGACAGGGAGGTGGGGGTTGTAGAGATGCACAGTCACCACACGGTCTCGTTGCAATGGCAGAGCAAAGAGCGACTCCACCGTCAGGATCTTCATCTCCGGCTGGACTCTCTTCTCCTCGAACAGCTTCAGGAACTTGACGCAAGCAGCCACACTCCTGAAGGTCACGTCGAAATATCCAGCGCTGGGGAAATCTTGCAGACAGTAGATCTCCACAGCTTCAAATCCACACGACTTCAACAGGATCCACTTGATGAAGAAGGCACGATCCATGGGTGCTCATCCTTCGCTGTCCTTCACCACCACCCTAACGGTGTTACATACCCCGTGGTTTGGGGCTTGACTGGTTATAGCCATCGCTCCACGACTACACTTGATCTTAGCCAAAAGGCCGAGAATGATTGGAGATGTCACACTCACCGGTAATAGTTATCGGTGGCCTATCCTTGAGGTCACGGCCACCCACTGTTCTGCAGTACCATCTCCCCTCAGCACCTCTCACTCGATCTGTGTGCTCCTGCATCTCGCGTGACCTCAACACCCATGTGATCATCCTGGCCCTTTCTCATTAGATGAAGGTGTGGAACTTACCTTACACCTCAGCTGACTGGCATATTTGGCTGACCAGCATCACCCATTCCCAGCGCGCTTTGGGTAACAGAGATTTTCCTGTATTTTGCCTGAGTCAAGCCCAATGATTGACTGATGTGGTGAAGCATCAAATTCCGTTATTTTTGTTTCATTAAACAGACAAATCGCACTGAGTTATGTGAGCCTAATCATAACTGTTGCTCTGTATGTACAATTGCAATGGAATAAAGCATCATAGTGATTCATTTCTAACCTTGTCTCACCACGTACTTTATAGTTCACATCAAATTGTTTGGAAAGGCAAATGGCGACACATTCAAAAGATACAAGTATCTGCTGCAGGTCAAGAAGGGAGCACTATTGCTACATACTTCTCCCTGTTTCTCTTCTTTCAAAAGCCCAGACTTAGTCTGGAAACATTTACCTGAGAAAAACTACACAGGACCACCATCCTCATCCATTCATACTCCAGATTTCGGTTGAGGGTTATCCCAGCACACAACCTATCGGTGTGAGTTAATGAGGGTGTCCTTGACTTTTGAGGGTTTCTCTGCTTTCTCCATAAGATTTTTAACCTGGAGACTGAATGTTCAAAGATTCATTTAATCTTATTTCTATTGCAAAGCACTGGATCAGTCAAGACCCTGCGATCAACACATTGCGATTACCAGCAATTAAATTTTGCTGTTTTCTTTTCTAGCTGTGAAAGGAGAACATTTTTTTGAGAATAGGTTTCCTCTCTCTCAAGTGACTGCATATTCCTTTTTCTTCTTCTGAAGCATTGGGGGCTTTAAAAAAATCAAAAAACTGCATAAACTCATTTACTTTTCAGCATGTTATGGAGGTAATATTTTGTCCCTTTATGAACATTAATGGCTTTAAAAGACTAAATAAATTGCCAAACTCAATAATCATGCACTAGTGACTTTAAGGCTCAATGACAGAATTGGCCAGTGGTGGGGAATGTGATCATAGGAGTTTCAGACGGCACAAGAGAGGCTGTAGATGGATGGGGGCTGAAGGGGACAGACAGGACTCCGGAGGGGGCAGGGGTTTAGGGAGGTGTTGGAGCCTGATGACTTGAAAGGAGCTAGGGGCAATTTGAAACATTTTCCCAGCCTCCTTTCCTAAAAGGCTGCTTGATCCTGATCCTCCAAATAATGCTGGGTCCCAGGAACTCCTAAATTTGCCACACTTGGCCCAAACCAATGTTCCAAAACTGTGGCTCCAGTCTAGCTATACCCCAGGACTTCCTTCCCAAGAACCTGGACCCCACACTCCCAGGCCCCAGTAGTCCCTTCAGCACTCACAAGCCTCTATACTCCATTTCCAATATTTCTACCATTACTACTTCAAGACTTTGGGACCACTCTCCCCAGTGCTCCCAGATCTGACCCTTTTTTTCCAGTTAGTCCAAGGACCTATGCCAAGATTCTGAAGGCCTTCCACCAGAATAGCCCCATGTATCAATATTCACATGCAAAAGGATTAATGATAATGACATCAACGCTGCAGAGATATAATTTCCAGTTGAGTACTTAAAATTTCTGTCCAGTTCATATTTGGAGAAAGTGTGGGTTGTTGGCTCTTTAAACACTCATCACTTTCAAGAGTACATTAACATATTGCATTATTGGGACAGATGATTCAGAATCCTAACATTTGAATGGTGTAATCTGTCTCAATTGACTCTTGCACCTCAGGTTTTCTCAGCTGTAGGGGATGAGGTTTAGAGTTGAGGTCAGCCTTGGTTCAATTGGAGCATGTTTGCCTCTGAGTCAATAGGCTGTGGGTTCAAGGCCCATTCCAGAGACTTGAGCACATAATCTCGCTGACACTCTCTCTCCTGAGAGTGTGTCTAGGATGAAAAGTTAAACCAAAGCCTTGCCTGCCCTCTCTGAAGGACATAGGCAATTCCATATGATGCTTTTTAAAAATTTGTTCATGGCATGTGGGTATCGCTGGCTAGACCAGCATTTATTGCCCATCCCAAATTGCCCTTGTTCAGAGGGCATTTAAGAGTCAACCACATTGCTGTGGGTCTGGAGTCACATGTAGACCAGACCAGGTAATGGTGGCCTAAAGGACATTAGTGAACCAAATATGTTTTTACAACAATCGGCAATGATTTTGTGGTCATCATCAGACTATTGAGGAAGAGAAGCAGAATTGTCCAGGCCAAAATTCATCGCTCAGCCAATATCAGTAAAACCAATTTAATAGTAAGTTATCTCATTGTAATTTCTGTTACTTTGCTGAATCCAAATTGCCACCTCAATTTGCCTACATTACAACATTAACTGCCTTTCAAAAGTGGTTGTAAATTTGGGATCTCCAGAGGGCATGAAATGCACTATATAAATACAGCTTTATTTTTTTCCTCTCTTAATTCCTTAGTTGTCCATTGAAGGGAGGTGTGTTGGGGTTTCTCAAAGTTCATGATGAACTAAAATTTACTAGCTGGCTGTTTATTTTAGAATTTTGAGGTTTATAAATTGGATCATGTCCATTGCTAGCTGTGAAATGGGCACATAAAACTCCAATCTGGCAGTGGCATAGTGTAACATATGCCATATTGGATTGGGACCTACAGGCTAGATGCCATCAGAGATGTTCAGAGATGTTATAATACTAAAATAAGGGTCCTGTGCTGGTTGTAGGACCATTTTGTGAGCTTGTTGTGTAATTCTTTCTCCATTGTCCAGTACATTGTACATAAGTACATTGGCCCCAGCAAGGGAGCAGAGGTGGGGTGGGGCGGAGCTTAGCAACTGGAAAACCCATAATTATTGGTTTCCTGGAAGTCCTACAATATTTAAGGGCAGGACCTGATTAATATTTTTCAACAGCTTGAGAGGCTAGCTGCCTGGCTGGCTGTCAATAGGGTAGGCCTGTGGCACCAGGTCACAGTGCAGAGTGGAGAAGAGAAGGGAAAAGATTGTGTCAATGAGAAAACATGTGGGGGTGGGGGGTTTGGCCAGGAGAAATCAGGGATTAGAAGGACTCGAGTGAAGGAGAGGGAAACTGGGAGAGATTGATCGGGGCCTGAGTGTTCCGATCATGGGGGAGTTAACAGATTCGCTTGGAGGGCGGGTGTCGTGGGGGAAGCACTGCTCCTCCTCCTGGCCCACAAGCACTGCTGGAAAAGATATTTGCCTGCAGAATCCAGCCATTCTTGCCGCCTTTCAACTGCCTGGCTTGGGAAATCCAGTGGGCCAGCGTTCAACCTGAAATAGAGATATAATCTGAGGCACATCATTAAAATATTCAAATTAAGGGCCCACCTTCAAGAGCAGGTTAATGACCTGACCACACCCCCCACCCCCACCTCCAACTGACCTCAGTTAGCAGGCATATTGCAACAACAATTTGCATTTATATTGTGCATTTAACGTAATAAAATGTCCCAAAGCACTTCACAGGGGCATTATAAAACACAATGGCCTGGATTTTTTCCTATGGACAGCGGGCTGGGACAGGAACAGGCAGGAGCGGGTGCGGAGCTGATTGCCGCCAACAATTGTCTGCACACTACCACTTTACACCGGCAGGCCAATAAAGGCCCCCCCCCAGCGTAATGCATGGCCAGTAGCGCTCAGCACTGCCTATGCGGGCAGGGGGAGGAGGGAGAATCAGGGCCCGCGCTCTTTCAAGCATGCATGCGAAAGCGCGCAGCAATCTCCCTGAGGCACGGAGCTGCCTCAGGGAGATTGAATGGTTACGAAAATTAATAAAGAGTGGATTTAAAAATTTATTCAAACATGTCCCCTCATGTGACAGTGTCACATGAGTTGGGGCATGTTTGTAAAGGTGGGAAAATTAATTTATCGATTTTATAAAGGCTTCAGGAAACCTCATTCCGCCCGTGGATGAGGTTTCCTGAAAAACGCGAAGGCCGCTTGGGCTTTTCACCAGTGTTCTAAACTACTTTAATTACTTTCGTAATGGCTTTAATCGGCAGTTGAAGTTTCAGCAGGTGTGCAGCCGACTGTGGCACGCACCTGCCGAATGAAACATCGCGATGGCACACGATGACACCAGGACGCAAGCCTGGCGCCATCACGCGCCATTTTACGCGTCGGCGTGTCAGGCCCAACCCCGCACGCTGACCGGAAGGTTCTGCCCAATATGACACCAAGCCTTGTAAGGAGATACTAGGGCAGACGGCCAAAAGCTTGGTCGAAAAGATAGACTTTAAGGAGCGTCTTAAAGGGTTAAAGGGTGGTGGCGGTGGAGAGCTTTAGGGATGGAATTCTAGAGCTCAGCACCTTGGCAGCTGAGGGTGTCGCCACTAATGGTGGAGCGTTTAAAATCTGGGATGCTCAAGAGACCAGAAGTAGAAGGGCGCAGGGGTTGCAGAAGATTACATAAAGAGGGCTGTAGCCATGGAGGGGTTTGAAAACAAGGATGAGAATTTTAAATATGAAGCATTGCTTAACCAGGAGCCATTGGAGGTCAGAGAGCACAGGATGACAAGGACTTGGTGCAAGTTTGGACACAGCAAACAGAGTACGGGATGACCTCAAGGTTACTGAGGGCTACCCTGGGGGTAGACCCATTGAGTCACTTAGTGATAATGGTAAAGGAGTTATTGTTCTTCCCTTGCTGACTAGCAGTTGTAGGATAGCTACCAAGTTACCGAGTAGAGAAGCTAAACCTGAAGAGGCAGCATTCATTCAGAGAGCCCCCATCTCTCAAATAGTGAGAATGTGATTGAATTATTCATTGGAGTGACTTGGTTCAGTGCAATTACCTAGGTGTCCAAAGCTGGTGGATGTGTAGGTTCACTGTAAATGGAGGACATTTCAGTTCTCTTATTAGGTTGGGTGGGGGGGAAGATGCTGTGGAGTAGCTTTGTTGCTCAACACAAAGATTGGAAGACTGCTCCCATCTCCTCAGTGGGGGTCCAGTGAAAGACATTCAAAAACATTACAGCAGCTTTATAACCCACACCCTCATGCCATGACCTTACATTTAGGGAATGTTCGTACAATGCACAGTTAAGAGGAAATCGGTAAAACACCAAGGAATGCACCGAGCAAAAGTGGATTTTCCTTTAGCATAATCAAAGGCCAGAAAATGTGGCTTTGTACTTCAGATAGTGCTGAAAATGCAACAGAATGGTTCCCTTCTTCAGCCAAAGGGCTGTACAGTGCTATGTGGTTTTGCTGGAACTCATTTACGAATGTTAATAAAAGGAAGATGAAACTAAAAGTCAGCGACGTGTTTAATGGCTCTTTGTGCTCTTATCTTATTCTAACCCACGGTTTAGTGTACTTTGAACAGTCCACCCTTCTTAATTCCTTAGTGCTGAAGGAATTCAGTATCAATGGTCTGCCTTCAACCTCCCACCCCCTCGTTACCACCCCCCACCGCCCCTGCACCCTGCCCCACCCTCCCCCCCTCAAAAAAATAAAAGATTTGAGACCTCTGCTGCTGTTCATGAGCTGAGATTGCTGGGGCAGACCAGCTGAGATGCTTCTCACAGAAATACCTTGCATTTCCTGTAGCCTAATGAACTGCAGCAAAGTCACACAAGCCGACTATGTATTGACCCAGCCTGTTCCAGTTTTTAAGGGAAATCCATATTGACCCCAAGCTTGAGGTAAAACCTCTCCATAAATAGATGCAGCCGAATCAATTAATTCCAATTTCACTCAGAGTCCTAAATATGCATGTTGGAATATGTAACAGCAACTGATCTGTGGACATGAGGCTTTAACTATCCTTTCCTAAGAACCAGCAAAACAAGTCTTTAAATAAACTTGCAGATGCTTGGAAATTGTCCCAGAAATGTAACATAAACAACAGAATTTATTTTTTACTAACTCTGCTGCCAGCATTTTTTTAAATTATGATATAAGCATGCAGAGGAAATGATAAATTAGAATAATTTTATAATCACTGCACATACTTTCATTAAAACATTAATGCTGGAAACCTCAGTGTGCCCTACAGCACTGCTGAAATGACAGAACCATAAAAAGCTGTAAGATGTGGAGTACCATAATAAGCCAGTGGATTCAGTGCTTAGTGCTCTGATAAGAGATTTTTAAAAATCCTACTTTACTGTGGGAAAGTACTGAACAAGTTATTTATGTTTATCACCGATGTTGCATTTTGGAAGTAGCACGCCCTATGTTGCATTAAGGAGTGACATTGGGTGAGTGAGTGATGTGTGCATCCATTTTCAATGCTTGGAATACTGCAGAGAATCAGCTATGTGCTGCCTGTTGTAATTGGGGTGGGTATGTCTTATTCACAGTCACAGACTAATGGGCAGAAGTTCAAGAAGTAGCATTTTATTCATGCTTACTTGCAACTGACTTTTGACTTCACAAATTATGTTTCGGTGGCTCTCTGATAATCAACAAACTTTGAATGATTTCAGCCAATTTCAAATAATAACAGTAAAATCCGAAGCACAATTTTTATTAAAAAAAAAGACAAAAAAAAAAAATCGCATTTATATAGCATCTTTTGGGATTACAGTATCTCCCAAAGTGGTTTACAGCCAATTAAGTATTCTTGAAGTGTGGCCACTGTCATAATGTAGGAGATACGGCTGCCAATATAGATGCAGCAAGCTCCCAGAAACAGCAATGTGACAATGGTTAGATGATCCACCTCAGTGATGTTGGTTGAGAGATATATGTTGATCAGGATACTGGGGAGAACGCCCTAACTCTTCTTCGAAAGTGTGCCACAGGATCTTTAATCTCCATTGTGTCACCCAGGGGAGATGGTGGCATAGTAATAATGTCACTGGACTAGTAATCCAGAAGTCCAGGCTAATGCTGTGGGAACATAGGTTCAAAACCCACCATGGAATGGTGGAATTTAAATTCAAATAATACATCTGGAATATGAAGCTAGCCTCAGTAATAGTGACCATGACAACTATCATTGATCGTTGTTTAAAAACCCATCTGTTTCACTAATGGAATGAAATCTGCCATCTTTACCTGGTCTGCTCTACGTGTGACCCCTGACCCACAGCAATGTGGTTGATTCTTAGACTACCCTCTGAAATGGCCTAGCAAGCCACTCAGTTCAAGGACTATTAAGGATGGACAACAAATGCTGGCCTTGTCAGTGATGCCCATATCCTATGAAAAAAACCCACTGTCAGTATTGCACTGGAGTGACAGCCTAGATTTTAAGCTCACATTTCTGGCATGGGAGGTGAACCCACAACCTTCTGACTGAGTGATGGTAAACACCTGAACTTCCACCCAATGTGCATGGCAAACTCGAGTTTAGATAGTACATAGTAAGAAAATGAGAGTACCTAAGAGTGTAAAAAATAGCATGATCTGTTTTTCTAGGTTTCTGTTTATGCCACAGTTGAGCAGGATGTTATGAATACCTTTAAGATACCCTCTATTTGTCCTAATAGTCTTGTTGCCATCCTGCCTGAAGGATTAGATGAACAACCTCCAAAGTCAGAAACAACCTGAGATGGCTATGCATTCCGTTTTCCTTTCTGGCCTCCACTCAGTTCCTCACCTTGGTTGCGTGGTTGTTTAGGAAATCACTGTGTGAGACAGGACAAGCCTAAGCCTGCCGTCTACCAATGTGCTGCTTAGTTTACAGTTGCTATGATCTTAAGACACACCTTAAAGCGTGATATTCATACATTTAACATATCTCAAAAAGCATATTCAGACTGCAAATTTCTCCAAAATATTCTTATAATTATTTAACCTTTTGACCTATTTCCAAACAATAGTGCGTACAATATCTGTATTAATGACTATTACACTAGCCAAGCTTCAGCACCCTTTGTCCTCGATATATTACTGCCTCATAATCAACAGTTACTGTCCTATATTCTGTGATCATAACCCTCAATGAACAGAGACACTGTCATCACCCTTGAATCTGAAGACCAGAGATGACAGTTTGACATCCCTGTTTATGTAGCAATGTTGAAGACAGTAGTCACTAATGAGCGGTATGGCATAAAAGCTTGTTCATTAGAAAGCAGAGGCTGGGTGCAAGGGCAAGAGGGGTTAATGTGTCTTTTCTGATCCTGTCTTCCAGAATGCTAAACGAGTTTGCTCCAATTAGAACTGAGGCTATTGATTAAGTTAATGCACAGTTCTGTACATGAAGAAATGAGCTGTACCCCACACTGGGATAATATTAAAAATTTGGCAAGAGATTTTCCAATGATTTTTAAATAGTTTATTTATTTGCCATTATATTCAAGCCCAATTTTGGATTATACTATTGTTTAACATTGAAAATGGCAGTGACCATTTGATTTTAGTAAATGCACTAATTCCATAGATTACACAGATGCATGTATGTATATATTACAGATAGGAAGAAAAAATAATATGCGCATAATGGAAATAGAGAGACATGCACAAGCTGCTTTTATATTTTTGTTTGGGTCTTGGGGAGCAATCTGAGTCCACTGCTCTCCCACATTCATGGCTGAATTGTTCTGCCAGACTCCATGTGAACAAATCAAATCCCAATCTGTGTACACATCTGCAGAATGACCGTTATTTTTTAAAAATATCACTCTCAGGGTTTAGATATTGCTGGCAAGGTCACCATTTATTGTCCATCCCGAGTTAGCCTATCTACGTGTGGCTTGCTATGCCACTTAAGAGGGCAGTTTAGAGTCAGCCACATTGGCGTGGGACTGAAGTCACATATAACAAGAACAACCTGCATTTACATAGTGCCTTGGCTATAATAAAATGGCATTATCAGCAACATAGCGCAACATAAAGAGATATGAGGTACCCAAATGCTTGGTGAAAGATGTAAGCTTTAATGAGTGACCCTAAGAAGGGAGAAAAGGCGGAGAAGTTTCAGGAGGGAATTCCAATGTTTAAGGCCTGGCCAGTTGAACTGCCTATGAAGGAGAAATGAAAATCAGGTAATGTGCAAGAGGCCAGAATTGGAGAAGTGCAGACACCTCTGATGGTTGTAAAGCTGGAGGTCCTTACAGGTATAGAACATATCGCTAAGAATGGCTGATTTTTTGCCCTAAAGGACATTAGGGAACCAGTGGGGTTTTTATGATAATCTGGCAGCTTCATGGTCATTTTTATTAACACCAGTTTTGATTTCTTCATTTTTAAAAACTGATTTCAAATTCTCAATCTGCCATGATGTGATTCGAACTCACGTTCTCTGATGTCATCATTTGAATGCACTGAGTTAATAATAATAATAAGACCAATGCTTTAAGCCCAGCAGCTCAGCTGTAGATAATGTGCTCCCTTTATACTACACATCCATTAGCTTGCAACATCTTGCAGACAAATCTTGCAGCCTCAGACAAATTTCATTATTCTTTATGAAGTCACTGGTGACAAGTGAGTGACACAGCCATTTGCATCGAAAGGAGAAAACTATGTGACTAAGCTACTCATACTGAGGTCAGTTGGTAGCACTCTCACCTATGAATCACAAAGGTCTGGGTTCAAATCCCAATCCACGGCTTGAGTACCACGTTTAAGGCTGTCACACCAGTGTAGTGGAGTACTGCACTGTTGGAGCTGTTGCCTTTCGGATGAGACATTATACCGCAGCCTCATCTGTCTACTTGGCTGCTTGTAAAGGATCCATGGCGTTGTTTTGAAGAGGAGGAGGGGAGTCAGCCCTGCTGTCCTGTTCAATATTTATCCCTCAATCACCATCACAAAAACAGATTATCTGCTGATTATCACATTGCTGATTGTGAGTAAATTGACGGTGGTCTTTCCTACAACAATGGCCACACTTCAAAAGTACTCAATTGGCTTGAAAGGACTTTGAGACATCCGATGGTCATGAAAAGCATTATATAAATGCAAGTCTTTCTTTATTTTGATGGGATCATACCAGATGAAGCTTTCTTACTCATCAGCAGACTTCGAGTTTCATGATTGGATAAGATGGTTTGAATTCCAGAGCGGTTTATTTATTAATGTGGAAATAACAATTAAGAAAGTGGAACGTGTAGAAGGATTGCTATTTCCAGCATGTGATCTGGATGGTGCTTTGGGTTAGATGCTAACCATTTATAGCTGGGGCATGGGTTCAAATGTACTCCAGTCAGATGGGATTAAAACTTCCTCCTACTGTGGGTGGAAAATTCCTATGCGAATCGAGTGTGGATCTTCTCAATCTGGTTTCTAGTGGGCATGGGCCAACAACATAAAACTGTTTCTAAATTGGAACTAATTAATAATTCATGAGTTTAAATGGAAAAATAAAGTGTGCAGTGGGGCTGAGGCACATTCTAGAGTCTGCAGAGAGAGAGTTTTATTTTGTATCCAGCTATAACATATCTCTAGTTATCTCCAAGAAGAAGACATTAGTTTGTCCATACTGCACTGTCCCCTTTATTTTGTTTTTATTTATTTTATTTAATGGAACACTGTGGCCTACAAAGGAATTCTTCCTCCACAGGTTATCACTCCCAGGTTTTCTTTACCCTGTATGAATCATAAAAAACAGAAGTTGATGAAGAGCCACTATTGATTGCACAAACATATTTCTTTATACCATGTGGCATGATGAAGCAGTAATCTAGAATGTACTGGCTATCACCCTTTTTATTTAATTTCTCTATAAGGGATATCACTAAAAATATGATGTGCGCCATGAAGAAAAATAACTCTATAATACCATTTAAGTCATCAAGGTACCTCAAAGCACTTCACAGCCAATGAATTAGTTACAAAGTGCAGTCATTATGGTTAGGTAGGTGAACACAGTAACCAGTTTTCACACAGCAAGATCCCATAAACCGGTTAATCTGTTTTTGCTTTTGCTGACATTGAGAAATGTTAATCAAGAGAACTCCCTACTCTTCAAAGAAGAGCCACAGAATCTTTGACATCCACCTGAATAGACAGGTGGTTCCTCATTTTAACATTTAACATTTCATGAAAGATGGCAACTCCAACAGTGCAGTGCTCCTTCAGTATTGGACTTGACTGTCAGCCTAGATTACAGGCTTCAATTTCTCATACAAAATACATATGTTTATCTTGCAAAAAGATAACTTATAGTGACACCCCCAATGGTTCAATAGGCAAGCATTAAGTGTGGTATTTAGACAAATAGATCAAAGAGTATCTATGTACAAGGTCCAATTCTGTTCCGAATTAACTGGTGTTAGGTAGTGTGATAATTGATGCTTTGTGACTGACTTCAGTATCCTGAGGAACACTGGGGTGTTGGGAGGGTGGGGGTGTTGATCAGGAACTCAATCAGGGATTCGTTGCTGGTTCCTCATGGTAAAATTTATATACGTTGAACATACAAGACAATAAACACTTGCATTTGTACAGCACCTTTCTCAACTATAGGACCTCCCAAGTGCTTTTCAGCCACTGAAGTACCTTTATAAGTGTGGTCATTGTTGCAATGTAGGAAACACAGCAACCAGTTTATGCACAGCCAGCTCCCACAACATCACTGTGATAATGGCAAGATAATCTGTTTTTGTCATATTGATTGAGAGAGAAAGATCACCCCAGGACACTGGAGATTACTCCCCTCCTCCTTTTTTTGTAATAGTGCCATGGGATTTTTTACGTTCACCTGAGACAGCAGACGGGGCCTCAATTTAGTGTCTCATCTGAAAGACGGCACCTCGGACAGTGAAGCACTGCCTCAGTACTGAGGTGTTAGCTTTTTGATTTCTGTGCTCATCTCTTGGGTTGGAAGTTAAAGCCACAACCTTCTGACTCAAAGGTGAGTTTGCTATCAAATGAGCTGGAGTAACTTATAGCAAGAGCAGGAGCAACTTATAGCAAGAGCAGGAGCAAGTTTCGCCACAATGCTCCCTGTGGTCAAATAGTCCGCCATCAAGGTCTGGGGCCTCACCACTGGTGGCCATGCCTTCAGCTCAATGTTCCCAATGCCCTGGGAATACCTCTCCTGCTCTATCCTCATTAAAACACACCTCTTTGACCGAGCTCTAAAAGTCTAACTATAATCTAATCCGCCCACTGGGGATTGGGCCTGTTCATGTCTGATGCCTGTTTTATACCCCTGGGTCAGTTAGAATATAGTCAGGGGCTGTGATTACCCCACTCCTAACACCTCCTTCTTTGGCCTACCATCTCCATCTTTTTCCGATTCTGCTCCTTGAAGCGCCTCGAGATGTTTTCCCAGATTAAGGGCACCAGGTCCTTGGCCTGACGCATAAGACTGGCCTCTGATCAAGTTAGCAGGGTTCTGCTGCTGCCCTGCAATGTGAGAGAGAGGAGAGGAAGAGAGAAAGGGAGAGAGAGGAAAATACAAATTCTAAAGAAGAATGTTCGACTGACTGACTTGGAGAACATTCCCGAATATTTGTTCCATATTCAAGGTCACAGTATTATCATGGGTGGAACGGCAAAATCTTAAATTCTCTTCCTTTCGCACAAAGCTGCTGTGAAGGCCCTAGACACAACTAAATTAACTTTCTCCAGTAGTCTGTCAGCCTAATCTTCCAGCCCCTCAAACTCTACCACCCACACTGAGCCCAGAAAATCACTATAAATAACCCTGACCTGCTTTTTTCTCAGGCTCTTGAATACAGGCGGCCAGATTCGCTGTGCTCCCTTTAGTCTTTCACCAGATATGAATTTGGCTTCATTCACAGGTTCCAGCTGCAACAGCTGGGGAGATAGATCTGTTGTTATGGTTACCTTTTCCTTGTGTCCTCTGGAAAAGAAAATCGAAGCATCTCTCCTTTGTCTATTTCCGCTGCTGTTTTTCCTGCCACCCCCCTTCCCCTTCCCCCTCCTCAGGGAACCAACCTATTCTGAGGCACAGGTTCACAAAAGCCTTACAGTTTGGATTAGCAGTTCTGGTCGGACATATTCCTGGAGGTGTCATCACATGACCTGCTGCCTCCAACCTACACTCCTGCCATTGGTAACCCAACATGTACACGTTCATAATGCACTCTCTCTCTATACCAACTGGCCACAGTCAAAGGAACATTGTGGCACAGAAGGAGGTCATTCAGCTCATCGAATCCAAGACAGCTCTCTGTCGAGCAACCCAGTCAGCCCCATTTTCTTGCTCTATCCTTACAGATCTGCAATGCTTATTACCCTCCAGTGCCTATCCAATATCTTGACTATCATCAAACTGTCTTTTATCCTCATATCAAATATTTTTTTTATAACTAGTAAACAAAAACATTCAAAGAAAATTACAAGAAATAATTATTTTTAATGCCACTAAATCTTCGCTCCCCTGCTGAGTCTGAAACTAGCCACTGGCCACGCTGGCTTTTCAGTTCCTCAGGCTGAATTATAAACCTCTGTCACTTCCGGATTTGACGGAGTCTCCAACTCCACCAAGATCTATTGCCCTGCAACTGGTTCTGCACCTCCTGGAACCTAAGAACAGGACAAAAACAAAAATACCTGGAAAAACTCAGCAGGGCTGACAGCATCTGCGGAGAGGAGCACAGTTAACGTTTCGAGTCCATATGACTCTTCAACAGAACTAAGGAAAAATAGAAAAGAGGTGAAATATAAGCTGGTTTAAGGGGGGGTGGGACAAGAAGAGCTGGATAGAGGGCCAGTGATAGGTGGAGATAACCAAAGGATGTCATAGACAAAAGGTCAAAGAGGTGTTGAAGGTGGTGATATTATCTAAGGAATGTGATGATAGATGACATTAAGGGTAGAAAGCAGGACGAGCAAGGTATAGATAGCACTAGTGAGGGTGGGGTGGGGGGAAGGGATCAAAATAGGCTAAAAGGTAGAGATAAAACAATGGACGGAAATACATTTAAAAATAATGCAAATAGGTGAGAAAAGAAAAATCTATATAAATTATTGGAAAAAAGGGGTATCGGAAAGGGGGTGGGGATGGAGGAGAGAGTTCATGATCTAAAATTGTTGAACTCAATATTCACTCCGGAAGGCTATAAAGTGCCTAGTCGGAAGATAAGGTGCTGTTCCTCCAGTTTGCGTTGAGCTTCACTGGAACAATGCAGCAGGCCAAGGATGGACATGTGGGCATGAGAACAGGGTGGAGTGTTAAAATGACAAGCGACAGGGAGGTCTGGGTCATACTTGCGGACAGACTGAAGGTGTTCCGCAAAGCGATCACCCAGTCTGCGTTTGGTCTCTCCAGTGTAGAGGAAACCGCATTGGGAGCAGCGAATGCAATAGACTAAATTGAGGGAAGTGCAAGTGAAATGCTGCTTCACTTGAAAGGAGTGTTTGGGCCCTTGGACAGTGAGGAGACGGGAAGTAAAGGGGCAGGTGTTGTACCTTCTGCGGTTGCATGGGAAGGTGCCATGGGAGGGGGTTGAGGTGTAGGGGGTGATAGAGGAGTGGACCAGGGTGTCCCGGAGGGAACGATCCCTGTGGAATGCCACCAGGGGGGGTGAAGGGAAGATGTGTTTGGTGGTGGCACCATGCTGGAGTTGGCGGAAATGGCGGAGGATGATCCTTTGAATGCGGAGGCTGGTGGGGTGATAAGTGAACAAGGGGGACCCTATCATGGTTCTGGGAGGGAGAGGAAGGTGTGAGGGCGGATGTGCGGGAGATGGGCCGGACACGGTTGAGGGCCCTGTCAACCACTGTGGGTGGAAAACCTCGGTTAAATGGTGGAGAATGGTCCTTTGAATGCGGAGGCTGGTGGGGTGATAAGTGAGGACAAGGGGGACCCTATCATGGTTCCCATCATCAACACCAATGCCCATCCAGGACCCTCCACCTCTGCCTGTCCCTCTGTCCCCATCCTGTCTTCCAATCCCAGCCCTGGCCGTGTATTCACTATACCCCCTGACCTTCCCCTCTCCGATGCTGAACGTTCAGTGCTCAGCAAAGGACTTAGTTTCATACCCTTACGCCCTCATCTCAATAAATTTCGGGCTCGGCACGATGCTGAACTCTTCTGCCGCTGCCTTCGTCTCCGTGCTCACTTCTTTGGGCAGGAGTCCTCTCCCCGTTCAATGGATCCTTTTACCCACCTCCAATATTCTCCCTCCACCTGGACCCCTCCCTCTGGACTCTTACCTTCTCTTGATCTTTTCATTGAGAACTGTCGGCGTGACATCAGTCATCTCAATTTCTCTGCTCCTCTCACCCACTCTAACCTGTCTCTCTCTGAACTTGCTGCACTCTGTTCTCTCAGGTCCAACCCTGACATTGTCATCAAACCTGCTGACAAGGGTGGTGCTGTTGTTGTCTGGCGCACTGACCTCTACCTTGCAGAAGCTGAGCGTCAACTCGCAGACACTTCCTCCTACCTCCCCCTGGACCATGACCCCACCACTGAACATCAAGCCATTGTTTCCAGGACTGTTACTGACCTCATCTCCCCTGGAGATCTTCCTTCCACAGCTTCCAACCTCATAGTCTCCCAACCTCGGACAGCCCGCTTCTACCTCTTACCCAAAGCCCACAAACAGGACTGTCCCGGCAGACCGATCATGTCAGCTTGTTCCTACCCCCCAGAACTCATTTCTTGCTATCTTGATTCCATTCTCTCTCCCCTTGTACAGGCCCTTCCCACCTACATCCGTGATTCCTCCGACACCTTACGTCATATCAACAATTTCCAGTTCCCTGGCCCCAACCGCCTCCTCTTCACAATTGTCTTCCAATCCCTCTACACCTCCATCCCCCACGGGGATGGTCTGGTGGCCCTTAGCTTCTTCCTCGAACGGAGGCCCGAGCAATCCCCATCCACCACTACCCTCCTCTGTCTGGCTGAACTTGTTCTCTCACTGAACAATTTCTCCTTAAACTCCTCTCACTTCCTCCAAATAAAAGGTGTGGCTATGGGTACCCGCATGGGCCCCAGCTATGCCTGTCTCTTTATGGGGTATGTGAAAAATTCCTTGTTCCAGTCCTACTCCGGCCCCCTCCCACAACTCTTTCTCTGGTACATCGATGATTACTTCGGTGCGGCTTCATGCTCTCGTCTAGACCGGGAAAAATTGATTAATTTTGCTTCCAATTTCCATCCCTCCATCATTTTCACATAGTCCATCTCTGACACTTCCCTTCCCTCCCTTGACCTCTCTGTCTCAATTTCTGGTGATAGACTGTCCACCAATATTCATTACAAGCCTACCGACTCCCACAACTACCTCGACTACAGCTCCTCATACCCCACTTCCTGTAAGGACTCCATCCCATTCTCTCAGTTCCTTCGCCTCCATCGCATCTGTTCTGATGATGCTACCTTCAAAAACAGTTCCTCTGACATGTCTTCCTTCTTCCTTCCACCAACTCCAGCATGATGCCACTACCAAACACATCTTCCCTTCACCCCCTCGGTGGCATTCTGCAGGGATCGTTCCCTCCGGGACACCCTGGTCCACTCCTCCATCACCCCATACACCTCAACCCCCTCTCACAGCACCTTCCCATGCAACCGCAGAAGGTGCAACACCTGCCCCTTTGCTTCCCTCTCCTCACTGTCCAAGGGCCCAAACACTCCTTTCAAGTGAAGCAGCATTTCACTTGCATTTCCCTCAATTTAGTCTATTGCATTCGCTGCTCCCAATGCAGTTTCCTCTACATTGGAGAGACCAAACGCAGACTGGGTGACCGCTTTGCGGAACACCTTCGGTCTGTCCGCAAGCATGACCCAGACCTCCCTGTCGCTTACCATTTCAACACACCACCCTGCTCTCATGCCCACATGTCCCTCTTTGGCCTGATGCATTGTTCCAGTGAAGCTCAACGCAAACTGGAGGAACAGCACCTCATCTTCCGACTAGGCACTTTACAGCCTTCCGGACTGAATATTGAGTTCAACAATTTTAGATCATGAACTCTCTCCTCCATCCCCACCCCCTTTCTGATCCCTCTTTTTTCCAATAATTTATATAGATTTTTCTTTTCTCACCTATTTCCATTATTTTTAAATGTATTTCCATCCATTGTTTTATCTCTACCTTTTAGCCTATTTTGATCCCTTCCCCCCACCCCACCCCTACCGGGGCTATTTGTACCTTGCTCGTCCTGCTTTCTACCCTTAATGTCACCTATTATCACATTCCTTTGATAATATCACCACCTTCAACGCTCTTTGTCCTTTTGTCTGTGACATATTTTGGTTATCTCCACCTATCACTGGCCCTCTATCCAACTCTACCTGTCCCAAGCCACCCGCCCCGCACCCACCCCCCCACCCCACTTAAACCAGCTTATATTTCACCTCTTTTCTATTTTTCCTTAGTTCTGTTGAAGAGTCATACAGACTCAAAACATTAACTGTGTTCCTCTCCGCAGATGCTGTCAGACCTACTGAGTTTTTCCAGGTATTTTTGTTTTTGTTTTGGATTTCCAGCATCCGCAGTTTTTTGTTTTTACCGTAGAACAGGAGTTGGCCATTCAGCGCCTCGAGCCTGCTTTGCTGCCATTCAATAAGATCGCGGCTGCTCCTTTTGGAGGAGTGTAGAGTTCTCGGGGAGTTGTGGAGGATGTTACAGGTGAGGGCGAGACCGTGGAGGGATATGAAAACAAGGATGCGAATTTTAAAATCCATGCATTGTTGGACCAAGAGCCAATGTAATTCAGTGAGCATAGGAGTGGTGAATAAATGGGATTTGGTTCCAGTCAGGGTAAGAGCAGCAGTTTGGGGTGAGCTCCATTTACAGAGGATGGAAAAGCATTGGAATAATAAATTTCCAAGGCAGTTCCGAGATTTGGGGTTATTTCTGTATTTCTTTTCCTTGCTCACCTATCCTCATCAAATCCACATTATTTATCATGGTGCCTTATTATGCAGTCATTCATTCCCTCCCTTTTCCACCCATCCAGGGAGTTCAGGTAATGGTTGCTAAGGGTGAGGAAATATCTTCTGCATATTTGGCTGATGAAATCCATCTACAGGCCCGAGCAAAAAGGGGTACAATGAGAGCCCAGGAGAGCATCACAGACCATATCACCGGCATTGTGGAGCAAATGTTTGGGTTCCTTGATCACTCTTATTCGGGTTCCTTAATCACTCTCGTGGCTCCCTACGATGTGGCTCAGACAAAAGAGGTCTCGTCATTGAGGTTTTGCCCCAGTCTTGCAACCTGGCAATGCAACAAAGATTGAAGTTGGAGGAACTACAACAAAAAGTGGCATTGTCAGTTGAGGGAGAATTGGATGCAAGCAACGGAGACTTGCAGACAGAGGGTCAGTAGAACACAAGGCAGTTAGAGAGGACAGGGAGCAGCTGACATCCTTTAATGCCCTTACCCGAGAAGTCAGAAAACGCTCCTCAGCATTTAGAGACTTGTCACACGTTCACCAGTCCCTACATTCTGTACTGAAGAACCTTTGAACCCATTCAGCCAATCTCTGTGTCAATGGGATTCTACCGATGCTGACTAAAATCTGTATTTCAGAAGCGATGGTAAACTGACTTTCCATTTGCTCTCTCAGGTAGAGGTAAAGGTCCCACGGCAATGTTTCAAAGAAGAGCACCGGAGCTTCCTGGGTGAAAATTGGCTACCATGATTCCTACCTTACAATGGTAACTAAACTTCATTGGCTGGAAGGCACTTTGGGATGACCTGAGGTAATGAAAGGGGCTATATAAATGTAGTTTATTTTGTTTCTTTTAAGGTGACAAAACTGTAGACCAGAGTTGTAAATATAATAAAGGTATTGATTTTAATTCCAAATGCACACCACAGTACATTCCTTTGCGATCCAAGTGATCAACCCTTTATGGTTTTCTGAAAAGGTTTTACAAATTCTCCAATTAATATGAGGTGCTTCAGCAAGGCTGAAGGAAGGCTATTATCACTTATCTGGGGGCTCTTCTGATGCACTTGGGCAATGACTTTTGGGAGCTTGAGTCTCTGAGCACTTGGCAGCAGCTTGGTACCATTGGTTAGTTGGTTAATTAGTTGGCAGGGAAACAAAGATGCCAACACTCTGAGACAAAGGTATGACCTGGCACTCCTGCTGTGCCTCTGGAACTCAAGCGCGGGGAAAGGAGCACTGAAATGATCAAATGTCATTTTTCATCTATAATACTCATCATCCTTCACTGTCTTTATAGTTAGACTGGGTTCAGATGTACTGACAAAGTTGAGACTATTCTGTCTAAACCCCTTTGGCTGACAAAATCTGCATCGTGCCAGTCCTTGAGAAACAACCATTGTCCAGATCTCATGGGGCTGCTTCCTTTCTCACAGGCGCATCTCGTCAGCCACTAGCCCAGGCTGACTGAATTCTGCATTCTAATTTGCTGCTGGTGAATACACAGTTAAGGGGCACAGGTCAGCTAAAGGGTCAGAGTAGCACGGTGAATTAAAGCAATCAGTTCCCTGCACTTTCACCTAGGAGATCCTATTTTATATCCGGTTCGAGGTTAGGGTACTGCATTTCCTCCTTCCCTTTGTAGCTCTTTCTTTCAATTGAATCGGTTTCCTCCATGTGTCCTCCTTCAGCTCCATCATTGAGAAACCAGGTCATGAACTCCAGCATGGCTTCCAGCACTGATTTTCTGCCTTTCTCAACTGGTAGGTGATGTGATGGCTGCAGCGCAGTTGGACACAGTGTTTATTTTCTTCTGTAGGACGATCCTCTCCAGCATGAGGATCCCCTTTGTTAATCAACAAAACCTTTCTGTTCCCTGGCACTGCCAACCTTCAGCAGGAAGTCAAAACAGGAACAGGTCAAAATCATTGTGTCAAGGCAGAGACCGGTTTTCAAATCAGGTGTGTGGCATTTTAAATCACGAACAACAGCAACAACTTGCATTCATATAGCACATTCAACATGAGCCAAGGTGCTTCCCAGGAGCATTATCACACAAACTTTGATACCAAGTCACATAAGAAGCCCTTGACCAAAGAGAGATGGGAGTGTAGCGGTAATGTCACCAGACTAGCAATCCAGAGGCCCAGACCAATGCTCTGTGGGAATGGGTTCAATCCCACCATGGCAGCTGGTGGAATTAAAATTCAGTTAATAAAATCTGGTATTAAAAACTTGTAACAGTGACCATGAAACTGTTGCTGATTGTCATAAAAACCCATCTGGTTCACTAGTGCCCTTTAGGAAGGGAAATTGCCTGTTCTGGCCTACATGTGACTCCAGCATTGTGGTTGACTCATAACTGCCCCCTGCAATGGCCTGGCAAGCCACTCAGTTCAAGGGCAGGTAGAGATGGGCAACAAATGCTGGCCTTGCTGATGATGCCCATATCCTATGACAGAATAATTATTTAAAAAAGATAGGTTTGAAAGAGAGAGGTGGAGAGATTTAGATAGTGAATTCCAGAGCTTGTGGCCTAGATGACTAAAGGCAGGGCCACCAATGGTGGAGTGATTAAAATCGGGATTGGGCACAATTGGAGGAGCACAGAGAACTGAGCAGGTTGTGGGGTTGATGAGGTTACAAGGGAGGGGGGTGGGGGGTGGTGCCTGGAGGCATTTGAAAACAAGGATGAGAATTTTAAAATCTGTGTATAGTAAATTTGAAGAAATTGCTACAGAAATGTAAAAAGATAATACTTGAAAAATCACATTGGGATGGTTTCAGATCTTCATTCAATCAATCAAGTGAGATCCAATGAAAGCTTTGAACATGTGAATGCTCGTGGTTGTTGGGACAATAAAATATTTTCAGCAGTACATTAGGAGAGCCAGGGTCTTTAATAATCTTAACGGCTGTATGCATACGCCCACTGAATATGTTAACAATATAATTCTTTATGTTTTTCTGGCAACTCCAATAATAAAGCACAGTGAAGGACTAATATAGAAACCAAAGTTCCAGAAAGAAGACTGAAACCAAGAAGTTGATAACTTCCTTTCAGTAAAGCCACGAGGGCTTGGATTAGCTCATCCTCAGCAATAAACTGCATGGACGTTGAGGATGCAATCGCAACAACAGAAAAGCTTCTCTTCTCACTGATGCTATGTACAGACATTTTAAAAACGCTTTATCTGTCTGTTAAAAATGACAGCAAAAAGCACACCCACAATAAGAAAATGTGCCGTGTTATTTAGTCCTGAGCCCCAGCGACCATGTGGATCTTAGATTCCAAGATTACAACAGTGATTGTCCTTCAGGTGTACTTCTTTGACTGTAAAGTGCTTTGGGACATCTTGAGGTTGTGAAAGGCGCTATGTAAAAAGCAGTTCTTTCTTCCATTGATTTGTGCAGAGTTGCCTATTTCAACTGGGCAACAGCAGGGAAGCTGCAATTACCCTCAATGCTTCCATGCAAGAGAAAGGAAAGCCCATGAGGTTCCAGCATCTGAATACCCTTGTACATCCACTGGGATTAAAGTTCAGCTTCAGTACCCCGTTTCGTACTCCATCTACCTTTCCTTTCCAATGGAAGTCTCACTAACATTTCAACAGGTAGAGGATTTTAGATACGTTTCATTAAAAATTTGATAAAATGCCAGATGAACTGGAAGTAATAGGCCAGATCTCACCTCAGCTCGAGGTCGACAGTTGAGGGTCAGGCCTGGAACTTCCTGCTTCGGTACCTCGTCAAACCTGATCTAGAAATGAAGTTCATACTGAAGTGCAATTAAAAACCTTGCTTTCCACAGACACCTCCTCAAGCCTTGCTGGCACTGCACTCTACTCTCTCCATTTAAAAACCTCCTCAAAATCCATTGTTTCCAAAATTATTTCTTGGAGGGTTTGGGGAGGGGGAACCCGTCGCTGGCAAGGCCAGCATCCGTTTCCCATGGATCTTCTCCTTGAATAGTTTTGCAGCAGTTTGAGACAACCAAGTGGCTTGCTCAGTCATTTCCAAGGCCTGATTGTCAAAGTATGGCAATTTGGCAGCTCATGGGCCAGAATTTTTCACTGAGCAGGCTGGCGCCTGACCTGCTCGAGTGTAAAATAGCGCATGATAAATAAAAATCTATGCACAGAATTTTTATCATGTCTGTGCTCAGGCGACTGCTTGTGATGCGTGGACATTTTTTTTTGCTGGGTTTAAAAAATCTTTATTTGATACTTTGGAAGTCTTCAGCTCCCTGAGGCAGCTCTCTGCCTACAGAGAGCTTTCTGTGAGTGCTCCCCTACGTCCTTGCTGTCTTCAGCCCTTGCCCTCCTCCTGGCCCCGACCCCAGGCGGCGCTGATCATATCAGCACACGCTTTATGGTGCCCGGCAGTTAATTGGCCAGCCAGCATGAAATCGTGGTCAGGGGGCCGATCACATGCAGCGGTCCTTTTGCTGACCACTCCCGTGCCTGACAATCGCACCCGCCCACCAACCTAAAAATCCTGCCCATGGTCACTTTTACTGATGCCAGTTTTTCTTCTAAATTCAAATTCTGAAAGTGCCGAGGTAGCATTTGAACTCATTGGTGTAGGCGGCTGAGTTACTGGTCAATTAACATAACCACCGCACTCCCATAACCTAGTTTACAGTCAGCCCATCCCAAGGTCTCCCTTCATGGCTCAGCATCTTTCTGTCGATAATTCTGGACTCCTGTTTCTGTCCAGGTGCATATCTCAGATGCATGTAAGGGAAAGTGAGATAAGTACGTGAGGCAGAAAGGAATAGACGGTTATATCGATGGGATTAGAGGGAGAGGGATTGGAGGAAGCTTCTGTCAAGCATAGAGACCAGCACCGATCCGAAGGGCCGAATGACCTGCTTCCACGCATTCCGAGCAATGTAATGCTGAGTGCCACAAGGAATGTCAGTGCTGCAGCTGAAAGATTAGAACTGCTCCATTAAAACAAACCGCAAACTAGTTTCTTTTAGCTGTGCATCATTATTTATGTAACCTTGTACAAAATCTGAAATGTCAGGCTTTACTGATTTCGTATTGGGTTACAAAAAGAAAGTTTGAAAACAAGAAGGAAAGTTTGGAGTCCGCGGCATTCAAGGGTCCACTCTGTCTGACACGTGCCTTTAAAAAAAAAACGCGAAGTGAAGTATTTGCAGTGTCCTTGTTTTCACTTGGAGCACCAGATAAAATCCGTGTTGGTTTTGGCTTTGAGCTTGGGAGTGGACTGCTTCTCCTTTGCGCTGCAGCCTCTGCCTCTGCCTCCCTCCCACATAATCAAAACAACTAGCTTCCAATTCCATAGTGGGCCAAACTATAGAGACAAATCATGATGGGAGAGAGAGGGGGGGAAGGCACAAGTAGGTTGGTTCACTGTTTGCAGAATGCTTTCTAATAAAGTAAAGCCTGGGTTAGAATCCCCAAAGAAAATAAAAGACCCCATGCTTAAATGAAGCCTTTTGAGGGCCCGATTTAAGAGCTAAAACTTGTGTTAATAGCTGGATTTAACCAACAAAAAGCAACCTGCATACATAATCCACGGAGGAAGTTTGTTACAGTGAGGAAATCCCAAAATACAGTTTCTAACATGCTTGGAATTGTTAATTAGCAAGCAGGCGTTGTGAAGGAAATGATATATCGCCACACGCTCATCCACTTGCCAGGTTTCCCCCTTCCATATTATCTCTTATCTGCAGGAAGCTGCCTCCAAAAAAAAACCCTCCAGCTCATTCGTTTGCTGTTGGCCACGTACAGAAATGGATCGTGACTCATCACTGGGCTCCAGGCTCAGGAGGTCCCTGTTAAGTATCCTTCCATTTTTGAAAGTGCATTAGTCAAAAAAAAAGTGCATCCGTACACTCGGGGACCCGTCACCAGCAGGATTTCCAGGGTGTGTTCAAGTTAACAGAAAGCCTCATTGAACAAATAATCTTCAGTGCCAGAGATGAAAATGAGATAATTAATAAAGAAAAATGCAATTAGGTAGTGATTTCACTCCCCCTACCCACCACCCAAAAAAACAGCTTCCTACATTCTTGGTTTATGGTTGAATCTTCACTCATAATACATTACAAAGATCACAGGAATCTAAGCTTGGCAACGTCCCTACAATTCTTCAGCCTTTATCAAATGCTATATGAGAGTTTGCTCTCTTGTGAAGACTTCTTTTGAATGTCTACCTCAGTTCCAATCGCAGCCACCTCAATACCCATGGTTCCACTCCTAAATGAACTGGTGTTGGGGAGCAATGGTAAGTTCAATTTTCTAGGTGACCTGAGGATCACATTTTTTTTGGAGACCAGCAATCCTGCAACCATAAAACAGAGCAAGGCTACATGACTACACATGGTGACACCGTATTTCCTGTTTTCAGAACAGCAGCTTTTGAGTAAAGAACTTGTTCAGCATTTTCTGCAGGATATTTATAACGGGGCAAGGGAGAAAAATAGATGATCTTAGGGCCGAAGGCAAGGGCTGTAATCGACGTGAGTTTGGAACATCATTTGAGCGAGGGGAGAGTAGTTTTCTGTTGCTGCTTTCGAGCCCTGGTCTTTCTTATTGCTAATATGCATATTTCCTATATATCGAAAGCACAATTAAACTATTTAGGGATCTCCATCGTGCTGACGAACAGCAAACCCTGTCGAGCTACGGTAGCTAAATAACTTCTTGCAATCATACTAAATGCCTATTTACTCTACTGTAATAGTGCACTAGGCATATGATCCCTATCCAGTGGCAAATGATCCCTATCCAGTGAAATGCCATTTGCATTATACCAGTGTACCTGCAATTGCTGTTTTAAAGGTTCTAATTATAGGGTGTGTTTGAGATAAATAATACTTAATTTACATCGTCTTTTCCAGAATCTTTATGCTAGACACCACCTTGAAAGAAACTGTGGTCCCAGTTGTATAAATGAAAAGGATGAGGGGTGGTTGTCATTTTTAGAAATGCAGTGTTAGTTCACATCTCCGATCTTTCTTTTCATCCAAGATTGTTCCGACTGCAATATGCAATCAGCAGAACAAATGCTTTCTTCAAACAGCGTAGAGTCTTCCAGAGCCCTGAGCATTAAATGGGAGTTCGTCTAGGACAACCTGCAGACAAAGTCCTTTTAGAAGCCAGAGGGCTCTGAGTCACAGGAAAGTTCGATTAATTTGTCAAGGAACTGCAAACAGATGATTTCAATCAACAGGAAAATGACTTCATCGTAGCAGAGTACTGATTCAGGCTGAGTTAAGGCATCGGACCTCAAAACATGAAACTTTATTCAGCACTGAATTACTGTTGGGCTTTTTTTTTTCTGAATGCCTTGCAAAACTGTTCCTCTCTTTCTTTCTTATTTGTCTAGCAAATTAAGGCAATAACCATGACTCACAGTTTTTCTTAGTTTAAGAGGAAGGCTGCTTGCAAGTGATAAAGTACCACAGTCAGCTTCCGGATCTTTTAGTCAACAGTGCGGCGCTGTTTTTCATGAATGGTCAGCCTTTCAGTCCACTGATTGGCTGAGCGCCTCTAAGAGGCAACCAATCAGAGGTCCTGGCAACACCCACGCGAACGATAATTTCTCTGTCTCTGTTGCCATCAATGATTTAGTCTCTCATATTTCACAGAAGTTTTTGTAGGATAGGAAATGATGTGATTTTTTTTTCTAAAAGAGGGGCATATGAGGATCTGCTATCGTGCTGTCATGCTTTTGCAGAGGCTGCGGTTTAATGCTGTAGTTATAGTCTTTCCTTCACAGTTATGAGCTGGCTGTTAGGATCTTGTGACAGGAAAGGTTGAATTGCTAAATTCCTTTCTTTGCATGCGACCCAGTCTTGAATTTCATTCACTAAAACGCTTCAGCCCCCAAGTATTACACCATTGCTGCTTTGAGACAGAAATACAGGATGGGAGCCTGCTGATAGCCCTGCTAGGTAGCTATAGGAAGCTCTTAGCTCTTAGACCCACATAAAACAAGCTTACTGACTGGTTGGAATTTCCACCCCACCAACAAAATAAAATGCAGTCATATGATGAACATACTTTACAGTTCTGCTCTTTTTAAGTCTCGAGGCGAGCGAAGGTAGAAGAGAACTCATACATTGTACAAAGCTCAATAATCACGAGATAATTACTTCCTCGTGGCATAAATGCTAATTATGATTCAACGTTGAAAAATCTTTTGCATTTCCATATTTGAATCATTATCCAATGTTTCCTTCGTTGTGTAAATGAACTGCAAATGAATGCAGCCAGGGAACAGACACCATGCACGATGCCTATTTTGTGCATTTCTGTCTTGGAGCACTGAACACATTTAAGATAAGGTACACGATCATGATTAAAAACGAACACATTTAAGATGAGGTACACAATCATGATTAAAAACAAAATTGTCCATTTCAAGATTTCTGTCTCTGTTTGTGGGGCTTTTGGTTGTAATTTTCCCACCCACCCTGCCCACCCACCCCAGGCCTCCACCCATCTCTCAACATCCACTAATCTTCCCTTACAACCGGGATAAAGAAGCAACATTGAAGGAAAAATAATCAGCTTTAAAGTGTGCAACCTCCCCCGTGCTTTTTGAAGTTTGCCTTAGAATAAAATTGGGAAGATGGGTGCATTTAATAACAGTAAAAAGAGAAAGTGCTGGAAATTACATTTCTGATAAAAGGTCATTGACCTGAAATAGCAAGTCTATTTCTCTCTCTTTACAGATACTGCCTGATCTGTTGGGCATTTCCAGCATTTTCTGCTTTAATTTCAGATTTCCAGCATCCACCATATTTTGCTTTTGTACTTAATGACAAACTGTCCTATTGAAAACCAGGCTGAACTTACCTTCCCCACATAGCTCTTTCGCCCATTCCCCTCTGTGTCAGCATTGATAAAAATTGAGTCCATTTTATCACCAATGTGAACTGCCTGTACAATGACAACAATTAAAAATTGTTTTCCACCAATGGGCATAGCAGCAATGTTGGCACATCAAATGGAAAATTAGGCCCAGTTGCACTTCTATTCATTGTTTAAAAGTGGCTGAAAATATAAATAAAGCTTTATCTAAAGCAACTAAAGGAATCATCTGATCCCAATTGGATTAGAAATGCTGCCTCTCTTCTCTTCCATCCTAAAGAGTGATACATTACAACAGAGATCATGCTTCAAAAGTACTTAGTTCTCTGTAAAGGGGCTTGGAGCGTCCTGATGTCATGAAGGCCAGTATATAAATGCAAGTCTTTCTTTCTGTTTAAAGTATATTAGCGCTATTGTGTACTTTGGGAAAAGATGAACCTGCAGCTAGTTTATAACTAAATTTAACATTTTATTTGCAATTTTGTTCCCTCTTAGTTTTCTTTCTCTCTCTGCCGGTTTTTCTTTCCTTCCCCTCTTCTGCTGAGGTACTGACTCCTTCTTGGGATACAACACTCAGTGCAATGTCCAACCCCCACCTCCCCACACCCTGTACCCCTCAACTCCCACACCTTCAATTGCCCTTGTGATTACTTCCTCACATAAGCCCAGATAATGACAGTCAGCAGTGAGAGCATATACTGAGCCAAAGAAGGAGCGGTTAAGGAGGAGATGAACAAAAGCTTGGTTGAAGAGGTGAGTTTTAAAACATATTTACCCACTCACTCTGCCATCCAAGGCAATCTCCACCTTAGCTGGAAGACAGAAGACCACCAATGGAGGTTTAAAGATAATGAGAGGTTTTGATAGAGCAGAGGGAGAAAAAAAACTATTGCCCCTAGCAAATTGGTCAATAACCCCCAGAGGCCACAGATTCAAAATCAATGGCAAAAGATCTAGAGAGGAGGAGATATTTTTTCACTGATTTATTGGGATCTGGAATGGTCTACCTGAAAAGGTGATGGAAGCTGATTCCATAAATAATTTTAAAAGAGAGTTGGACAGGTATTAGCGCATGAGGAACTTACAGGGTTACAGGCAAAAAAAGGAGTGTGGAATTGAGCATGCCTGCTCTTTCAAACATCCAACATTGGCATGACAGACTGAATGGCCTCCTCCTGTGCTTCCTATAGAGGAGGATCTTAAAGGAGGGTAGAGAGGTGGAGAGGTGAAGGCATTTAGAAGCAAAGCTCTAGAGAATGGGATCTAAGCAGCTGAAGCTCACCCAACTAACCTTGATGGAACAAAGCGAGAGACCCTTTCATAGAATTGAGTTTGGTGAGTCCTGTAGAGTCTGCTTAAATCAAAGTCAAAAAAGAAAATTCAACACTTTCCATCTTGATGGCACCGTCTGTTGCTGCCTGGACCCATGCGTGAATCATAATGGTTAAACAGCAATATATATCTTAATTTCCATATATAGATGAGTTATGATTAAACCTGTACAAAACAGAGTAATTTGGCATTTTATATAATTGTACAGTGCAGAAAAAGACCATTTGGCCCATCATGTCAGTACTGGCTCTTTGAAAGAGCTTACCAATTTAGCCCCACTTTCCCCTGCTCTTTCCTCATAGCCCTGCAGATGTTTTTCTTTTTCAGTATATACCTAACTCCCTTTTAAAAGTTATTATTGGATCTACTTCCATCACCCAATCATACAGTGGGTTCTCGATCATAACAATTTGTTAAAAAAAAATCCCCTCAGCCCTCAGACAGTCTCTCTCTATCTACTTTATCAAAAGCCCCTATAACTTTGAACATCACCATCAAATTTCCTATTTGCCTTCTCTGCTACAAGGAGAACCAATGCCAGCTTCTCTAATCTCTCCGCATAACTGAAGCCCTTCATCCATGATACCACACCAGTGAATTGCCTCTGCACCCTCTTCAGGGCCTTGACATCCTTCCTAAAGTGAGTAAATATCAAATATATAATAAAACCTTCTAAAAATGCTGTTGTCTAATGACTGTCCCAAATATCTGCCTTATTTAATGCACATGTACAAGTCTTGCATATTACTCACATCCATCACACACCAGACATCAGACTCAAGAGAAGGAAGGGCAAATACTTCATGCTGGGATCATTGCAATCCATTAGAACTGTCCTTAGATTGACTTCCGGAATTTGGGAGCAGCTGCAAGTGCTTAGATTTGACCATTTTGTCCATGCATCCTTGGGGAATATTTGAAGAGTGACCTTAAAGAGACAGGTATTAAGCAATCATAAGCTCCATTATATCAGCTAATTATCAGAACTGTATTTTCAATTCCAGACTACCCAAAAATCATTTCCTGGGAGATCTGCCATTTACCTTCTGAGGCTCTTTAAGAGAAGGAAGATGTGGTTTTATTGTCAAGAATATCATACAACTTACTCTGGATTCCCGAAACAATTTACAGAGTTTTGCATAGAAGAAGGAACTTGCATTTGTATATTACGCTGTCAAGGCATCCAAATATGTTTCATCGTCCATAAATTATTTCTGAAGTATGATGCAGTGACTGGAGTTGACTTATGAAGAGAGGCTGTGTAAATTGTGCTTATATTCTCTGGAATTAGAAGAATGAGGGGAGATCTCATTGAAACATACAAGGTTCTGAAGAGGCTTGAGGGTAGACACAGAGAGATTGTTTCCACTGGTCGAGGAATCTAAAACATGGGGACTCAGCCTCAGGATAAGAGGCCGATTGTTTAGGACTGAGATAAGGAGAAATTACTTCACTCAAATGGTTGTGAATCTTTGGAATTCTCTACTTCAGAGGGTTGTGGATGCTCTATCGCTGAATGCATTTCAGGCTGGGATAGACCGATCTTTGACCTCTCGGAGAATCAAGAGATATGGGGAGTGGGCGAGAAAGTGGAGTTGAAGCCCAAGATCATCCATGATCATATCGAATGGCGGAGCAGGCTCAGTTGGCCATATGGTCTACTCCTCCTCCTATTTCTCGTGTTCTTGTATTGTTACGTACAGAAATACAGCAGCCAATTTGCACACACCTAGGTTATACAAACAGCAAATGAGCTGAATGGTCCATGTATTTTTTTTATTTTGATGGGGATATTTTACCAAGCACAATTTTCTCTTGTGGGAGAACGCTCCCCTTTTTCTTCACACAGGGCTGCAGGATCTCTTGAATTTACTTGAGCCACTATAATAGATTGATGGAGCCCTGCTTTAACATTTGATCCTTGCATGAATCTAAATAATGCACTCCAGCCCTGGAATGGCAGTTAATCCGAGAGCCATCTGATTTAGAGGTGAGAATACTACCAACTCAGCCAAGCTGATGACTGTAGGTCAGCACTTGTGTGTTGGCAAACATTGGGAGATAAAAAGGAGCAACAGTTCTCATAGTGTAGCAGAATGTAGATGAATATTTACTGCATAAGTGATCACAACTATGTGCAGAGATCTATGGGTAGGACATTTTGTTCAACCAAAAATTTGACTTCAAACAGGAACTTTGTGGAAGTTTGGAGAGAGTAGCTACAGACTTAATTGGACGGGTAAAAATTGTTGGTTGAATCTTATGCCTGAAATTTTATAAGTTTGGTGAAAATAGCTCCTTTGATGGAAAATGTTACTTCAGACTTTGCCGTCAGGGTTCATGGTACATCAAAATCAAAACATGCTAGTGATATTCGATACCTTAACATTAATACAGCTTTTTGAAAATACTCAATGGAAACCAGAAAATAAATATAGCCAGCCTATGACCACAACAGGAACAATGACATTAAGAAACCAGCTGGAATCCTAAGCCAGTTTTTAAGCCAGCATCCAGTTCCATTACTATTGCACATGAGTATGAAAAGCCCACAAATTCTGATCATCTAAATTATTCACAAATAATTAAATTCTGTACATTAAGAATGTTTCAGGATTAAGTTAAAAAGAAAAAAAACCTGCACTTATTTTGTGCTTTTCATGTCCCAGGATGTCTTAAAATGTTTCATCGTCAATTAATTTCTTTTGAAGTATCGTCACTGTTACATAGGTAAATGTGGTAGTCAATTTGCACACAGCAAGGTGCCACAAATGGTGCTGTTTGGTTTTGGTGGTGTTAACTGAGGGATAAATATTAGTCAGGACAATAGAACTCCCCTGCTTCTCTTCAAATAATGCCATGGCATCTTTGACATCTATCCATTCCAGACAGATGATGCCTCAGTTTACCATCTTGTCCAACAATGCAGCACTCATTTGAGATTACACTGAGGTGTCAGTTCAGATTGTGTGCTCAAATGGACTGCAGTGGTTCAAGAAGGCAGCTCACTGTCACCTTCTCAAGGCAATTAGGGATAGGGAATAAAAATGCCGGCCTAGCCTGCGATGGCCACGTCCAGTGAAAGAATAAAAAAAATCCCTGAAGGGGTCTTGAATACACAACCTGCTGATTCACAGCTATCTCTAAATCAAACTACTGCTTAATCTCGTTCTTCACTTTGTCCAACTTTGGTGTCTTCAATACCGTCAACCACTTTCTTGACAACCCCTTTGAAGAATTTCAGTAGTTCTGTAAACTTTTGTAAATTCTGTTAATTAACTTTTGTTTAATGCTTTTGAAGCAATATAAGCTGAGCAGCATGATAGCCATGCCTTGCTGCATTTTTAAAAGACTGTACAAAAGGATTCCTCTATCATGATTTGTGAATACATTTGGATTTCTATAGCACCTTTCACAACCTCAGGATCACCCAAGGCACGTTACATCCAATGAAGTACTTTTGGAAGTGTAGTCGTCATTGTAATATAACAAACATAATAGCCATTTTCCCCACAGGAAGGTCATGCAGCCAAAAATACAATAATTACAGAAAATCAGAAGTGCCATACGGACTCGAAACGTTAACTCTTTTTTATTCTCCACTGATGCTGTTAGACCTGCTGAGTTTTTCCAGCATTTTCTATTTTTGTTTCAGATTTCCAACTTCCACAGTATTTCGCTTTTATTATAATACACCTTTTATCATAAATAAATTCCTTTTAGTGTAGTTGCTTGAGGGATAAATATTCCTTTTAGTGTAGTTGCTTGAGGGATAAATATTGGCCATGCTCTTCCTTAAATAGTGTTGCAGAATCTTTTGTGTTCATCTGAGATGTCAGATGGGGATATGGTTTGATGTCTTCTCTGAAAGATAGAACCTCCACCCTTGCAGCACTCCTTCAGTGTTGCACTGAAGGTCAGTTTAAATGTTGTGCTCAAGTCTCCAGTGTGGGAGTTAAACCTCCAACCTTCTGACTCAGAGACAGGAATGCTGCCACTCAAGGACAGCTGACACCCCAGCACAACTGCAATACACAAAATTCACTTTTGCATTCTCTTTACAAGGGGGCAATAGAAAGGAGCATTAAACACCTCTGTGATGATCTCTTGAGATGCTTCCTTTGCATGCAGCTTCTCACACTGAATTGGGCACAATTATAGTCAAACACATGATAAGCATGCTGCTCCTTATTTATAACTGCCTAATTGTATAATTTGATAGAACTCACCAACAGCTATAAATGTAGATTCTTACAGAAGCAGCAAATGCCACCTACTTTTTATTTGGACTTTAATAGTTTACAAAAATTTTTGCAGCAGAAATTTGTGTGGGCACTATACCAGACAATGTTTATTGCTTTCTGGTTAAACAGATAAACCATTCAAACACCCCCTCTCTATAAACACTTGGCTCGCTGTAGTTCCAACTCATATGGCTTTCGAAGACAAGACTGTGCTGAAGGCTTATGGCAACAGAATATAAATAAAATTAATGGCCTCTAGTGGGTCCAAATCACTAGCATACTTATCACACCTTTGAAGTTTGTTTTATTTAGCAAGCTGAGGTCCCATTGGTAATGGAACACTGGTTAAACCCAGCAATAGTGAAATATTAATGAGAGATAATTAAAGTTTGTAGGTCACTTTATTTTCTTAAAGCATATGTTTTACAGATGAAAGTTTGCGCACCACTTTTCAAAATTAGACACTGATTATAAAGTCAACCGTGTTTATAGGGTGCCTTTGAGAACTTTGCAAATCCTGGAGAGGGATAGATATAAAAGAGGCTTGTTTATATGGTGCAACTGTTAATTAAGATGCTGTAAACAAGGAGTATTATTTAAGAACCCAGGGCATTTCAGAGAGTGTTAGAGGTATAAACTGTATACTGTTTGAGACTACAATTAAAGACTTCCTGTTGGCTTGGCTGAGCTGCATTTCAAAGCCATGATCAATGAAATTGAACCCATGTTTCCTACTTCTCCAGCTATGTCTACAGTTTTGCAAGTAGAATAACAATCCTTGAAAATATATTTAAAACTTTGAGGGAGGAATTTACAGTAGCATAAAATTATAGTTAGAATTGGAATTCCAAAGTCCCCCTGCCAACCAGAGAGCAGGCTATACTAGATCTGGTATTGTGCAATGAGATCGGAGTAATTAATGATCTCATAGTGAAGGTGACCCTAGCCAGCAGCGACCATAATATGATTGAATTTTACATTCAGTTTGGGGGAGAGAGGAATGGGTCTGAGACTAAGTTTTTAAACTTAAATAAGGGCAATTATGAGGGCATGAAAGCTGAACTGGCAAAAGTGAATTGGCAAATTAGACTAAGGGATAGGTCAATAGGGATGCAGTGGCTAATATTTAAGGGGATATTTCAGAATGCACAGAATAGATATGTTCCAACAAGTAAGAAAAAAGTCCAAGGATCGGGCACACCATCCGTGGTTAACTAGAAAGGTTAAAGATAGTATCAAACTTAAAGAAAATGCATATAATTGTGCAAAGACAGGTGGCAGGTCAGAAGATTGGACAGAATATAAGGAACAGCAAAGAATGACTAATTCTAATAATGACTAATGACTAATAATGACTAATATAGAGGGAAAAATTAGAATATAAGAGAAAGCTAGCCAGAAATATAAAAACAGATAGTAAGAGTTTTTATAAATATTTAAAAAGGAAAAGAGTTAACAAAGTGAGCGTTGGTCCTATAGAAAGTGAGTCTGGAGAATTGATCATGGTAAACAAGGACATGGCAGATGAATTGAACAGGTATTTTGCAGTAGTTTGCACTGTAGAGGATACAAGTAACATCCCAGAAGCAGCTATAAATCAGGAAATGGAAGTGGGGGAGGAGGTCAGGGAAATTACAGTCACCAGAGAAGTGGTACTGAGTAAATTGTTGGAGCTGCGGGCTGACAAGAGCCTAGTGAGATAGTTGATACATTGGTTTTAATTTTTCAGTACTCCTTAGATTCGGGGAAGGTCCCATTAGATTGGAATGTAACTCTATTATTCAAAAAGGGAGGGAGACAGAAAGCGGGAAACTACAGGCCAGTTAGCTTAACATTAGAAGCAATTATTAAAGAAGGTATAGCAGGGCACTTGGATAAGCTCAAGGTCATCAGGCAGAGTCAACATGGTTTTGTGAAAGGGAAATCGTGTTTAACCAACTTACTGGAGTTCTTTGAGGAAGTAACATGTGCTGTGGATAAAGGGGAAGTGGTAGGTGTACTGTACCTAGATTTCCAGAAAGCATTGGATAAAGTGCCACATCAAAGGTCATTGCAGAAAATAAAAGCTCATGGTATAGGGGGTAATATATTGGCATGGGTAGAAGATTGGCTGGCTAATAGGAAGCAGAGAGTAGGCATAAATGGGTCTTTTTCAGGTTGGCAAGATGTAACAAGTGGCGTGCCACAGGAGTCAGTGCTGGGACCTCAACTGTTTATAATTTATATAAATGACTTGGATGAAGGGATGGAAGGGAAGGTCACCAAATTTGCTGATGACACAAAGATAGGTAGGAAAGTAAGTGGTGAAAAGGACATAAGGAGACTACAAACAGAGATAGGTAGGTTAAGTGAGTAGGCAAAGATCTGGCAGATGAGTTTAATGTGGGAAAATATAGAATTTTATAATTTATTGCGAGGGGCATTGAATACAAAATTAGGGAGGTTATGCTTCAGTTGTACAGGGCATCGGTGAAACGACATTTGGAGGACTGTGTACAGTATTGGTCACCTTATTTAAGGAAGAATGTAAATGCATTGGAAGCAGTTCAGAGAAGGTTTACCAGGCTAATACCTGGAATGGCTCGGTTGCCTTATGAGGAAAGGTTGGACAGGCTAGATTTGTATCCGCTTGTGGTAATCTGATGCGTAATATGCCTTTAAGAAGAATGTTATAATGGAAGATCATATGATCTTAGTATCCAATAGCAGAGTAGCGTGGGCTACCTCTGTAGTTAGTAGTTAGTAGCAGCAGAGTATAGGGATGGAGTTTGAAGTGTAAGCACATGCTGATTATCTTTGTAAATAAACACAGACTTTCTACCTATGAAGTGCCAAATCGGCCACCCCTTGCAACAAGCATGTGAACAAGATCCAACAAATGGGTAACTAGGATCCAATAAAGTGGTGTTGAGGAGTAAGCAAGTTAAACAGAAGCAAACAAGGAAAACAAAGTTGGTACTATACCTCGTACAGCAATTGTAAGTAGAAATCCATTCAAGATCGTCAAGGTAACAGAAATGGACGATTGGTCATACTATATTGAGCGTCTCTCATTCTTTTTCCAAGCAAATGAGATTTTGGAGAAAGAGAAGAGGTGGGCGATCCTCTTAAGTATATGTGAGAATAAACGTTATGGCTTGATTCAGAGTTTGAAGGCACCCAATGCCCCAAACTTGAGAAATTTTGATGGGTTAGTGGACCTGGTGAAGGGCCATTACCAACCAAAGCCCTCAGTAACGATGCAAAGGTTCAAGTTTAATCCAAGAATTAGAGCCCCAGAGGGAGACAGTTATGAGCTATGTGACAAGCTTAAACAATTAACGGAGCATCGTGAGTTTGGTACATTCTTAAACGATATGCTTAGAGATCATTTAGTGTGCGGTGTGAATGAGGACACAATTCAGAAGCGATTGTTATCCAAAACAAATTTGGATTTTAAGAAGGTGCTAGAGATTGCACTGGCAATGGAAAGTGCAGTTAGAGACTCAAAAGCCATACAGGGCGCACAAAATGGTGCCTCCTCCACATCGGACAGGAAACCCCAGCCAAAAAGGGTGTGAAAATGCAGGACACTACTGAGAGGCGGGAAACATCCCCCGCTAGGAGGAAAATGAAAAAACAAAATGACTCAGCAGCGAAAACAAGGAGTGATATCAATAGAGGTGGAAATAAACAATTTTTTAACAACTGGCACTTTAAAAAAAATAGAATGTTTTTATTGTCATAAAAATGGACACACAATGAGACAGTGTAGGGAAAGAGTCAAACAGACTTTTATTCAAAAGAAAAAAAAGTGAGATCTACAATGTAGAAGCGACTGAAGCAACAGGTTCAGATATTTGTTCATTGTATAACTTGAAGTTTGGAAGAACAAAACCCATCTATGTAACAGTGAAAGTGAATGGCAGACCTATTCGAATGGAAGTGGAAACAGGAGCTTGCACTACAGTAATATAAAAGCAAAACACTGCGGATGCTGGAAATCTAGAACAAAAACAAAAATACCTGGAAAAACTCAGCAGGTCTGACAGCATCTGCGGAGAGGGATACAGTTGACGTTTCAAGTCCGTATGACCCTTCATCAGAACTAAAAAATATAGAAATGAGATGAAATTTAAGCTGGTAGAGGAGGGTGGGACAGGAGGAGCTCGATAGGTGGCCAGTGATTGGTGGAGGCCAGGAAGAGACTGCCAAAGATGTCATAGACAATAGGACAAAGAGGAGTTGATGGTGGTGATATTATCTAAAGGATGCGCTAATGGGGACATTAAGGGTAGCAAGCAGGACAAGCTAGTGGCAGATGGCCCTAGTGGGGGTGGGGTGGGGGGAAGGGATCGAAATGGGCTAAAAGGTGGAGATGAAACAATAGATCGAAATAAATTTAAAAAGAGATGGGAAAAGAAAAATATATTTGTAAAAAAAAATTATAAATCATTGGAAAAGGGGGGACCGGAAAGGGGGTGGGGATGGAGGAGAGAGTTCATGATCTGAAATTGTTGAACTCAATATTAAGTCTAGAAGACTGTAAAGTGCCTAGACGGAAGATGAGGTGATGTTCCTCGAGTTTGCGTTGAGCTTCACTGGAACATTGCAGCAAGCCAAGGACGGACATGTGGGCATGAGAGCAGGGTGGAGTGTTGAAATGGCAAGCGACAGGGAGGTCTGGGTCATGCTTGTGGACAGACCGAAGGTGTTCCGCAAAGCAGTCCACTACAGTAATTGGGGAACATACCTTCAAATATCTGTGCAATGGTGAACGTCAATTAAATTTGGAAGAAACAACTGCCCAATTGAAAACATATGTGGGTGAAAACATCCAATTCACAGGCATAAGTAAAGTAACTGTTCATTATGGGAGCCAATCGGTAAAGCTATCAGTGTTGGTATTGAGAGGCAGAGGACCAAGCCTTCTAGGGCGAAACTGGCTAAGGGAAATCAACCTTGAGGGACCACTGGGATTTCAAAAATGAAGCAGGAAGTGTTTCTACTTTGGAAAAGGATTGTGTGAAGGCTCAACAACCTAAAGAAATGCAGGCTGTCTTAAGCTAAAACATGGAATAACAGCAGTTGGAACTCAAAGAGTCCATACTTAAGGACAGAGGTCAAGATGAAGTGAGCAACCTCTGAAAGGAAAAAGAAAACTTGTTGGAAAACCTTCACATACTTTAAGATTCCCTCAGGTCAAGGTTTGTACCGCTAGAAAAGTACGAAGAGAAACTGAAAGAATTCAGCACCTCTGACCAAAATGAAGGATGAGTTGGCAGAGAAGACGCAACAATGCTTAATTTTCCAGGAGGCAGCAAACAAATACAAAAAGGGGATGGAAGAGCTGAAGGACCAGCCAAAGAGGCTATGGAGGCAAAAGTGGCAGAGTTTTCTAAGAAGCAGACAGATGATGAAATTCTGGGAGACTCAACCACTGAGTTCATTCAAGTCGAGCTTGCATCTGAGATTAGTCTGGTCAATATTGAAACCAGACAGAAGTCTGAGATTAAAGTCAGTGCTCGAAAGAAGAAAGCACAGAAACATAAATAAAGCTTTAGTCCTGGCAGCATACAAGTATACTTGCGTATCACAGAATCACAGAATCACACAGTGCAGAAGAGGCCTTTTGGCCCATCGAGTCTGCACCGACACGTGAGAAACACCTGACCTACCTACCTAATCCCATTTACCAGCACTTGGCCCATAGTCTTGAATGTTATGATGTGCCAAGTGCTCATCCAGGTACTTTTTAAAGGATGTGAGGCAACCCACCTCCACCACCCTCCCAGGCAGCGCATTCCAGACTGCCACCACCCTCTGGGTAAAAAAGTTTTTCCTCACATCCCCCCTAAACCTCCTGCCCCTCACCTTGAACTTATATCCCCTTGTGACTGATCCTTCAACTAAGGGGAACAGCTGCTCCCCATCCACCCTGCCCATGCCTCTCATAATCTTGTACACCTCGATCAGGTCGCCCCTCAGTCTTCTCTGCTCCAATGAAAATAACCCAAGTCAATCCAACCTCTCTTCATAACTTAAATGTTTCATCCCAGGCAACATCCTGGTGAATCGCCTCTGCACCCCCTCCAGTGCAATCACATCCTTCCTATACATGGGATTCGTGGTCAAATTGCAAATGCCAGTGCACCTAGTCATTTGCCTTTACAAGAAAAGGATGTGGAAGTCCCAGTTCCACAAGAATTTATTTTGTTTTACATTTCTTAGATTCATCAGCGGTATGCGCTCAACAGATCAGAGACTGGACAAGTAGGGACCCAGTCCCATCACAAGTACGAGAACAAGTACTTCATGGTCGGTCACAAGAGCCTGTATGTGATGAAATTAAACTGTACTTTAACAGAAGACGTGAAATAATCAGCCAATCTTATTGTGGAGAACACAAGTGATAGTACCGCCAAAGGGTAGAGGGTCATTGCTAATTGAACTGCACAGCGCATATCCAGGAAAATCCGGAATGAAGACCACAGCATGCAGCTACCTATGGTGGCCCGGGATGGATGGAGAAGTAGAGAGTTTAGTGAAGAATTGTGTGCAATGTCAACAACTGCAAAAGTTACCTTCAAGCTCCATTACACCCTTGGGAATGGCCAGGAAGACCATGGGTGCAGTTACACATTGACTATGTGGGGCGTTTCATGGGAACCATGTTTCTGCACATTGTCGATGCCACCTCGAAATGGATGGGCATATATGAGGTGAAGTCACCAGCATCTTTTGCTACAATTGAGAAGTGACGTCAAAATTTTGCCATTAACGGACTACCAGAAGTAGTCGTTTCTGATAGCAGCATGGTATTTATGAGTGCTGAGTTTCAGCAGCTTATCAGCTTCAATGGTACCACTCATGTAAAAAACTTCACCGTACCATCCTTCTTCAAATGGACCGGTTGAAAGGGTAGTTCAATCATTCAAGGCTGGCATGAAGAAGTTAACTGAAGATTCCTTAGCAGCCAAGCTAGCACGCTTTCTTTTCCATCATTGGACCGCCTCTCACACTGCAACAGGTGTCACACCTGCTGAGTTATTGATGAAACACTCTCTCAGGATGAGATTGAGCTTAATAATGCCAAATTTAGGGGAGAAGGTGGAAAGGGGTCAGGGAAGTCAGAAAACTAGACACGACTGGCATAGTCGCGAGAGGAAATTTACCGTGGGAGAAATGGTATACGTGAAGAACTTTGGAGAAGGACCGAAGTGGTTGACGGGTGAAATAAGTGCAGTGACTGGACCCCTATCTTACCACGTGGAGGTGGAAGACCGAGTCATACAGAGATACGTGGATCATCTAAGGAAGAAAGAAACTATGCACCAAGAAATGATTCCACCTGTGTTCGCGACCAGGTCAGCGTTTCCTATTGAGAGAACTCAGCATAGTACAGGTGCGTCTGAAGTATCTGTTGTCCCTTCAGTAGTGGAGGATACAGAGCTGCAGGAGCCCACCGAAGCACCTGATGTTCAGACAACTCCGGAAAAGGAGGTTCCTGACAAGGCATCTGAAGTTGTAGAGCTGAGACGCTCTACACACATAAGGAAACTTCCAGAAAGACTGAACTTGTAAATTACTTATCAGAG
Source organism: Cetorhinus maximus (assembly GCF_964194155.1). Taxonomy (NCBI): domain Eukaryota; kingdom Metazoa; phylum Chordata; class Chondrichthyes; order Lamniformes; family Cetorhinidae; genus Cetorhinus; species Cetorhinus maximus. The sequence continues at coordinate 124,064,802 of NC_135887.1, forward strand.
TAAATATTTTGCTATTTTGAGAAAATTGTAATTGTAAATATAAAATGTATTTCTGAGTAAAGGGGGAGGGATGTGGTAATCTGATGTGTAATATACCTTTAAGAAGGATGTTATAATGAAAGATCACATGGTCTTAGTATCCAATAGCAGAATAGCGCGAGTTACCTCTGAGTTAGTAGTCTGCCGTCAGTAGTTCGTAGCAGCAGAGTATAGAGATAGAATTTGACGTGTAAGCACATGTTTCGTTGCTGCTGAGTATCTTTATAAATAAACACAGAGTTTCTACCTATGAGGTGTCTGTTACTCAACTCTATCATTCGTACCAAATCGTGCGAACAGGATCCAACAAATGGGTGACTTTGATCTAACACCACTGAAGTTTAGAAGGGGAGGAGGCAACTTGATTGAAACATATAAGATCCTGAGGGCTCTTGACAGGTGGATATGGAGAAGATGTTTCCTCTTGTGGGAGAACCTAGAACTAGGGGTCACTGATTTAAAATAAGGGGTCGCCCATTTAAAACAGAGATGAGGCAAAATTTTCTCACTCAGAGAGTCATGAATCTTTGAAACGCTCTTCTGGAAAAGGTGGTGGAAGCACAGTCTTGGATATTTTTAAGGCAGAGGTGGATAGATTCTTGGTAAGCAAGGGTTACCCAAGCATAGGTTATTGGCGGTAGGTGGGATACAGATTTCAGGTTATCATCAGATCAGCCATGATCTTATTAAATGGCAGAGCAGGCTTGAGGGACTGAGTGGCCTACTCCTGCCCCTTGTTCATGTGTTTATACGTTCCAGTTAATAAATATATCTTCTGGAATAGAACTTCAGCCACATGATCCAGGAAATTGCCAAGTTCTGGTCTATCCAGTTATCCGGTGCCAATGATGAGGCAGATACCTGAATTATCAGCCATTGCTCATTTGGTCACACTCTTGCGTATGTTTGGGAAGGCTGGGTTCAAGTCCTGCTCCAGACTTGAACACCAAAACCATTCCAGTGCAGCACTGAGAGGGTGCCGCACTGTCAGAAGTTGAATAAGACTTAAATTTAATTTGCAGGATTGTGGGGGAATGAGATGAGCTAAGTTGCTCTTGCACACAGCCAGCATGGACGTGATGAGCTAAATGACCTCCTACCATTTAGAAACCATTCTATAGCCCCCATCTTCTCTCTCAGGTGGATGTAAAAGACCCCATGCTGCTTTTTTGAAGAAGAGCAAGGGGGTTATCCCCCGGCGTGCTGGCCAATATTTTTCCCCCAACCTACATCACAAAAAACAGATGATTTGATCATTATCACATTGCTGTTTATGGGACCTTGCTGAGGTCAAATTACCTGCCACATTTCCTACATTACACCCATAATGGCACTACAGAATTACTTAATTGGCTGTAATGTAATTCAGGATATTATGAAATGTGCTATATAAATATGTTCCTTTATAGCATTTGGTCTCAGCATCCCCAAGCGAAGAAAATTCAACTAAAATTCCTACTCCGGATCTGCTGCAAAGTGTAAGTATGGATGTGGATTGAGAATAGGATCAGGCAGAACTATAATGCCTTCTATTTGGACAGTTCCTCCAAATCAAGGATAACTTGCTTCCCATGACTTGGATGGGTTCTGAGACTGCCCGGCCTGCAGACTGACACATTTGAGGCAGGTGGTGCTTGAAGGGTCGAGTAGACGAATTGTTTGGAGGTTTGTGCACCCTCTCTGATGCCTCAACTTCATCTCTGCGTGTTCCCAAACAAGCCTTTCGATGTGTTGGGGTACATCATAGTATGCACTGCCATCATGCATACTTGGCCCCAAGGTCAAACAATAACAATAGCTTGAGATAGTTGTGGTGAATGGCTTAGATGCATTCAAGGGAAGCTGGATTAAGACATGAGTGAAAAAGGAAGAGAAGAATAGGTTTAACTGAAGGAGGGTGGGAGGAGGCTTATATGGAACATAAACACTGAATAACCAAATTGGGCCAAATAGATTGTTTTGGTGCTGTAAATTCTATGAAATTTATATGGTAAGTTTAAATATCCCAATTCACAAAAATTGACACTAAGTTAAAGGACAGATGATTAAATGCTTGGTCAAAGCAATAGGTTTTAAGCAGCATCTTAAAGGAAGAAAGGAGGCAAAAACATAAAGAGGTAAGGGAAGGCAAATCCAGAGCCTGTCTGGCCTATTCAGCTGAAGGCATGGCCGCTAATGCTGGGGCCACAGGAAGTGGGGTATACGCTGTAGGTTTAGAGAGACCTTGGAGCGTTCAAGGGCTGGAGGGGGTAGAGAGAAGAAAGGCCATGGAAGGATCTGAACATGAGAATAAGAATTATAAAACTGAGGCATTACTGGACTGGGAGCCAATCAGCCATCACAGAGGTGATGGGTGAACGGGACTTGGAACGTCAGCTCGTACACGCACATGAAGAACAGTATGTGATCTGAGAGAGAGAATGAGAAAAAAAAAATAAGGTTAGCATTTCCAAGAGCCCTCTGAATTCAGAAAATTATTTATGGATGCATTGAATTCCAAAATTCTGATTTATAGTATTGAGCATGAGAAATAAGCAAGCTGTGAGGTGGGAAAGAATATGTGCGCATTTATAAAAGCTGTTGAGAATGTTTTATTTAGTTGCTGACAGTCACTGACAGCAGTGTTACTGTCAGCAGTTTTACAGACACTTGACCTGTCAGCCATGATGGAAACAAAGAGCTATTGCCAGATTTCCCATTCACCCTCTCCCTCTCTTTCTCTTATCTGCAGAGGTAAAGAACTCCCGCCAGGTCTCAATAAAAGGAATGGGTGGCATTAGGGGGCGTGGGAAAGCTGCCCATTTGAAATTTGTTTCTCTTTCACCTATGCACTTAGGAATGTAGGAGCAGGAAAAGGCCATTCAGCCCCTTGGCCCTATTCCACCATTTCATTAGCTCATGACTAATCTGTATCTTAACTCCATTCTCCCTCCTTGCTTACTTAATCTTCAATACCCTTGCCTAACAAAGGCCTAACAAAGATCTATCAATCTCAGTTTTGTCTTTTTCAGCTGACCTCTAAAGCTTTTCCGGGGGCAAGAATTCCAGATTTCCAGTACACTTTGTGTGAAGGAGTGCTTCCAGACATCACACTAAATGACTTAGCTCTAACTTTAAGGCTTTGCCTCCTTTGTTCCGGATTCCCCCAGAGTTGGCTTTGCATCCTGGGACTCAAGAATGGAGGCCATGGGCTGTGCACCTTCTGTCTATCCTTTGGATTGACGAATGACAAAACTCGCAAAGGGACAGGGAAACAAGCAACATTTTAAATCCTTGCAATTGATTTCTCTGCTTCTGCAAGGTAAGTCTGTACTGTACACTGTGGCTCAGCGGTAGCATTCTCATCTGATAGTTACAAGCTTGTAGGTTCAAGTTTCTCCCCAGATGCATCTATCAATGACAGCACTGGAAGGCGTGAACACCGCACAGTCCTTGTGGAGACAAAATTTCACCGCCTCACTGAGGATGTCTTCAATTATCTAGCAGCATCTGTGGAGAGAGAAACTGAGTTAACGTTTCGAGTCCGTATGGCCCCTCTTCAGAGGGTGCTGCTAGACCTGCTGAGTTTTTCCAACATTTTCTGATTTTGTTTCAGATTCCCAGCATCCGCAGTATTGTGCTTTTATCATGCTTTCAATTGTGTTGTGTGGCATTACCACAGTGCTAAGTGGGATAGGTTCAGAGCAGATCTAGCAGCTCAAAACTGAGCATCCAGGAGGTGCTGTGGGCCATCAGTAGCAGCAGAATTGTATTCAACCATAATCTATAACCTCATGGCCTGGCATATCCCTCATTCTACCATTACCATAAAGTCAGGGACCCAAACATGGTTGAATGGGGAATGCAGAAAAGCATGCCAGGAGCAGTGCCAGGCATACCTAAAAATGAGGTGCCAACCTGGTGAAGCTACAATACAGGACCACATGCATTCTAAATAGCGGAAGCTAAGCAATCACACAGCCAATGGATCAGATTAAAGCTCTGCAGTCATGTCACATGTATACATGAATTGCGGTGGACAAATGAGCAACTAATGGAAGGAAGAAGTTCCACGAATATTCCCATCTTCAATGATTGTGGTGCCCAGACTGTGAGTGCAAAAGACAAGGCTGAAGAGTTTGCAACCATTTTCAACTAGAAATGCCAGGATCTATCCTAGCCTCTTCCTAAGGTTCCCACCGTCACAGAAGACAGTATTCAGCCAACTCAATTCTTAGGATATATGGCACAGAAACAGGCCATTTGGCCCATCCATTCACTCCATGTGATATCAAGAAATGGCTGACTGCACTGAATATATTAAAGGCTGTGGGCCCCAAAAGCATACTGGCTGCAATGCTGAAGACTTGCGTTCCAGAGCTAGCCTTGCCTCTAGCCAGGCTGTTTCAGGCTGTAGTACAGCTACAATACAGGTATCTACCCAACAGAGTGAAAAATTATCCAGGAGTGTCCTGTCCTCAAGAGACAAAGCAGGCCCAAATCCATTCCAGCCAACTACAGTGCTATCAGTCTACTCTCAATCAACAGCAAAATTATGGTGCTGTCAAGGGACACTTACACACTGATGCTCAGTTTGGATTCCAGAAGGTCCACTCAGCTCCTAGCCTTATTACAGTCTCGGTCCAAACATGGACCAAACAGCTGAATTCCAGGGGTGAGGTGAGAGTGACTGCCCTTGACATGGCAGTATTCGACCAAGTGTAGCATCAAAGAGCCCTAGTAAATTGAAATCAACGGGAACCAAGGGAAAAACTCTCCACTGGTTGGAGTCAAATATAGCACAAAGGAAGATGGTTGTGGTTGTTGAAGGCCAATCAGTTTAGTCCCAGGACATCACTGCAGAAGTTCCTTAGGGTATGTCCTTGGCCCAACCACCTTCAGCTGTTTCATCAATGACCTTCCTTCCATCATAGGAATTGAGGTGGGGATATTCTCTGATGAATGTACTGGTCATTTTCATCCACAACTCCTCAAATACTGAAGCAGTCCATATCCACAGGTCCTGGACAACATTGGCCTGGGTTATAAGTGGCAAGTAACATTTACGCTACACAAGTGCCAATCAATAACCATCTCCAATAAGAGAGAATCTGATCATCTCCCCTTGCCATTCAATGGAGTTGCCATCATCAAATCCCCCATCATCAACATTCTGGAGGTTACCAATGACCACAATGAGCTTAACTGGACCAGCCAAGTGAATACTGTGGCTGCAAGAACAGGTCAGGGGCTGGGAATTCTGAAGTAAGTAACTCACGTCCCGACTCCCCAAAGTCTGTCCACCATCTACAAGGCACAAGTCAGGGTTGTGGGAGGAGTGAATCACTGCACTTGTGTGCTGCTTGAAGGGGCACCCTACTAAATTCCCATTTTCCTAATGGAGAAGAAGGCACAGCTGAGCCATGTTAGGAGAAGTCAAATGCCAGTTTAGGGAACTTGGCACCTTTACTCTTAAAGAGCATTGATGCGAGTATGATTCCGATTTGGGCCACTGCACGATTGCCTTGCAAAGACCCGTTGTCCCACTCATGGGAAATGTTGAGCATCAGAAGGAACCAATTGAAAAGGGGACAAAGGCCAAAAGTCAGCTGCCTAGTGCCCATAAGACCTGCCCTGCCTGAGGCTTCTAGCGCCTGGCAGAACTCTTTCAGATCCACGCCCTTGTGTCAAAGCACTGTCATTGCAGCAGCATTTGCTAGAGGTGGGGTGGGGGAGGGGGAAGGGGGATGTTGCAGGGGTGTGTGTGGGTGGGGTGCTACGAAGGCGGGGGTCAGGGTGCAGGGAAATAAGCCTTTGGCTCAACAGTCACTCCCTAGTAAGCAACAGGAATATGACCTTTGGAGGCTTATGCTCAATCACGTTTCTGTTCAATGTTCCTGTGTAGACAAGCACGAGGAAAACATGGATGGAGCAGCCAATTTACTGTAATGTGATAATAACTGCAACAGGGCATTTCCTGAGCACAGTTGAGGTGGTGCAGCCTCTTCAAGCATCTTGCCAACATTCCACTGCCTACAGCAGCCTACAAGAGGCTGAAACAGCACTGCAATCCTCAGTGCACATGTGGCAGTAGGCCTGCCTTGTGACATAGTGCATCATGGAGGTCAATCTTCTCAGTGGATATTGCCTTCATGTGTGAGGTCGATTCTGATTCTGCACTGCTGTTTCTCCGCACAGCCAATCATTTGTGCAAGACAAGTGTTGATGCCTCTTCATGATACTCAATTCTCAGTGTCACATACATCCTCAGGACACAGTCATCTGTAACTCTCAGTGAAGAATGCGAGGCTGCAGTTCACCTCACCTTTCAATGGACCTCAACAGCTTCACGAGCAGCATATTCTGATATCTGTCTTCCTCCCATGAACATGGAGTCTCCCAATTCCCCTGATACCTAGCCGTGATATTTGTGCTCCCAAAAATGTTGACACTCCATCTAGCCCGTAAGGACCAAAATCGCTGATACTAAAGAGCGCACATCGGATGTATTGCAGCCTTGCACTCATCCCATTTCATGGCTATACATTTTCATCTATACAGTCAGACATACGCACACAGAAACCAGGCACGCCGATGCCATTGTTAGTTACGCATAACCATTTCAATTGACTAACTGAGAGCTGGCAGAGGGTTAATGACAGGAGATGTTAGTCAGACCTTATGGCCCAGCGCTGTATCCTCCAATGTCCACGTCAACATTCTGGGACCGCTGCACACAACTTGTAGCAGGAAACGCAAGAACCAACATGTGTCAGCGAGGTCGAAGCTCAAAAACATGGTGGGAAGGTGGGCACTAATCTTGGGGTGATGTACGGATGTACATGCAGATATGAGATAATGCTGCAGGCAGACAGGTGCGCATAAGAGCTCAAGGTTTTAGTCCATTGGTAAAGAACGCTCAAGGCTGATGGAAAGTCCATGCAGGGCAATGAAAGATGCCCCGCCTCCATGCATGTTGACATTTCATCATCTAGGAAACACATTGAGCACTCCACAATGCTGAAGCACCGGGGGACTATAGCAGCCTCCAGCCTCTAGACTCAGGACTCAACATCGGATGAATCCCTGATGCAGGTCTCAGAGATGCTTGGCCAACCACAAAGTTCTTTGAGGCTGAAGCTTCACTCATGTCGGTACTGAGCAGAGAACGGACTGAGACTGTCATGAGGTGGTTCTAAACGCCATAGAGCTGAGGGTGCTGGTGGGCGGTTGGGAACTGTGACACTTGCAGGACCACGAAGAACATCACCAGATAGAAGAGGCATACACAACATGAGCAGTGAAATAAGTGGAAATTTGTTTACATTAGTGCAAACTCCATACAGATTGTAAACACTCATGCAACCTTGGTGCTTCTAGTATTTCTTAATTTTTCTAACCCTACCGCTATGTATTGGTGCATCCCCGACATCTGCAGCAGAGGTGGAGGCAGCCATCTGACTGCTATGCCCTGTTGTCTGTGATAACCTTGGAGGGTGTCCTCTGGAGGTCCAAGCCCTGGAGGGCCTTGGCCTGGTTTGGGTCTGCTGCTGTGGGGCAGCTGCACTCTCCTCGACCTATGGAGTCGGAGGTGATGGGGTCACAGGCAGAGGGAATTGGAGTTGGCTGGACACTCTCGGTTTCACCTGGGTGGATGGCCCTGGATGTGCAGGCACTGGTCCTAGTCCCTATGGGTGCCCAAGGACCCCTGGCTGACTCCTTTTGAGAAGGTGCACCTGGAGGGAGGTTGAGGTGTCCCGCCCCCCTCTCGCTTAGCTACTGATGGATCCCACCTATGCCTACAGCAATGGAGTGCAGGTCCTGGCACACATCAGGCCCCATGTCCTGGCCCAAGGTCTCCAGGGCAGTCAGCATCCTACCAGTGTTGATCTCGGTGCACTGGCATGTCGGTGCAATGACCTCGAACTGAATGCGGACAGACCCCTCCATCATCCATCACAATCAGTTGACTGCGTCTGACAACCTTGTCTGATGCTCCCGTGTCTGTTTTTGCCGCTGCAGCACCTGTGATACGGCCAAGTCCACAGGCTCATCATTGGAGTCGGACTCAGCAGGAGCCTGGCCTCCGGCAGTCCTCCGAGTGCCGGTCACCTTGGGTGTCCCTGCCTTTGCTTGCCATGGACCAGGTTGTGTGATGTGTTCACCAGATTGTGATTCCCAAGCCTGCCCTAGAACCAGGTCCCACTGAGGCGTGTGCCTCTGGGCTGGTGGAGTGTGCGGGTGAGCGCTGTGACAGCTCTACACGTAGTGGCTCCTCAGGATCCTCATCTGAGGTGGGCTGGGGAGCTGGGGCTGAGGGGCTGGCTGCCAATGGGCCTCTTCCCTTTCCCGCCGGTGCCTGTCAAAGAGAAAAAGAGATAATTCGTGACTTGCCGCATAGTAACTAACATTACAAAGCATGAGCGATGAGCTGGTGATGGGTCCTCGCTGGCTTGGGAGATGCCAGTCTCACCCTTGGCACAGCCACGGTCCTGGTCCTTGCCAACCAGCTCTGCCGCAGGCTCTTCAAACTAAGTGAGGGGCCTGAGCTCAGGCAACCCCCACTCTGGTCTGGGACCTCTCCTTTTTGCTGTGGGCAAGCTTCTCCTGCTTAAAGACAGACGGACAGACTGTGAGCAGGATGGGTGCCAAGACAGATGAGAAGGATGCCCTCTTCCTGTGGGTGCTGAGTGAACTTCTGTCAGGGCTGAGGACGCGGGCTGCCCAGGATGTGAGAATAGATGAAGATGTCAATGTGTGTGTGAGAGTGAGTGATGACGTCTCTTGTGATGGCAGTGTGGGAGATCCCTGTAAACTGTGACCATGTGAATGCCTGATGGGCTTGCGAGAGCCAGAGTTGAGAGTGAGAAGGTTTACTTACCCTGGCGGAGTAGATGGTATCATTCATCCTTTTACTGCACTGGATGGCAGAGCTCTTCTGTGCTGAGTTGGCGCTGACCACGCTGGCTACCTCCTCCCAAGCTGGAGTAGTGAGGCTCCTTCTCCCATCGCTGGGGTAAAGGGCATCCCGGCATGCCTCCCCGGCATCTGGAAGTCGTATCAGCACATTGTCGCTGAACCTGGGGCACTCGGCGTCTTTCCTCCAGGGGGCCATCACTCCCTTCGGCCAGCCCTGGGCTGTACACAGTGAAGAATGTGCCTGGGTGTGGTTTAAATATGATGCCTGGAAGGATGATCCAGTGAGGTCACAGTGAGGCGGACGAATCACAGCCTGCCATGAGATGCGACGTGCTTCCCGTTCATGCATATTTAATGAGCTGAAAAGCGGACGATTTGGCGCAGAAATCCCCCATTCTGGCCAGCAGGGAATATGCCGCTTTCCCCGCCAGGCACAGTGCCTAGTCTCCGGAGCGGAAAATTCCAGCCCAGATCTCCTGCCAAAGGGGAATGAGAGGCTCACAGGAAGTCTTTTTGGAGAGCTGGTAAAAGGGGCTATTTTTTGCTCCAATAGAAACAGGAAGTATTGGAAATGCTCAGAACGTCTGGCGGCATCTGTGCAGAGAGAAACAGAGGTCAGTGATCCTTCATCAGAACCAATGCAGATCATACACCTGACACTGTTTCTCTCTCCACAGATGCTGCCTGGCCTGCTGAGTATTTCCAGCATTTTCTGTTTATATTCCAGATTTCCAGCATCTGCAGCACTTTGCTTTCCCATTATCTGCTCCACGTTGGGCATTTGTAAGTGTGGTTAGTTTCTATTTAAAATGAGAGAATATTTTCAACTCAATGCAAAGTGTAATTTTTCTGTTAACAAAGCCACTTGTGTGGATAGATATAGCACATTGTTGCAGCTGAATTAATTGGTGTTAATTTACTTTATTTTTATATATTCATTCATGGGATGTGGGCATCGCTGGCTAGGCCAGCATTATTGTCCATCCTTAATTGCCCTTGGGAAGGTGAAAGCTGAGCTGCTTTCTTCAACTGCTGTAGTCCATGTGGTGTACGTACACCCACAGTGCTGTTAGGGAGGGAGTTTCAGGATTTTAACCCAGTGACATTGAAGGATCGGCGATATATTTCCAAGTCAGGATAATGAGTGGCTTGGAGGGGAACTTCCAGGTGGTGGTGTTCCCATGTATCTGCTGCTCTTGGCCTCCTCAGATGGTAGAGGCCAAGGGTTTGGAAAGTTCTATCTAAGGAGAATTGGTGAATTGCTGCAGTGTATCTTTCAGATGGTACACACTGCTGCTACTGTGTGTCGGAGGTGGAGGAAGTGAATGTTTGTGGAGGGGGTACCAGTCAAACTGGCTGCTTAGTACTGGATGGTGTCAAGCTTCCTGAGTGTTGTGGAGCTGCACTCATCCCGGCCAGTGGAGGGTATTCCATCACACTCCTGACCTGTGGCTTTAGACAGTGGACAGGCTTTGGGGAGTCAGGAGGTGAGTTACTCATCACAGGATTCCTAGCCTCTGACCTGCTCTTGTAGCCACAGGATTTGTATGGCTAGTTCAGTTTCTGGTCAATGGTAACCCCCAGCATGTTGATAGCGGGGGATTCAGCAATGGTATTACCATTGAATGTCAAGAGGTGATGGTTAGATTCTGTCTTGTTTGGAGATGGTCATTGCCTGGCACTTGTGTGGCATGAATGTTACTTGCCACTTGTCAGCCCAAGCCTGGACATTATCCAGGTCTTGTTGCATTTGGACATGGACTGCTTCAGTATCTGAGGAGTCACGAATGGTGCTGAACATTGTGGAAGGTTTTGCCATTTTTTAAACTTGGAAATGAAACCAGGAGTCATGTGCCAATAGATTGTGTCACTATTAGTTCAAGGTATTATCGTTTGTACATGGGATTGTTGTTTGAGGTGCTTGTGAGGTTCAAGTCTTTTGGATGTTGCTGCCTGGATATTGCATAGGTCCAGGTTCAAAGAAGCAGAGCTGGTTGTACAATATGAACGACCAAGTTGTGTTTAATTATGTGACAAATATGTGATTGTAAAGTGTATCATGCTGAAACCTGAGCTTCTGATGGGCTTTCTAAATAAATGCATAGAGTACAAAAGCCAAGAAGTTTTGATAAACCTATATAAAACAGTCCGACCCCAATGTGACTATGGTTCCCAATTCTAGGCACCTGAAGGATGTGAGGGGAAAGGTTGGGGTCGGTGGGTGGGTGGGTGGGGAGTGGGGTGCTTGGGATTAAAGGGCCTGGAAACAAGAGAAGCACCAGGGCCCATGATTTCTCTCCCTGGTCCTGCTCACCACCACCACCTTCTCAAGGGCAGTTAAGGATGGGCAATGAATGCTGGCCTTGCCAATGATGCCCACACCCTGTGAATGAGTAAATAAAAAGTGTTTTGCAGCACCAGGAGGCACTGTATAAATGTGAGTCCTTCTTTTCCCCCAGTTGTACAAATCCCGGGTGTCTCCCGATGTTCCTGGGTGGTGGATGCACTCTTGCCAGCCCTGTTTTCCTTTGTGTGACCGATGCAATTGTCAGTGGAGATGATATCAGCTGGGTTGATTTCCGCCGCCAAGTGTTCTGTTTGTGTTTCTTGGGCTCTCACATCAGGCACAGCTGGATTGCTGGCTTCAGTGGGACAAGACTCCAGCTGTGCGTTCCAGCAACTGGAGGAGCCAAAAACAAAAACACAATGTGTTTTTTAAAAGACCTACATTTATCACTGGAGTAGAACTTTACAGCGACACACGGATGGGCAGCCAAGAGAACTAATGCCACGGTTTGTAGATTGTCCCTGCCCCCGGTCAAAGTTCCATTGCTTTTATTCTCTGTCAGGTCCGGTTAGGTGGTGGCAGGTGACAATTTTAACTTTCATCTCCCTCTGTTCCAAAAACTTTGGTATCTCACACAATGCTCAAACCTCAATCCTAGCACTGAGGGGTAGTTTTATTGTCCCAAGAACCAGTGGGCTGGGGTCGGGTAGCACGTGAAAATAAAAGTAAAAATTGAAGCAAGATTTCAATACACCTCCAACGTGCCCTCTCTCAGGTTTAAGGGAGGTATGTTTTGGCTGTGTGCGGGGTCCCTGATTGCTGAAATCATTAACCCAGGCGGACCAACAACTAACACAGCCTTTATCATCATTATTGCCTGGCAGCAAGTGGATTTTCCACCAATTTAGGCCTTCTTCTGAATTTAATGCCTCCAGCACAGGTTTTGCCAGGGCTCGGGAAAATCGCCAGTGAAGAGGAGAGTCGAGTGTCGGGTGCCGTTCATGGGAGTCCATAAGTTCAGGCAGCTCGATCCCAATAAAGGCTCAGTGTTTACAGCTGCTTTGGCAGTTCTCTCTGGCAAACATTTGGCCGCGTGTCTGTGAGCGACGAAGCTTGCGAGAAGTTTCAAGGCTTTCAAACGGGTTATCAGCAGCACGGGGAGACACCATGGGGCTGAATTTTACATCCCGCAGGCGGGCGCGTGCCTGACCCGATCGGGCGTAAAATCTCACGCAAAGATGTCGGGCGAGCGTCTTTGACGTCATCGTGCACTCGCGCAATATTTCGCTTGGCGGGCAAGCCTAAAAGTCAGAAGCGCGCCCGCTGACAATTAAGAGGGCAATTAAGCTAATTAATGATGCAATTGCCTCCTATCTTTCGTAGCCCATCCGACACTATAGTTGGCGAATGGGCAAATCTGCCAAGCGGCCTTTACATTTTTCATCAAACCTCATCTGAGGGCGGGATGAGATTTCCCATTGTGAAATTTAAAAAAAATACAAGTCTGCGGACAGCATTTTTTTCAGGTGAATTTTCAGGTGGCTGATGGTGATGCATGGATGTTTTTTTCCCGGTTTTTAAAACTTTATTTTGAGATTTTCAGGTCTGCAGCTCCCTGAGACGGCTGTCTGCCTTCAGGGAGCTTTTTCAGAGCGCTCACCCACGCCCACGGAAGCGGCATCGCCCACCTTCCTCACGCTCCCACCCTGGCAGCGCTGAGCTTTTCAGCACGTGTTTCACCTTGGCTGGCTTTAATTGGCCAGCCAGTGTGAAATCGCAGTCGGAGGTCCGTTTCACAACTGTTCCCGGGCCTGCCGATTGTGCATGCCCGCCAAGGGTAAAATTCATGCCAATGGCTGTTTTCAACACTACACCGGACGAGGAAGTCAACCAGCAGTGATGAAGTGTGGGGTGGGATCAGCAGGTGCACAGGAGAGAGAGAGAGGTGCACAGCACAGAGTAATATAACAAGAGGGGTACAAAGGAGAGAGGTACACATGAGGGAGGTACACAGAGATGTACAGCAAAGAGGAGAGCAACAGAGGGACCCAGATCACTGGAGCAATTAGCTGTGTGAGAGGATACACAGACAGACACTCAGCTTCTTTCTGAAGACCTGTGTGGACATCTGCAAACTCCTTCAAGAAGAGCTCCATACTGAATCGAGCGCCATGGCTTTGTCAAAGTTACAACCACCTTCAGTTTCTTTGCCTCTGGCTCTTTCCAGTGCACAATCAGAGACATCTCGAGGCTCTTTCAGCCAGTGCACACAAATGTACGGCAGGACATGGATGGGTTACTTGCCAGGATATGAATTTATATGAACATTCCCTGCAACAACAATAGCCGGAATGAAAGAGCACTCATATTCACCTCTCTGGTTAACTCCCCGCAGGTACAAGGGCCATTAGTTGCACAAATGCAGCGATTCAAGGACCACTGTGACAATCAGGGGATTTTATCAACCGCGATCGTATTTATCAATGAGCAGCTGCAACCACAAGAAGGGGTTTGTGCAGGGGAATGCCAGATTCCCTGGTTGCTGGCATGATGCTTTTGTCCTGTGGCCTTCCAATAGAACAAATAACAAATGGAAGCCACCACCACCAATAAAGCTTCGCATAAAACAGTCCTTCAGCCATTCATTGCCATTCATCCAGTGGATCCCATCATGAATCATAGAATCATGGAATTGTACAGCTCAGAAGGAGACCATTCAGCTCATTGAGTCTGTGCTGGCTCTTTTGGAAAGCAATCCAATTAGTCTCACTCCTCACTCTTTCTTAACCTTTTACATTTTTTTCCTTTTCGATATTTACCAATTCCCTATCAGGCGGTGCAGTACAAATCCTGATCACTCTTTGCGTAACGTGTTTCTCCTCATATCATTCTGGTTCTTTTGCCAGTCACCTTAAATCTGTGCCCTCTGGTTATTGACCCTTTAGTCATTGGAAACTGTTTATCTTTATTTACTTTAATTAAACTGCAAAATTTAAACACCACTATCAAATTTTCTCTTAGCCTTCTCTGCTCTGAGGAGAACAATTGAAGGGGCAAGATGGCCATCAGTAAACATGCAAGACACTAATCAGTAAATTTTATGTTACATTATAAAAACAGAAAACCTTTTTTTTATTCATTGGCTTTGTGCATCACTGTCTAGGCCAGCTTTTATTGCCCATCCCTAATTGCCCTTGCTCAGCCAACATTTAAGAATCAAACAACCACATTGCTGTGGGTCTGGAGTCACATGTAGGCCAGCAGATCCCTTTCTCTAAAGGACATTAGTGAACCAGATGGGTTTTTAACAACAAGCAGCATGGTCATCATCAGGCTTTTAATTACAGATTGTTATTGGATTCAAATTTCACCATCTGCCATGGTGGGATTTGAACCCAGGTACCCAGAGCATTAGTCCAGTGACATTACCACTATGCCACCCCCTCTCCTAACAACCTAGCAACATAAGATTTTGTCAAGCACCCATCCGCATACCTTTGGTGAATTCTAATTGCTTTATCCTAAAATTCCTGCCTCGTGGTGTATCCCATGTATCTTCAGCAGAGATAGAGGCAGGCTGTTCTGTTCTCTGCATAGATTGCTGAGGTGCTTTTGCTCAATAACCAATGGTTTTGGAGCCCTTGAGGGTACCACCAAAGCCCGCTCCATCTGCACCCGGCCAGGGGTAGGGTCAGCTATTGGGAGACAAGCTAGCCTGTTGGTACTGGCTGAGGGTGGTGCTGCAATGGAGTAGTTTGGGCGGAATTCCCGGTTCTATGTCCCCTTTCACCATTATCTCTCCTCGGCCAGCACTCTATCTCTTCTACCATTCTGTTGCACACCAGTTTGGTGGAGAACCGTAACATGTTGTAAGGCCATGGTACCATTATTCTGTTTTAGATGACATGGAGTGTTGACATGTCTACAAATCCATGACCATGGCCTGCATGGACTGACTTGAGACTGCGGCATGGAGCTGCATGGAGGTGGCCATTCTCTCTCTGACAGACAACCTCATAATTGCCTGGGCCACCAATCCACTTACGATTCATGTTGGACTCCCCTGTCCTCTGCACTAATGTAGAGGGTGTGCATGGCCATCTGACAGCACTTCAAAAATTGCTGATGTACCTCCAGCATTTTCCTTCTCAACACTGGTCCCCAGGGTTCATCATCGGTGTCCAGCTGAGCAGGGTTTGGAGAGTTCGGTCCCTCCAATGCAGAGTCTCCACCGCTGTCCCTGACACCAGTATCTGCTTGTGTTCACTTGTGAATTGTGAATCACCAGGTGAAAACCCAACTCATTCTCTAACTTGACCCAGTATCTATGAGGATTTGCATCGTTGCGTGGCTGTATGTCCTGTAACTGTGCACCCTCAGAAAGAATGAGGCCCTGAGGAATCACTCCAATACATCTCCAGCAACCTTTCCTCTGTGTGAAATCTCTAGAACACAGAAGACATGGTTGTGATTTATTTGGGGCAAAGTGACAATCTTGACAATCACTGTTCTCCAAATGCTCATCATTCAGCCAATAATGAAATGAAGTCAGCATATGTGTCACAGAGATCACTTTAATTCTGTCATTGGCCATCTGCAAGTTCCCAGTCCCTCCAGTAGCAACTAATAGAGATGCACCTATCTCAAGGGCCTCCTCCTCTGCTGTTGTGAGGTGCACTATTTCTGGCTGGCCACCTCTCCCTCTCCCTTGTATTTTGCACTCTCTCCTACAAAGGACGATAAACCAGACCTCTGAGTGAGTGACAGAGGTAGTTGCCTGATGGATGTATTCGTCAGACGGATGCAGTGAATTCGGTGAGTGTGACTATCAAAAAGATGTGTCACATTGCGTAAGGATGGGGGTGATTGGCAGTGGTAGATAGATACCGGAAATGCGTGGAAAGTGAAGGTTGGCCACTGCTGACGTTTAAGTGGGTGTGAGGAATGAGTTGATGGAGTATGGTTTGGAAGATAGAGTGAGGGGGCCGGTGGATAGCTTGCACCACAGAATGTAAGTGAACCAGCAAATGTACTCACTTTCCTGGACCTGGTTAGAGCATTAAACCACTTCCTACATCATCCAAGGCTGGGACAAAATGCTCCTGCTGTTCGCATCTTCAGCCACTTGCAACCATACCTACTTGGTGACAGCAGCAGGTTTCCTCCTCCCATCGATGGGGTAAGTTATGTCCATACTGCTCCTAATTGCACCCAAGGGAAGCGTCATTGAATGTGGGTTCTGTCCTTGCTTTTAGTGAGTCTACCCTAGATTCTTCCTGCTTCCTCCTTTTTCCATGTCTGCACTGGTCCAAGTAGTTGACTTCAGACTGGATTATGTGGGTCTAGGTCATAACAGCTGCACACTTCAGAGACTCGAAACTTAGAAGGAAAAGTGCGATGATTCAATCAAGTCGAAATCAAAGAATGCCACCGACTGAATTTACTTGCAGATTATTTAGGCATAATTTTCTCCCAACTGTCTCCCCCTGCTTGAAACCAATGTTTTTATGAATATCAGGGCCAATGTGACAGTCTTGGCCCATTGGTACTGTTCTCACCTTTCAGTCAGAAGCTTATGGGTTCAAAGTCCACTCCAGAGAGCTAAATACACAATCTAATGCAGTACTCCTCCGGAGGTCCTCACCATTACAGATGCCAGTATTCAGCCAATTCGATTCACTCCACGTGATATCAAGAAACGGCTGAAGGCACTGGATACTGCAAAGGCTGTGGGCCCTGACAACATTCCAGCAATAGCACTGAAGACATGAGCTCCAGAACTAGCCGCATCCCCAGTCAAGCTGTTGCAGTACAGCCATAACACTGGTATATACCCAGCAATGTGGAAATTAGCCCAGGTATGCCCTGTCCACAAAAGGCAGGACAAATTCAACTTGCCCAATTACTGCCCATCAGTCTACTTGCAATCATCAGCAAAGGGGAGTGGAAATCACAGCCCCGGGTTGGCTTCCTTCTCGTTACTTTGCCACCGCCATTCTGCCTTGCTATTGAGTCCCTGAGCCTCAAAGTGGCTTGGGCCTTGATGGACCGGGTGGTGACATGTCTTGTGATCGGCAGCATTCTCCTCCCAATCAGTGGTGTTAATGCCTCCGTGCTTTAGGGTGACCTTGAGCATATCCTTATACCTTTTCCTTTGGCCACCCTTTGAGCGTTAGCCAACGGAGAGCTGTGAGCAGAGAACCTGCCGAGCAAGACGGTTCTCGGGCATCTGGCTGCAATGGCTCATCTATTGGAGTTGGTTCTGCAGGAGCAGGGCTTCAATACTGGTAGACGCAGCTTCATGAAGGATACTTGCGTTAGTCCAGCGCTCCTCCCATTTGATCCCCAGGATTCAACGCGAGCTCCGCTGATGGAAGATCTCAAGTATCTTAATGCGGCATCGGGACACATTATAGGAGGGTGGGCAACACAATGGCCTTGAATTGCAAAGGTCCCTGTTGTCAAAGACATGTTGGCACAGCTTGAAGAATGCAGCGCTGGCATATTGACTTGGTGTTGGACTTCCTCATCGATGGTAGTCCTTTGAAGAAGTGGCTGCCGAGATAAGGGAAGTGCTGCACATACTCCAGAGTCACTTCGTCTATGTGGATGGCACGAGGGATGCTCATCTGGCCCAGGGAAGGTTAGTGAAGGACTTTCGTCTTTGTGATGTCTAAGGACAGGCCAATACTCTTATACAAGGTGTTGAAGAGGTCAAGCATCCTTTTCATGTCCTGTACAGAGTGATTATCACACAGCGGTCACCCGCAAACTGAAGGGCGTGGATGTCCATGGTGGTGAGTTTTGGTTTTGCCCAGAGGTGACCAAAGCTGAAGACCGACCGGTCCAGACGATACCGAATGCTGACACCAGGTGGCAGGTCATCTCGGATGAGGTGTAAGATGACGGTCAGGTAAATGGTGAACAAGATGGGGGTGATCACACAGCCTTGTTTGACCCCAGTCTGGATGTGAAAGGTGTCAGTTTCAGATCCTCCACTCAGGACAGTGGTGGTCATTTTGTCATGAGGAGTTCAGGCTGGTGACAGACTTCAATGGGCAACGATCCACAGAGCTTCACAATTTAAAGAATCAAATGCCTTGGTCAGGTCGACGAAGGCAAGGAACAATTCTTGTGTATGCTCCTGACATTTTTCCTGGATCTGCCTAGCCACAAAGACCATGTCGGCAGTGCCCCGGGATGGTCGGAGGCCATGCTGGGATTTCGGGAGGATCTCTCCTCAGTGACCAGATGAAGATGTTCAGAAGGATGTGGGCCAGGATCGTACCAGGGATGGAAATCCCCCTGTAGTTTTCACAATCAGATTTGACCCGCTTCTTTTGGGTAGTAATGATGGTCGCATTCTTGAGATCCCAGGGGATGTCCTCTTCATCCCAGAGGCAGGGGATGCACTGGTGGAGTTGTGACATGAGCTGATAGCTTCCAAGGTAGACCTCTGCAGGTATATTGTCTGGCCCACAAGCTTTATCAGTTTTCACCTGTTAGATAGCCCACTTAAGCTCATCGATGATTGGTGGATTGCCGAGGGAATCCTCCACTGGATGTTGTGGGACAGCTTGGAGGGTCATAAAAAATTCAATGATACTGCTTCAAAGAAGAGTAGTTAAGCTTTTCCTAATGTCTTGACAATAGTTATTGCTAAAGCAAAGGGCTAAAACAGGTTATCTGGTCATTATCACTTTACTGTTTGTGGGATCTTGCTGTGCATAAATTGGCTGATGCGTTTTTTACATTACAACAGGGGTGCTACTTCAAAAAAGCTCTTTATTGACCGCAGAGTGCTTTGGAACATCTTAGAGTCTCAAAGGATGCTTTGTAAATGCAAGATCCATCTTTATTGTACCATTTAAAAGCATTATAAATTACCTTTGTTAAATTTAATAGCATTATAAATTACCTTTGTTAAATTTAATTTTTGCAGCACAGAAACAGGCCATTCAGCCTAGGTGGAATATGCTGGTGTTTATGCTCCACATGAGCCTCCTTACACCCTACTTCATCTAACCCTTCTAGTGTCTTAGATGAGCAAAATGTAGAGTAAAGATCACAGTGTTTGAAAGCTGAAGTTAATGATAGGCTGTGGGAGGGATTTCCCAATCTGGTCCAATTCTGGGGGGAGCAGCCCCCTCAGGGAATGGTACTTTTGGGAATCATGGGCATCAGGACATCAGAGTCAGCCTTACATATGCGAGCATATCCTTCCAGTTTGTGTGGTACTTATTAGATTTGGAAAAATAAGAAAGGGTCCCTCATACCTACCTTGGCTAATGTTAGCAAGGAGGTGGGTAAAGAGCATCGTTGGGCCATGGGACCTAATGGCTCATCATCTGTCACTGGCTGTGGTAGGATGTTGGGTGACAGCTGCCACTCTGAGCATTTCATGCCCTCAGCAAAAACACTGTTTTAAAAAAAACTACAGTGAAATGTTAAGGCCAATTTAACCTGTGCTCTTGTTAACAGCTGTTGATAGCTTGTCTCTCATTTCAGAGCTCCAGAGCTTCTTTAGACAGCAACTGCTTTACTCCGGATCCAGCATAATGGAGGGGAGGATTTCAAAGTGTAACTCCTGCAGTCAGAGAAGCGAGTTCTCAGCAGTTTCTTCCTCATGGGATATAAAAAGCCATTGGGCTTTATTTTGACCAACACTAGCGGACCTACATCAGTGCCAATGGCCTCCTTTGCAGTCGTCTTTGTGGGTCCAGAGGTTTTACAGGCCAATTGTACAATGCTACATGATGGCATTAAATTCCTCTACTACCCCATACATGGCAACAGTGTCGGCCATTCTGTCCGCTGATCTGTCTAATCAAATGTGACCTTTGTGGTTTCAAAATCCCTTTCCCATTGTTGCTTAATTGTAGCTGTGCACCAAGCAAAATAATGTCAACCATGACAGCACCTTGGAATTTGAATTCCAAAACCACCTTAGCAACAGTGTAGGAATTCATGAGCAATGCCTTCCATAAATGAGGTTTGCACTGTAGATGCCACTTGTTTTGCCACAAGCTCAATGGCAAACAGCAGTGCAAACAATTAGTGTTCTATGGCATCGTTTATGTGGGAAATGATTCAGAATGTTGGAATCCTCCAGTGCTCAGATCATCTTCCAATGTTTTGTGTCCAAGATGACAAATTACCACCTATACCACATACCATCCAAGGCATAGTACTAGCATTCTTGTTACTCAGTGAGACAGTCATGAGGTTTAAGCCCCACTCAAGTCCTCAAGTGCATAATCTAAGCTAAAGGAATGCTGCACTGTCCAATTGTCCATTTTTTGGATGACACATTAAACTGAGCCCTGTCTGCCTTGTTAACTGGATGCAAGCACTGTTTGAAGAGTATAAGCAATCTTCTGGTGTCCTGACAATCCCTCCTCCAGCATGACTAAAACAGATTTTATCTGGTCACTTATCTCCTTAGCTTTTTGGAGGACTTTGCAATGTACAAGTTGACTGCCATATTTACTTACATTTTAACAGAGATTAAACTTCAAAAGTACTTAATCGGATGTTGGACACCCTGAAAAGGTGAAAGGTGCAAGTTCTTTCTGTTTGAAAGCAAGCCCTTTAGGACTGTAATCCCATAAAACCCAGTAGTAGCATTCAATTATCCTCCAGCCTATAGCAACTAGTCCCTAACCAATGACCAGTTCTTCATCAGTGCTCGGTGACTCGTCCTGTGCTTCCCCATCAACTACATTGTCCACTTCTCTGTTACATTTTCTCTTACAATTGTTGCCTATACAGTCCCAATTATTGAACTTCTCAATACTTATGGTCGTTTGGTGGCTCATTAAGTGCCGTCTAAGATAGCTGTGTTCCTCCAATGCCCTCTTGAGCATTCCCTGAATTTCATCGCTCCACCATTGGCAGCTGTGCACTCAGCTACCCAGGCCCTAGGTTCTGGAATTCCCTCCTTAAATCTCTGTCTCTCTACCTCTCTCTCCTTTAAGACATTCCTTAAAACCAATTCTTTTACCAAGTTTTTAGTTACCTGTCTCTTTATGTAGCTCAATGTCAAATTTTGTTCAACAATACACCTGTGAAGCACCTGGGGATGTTTTACAATGTTAAAGGTGCTGTATAAATGCAAGTTGCTGTTGACTGAAAAGCATTAAAGGTCCATTATTGCAGGTTCATCATGATTGTCTGCAGCTATTTCACTGATGTGTTCCAAATGACATTCCCCTTTGAAAAACGAAGGTGACATCAATAGGCAGATACTTAATGCATTCACATGACATTCCTCAATCTAGTGCTTTACACAGTTGTTTATTTTAAATTTGTGAATGTGTCCAGTATTTTGTGGGTGTAGGAATATCACACAAACTGTTTGCCTCCTGCTATCATCAAAACAGAGTGATTGTTGATTTATGTAACAAAATTGATGAAATGCAGAAGCTTTTACCACATCCTTTACTTGGCTTTTGGCAGCTTTGTGGAGGGTGCAAGCCTATTCCCCATCTAAACAATTAACCCATTCATCATAAAGATTTCAGGGCTGCACTGATGAAGCTCCTTCTTTAACAGGAGATGCAGACTAAATTCCCGATCACGCTAAAAAGAATGCTGCTTTGAAGAACTGCATTGAGTACCAAAACATCGCAAAAATCAGGCTTAACACTTACAATTGGTTCATATGTCTCTCAGCCCCATTTCCTATGTTGACTTCTAGAGGTATGCTTTACTAGGATAACGAAACAATGAGGTTGATTTTTTTTTTTTGCAAGCAACATGCTCACTCCCTTTTCATTCAAACTCACATAAAAATGACATTGCAGAGGCATTGCAGAACATATACTTACCTCTGTGGCTAATGAAAACCATAAAACTAAACCTGTACTTAATGAAGTAACATATGTCCAGGACTCATATAAAAGCAGTTGGGAAAGCTGATTAGGATACCAGTATGGTCCTGTTTAGTTTCTTCAAGGTTCATAAAGTAGAAAGGGAGGGGGAGAGATAGCTGTAATGGTTCAAATTAAAAAGCGTTTAAGTCGCAGATTGATTGCAAAATAACAACTTGCGTACTTTAGTCGATGTTCCAGAAGGTGTCATTCTCAAAGCAACGCAAACAAACACATCAAATTCACCAAACAATTTAACATTTTTAGTGATGCTAAAAGATGACGACCAACCTCACTCCTCTTTCCATCCAGTTGATGTGTCTGAAAAGTATTGGACAACTTAAGGAAATGCTATTCTCCTGAAAAAGATACGTTCGTGTGGACAGGCACTTGGTGTTTACCCACTGTGAGTGGGTCAGAATCATTTTCATTTGGTTTCAAGGGAAGACTAAAATATTAAGCCCATGTACATCAGTGTAAATCACAATGTGTGCATTGTCAACTAAATGCTGGGACATCACTATGCTAACAGTTCACGCACCCTTGACTTTGCTGCTGAGTTCAATGTAAGGTGGGTTGCTTCTACCAGCCAGCAGGACAATGGTCTCAACAAGTAGGGGGCCTGTGAAAGTCAGGGAATTGTTAGCAATGCTTTTGAGATGACAGATTGCAAACCGCTTTTCAAAGGATGGAATGCTGTTTATTTTTAGGAGAGACATTTATCAAAATAGCTTACAGTTTTAAACCAAAATGTGTGTAATTCTGACTCCTAATGAGTGGCATGGTCTGTATGTAATTGAGTTTGAACATGAAAGGAAGTCAGAGCATGGGACTGCAGCCATGATCAATCAAAAGGAGAGGCCAGGAAGAGAGAGCTCACTCGGGAGTGGAATTGGTCTCGCTTGTTAAAAATATAAAAGGATGCTGTCTGTTTGCAGTGAGTGGCCATAGCAGAATGGGCCCAGGTTTGATCTGTAGCCTGTGCCAAGTTACCTGATAGTAAGGTGATAATAGGTGTGCTAAACTGAGCTTAATGGTGTTCAGCTGAAGATTGGAAAATCGCAGAGTTCCCGCTGGTGGAAAGATTGTGAGTGTGAGTGTGCACGTGAGTGTGAGTGTGCACGTGAGTGTGTGTGTTTGTGTGAGACATGTAATGGCAAGTTTGGGAGTACTGAAGGAGTGCTGCATTGACCGAGATGCCAGCTTTCGAATGAGGTATTTAACCAAAGCCCCACTTGCTCTCCCAGGTGGATATAAACAATCCCATGACATGATGTCTGAGAGTTTTCCCCAGTAAAAGCAAAATACTGCAGATGCTGGAAATCTGAAACAAAACCAGAAAAAACTGGAAAAACTCAGCAGGTCTAACAGCATCTGTGGAGAGGAAGACAGAGTTAACGTTTTGAGTCTGCATGACTCTTCTTCAGAGCTAAAAACTTTTTAGAAACAAAGGTTTTAAAAACAAAGGTTTTTAGCTCTGAAGAAGTGTCATACGCACTTGAAACGTTAAATCCGTCTTCCTCTCTACAGGTGCTGTTAGACCTGCTGAGTTTTTTCTGGTTTTGTTTCAGTTCTCCCCGGTATCCTGGCCAATATTTATCTCTCAATCAACATCACTAAAACTAAATTATCTGGCCATTATCACATTGCTGTTTGTGGGGGTTTGCTGTGCACAAACATAATGTTTCTACATTACACTTCAAAAGCACTTCATTGGTTGTAAGGCACTTTGGGACATGCTGAGGTGATGAAAGGGGTTCTATTAATGCGATTAGTTTCCTTGACATTATGCCTTTCACACTCAGAAAGCCTCCTGCTTTTCACCATGGTGGCTCATCCATAAAATCATAGAATCATAGAAAGTTTACGACACAGAAAGAGGCCACTTGGCCCATTGTATCACACCAGCTGAAAAACAAGCTACCCAGCCTAAGCCCACTGTCCAGCATTTGGTCCATAGCCCTGCAGGTTACGGCACTTCATGTGCATTTACTGGCACCTTTCAAATGAGTTGAGAGTTTCTGCCTCTACTTCTCTTCAGGCAGTGAGTTCCAGGCCCCTACCACCCCCTGGGTGAAAAGATTTTTCCTCATCTCCCATCTAATCCTTCTAGCAATCACCTTAAACCTATGCCACCTGGTCACTGACCTCTCTGCTAAAGTAAATGGGCTCTCCCTATCCACTCTACCTAAGTCCCTCATAGGGCAGAATTTTACAAGTCGGCGAGTGGGGGTGGGGCCCGCTTGCCGACCAATAAAATGACGCGTGGTGACGTCAGGGGGAACTCCCGATGTCACTGTGCCCGATTTAAATTTTCAGGAAGGCGGGAGCACAGCAAAATCAGCTGCGCGCCCGCCGACTTGTCAATGGCCAATTGAGGCCGTTGACAGGGTCAATTAAGTAATTAAAAGACCTGCCCGTCCAATCAGGCCAGGAGCCCCGGCGGGAACTAGAAAAAACATGAAGCCTCATCCACAGACGGGATGAGATTTCATGTAGGCTTTAAAACATTTTAATAAAGATTTTGTAAAAATTATTGACATATCCCAACTCATGTGACATTGTCACATGAGGGAACATGTAAGGGAAATTTTATTTTTCTATTTTTGTGTTTTGTACATTTACAGCCGATCTCCCTGAGGCTGCACTTAGCCTCAGGGAGATGAATGCGCTCTTTCGTGTGCATGCGCGAAAGAGCGCACTCTCGATTTTGGGATTCCCCCCACCCCCCACCCCCCACCTGCATGGGGAGCACATAGTGCTTCCGTGCAGACGCCATGCTGGGCGGGCCTTAATTGGCCTGCCCATGTAAAATGGCGCCGCACCTCCGATTGGGGGCGCCGATCAGAAGCGTGCCCGTACGCGCCCGCCCAACAACTTCCCCCCTCACGGGCGGAAAATTCAGCCCATAATTTTGTAAATCTTTAATTTTTTTTAACCAGTCTGCCATGTGGGAACTTGTCAAAAGCCTCACTAAAATCCATGTAGACCACATCACCTGCACTACCCCCAAGAATCCTCCTTACTTCCTCAAAAACTTCATAGTCAAACACGACCTTCATGTTAATAATTAATAAATCCATGCTGACTATCCTTGATTTATCCATGCCTTTCTAAGTGACAGTTTGTCCTGTCTCTCAGAATTGATTCCAATAATTTGTCCACTGCGGATGTTAGACTGACTGGCTTGTAATTACTCGGTCTATCTCTTGCTCCCTCTTTAAACAAAGGTACAATGTTAGCAGGCCTCCAATCCTCTGGCACCTCACCTGTATCCAGTGAGGTTTGGAAAATGATGGCCAGACCTTCCGCTATTTCCTTCCTGGCTTCTTTAACAGCCTGGGGTACATTTCATTCGGCCCTGCTGGTTTATCCACTTTCAAGGATGCTAACCCCCTTAATACTTCTTCTCTCCCTATGTTTATCACATCTAGTACTTCACACTCCTTGTCCTTAACGACAATGTTGGCATCGTCCCCTCTTTTGTGAAGACAAATGTAAAAAATCCATGAAGAACCATACCCACATCTTCGGCCTCCACACATAAGTTACCTTTTCGGTCTTTTATGGGCGCTACTCTTTCCTAGTTATCCTCTTACTCTTAATGTATTGATAAAACATCTTTGGGTTCTCCTTGTTTTTATTTGCCAATATTATTCTTTCATGCCCTCTCTTTGCTTTCCTAAGTTCCTTTTTGATTGCACCCCTCCTCTTTCTATGCTCCTCTCGGCTTTCTGTAGCATTGAGTTCTTGGTGTCTGACATAAGCTTTCCTTTCCTGCCTTATCGTACCCTGTAAGCTCTGTGACAGCCAGGGAGCTCTAGATTTGGCCATCCCACCTTTTTTCTTTGTGGGTACACATTTACTCTAGACCCCTTGAATCTGCCCTTTGAATGCCTCCCCCTGCTCTGATACTGATTTAAAAATAAATCAAGAATGGCTATTTTATGAGAAAAAGGCCTGACACCTACATAGGACCGCATCCAGCAAAGAGACCTTCAGGAGAGTTGAAGAAGAGAACAAATTATTAAGGGGCTGTAATTTTATATATCTAAAAAAAACATAGAAGTTCCTGAGCCAGCCTATGGATCTGAGGTGAAAGCAAAATGCTGCGGATGCTGGAAATCTGAAATAAAAACATAAAATGCTGGAAAACCTCAGCAGGTCTGACAGCATCTGTGGAGATGGAAGCAGAGTTAATGTTTCGGGTCCTTATGGCTCTTCTTCCGAGCTGAAGAAGAGTCATACAGATGCTGCCTGACTTGTTGAGTTTTTCCAGCATTTTATGTTTTTATGATGGACCTGAGACTTTTGCAACTAAACTCTA
This sequence comes from Cetorhinus maximus, assembly GCF_964194155.1. NCBI lineage: Eukaryota > Metazoa > Chordata > Chondrichthyes > Lamniformes > Cetorhinidae > Cetorhinus > Cetorhinus maximus. The sequence continues at coordinate 124,091,224 of NC_135887.1, forward strand.
AATCACAGCATCAAAAAGGTTTTCAGAGAAAGTAATAAAAAATATATATTTTCACGGATAATATATGTCTTTCAGAACAACCGTTAAACCAAAACCCCATCTGCCTTCTCAGATTGATGTAAAAGGTCCCAAGGCACTATCTTGAAGAAGATCAGGGCAGTGCTTCCCAAAGCCTTGGCCAATATTTATCCTTCAAGCCAACATCACTCAAACAGATTACCTGGTCATTCTGTTATTTGAAGAATCTGGCTGTGGGCAAATTGGCATGTCTGACGTAACAACAGTGACTACAATTCAAAAATACCTTATTGGCTGAAAGGTGCTTTGAAAGACGCTGTGGTTATGAAAGGCGCTCAATAAATACAAATCTTTCTTTCTTTACTGCACGATGGAAGATGCAAATAATGGGTCCAGCAGCGTGCTCAGAGTGAATGCGTCCTACAGGAAGTACAAAAAGGAAATGACTAATATAGAATAGATTTCTAAATTTGTCCTGTGTTCTTTCCAATAGTTCCGTTGTACAACAACATGGGAAGAGTCCTACAAACAAGATGTGCACTTCATTAGTTGAAATAACTGGTTTGGAAGATAAATTAAATGCTTTATGGACCACGCGAACCTATGTATTTTATTGTGTGATTCAATTATTTCTGTCAGATCAGTAATTACTCTGTTGTGCTATTCTGTTTTCTAGATTACAGCAGTGACTACATTTCAAAAGTACTTCAGTGCTATTGGATTGGCCCACGGAAAGACTTAACTCAGTTATCTGTGTGCTGTGTTATACTGGATATAATCTAGGCTGCAAGCAAACAAGCTGCAGGTGCTGCTAATCTGAAACATAAAACGCTGGAAATACTATACACTCGCCAGTCAGACAGCATCTGTGGAGAGAACAGAGGAACTAACAACTCGGGTTTTAACACAGAGACCACAGCTGAAGTGTTGGACTGGATTTATGTTCCAGGATCCTGATCTCGAAACCGGGCTGAATTCTGAGTCAGGAACTGGGAACTGCTAGCAGCAAAATATATAAATACATGAATTAGGAGCAGAAATAGGCCATTCGGCCCCTCGAGCCTGCCATTTGATAAGGTTATGGCCCATCTGACTGTGGCCTCAATTCCACTTTCTGTCTACCCCCTATACCTTTTGGCTCCCTTGTTAGCCAAGAAGCTACCTACCTCTGCCTTAAAAATATTCAGGGGCCCTGCCTCCACCTCCCTCTCTGGGGAAGACTCATGACCCTCAGAAAATAAATTTCTCCTCAACTCTCTCTTAAATGGGAGATCTTTTATTTCTAAACTGCGTCCCCTAGTCCTGGTCTCTCCCACAAGGGGAGGCATCCCCACAGCATCTGTCGAGACCCCTCGGGAGCTCGAGGACAGGATTTTACGTTCTGCTGGTGGGAACGCGCCTGACCTGATCAGGAATAAAATCATGCGCGGTGATGTCGGGTGAGATATTTCAGTCAGCGAACGTACGCGGGAGTCAGCAGTGCATCTGCCAACAATTAAGATGCCTATTGAGGCTTTAACCAATTCATGAAATGCTATTTCTCGCTGCCTGTCTAACCTTACGATTGGTGGGTATGCGAATTGGCCAGGCGGCCTTTGGATTTTTTAGGAAACTTCATCTACGGGCAGGATGAGGTTTCCACAATGAAATAAAAATATTTTTTATTCTGCTCCTGTGAGTGAGTCATGTGAGGGGACTTTTTTTTCCACATTTTTAAAATCTTGGTTTTAGATTTTCTAATGCTCCAGCTCCCAGAGGCAGCTCTCTGCCTTCGGGGAGATTTCAGCACGTGCTCCCCTGCGCATGCTCAGACTTTTGCACTCGCACTCCTCCTGCCCAGGCAGCGCTGAGCTTCTCAGTGCACGCTGGGGGACAATTGCGGGCGGCGGAACATCTCATGGTCACTCCCGGGCCCGCCCGATGACCCGAAAATCCTGCCCCGTGTGTTTCAGTAAGATCGATCACCTCTCAATCTTCCGAACTCCAGTGGATACAGACCCAACCTGACCAACCTTTCCTCATAAGATAACCCCTTCATCCCAGAAATCAGGCAAGTCAAACTTCTCTGAACTGCTTCTAATGCAACTATGTCCTTTCTTAAATAAGGAGATCAAAACTGTACACAGTACTCCAGATGTGGTCTCACCAATGCCCTGTACATCTGTAGCAAAACTTCCCTACTTTTATATTCCATTCCCGTTGTAATAAACACCAACATCCCATTTGCCTCCCTAACCACTTGCTGTACCTGCACACTAACTCTATGCAATTCATGTACCAGGACACCCAGATCCCTCGGCACCACCGAGTTCTGCAACCTCTCTCCATCTAAACAGAATGCTGCTTTTCTAGTCTTCCTGCCAAAGTGGGCAAGCTCACATTTTCCCAAATTTCTGCCAAATTTTTGCCCGCTCACTTAATCTGTCCTACACCCCTTTGCAGACTCTTTACCTCCTCTTGACAATTTACTTTCCTACCTATCTGTGTCATCAGCAGATTGAACTGCCATAGATCCCACGGATGAATAATTTAAAAAAGTGTTCACTCGACCATTTCAAACTTTTTCAATTGCGTTTTATTTGCTCTCCACCCGAAGGCTGGCTCTTGGCTGGGGTATGTTGGAGCCACACCACTCACTCACATGGCCATTCTGCATGTGGGAAGTCCCGACAATAAGTGCAAGAAGTCTATTTGATTGACTAGCACAATGAGACCAAGCTCAATATGTCCACATATAGGCAGTGATTGCCCAATAACAAAAACTGTCTGATTTTTCCCTTACTTGACCTTAGGTCATCTGTCTATTTGAAGTACTGTATATATCACGCATGGGTGAGATCAACGAACTCAATAAACACCAGAAATAACCTTTGGAACCTTGGGCAGGACTTTCTCGTTGTCGGTCGGGCCCAGGAACGGCCGCGAAACGGGTCGCCGCCTGCAATCGGCCCCTGAACGCAATTTCACACTGGCTGGCCAATTCACAACCAGCCAAAGCGAAATGCGCGCTGAGGAGCTCAGCGCTGCCCGGGTGGGGGCGAGAAGAGGGCGAGCGCTGGAGTCTGCACATGTGCGGGGGGGAGCGCGCGTTGACAGCTGCCTCAGGGAGCTGAAGATTTGGACAAAGGAAAATAAAGATTTAATAAATGATATAAACATGTCCCCACATGTGACTCAGTCACATGAAGAGGGAATTGTTTAAAATGAAAATTTTTTTTAGTGTTTTTTTACTTGCCATTGGAAACCTTATCTCGCCCGTGGAATTTCATAAAAAATGCAAAGGCCGTCTGCCCTATTTGCCCACCCGCCAACCATAAGCTTGGACAGGGGGCAAAAAGTACAAATTAATAAATTGCTTAAGGGCCTTAATAAGCCTCTTAATTGTCGGTGCACACGACAGATCACAAAGGTGCACCTTGACGTCAGGACTCTCGCCCAACGTCATTGCGCATGGTTTTATGCCCGATCGGTTCGGGCGTGCGCCCGCCCGATGAGAGTAAAATCCTGCCCCTTATGCCTTTACAAATCAACTCCATTCTGACATTACGAATTGAACCATCAGCTCTTTAATTTTCTTTGATTAGAAACAATTCTTCAATCTCTGCACGGACTTGCAGGCGAACTGAGGATATCTTGGTCACGGACATGAGGTGATGTTTGAAGTTTAATTCTGGGTTCAACAGAAAACAACAGTTGGACACAATACAAATCAAACAGCCACAGATGGGGATGGAGTCATAAACTAGGAAGCAAAGGCTTTGGCAGCAGCCAAAAACAATGGTTTTCAGCTTTAAATTCTGGCCTATCTGGAACAATGTCAGGCAAGATGGCTGACAGCACGGAGGTGCTCATGTATGCGACCCAGGAAAGTGGTCAAGAGGTAGAGTTAGGTGTCACAACCAGCTTTCCGAATTACACTTGGTTTACAGATGATGAGGGAGGGGAGAAAGTGGCAGGTGGGGGCGGGGTTGGAGGGAGAGAGCAGCGGTGGGGGAGGGAGAGAGCGATGGTGGGGGGGGCGGAGGGAGAGAGCAGCAGGGGTGGGGTGGGTGGCGGGAAGGGAGAGAGTCAAGGATTTTCAAGGATTGGCGGGTAGGCTCTTGAGGTTGGAGGGCCAATAGGAGGCCCTCTAGTACTGGAAGATCAGCAGCCCCGCCTTCAGAGGTGGGAGTTTCCATTGTAGGGAAGGGAACGAGTGGGGCCCTCAAGGCGGAGGCATCCTCTGAAGACCTTTTAAAAGGGGAAAGTAAAAAGTGGCCATAGCAGCCAAACCAACATGGTGGAGGCGCAGTTGCGACTGTCTCATAATCACAGTCATGGTTGGGGAGTGGGGGGAGAACTGAAAATGCTACCTGGAACACTGCCCACCCACCAGAGGAAGACATTCAAGTAAAAGGCATAAGCAGAGTAACTGTCCATTATGGAAGCCATTCGGCAAAGCTACTCTTGATGGTGGTAGCAAGTGAAGGGCCAAGCCTCCTGGGGTAAAATTGGTTAAATGAGATTAAGTTGGAATGGTCTGAAGTTTTCCAGTTGAGAGCAAGTGGGCTACCAGAGCTACTTAGAAAGTATGCTACCATCTTCATGTACAAACCGGGGAAAATCCAGGGCTGTCAGGCCAAAATTCATGCAGATCCGGAGGCAACCCCTCGCTTCACGAAGGCGAGACCAGTACCATAAACCCTCCGAGAAAAAGTCGACATTGAACTGAGCAGACTAGAGGAACTGGGCATTATACAACCTGTTCAGTTCTCAGAATGGGCAGCACCCATAGTCCCCGTCCACAGTGTCCAAATTTGTGGAGACTGACGGTTAATAAGGTAGCTAAGCTAGACAGGAACCCCATTCCAAAAATCATGTATGCCAAGCTGGCAGAAGGGACAACGTACACGAAGCTTGACATGAGTCATGCTTATCAACAATTAGAGTTGGATAATGCCTCCTGGGAATTTATCACAATTAGTACCCAACCCACAAAGGGTTATACTAATATACATAATCGCCTTTCGGTGTCTCCTCCGCTGGTGCCATCTTTCAGAGAACAATGGAAAGCTTACTGCAGGGACTGCCCCAGGTTGTAGTCTATTTAGATGATTTAATGGTGACAGGATTCACTGAAAAAGAGCATTTGGCAAACTTACACCTGGTACGGTGCAGTTTTCACATGAGTGATACTGTTGAGACTGATAAACTATTGAAACTCAGCACTTGTAAGTTCTGTGCCTTTATCAGAAATGACTACTTTTGGTAGTCCATGAATGGCAAAACTCTGACGTAGTATCTCAATTGTAGCGGCCGACTTCACCTCATATACATCCAACCATTTTGAATGGGCATCGACAATGAGCAGAAACATTGTTCCCAGGAAAGGTCAACATAGTCAATGTGTAACCGCACCCAGGGTCTGGCGCTACTCCCATGGAGTGGGAGATTCACAGGGCCTTCACCCAATTGAGGAGAAAGTGAGAGCCATTAGAGAGGGACCTGTTCCAAAGGACGCCTCAGAGCTCAAATCATTCCTAGGAATGATCAGCTACTATGGGCGGTTCTCACCTAATTTGCCTACAGTGCTGGCCCCCCTGCATTCTCTACTCAAAAAAAAAAAACGTTATCTTGGGAGTGCCCCAGAAAGAAGCTTTCATAAAGGTGAAACAATTGTTGCACGCACCCAATCTATTAGCGCATTATGACCAGACAATAGAATTGGTGCTGACATGTGACGCATCTCCCTGCTGAGTGGAAGCAGCGCTCTCTCATTGGATGGATGATGGCAAGGAACGGCCAATAGGCTATGTAACAAGAACAGTCACCACAGCAGAAAAGGGATACTCACAGATAGAGAAAGAAGGCCTGTCCATCATCTTTGGTGTCAAGAAATTTCACCAATTTCACACGGCCACCATTTTACAATTGTTTCAGACCACAAACCATTGCTGGGATTGTTTAGTGAGGACAAGGCTATACCACCCATTGCCTCAGCAAGAATACAACGATGGGCTTTAATTCTGGCAGCATACGAATACACTTTCGTACATAGGCCTGGCATTCAAATCGCAAACGCCGATGCCCTTAATCGTTTGCCTTTACAAGAAAATGATGAGCACATCCCAGTTCCACAGGAACTTGTTTTACTGTTAAATTTCTTAGGTTCCTCGCCAGTATGTGCTCGACAGATCAGAGACTGGACAAGTCGGGACCCAGTCCTATCTCAGGTAAGAGAATAAGTGTTACATAGTTGGTCACCGGAGCCCGTATCTGAAGAAATGAAATCGTACTTCAACAGACGACATGAAATAACCAGCCAGGATGGCATCAGTAGCCAGGTAGACCCTGGGTACTGTTGCACATTGACTACGTTGGACCTTTCCTGGGAACAATGTTTCTGCTCATTATTGATACCCATTCAAAATGGTTGGACGTATATAAGGTGAAAACACCAACGTCGGCTGCTACAGTTGAGAAACTACATCAGAGTTTTGCCATTCACGGACTACCAGAAGTAGTCGTTTCCGATAATGGCACGGCATTAACGAGTGCTGAGTTTCAATGGTTTATCAGTCTCAACGGCATCACTCATGTGAAAACTGCACCGTACCAGCCTTCCTCAAACAGACTAGCCAAAGGGTGGGTCAAACATTGAAGGCAGGCATGAGAAAGCAAACTGGTGATTCCTTGGCAACCAAACTAGCACGCTTTCTTTCTCATTACAGGACCACCCCTCACACAACAACAGCGGAGTTATTGTTGAAGCGCTGACTCAGGACGAGATTGAGCTTGATAATGCCAAATTTAAAGGGGAAGGTGGAAGGGAGTCAGGGAAGCCAGAAAACTAGACCCAACTGGCATAGTCTTGAGAGGAAATTTACTGTGGGAGAGCCGGTATACACAAAAAACTTCGGGGAAGGACCAAAGTGGTTACCGGGTGGGCTAAGTGCGGTGACTGGACCTCTATCTCACCACGTGGTGGTAGAAGGCCGGATCATCTGTAAACATGCGGGGGAGAGAGACAAATCACCAAGATTTGGTTCCACCAGTGATCATGACCGGGTCTGCGTTTCCTGTTGAGGATGCTCAACTCACGACAGACATGTCTGATGTTCCTGTAGGAGTTGAGGATACAGAACTCAGGAAGCTCAGGAAAAGGAGGTCCCTGACAAAGGATCTGAGGATTCAGTTGTGGAGCTGCGATGTTCCACACGTACCAGGAAACCACCTGAAAGATTGAACTTGTAAATTGCTTACCCAGTGCAAATATTATGTTGTCTTGAAAAATATGTCTTTGTAAATATATGAATAGCTGAGTTCAAGGGGGAAGAATGTAGTAATTATGGTTTCATTTAGTGTGCAATGTATCTTTAAGAATAATACGTGTTAAGGAAGATCACATGATCTATAGTAACCAACAGGAGAGCAGCGCGGGCTACATTCAAAGTCAGTGTAGAGATAGAGTTGGGGTTGAAAGCACACGTGTAGTTGCTGCTGAGTATATTGTAAGTTAACTTAATGTTTTCACCCAAGAAGTGTCTGCAGATCAACTCTATCATTAATAGCACAACTCGGCCACCCTACAACACTTCCCATCCTCAGAAAAAGAAAGACTTGCATCTATAAAGGACTACAATTCAGGTGAGAGCACAGACAAGACGCATTGTCCCGGCTGTCTGACAGTTAAAAACAACCTCAGAATATCCCACAGGGTTCTGCAGCCAATGAAGTACTTTTGAAGTCTAGTCAATGCTGTGATGTAGGAAACATAGCAGCCAGTGTACACACAGTAAACTATGATCAATAAAGCTATATCCAGATAATCTGTTTATTGTTTCAATGATGGTGATTGAGGGATAGATATTGGCCAGGAGGCTGGGCAAAGATCCTTTGAAATAACGTCATGGGATCTTTTACATCCACCTGAGAGAGCAGATGCAAGGGGGAATTTTCCATGCCCACTGTCGTTCAGTGTCATGGTGGGCATGAGCGGACAATAGGGTGAGAAGGCCAAAAACCAGCTTCACTACATTGTGAAACCAGTTTGCAATCGTCCGCTCTGCCTGTCAATAGTGGGCCATGTTTGCCACCGCTGCACGTTGGGAACTTCATAAGCCCAGCTCACCGGAATCATCCCCCCAGGCTGGTCGGCATGCGTTCCACAACAGCATTTATAAGGCATGTACCTGGCGGGCTGCACTCCGAGGGGAACTCAGAGCTGAGTAACGTTGCGCAGCACTCACGAGGGTCGCTAGTTGGACCTCAAGGTTGAGGCGCTGCACATTCAGGTGAGAGCACAGGCAAGACGCATTTCCCCGGCTGGCTGACAGTGTGCTGCCGGGGCAAGGGCTCACTGCCATCGATGGTAGATCACAAGCTTGTGTGGTGAGGCTGGGGGGGAGGGAAGCAGCCATGCCTTGGGGAAACCTTGAATAAAGTGACCATTTCTCCACGGCTGAGACAGGGCAGACGCAGCCACATTGAGAGGCTTGGAGTCAGGCCTCTAGCTTATCTGAGCTTTTCACCCCTCAGGCACAGACTGCAAACTAATGAGCTTTTTAATGGACTGCAGAAGAACTGGACTATTGGGCATGTTGTACAATCTCCTCGCTAAAGCTGGCCATGGAGCAGTCACTGGCGGAGGTGCGCATAGCCTCTTGCGATGTCATCATCCTGGTTTGGACAAGTCACTCCCGTGGTTCAAGCTAACAGTGCAGCCTTGCAGTGCGGGTTAGGAGAATACCTGTGCCTAAGCTAAGAGCACAGCATGCAGTCCAGTGGGCGAAACTCTTGCCAATCGGTCAGGTGGAGGTGGGTGGGGTTTTGGGCAGCCATGCAGAACACTGAACTCTGGCCATCCAGTGGGTGGCCAGCACTCTTTGGGATGCATTAAGGGGCCTTCATATTTTACCAAGAGAGGTTCTTAGCACACCCATGCTAACCCACGTATCTCTCTCTTTCGTCCTGCAGGAGGAGTACATCAGGATCATGGAGACCTAGCTGTATGCCTCATGGCTTACAGAGAGCGGAGACAAAGGAGAAGAGAGCAACGGAGGCGCCTGGCTGGGCAGAGGGAGGAGCAGCACCCTCAGGAAGAAGGGGTGGCTGGGGCTCCCACGCACGCTGCTGAAGAGCCACTAACTGGACCCAGGGCCGAAGACAGCACTTGTCATTCCTGCAGATGACCAAGAACTGTGCATGTCCAGGGAACTGGTCGGATGCCTGCTGCAGGATTTGGCACCATGGGGACATGGAGGGCCCCCGTGGCTGTGAAAGTGACTGCAGCGCTCAATTTTTATGCCAGGGGCTCCTTTCAGGGCTCCACATGTGACCTGTGTAGGATATTGCAAGCCTCCACCCACAAATGCATCCATGAGGTCTTGAAAGCCATCTTCGTGAAGGTACACAGCTTTGTGCATTTCACCCAGGATTGGGAATGCCAGGATGCGAGAGCGCTGGGATCTGCCCAGATGTCAGGTTTCCCTCAGGTGCAGGGTGCCATCGACTGCATTTACCTGGCGCTCAGATCTCCATAGCAACAAGCAGTCAAAGACGTTCAGCTGGTGTGCGACCACCACAAACTCACCCTGCAGCCCTATGCACGGTTGCCAGGCAGTGTCCATGACTCCTACATTCTCAGTACGTCTCAGATCTCTGATGTTGCCCAGGGTCCACAGAGGCTGTAGGGTTGGCTTCTCAGGGGCAAGGGCTACCTGCAGAGGATGTGGCTGATGACACCCGTGCGGCAGCGTCGGGCTGCAGCAGAGAGAAGTTATAATGAGGTTCACGCTGCAACTCTCATGGAGCGAACCATCGGAATGTCGAAAATGAGATTCCGGTGCCTGAACCGGTCTGGTGGAGCCTGCAATATACTCCACAGAGAGTGTCACGCATATGCGCCCTTCACAACCTGGCAACAGGGAGAGGAACTAGCTGAGGAGGGGATGGAGGAGTGGCACGTGTCCTCCGATGAGGAGGATGTTGACGGTGATGAGGGTGAGGAGGTCCTCAGAGGCAAGGATGATGGCAACGAGGCTATTGCACTGGCCAGATGAGGCAGGCACGCTCAGGAGGCCTTCATAGCTGCTAGATTTGTGGAGGATGATGACGATATGCAGTGAAGAGGTGCCACAGATCCTCACATTGCATCTGTGAACGTTTGATTCCTGTCTGGCTGATTGCAGCACACATACCCTCTGTGATAAGGCCCCTGTCATGGAGGCACAGCGGGTGCCCATAGTCCCTACATTCAGGAGGATGATAATGACATGCAATGTGGACACCCATAGATCCTCACATAGCTTATGTGAATGTCTGACTCATATCTGGCTGCTGGCAGATCCCTTACACTCTGTGAACAGGGTCATATCATGCAGATATAGTGGGGAAACTTTAACTTGTCCTGATCTTATGGCATCCTTTGTGAGCTGGATCCTTCAGGACCACACTGTCACCGGACACAGGTGCTGATGAGAAGGTGCTGAGAGTGCACAGGGAGAATGATGGAACTCTGTATCGCTGGCCCAGGACGTTCTGGCAGCAATGATAAGCCCCATTGAGGGGTAGGCATGACTGATGTGACCAGTGACTGTGAAGGGGCACCATCAGTGTGCTGGGAAGGTTGCGCAAAACACAGGAAAGAGGACTTGGATGAGACACCTGCCTTTACCTTGTGCATGGGCCAAGGTTTCACATCTGAGTGACATGAAAGCTGCTCAACAGAACAAGGAGCCATAGGCAATGAGACATTCTTGGGAGTTTATTAACTAAGTGAACATTATGTACAAGTGATTAACATCCGTGTCCAGGCTGTGCAACTATGTCTTCTTAACCTTTCTAACCCTGCTACTACACGTTGGTGCTCCCCCGACCTCCACAGCGGAGGTGGAGGCAGCCTGCTGACTGCTACGCCCTGTCTGTGATGACCTTGATGGCATCCTGTGGGCGGCCGAGACCTGGAGGGCCCCAGCCTGCTTTCAGGGTCCTGCTGTGCGGTAGTGACACTTCCATGGCCCGCGGAGCTGGACTTGCTGGTGTCACGGGAAGAGGCGATTCGGATGGGCCAGACGCTCCCAAAGTCACCGGGTGGATGGACCCGGGGTGTGCACCTGCTGATCCTCCTCCCTATGGGTGCCTGAAGGCCCCTGGCTATCTCCTTGAGGAGAACATGGAGTGGGATTGAGGCGCCCCACACCCCTCTCGCGTTGACACTGTTGGAGGCCAGCTATGGTGTCAGCAATGGAGTTCAGCCCACCCAGCAGTGCAGGATTAATGTCCTGGACCAAGGTCTCTGTGGCAGCCACCATCCTACCAGTGTTGACCTCAGTGCATTAGCATGCTGGCACTACCACCTCAGAGTGAAGGCAGAAGGACTCCTCCATTGTGCAGCGGACATCCCTTTCTGATGTTCTCGAAATTGCCTTTGCAGCTCCAGCAACTGAGGTATGACCGAGTCTGGAGTCCGTCATCTGACTCGGACTCAGCAGTTTTTTGCATCTGCAGCAATCTTCCAAATGCTAGAAACCTGGGCAGTCCCTGCCTCCACCTGTTGTGGATCCAGACAGTGTGATGTGGTCACGCGATTGTGACCCCATGGCAACTCTAAAGCTAGGTCCCACCGAGGTGTGTGTGTCTGCGCTGGTGGAGGTTATGGGTGAACGCTGTGATGGGTCTTCAATGTGGTCTTCAGCAGATTCCTCTTCTGAGGTGTCTTCGGAGCTTGAGTTGAGGACCTGGGTCGTGGACTCCCTTGGCTGTTTCCCAGATGTGCCTGTGAAAGCAAGGAGAGATAATTAGTGCATGAAGGGGACTGTGGAGCAGGACACATCATTCACAGCATGGTTGTCTGATGGATGTTGCACTGCTGGATCCTCGCTTGGATGAGCACCACTGACCTCACCGTCAGCACAGGAATGGTTCAGATCTTCACCGGCCAGCTGGATGGCTCTGTTTTCAAAGTCCATGAGGACCTTGATGTCAGACATTTCTCCACCAGTCTGCGACCTCTCTCTTTTGTTGTGTGCCAGCTTCTTCCGCATGGATACAGATGGAGAGAGTGTTAGCAGGACACCTGCCAGGCCAGATAATAACTATATCTGGCATGTACGGGTGGTGAGTGGTGCCATGGATGGGATGAGGACAATGAAGGTGTGTGTGTGAGAGAGTGAATGGTGGTGTCCCTTGAACTGGCAGTGAGTGAAATCCCTGTTGATGTGTGATGGGTTTGTGAGTGTGTGAGTTGAGAGTGACGAGAAGCCTGACTTACCCTGGCGGAATGGAGGAGGTCATTCATCATCTTTCGGCACTGGGTGGCTGCCCTCTTTTGCAGGGCATTGGCACTGACCACTGCTGCCACCACCTCCCAAGCCAGTTTGGTGATGTTGCTGCCCCTCTTGTAGCCAGAGTGGGGGCAGAGGACATCATGGCGAGTCCCCACTGCGTCCAAAAGATGTTCCAGGAACACGTCACTGAATCGGGGGCTGCAGTCTTCTTGCCTTTCGGGGACAGGTCTTCTGTGCAGCAGTCCTAGGAGGCACTGAGAGGTGTGCGTGCGGCTGTGCTTTAAATATGGCATCTGGTGTGAGGAAGCGGCGAGGTGATGGTGTGGGGGGTGGGGGGGAAAATCGGAGGCCGCCCACCAGCAAAATGCTGTGTTTCCCAGGAATTAATGATTAATGAGGCAGGATTGGGATGATAGAAACATAAAAACTAGGAGCAGGAGTAGGCCATTCGGCCCTTCGAGCTTGCTCCGCCATTCATTATGATCATGGCTGATCATCCAACTCAATAGCCTGCTCCCACTTTCTCCCCATACCCTTTGATCCATTTCATCCCAAAAGCTATATCTAACTCCTCCTTGAAAACATACAATGTTTTGGTCTCAACTACTTTCTGTGGTAACGAATTCCACAGGCTCACCACTCTCTAGGTGAAGAAATTTCTCCCCATCTCAATCCTAAATGGTCTACCCCATATCCTCAGACTGTGACCTCTGGTTCTGGACTCTCCCACCATCGGGAACATCCTTCCTGCATCTACCCTGTCTAGTCCTGTTAGAATTTTATAGGTTTCTATGAGATCCCCCCTCATTCTTCTGAACTCTAGCGAATATAATCCTAATCGACTCAATCTCTCCTCATATGTCAGTCCCGCCATCCCAGGAATCAGTTGGGTAAACCTTCGCTGTACTCCCTCTATAGCAAGAACATCCTTCCTCAGATAAATGATACGGTGTGAAAAACCACCATTGCGGCCAGCAGGTAAAATGTTCTTTCTCCCACCCACTACTGCACTTAGCGCAAATCTGGGACGATTCCACACACAGTCTGGACATCTCATTCGCAAAATGGCTCTTCTGACAGTTCAGCATTCCCACTGTACTGTACTAGGGTGCCAGCCTAGACCTTGTCCTCAATTTCCTGGAATGGCCCTTGAACCTCCAATTTTCTGACTTGGAGAGAAGAGTGCTGCTAACTGAACCAATACAAATAAACTTCATTTATCATTAATACTTCCCATGGTTAAACTTTCATAGAGTTGTAAACTTTTTCAGGTACACTATACGCTTGATAAGCAATAGGCAACCTTGAAAGAACTAAAGGATTGGTGCATTTGTTTGACAGCCACAGTGAGACACTTTCATTACAGGGTATGGCTTCATAGGGTCAAAGGTTCATTATCAGTCTCAGAAAAACAATGGTAGCTTTAACTTTCTGTTTCTTTTTCACTCATCTGATGACCACATGATATCTTTGAAGAAGCATATTAAGGGCATTCTGTAGGTTGTTGCCAGTGAGGACCTCTTATTGCCCTCCTAAGCTGGCTTTAGTTCCAATTGTCAGTAGATTCATAGATGACTAAGCCTGTTTTACGCCAATTTGGTGAAGCAAATGTGAAAATTATAAAGGTTGACTCTTTTCTGCTGGATTTTTTTTTAAACAATACTGAGGTTGTGTACATGCTTTTTCTAATTTTCAGCTTTCAGTTTCCTTCCATTCTTTAAAATTTGGTTTGGAATTTGCAGTGGGCTGTAAGCCACATCTCAGGATTCTTGGTTCATCTTAAAGTCACTGGATAAAGCAGGAAATGAAACAAAGTTATTTTGTAAGGAGGAGGTTATTTGGATTCAGTCAAGATGTCGCAGATTTTAAGAATATGGCGTTGGAAAATTCCCTTTGATGTCTTCTACTTCGCTATGCATGATAATAGATATTCTTTGTGCTATGGTTCTCCCAAGGCCCATTTTCAATTTGTATCAATTATTAAAAATTATCATAATGAACCTCCTCCATCATTTGTTTTTGCTTTCTTCCATTGGAGTATTCTTCTGGCCCTCATATTTGTGCTTCGTTGATTCAGGTTAAGCAACACCTCAATATCCAAGCTCTCATCCTTGTTTTCAAATTTCTCCATGGCTTCACCCTTCCCTATCTCTGTAATTTCCTCCAGCCCCACAATCCTCCGTGATATCTGCGCTCCTCTAATTTAATTACTGCACCATTGGTGGCCATGCCTGCATCTGCCAAGGCTCTAAGCTCTTGCACTCCCTCCCTAAAGCTCTCCACCACTCTACCTCTCTGAGCTGCTCCTTAAAACCTATTTCTTTGACCAAGCCTTTGGTCACCTGCCTTAACATCTCCTTACATAGCTTGGTGTTGTAACTTGTTTTAAAATGCTCCCATGAAGGGCCTTGGCATGTTATATAACTTTAAAGGTTCTATATAAGTACATTGCTGTTATTGTTCCCTAAACTCGAACGCAGCCTCATACATTCCTGGATGAATCCCGCTGAAATATTCACTCCACTTGCTCTTATTTATCAAGCTCCCCTTCTGTTGAGACTTGTGAGCTTCAATTGCACGCTTGTTGAGGGGTGAACGAGTTGGTACTTTAGATAGAATAGTTCAGCAGACACTTCTTACATGGAACACATTCTGTTAGCAATTACTAATGTGTGCTTCCACACTAAACCCTATCTCCATACTTCTGACTACAGACTACTGACTACTAACTAACTAAAGAGTTAGCCCGTGCTACTCCACTATTGGTTACAAAAGATCATGTGACCTTCTATTATAATATCCTTCTTAAAGGTATTCTACACAATTAGATAAAACCATAGTTACCACATCCCCCACCCTTTACCCGGAAAATACATTTTACATTTACAATTACAATGATCTCAAATTAGCAAATTATTCACACTGATAAGTAATTTACAAATTCAGTCTTTCTGGGGGTTTCCTTTGGCGTGTAGAACGTCTCAGCTCTACAACTTCAGATACTTTGTTAGGAGCCTCATTTTCAGGAGTTGTCTGAACATTAGGTCCTTTGGTTGGTATCTGCAAGTCTGTTTCCTCAACTCTTGTAGGTACAACAGGCACTTTAGACACACATGACAACAAGAGCTGAAAGGGATTTGGAAGACGTTGATCAAAATCAACCCATCAAATCCTGTACTCCGGAATTGGTGCTATTGAACTGTTTTACCTTACCCTTAAACTCCATGATTTTGGTGTGTTTTATGTGTTTTGTGTGTGTGTGTATAGGGATTTAAAAAGGGGTAGAATTTAGGTTATAAAGTTAGAAATTAACAGTTCATATATCTTTCTTTCACTATATCTTTCACTAAACAGTTATTTACTTATTAAGTTTACAAACCTGGTGCTTGTATTATGTTAACCTAAATTAAACAGTTAGGTAGAATTAAGGCAATCTGGTGGTTGATTCAAACTTTTTCACACCTGTCACTGCTAGGGGAGCAATGTGGCTTGATATTACAGCGCGCTATCCCCAGTGAATCGTGACAGGTTATTTCATGTCTTCTGTTGAAATATGGTTTCATTTCATCAGATACAGGCTCTTGTGACCAACCATGAAGCACTTGTTCTCACACTCTGGATAAGACTTGGTCTCGACTTGTCCAATCTCTGATTTGTGTAGCACATACCGGCGAGGAATCTAACAAGTTTAACAATAAAACGAGTTCTTGTGGAACTGGGACACCTTCATCATTTTCTTGCAAGGGCAAACGACTAAATGCATCGGCGTTTGCAATTTGATTTCCAGACCTATGTACAAAAGTGTACTTGTATGCTGCCTGGATCAGGGTCCATTGTTGTATTCTTGCCGAGGCTATGGGAGGTATAGCCTTGTCCTCGCTGAACAATCCAAGCAATGGCTTGTGGTCTGAGATGATAGTAAAATGGTCACTGTGTATGTACTGGTGAAATTTCTTGACACCAAAGATGATTGACAGGCCCTCTTCTTCTAGCTGCAAGTAGCCCTTTTCCATTGTGGTGAGCGTTCTGGATACATATCCTTTAGGCCATTCCGTACCATCATCCATTCGATGGGAGAACACTGCTCCCACTCCGCGGGGGGATGCGTCACATGTCAAGACAAATTCTTTCCTCTGGTCATAATGTACTAATAGGCTGGACGAGTGCAACAATTTTTTCACCTTTATGAATGCTTCTTTCTGGGACGCCTCCCAAGACCAATGTTGGTTATTCACGAGTAGATAATGCTGGGGTGCCAGTTCTGTCGACAAATTGGGTAAGAACCTCCCATAATAATTGATCATTCCTGGGAATGATTTGAGCTCTGAGGTTTTCTTTGGCACAGGTGCCTCTCTTCTGGCTCTCACTTTCTCCTCAACCCGATGGAGGCCCTGTGAATCTACCCAATGACCCAAATAGATTATCTCCCTCGCTTGGAACATACACCTTCCTTTTTTGTAGTCTCCATTTTATTAGCCATCAATTTGTAGTCTCCACAAGTTCAGACATTTTGGTCGGGTTTATGGACAGGGTTATTGGCGCTACCCATTCTGAGAACTGCACAGGTTGTATAATGCCCAGCTTCTCTAATCTGTCCAGTTTGGTATCTACCTTTCCCCGCAGGGCGTACAGTACTGGTCTCACCTTCATGAACCGGGGGGTTGCCTCTGGATCCAAATGAGTTTTTACTGGCCAGCCCCTGGATCTTCCCAAGTTCATCCTTGAAGACCGTGGCGTATGTTTGTAGTAGCTCAGATAACCCACTTGCTCTTAGCTGGAAAATTTCAGCCCATTCTAATTTAATCCCCTTTAGCCAGTTTCATCCCAGGAGGCTTGGCCCTTCACATGCCACCACCATCAAGGGTAGCTTTGCTGATTGGCTTCCATAATGGACAGTAACTCTGCTTAAGCTTCTGACTTGAAGCCTCTGTCTTCTCCTGTGTATGTTCTTAATTTGGCACCACTTTCTTCTAAATTTAGTTGATGTTCTCCATTATTCAGTTATCGAAAGATATGCCAATCACTGTAGTGGAAGCTCCAACTTCCACTTCCATTCGAACAGGTCTGCCATTCACTTTTACTGTTACAGATATTGGTTCTGTTTTTCCTACCTTCAAATTAAATAAGGAATAAATCTGAAATTTTTTCTTCAGGCTCCTCTACACCGTAAATTTTATGGGGTTTTCTCTTTTGTTTGATTGTCTGGTTCTTTCCTCGCGCTGTCTCATTATGTATCCATTTCAATGACAATAAAAACATTCAATTTTTTTAAACTGCTAATCGTTACTAGACTGCTTGCTCTGCTCCTTTATTCCTTATTTTCACGGCTAAGTCAATTCTTTTTATTTTTCTGCTGGTGGTGGCTGTTTTCCGCTTCTCTTGCATTTTCCCGCCCTTTTTGGCTGGGGCTTCCTGCCCAGTGTGGAGGGCGGCGCCATTTTGTGCTTCCTGTATGGCTTTTGAATTCCTAACTGTGCTTTCCATGGCCAGTGCTATCTCTAGCGCCTTCTTAAAATCCAAATTTGTTTCGGACAATAATCTCTTCTGCATCGTGTCCTCATTCACGCCGCACAGTAAATGATCTCTGGACATGTCGTTTAAAGATGTACCAAACTCGCAATGTTCTGTTAACTGTTTCAAACTTGCCACGTGCCAAGCAATTGTCCCACCCGGGGCTCTATTCCTTGAGCTAAGCTTGAACCGTTGCATCGTTACCGAGGGCTTTAGCTGGTAAAGGCCCTTCACGAGGTCCACCAATTCATCAAAATTCTTCCGATCTGGGGCGCTGGGTGCCATCAAATTTCATATTAAGCCGTATGCTTACTTCCCGCATGTAGATAAGAGGATCGCTTGCCTCCTCTCTTCCCCCCGTAATCTTCCTCGCTTGGAAATAGAACGTTCCATATAATGAAACCAATTGTCCGTGGATGGATCGAAAGGATCAGTTCTTCCCAAATTGTGGCATTCTATGAGGGTATTGCTTCAATGATTTGAATGGAAACTTCTGCTTACTCTTACAGGGCAAAGTACAGCCCGATTTCGGTTCTTTTGATTTCTTCCATTGTGATTACACTCTTGATGTCAGTTTGTTGTAGCAGGCAATTCTTAGGTGGAACATATTCTGTTTATTTACATGATACTCAGCAGTTACTAATGTAGCTTCCACACCAAATCCTACCTCCATACTTCTAACTACTAACTACAGACTACTGACTGCTAACTAACTGGTTAACCCGCGCTGCTCCACTATTGGTTACACAAGATCATGTGATCTTCCATTATAACACCCTTCTTAAAGGTATACTACGCATTAGTTATAACCATAGTTACCACACCTTCCTAATCCACAAGATTGTTACGCAGATGCACGGTTCAGCCAGCCTGTTTTTGGAGTATGAAATAATCCTGCAACCATGCCCTCACCAAAGAATGTCATGATTAAGCTTGGTTACAATCCATCTTTTGGATGAGATGTTAACCTGAAGCCCTATCTGCCCTCTCAGGTGGAAATAAAAAAAATCCCATGTCAATATTTTCTAAGAAGAGCAGGGGAGTTCTCCCCATGTGTCCCAGCCAATATTTACCCCTCCACCAATGTCACTAAAACAGATTGTTCAGCCATGATCACATTGTTGTTGTGGGAGCTCGCTGTGCACAAATGGTTGCCACATTTCCTTATACTACAACAGTGGCTACACTTCAAACATATTTCATTGGCTGTAAAGTGTTTTAAGATGTTCTGAGGTTCTGGAAGACACTCCATAAATGCAAGTCTTTGATTTTACTTTTCCAGCTTCAATTGCTCCTCAATGCATTAATATTGATAAGTGAATGGTTAGTATTTCAGGAGCGCTGAAGCCTTCAGTATCAACAGAGGTTTTGGATGCTCATAGTCACAGATCTTTGTATATTACAAAGGGAAGATATGGCTATACACTAGTTGCTACACTTAGTGCCATTTAACTAAGACAGGGCTTCGCGTAAGACAGGAAAGAGAGTTTAACACCTCAGAAAACCTGGTTGGAATTGTTGATTTGCAATCAGGAAAGTGGATGAATGTGGAAGTAATTTGGACCTCCACCCAGTCTGCATCATATCATCAAAAACACACAACAACAACAAGCTATATTTATATAACGCCTTTAACATAAGGAACTGTCCCAATGTGCTTTACAGGAGCATTAAAGTATGACACTGAGCCACAGAAGGAGATATTAGATCAAGCGATCGAAAGCTTTGTCGTAGGAGTAGGTTTTAAGATGTATCTTAAAGGAAGAAAGTGAGAGAGAGAGGCAGAGAGGTAAAGGGAGGAAATTTCAGAGGTTTGGGTTTAGGCAACCAATGGCGGAGAAATTATAATTAGGAATGCACGAGAGGCCAGAATGAGAGGAGCGTAGATAACTTGAAAATTTGTGGGATTGGAGGAGTTTACAGAGACAGGGAAGAGCAAGGCTATGGAGGTATTTGAAAACAAGGATGAGAATTTTAAAACCTAGGCATTGTTTGACTGGGATCCAATGTAGTCTATCAAGTACAGGGGAAGTGAATGAGACTTGCAAGTTAAGACACAGGCAGCAAAGTTTTGGATTATCCCAAGTTTACAGTGTTAATAAGTGTGTCTCCATCATTTCTTAGCTGTTTATCTTAATTTTTGATGTGTGTGTTTTCTACTGGCACTTGTCGCTTTCCAGAAGCCCTTAGGCCAATTATTTTTTTGCCTCCAGCAACCGGTACTAATGATGTAAGCATTGACTGTTTCTCAATACCAACAGAAGCACAGGTATTACTTTGAGACCAGTGCAACCAGTGGACCAGGTTTTATGGTAAATTTTATTTCAAGTATAAAAGTTGGAGGATGGCCATTATTTATGGGAGCCTGGGAAAATTGACACATGAGTCATCCTGAATCTTTGTGCAGGTCCCTGTCTGCCTTTTTTGCCAGGGAATGCCATGTGGTACAGACACTCTCAAATGGAAAGAAAAGTAGATCTGTCGATTAAGCACAAACCTTCCTTTGCTGCTTCCATTGTAAATGCTGACAGCATAACGAAGAAGGCCCAATGACTCTCTCTCCATCCAAGGGATATCGGTGACAGCAAAGGCCTTCCTTTCCAATTTTCCAGTAAAAAAATTCCATGTGGAACTGCTTCAACAAAATGAAATCATAAATTAAAAGAAAAACATATTGTATTTGGATAAGCATGCATCTTGCTGTCACTTAGGACACATGTTCCCACTTTTCCAAAGCAAAAATACAGTAGGAAATGAAAAATATCCAGTCAGTACAATCTATTGCTGTACACTCATGCTATACAGCCCTTTGGCTCGGCAAGAATGCTGCACTCCAACCCCAGCCAGTTTCAAGCCAATTCCTCTGTAGTTGACGTTACTAAGACGTCAACCCCCACAGCTTCCAAACCGTGACCCCTTCTCCCCAGAACTGAGTCACTTTGGACTGATTACACAGAACAAGCAGCTATTTAATCAGAAACCATGGAGGGATCTTCATGGCCCTGTCACGGTGGGGCTGGAGCCATAAAATGCTGTGAGCCACTCAAAAGCCCATTGACGTTGGTGGGACCAGAAAATCCCATTATCCCATTGGCGGGAGGAGCTGTAAAATTCCACCCCCCCCCCACCCCCCACCCCCCCACTTCCCCCCCCCCCCACCCCCCCTCCCGCCCCCAACCATTCCAGATGCTCAGGCCCTGGGGTTTAATCTTCTTAATAGTAAGGCAGATATAGCAGCAACAACAACTTATATTTATCTAGTGCCTTTAACTAAACAAAATATCCCCAGGAGCTTCAGAGGAGCATTATGAAACTAATCTGGTTTAATGGGGGGCATGCCAGGAGCAGCACCAGGCAGACCTAAAAGTCAGGTCAACTTGATGTAGCAACAACGCAGAAATTCTTGTCAGGAAGATATAATAATTCTCATAATGTTACTGGAATTTATTATAAAGTAGAGTAATAGTGGGATGTGTACATGTGTCTATGTCTGTCTGCGGGTATGTGTGAGACTTAATTGAATTAGTCTGGGTGCTTTGATGTAAAAAGAGAGTTAGGTTTGAAATGTTAATTAGGTAAACATGGGGAAGTTTAGAAACATAGGTGTCAAGGGAACATTTGTATTTTTTAACAAACCAGACTAAATTATTTTCGAATGAGGGGTCTTGGGCTACAGGAAGATATAGACAGGGTGGTCAAATGGGCAGATAAGTGGCAGATGGAATTTAACCCTAAAAAGTGTGAGTTTATACACTTTGGAAGGGGTAATTTGACAAGGAAGTATTAAATGAACGGCATGACAATAGGAAGTTCTGAGGAACAAAGGGACCTTGGCGTGTGTGTCCATTGATCTCTGAAGGCAGAGGGGCATGTTAGTGGGGTGGTGAAAAAGGCATATGGGACACTTGTCTTTATCAATTGAGGCATAGATTACAAAAGTAGGGAGGTCATGTTGGAGTTGTATAGAACCTTGGTGAGGCCACAGCTGGAGTACTGTGTGCAGTTCTGGTCGTCACATTATAGGAAGGATGTGATTGCACTGGAGGGTATGCAGAGGAGATTCACCAGGATGTTGCCTGGGATGAAACATCTAAGTTATGAAGAGAGGTTGGGTAGATTTGGGTTGTTTTCGTTGGAGCAGAGAAGACTGAGGGTTGACCTGATCGAGGTGTACAAGGTTATGAGGGGCATGGACAGGGTGGATAGGGAGCAGCTGTTCCCCTTAGTTGAAGGGTCAGTCATGACACAAGTTCAAGGTGAGGGGCAGGAGGTTTAGGGGGGATGTCAGGAAAAACTTTTTTACCCAGAGGATGGTGACGATCTGGAATGCACTGCCTGGGAGGGTGGTGGAGGCGGGTTGCCTCACATCCTTTAAAAAGTACCTGGATGAGCACTTGGCACGTCATAACATTCAAGGCTATGGGCCAAGTGCTGGTAAATGGGATTAGGTAGGTAGGTCAGGTGTTTCTCACGTTGGTGCAGACTCGATGGGCTGAAGGGCCTCTTCTGCACTGTGTGATTCTGTGATTCTGGGTGAAATATGTCACCTAGCCAGGTGAAGTTTAGAAACAATGTGTTTATTTTTCCCAAAGATTACTGGTAAAACTTGGTGCTAGGAGAGGTTTTTATTATCAGGGAGATAAAGTCCAAAGACATAGTGAAACAATGGGTATTTGCATTCAAAGAGGAAAATATGTGTTAAGGAGAGAAGATTGTTTGCAAGGGAAGGCATTTTTAAGATCTTTCAAGTGTGTGAAAAACCTTCAGCATCTGTGGCTCAAGCTACTGTCTTCAAGGAATTGAAGTTAAGAGAACTCACTTTGAGTTCGACTTGTTTAGGGTATCATGTTTCTTTGCCTGGGTCTTTTAAAAACCTATGTGCCTTACTGTTGCCTTAACTAAAGTATAACTGGGAGTTATGGGATTTAGAAGTTATCATAGTAGTAATTTGTAGATCTATGGATGTATTTAAAAATCACTTCTCTTATTAATAAATTTTTAATCTAGTTTTGTAAAACCTTTAAGGCTTGGTGATCTTATTACTACTGGATTCAAGACATGCATCTCGAAATTTATGCAAACTGCAAAACAAGTTGTGGCGGTTGTTTCGAGTTTCCCTTTGGGATTTGAACAATTCAACATTTACCATCGGTTGTGTCATAACATACTTGTATGCCAAACAGCAGAAGCAGCATGCAATAGACAATCCTACAACCAATGGATCAGATCTAAGCTCTGCAGTCCTGCCACATCCAGTCGTGAATGGTGGTGGACAATTAAACAACTCACTTGAGAAGGAGGCTCCACAACAAATATCCCCATCCTCTATGATGGGGAGCCCAGCGCATCAGTGCCAAAGATAAGGTTGAAGCATTTGCAGCCATCTTCAGCCAGAAGTGCCAAATGGATGATCCATCTCGACCTCCGGCTGAGGTCCCCAGTGTCACAGATATCTGTCTTCAGCTAATTTGATTCACTCCACATGATATCAAGAAACGGCTGAAGGCACTGGATACTGCAAAGGCTATGAGCCCTGACAACATTCCAGCAATAGGACTGAAAACTTGGTCTCCAGAACTAGCCGCGCTCCTAGCCAAGCTGTTCCAGTACAGCTTCAAAACTGGCATCTACCCGGCAATGTGGAAAATTGCCCAGGTATGTCCTGTACACAAAAAGCAGGACAAATCCAACTCAACCAATTATCGCCCCATCAGTCTACTCTCAATCATCAGCAAAATGATGGAAGGGGTCATCGACAGTGCTATCATGCAGCACTTACTCAAATTACTAAATTTGCTCATGATGCTCAGGGTTCTGTTAGGGTCACTCAGCTCCTGCCCTCATTACAGCCTTGGTCTAAACATGGACAAAAGAGCTGAACTCAAGAGGTGAGGTGAGAGTGACTTCCCTTGACATCAAGGCAGCAGTTGACCGAGTGTGGCATCAAGGAGCCCTAGCAAAGCTGAAGTCAATGGGAATCAGGGGGAAACTCTGCATTAGTTGGAGTCCTACCTAGTACAAAAAAAGATGGTTTTGGTTCTTGGGAGTCAATCATCTCAGTCCCAGGACATCGCTGTGGGAGTACCTCAGGGTAGAGTCCTATACCCAACCATCTTTAGCTGTTTCATCTGACCTTCCCTCCATCATAACATCAGCAGTGGGGATGTTCGCTGATGATTGCACAATATTCAGTACCACTTGTGACTCCTCAGGTACTGAAGCAGCCCATGTCCATGTTCAGCAAGATTTAAACAACATTCAGGCTTGGACTGACAAGTGGCAAGTCACATTCGGGCCATATAAATGCCAGGCAATATCCATCTTCAACAAGAGAGAATCCAACCATCTCCCCATAACTTTCAGTGGCATTCCCATTGCTGATTCCCCACTATCAACATCCTGGGGATTACCATTGACCAGAAACTGAACTGGACCAGCCATATAAATACTATGGCTACAAGAGCAGGTCAGAGGCTGGGAATTTTGTGGCAGCTAACTCACCTCCTGACTCCCCAAAGCCTGTCCACCATCTACAAGGTACAAGTCAGAGAGTGTGATGGAATACTCTCCACTTCCCTGGATGAGTGCAGCTCCAACAATACTCAAGAAGCTCATCATCATCTGGACAAAGCAGCCCACTTGATTGGCACCCCATCCACCACCTTAAACATTCATTTCCTCCACCACCCACACACAGTAGCAGCAGTGTGCACTAGATGCACTGCAGCAACTCACCAAGGCTCCTTGTCAGCACCTTCTGAACCTATGACCTCCACCACCTGGAAGGTCAAAGGCAACAAATGCACGGGAACTTCACCATTTGCAAATTCCCCAGCAAGACATGCACCATCCAGACTTGGAACTTTATTGCCATCCCTTGTCGCTGGACCAAAATCCTGCAACTCCCTTTCTAACAGCACTGTGGGTGTACCTACACCACATGGACAGCGGAAGTTCAAGAAGGTGGCTCACCACCACCTTCTCAAGGGCAATTAGGGATGGGCAATAAATGCTCGCCCAGCCAGCGAAGCCCACATCCACTGAATGAACACGTTAAAAAAAAGACACTGAGTCACATAAGGTGATATTAGGTCTGATGATCAAATGCTTGTTCAAAGAGGTAGGTTTTAAGGAATGTTTTAAAGGAGAAAAGTGAGGTTGAGAGGCAGAAAGGTTTAGTGAGGGAACTCCAGAGTTTAGGGCTTAGGCAAATGAAGGTGTGGCCAGCAGTGGTGGGGTGATTAAAATCAGGGGTACTCAAGAGGTCAGAACTAGAGGAGTGCAGGTATTTTGAATGCTGGAGGAGGTTACAGAGATAGGGAGGGTCAACACCATGGAGTACGTTGAAAGCAGGGATAGGAATTTAAGATTGAGATATCGTTTGACTGGAAGCGAATGTTGGTCAGCATGCTTATAGGAGAGAAAGGTGAATGGGGTTTGGTGCGAGTTAGGAGAGGAGCAGCAAAGTTTTGAAAGACCTAAATTTTACAGAGGGTAGAATGTGGTCGACCAGCCAGGAGTGCATTGGAAAGTCGAGTCTAAAGGTAATGAAGGGGCAAGGGTTCCAGCAGAAAATGAGCTGAGACAGGGACGAAGTTGAGCCATGTTACAGAGATGCAAATCGGCTCTCAGTGAATATGAGGCCAGACACTCATCTCGGGGTGACACCAAGTTTGCAAACAGACTGGCTTAATCTCAGACTTGTTGCCAGGGAGAGGGATGGATAGCTAGGGAACGGTGCTTGGAATGGGGACCATAACCTGGGGTTTCAGTCTTCCCAATATCTAAATGGAGGAAATTTTTGCTCATCTAGCGCTGGATGTCGGATAAGCAGTCTGATGATTTAGCAGTAGTGGAGGAGTTTAGAGAGATAGCAGTGAGTCAGAGCTGAGTGTCAATTAGTGTACATGTGTAAACTAATGCTTTGCATTTGGATGCTGTTGCCGAGGGGCAACATGTAGATGTTCAGTTTTATTGTGCAAAGCATTGCCTGTGACCCAATTAAGACAGATAAGTTGTATAACTGGAATCTGTGCTTTAGGATTAGTCAGAAGTTACAATATGACCTTTTACCAACTGTTCTGCGGGGTGCCAACCATCTCAAGTATGATCATCAGAGTTTAGTAGTTGAGTAATAGCACCAGGTTCAGTCCCAATCAGCAGACTTGGGTTTCCAGCAGAGGCAGACTAAGGTAAAATTCAAGTCTCCACTTGAAGTGCAACCTGCAATCTGGCATAAATTGTGCTAAATTGCATTAGTTTTCGGAAGTGCTTTTTTTTTCTGAAACTTTAGCTCATTCATTTGCATGTCACTGAATGTAAAATCTTCCATGAGCCAATGCAATTGGACAGATTTTAGAACGTGAATTTTTTTTAAAAACGGCATTAAAAATTTATCTCAATATATTTGTGAGTGGTAAATTGGGGCAGCTTGAGGATTGCAACCGAATAGATGTTTGTCACTAAAAAAAGCATTTTTCACCACTTGCGAGTAAAGTGGGGCGAAATCATTCGGATATGGAAAATAATCGATGATCGGAATCATTTTTGGGTGTCTGCTGTCCACACGATCTTACGCAAGGCATTCACTGCCCCTTTAACGATGGGCAGGGCTGCAACACAGTGCCCACTGAGCGGACCCGCAGCCCTTACAGGCTGGCAGACCCACCAGGAGGGGTGGATGCTGTTGAGGGTGGCAGGTAAGCCTGAGGGTGTCTCAAATTGGGGGCATCGCGGATGCCTCTGAACATATTTTATGCCTAGAGGTGCTGGGGCTATTCTTATCAAATGGTGGAGCAGATTTAATGGGCCGAATGGCCTATGCCTGCTCCTAAGTCCTATGTTCCTATCCCTTCCAGGGGGAGCTGAAATCTCTATGCTATCAAATGACTTGCGCAAATGCAATGGTTGTACTCAGCCATGATTAAAGTGACAATGGGCCATAACTTCCTCAGAGTGGCAATCAGCGTGGATTTCCACTCCTGTGCCCAGTTACTTACGTGAGGTTTTTTTCCCATGTTGTCTCAGCTGACCTTCTGACTCACACCGGGCGAGATTCAGTCAGTGCAGTGCATCCCCGGGGCCCAGCGTCGAAGTCTAGCTCTGTCGATGTGAAGGAGGACACTCTCCCTTTTTAATGGCACTAGCTGCCGTAAACCAGGTAAGTTAAAGGTCCCAGTGAAATTGGGACAGGCTAGGGAGCAGGTAAGTGTCTAAGATAAGTGGATAGGATTTCGGGGCTGTGGGGGGTGGTGGTGGGGGTGGGGGGGGGGGGGCTGCGGGGTGGCTGGACCTCAGAGGGGGGAATGTTTGCACCTCGGGGGGTAGTTGTGCCTCGGGGTGGGGGGGGTGTCAGATGTCGAAGGGGTGGGGGGGATTGGACCTCGCAGGGGATGGAGGTTGGGGGGGTGTTGGGCCACGGAGGAGGGGTCAGACCTCGAGGAGGTCGCAGGGGGGTGGAGGGGGTCAGACCTCAGGGGGTGGTGTCCAGACTTTGGAGGGTTGGACCTAGCCATTGGGGAGGGGTTGATGGGGTGGAGGTGTTTGGACCTCGAGGAGGTGGGGAGTGTTAGACCATGGGGCAGGCCGGACAGGGGAGGGGGGTTGGATCTCGAGGGAGGGGTGGGGGGATCTTGGGGTTGGAGGAGAGGCAGACCTCGGCGGGGCTGTGGGGGTCCGGTCGGGCCTGTGCGGTGGGGTCATGTCCGATCACAGGGAAGTCGGGTTGGGTCAGGCCGGGGGTGTCGGGTTGTGTTGTGCTGGGGGAGTTGGGCTGGGCCTGCAGGCAGTGGTGGAGGGGGTCAGGTTGAGCGGGTGTGGGGTGAGGCCCAGGCCCTCAGTGCGTGGGGGAGTCCCGTGCTGTTGGTGGGAATCCAATGGGTGCTCAGGGGGGTGGGGAATACTGTGCGGTGGGGTGGAAAGTCAGGTGATTGGAGGGCCCTTGGGGGGATGGGGGGTGGGCTGGAGTCCTGTGGGGGAGGCTCGATGAGGAGGTGGGTGGAGGCCTCTTGGGGGGTCAGTCACGAGGGGACATAATCTCAAGGTGAGGGGCAGGAGGTTTAGGGGGGATGTGAGGAAAAACTTTTTTACCCAGAGGGTGGTGACGGTCTGGAATGCACTGCCTGGGAGGGTGGTGGAGGCGGGTTGCTTCACATCCTTTAAAAAGTATCTGAATGAGCACTTGGCACGTCATAACATTCAAGGCTATGGGCCAAGTGCTGGTAAATGGGATTAGGTAGGTAGGTCAGGTGTTTCTCACGTGTCGGTGCAGACTCAATAGGCCGAAGGGTCTCTTCTGCACTGTGATTCTGTGATAATCCTAAACACTCTCTGTCTCTCTTTCTCTCTCTCTCTCTCTCTATATATATATATAGATATAAATATATATATATAATACTATTACATATAGGATTAAATATATATCTAATAATATTATTGTAAAAGTGAAATAATTTTTAATGTAATAATTGCTTTCACCTCCAAAGTTAACCTCTCTCTTTCAGCTGTTGTTTTCTTTACGTTTTATGTTTTTATCACAGATTTCCAGCTTTTGCAGTTCTCCTTTTTATCTCAATCATATCCTTTAATTCACAAGATATTCCGTAAAGGCACCAAATATTCTCGGTGTGAAATTGGTCTACCCCAGCAAAGCGAAACTGGCTTGTGGTGAATCGGCCACTGATTTTAGGCTGCCTGAGTTTTTTTTAATTTTCCATTGGCTAGGAAAACCTTGCTAAGATATTTTACCTCCAAACCAAATAAGAGATGCGAAAGGACTTCGGAAACGAGTCTCCTAAAGCAGTTTCAACTCTAGTTCTGAGAATTTCAGCGGAAAGAAAATCTGGCGCCATCAAAACTCAGCTACTGATTCGCTATGACCGAGCCTGTTCGGCTCTGCCTGGCCAGTTTCACACTCACTGGCCGGCATTCCCCAATCCCGCCTGCTGGTGGAAGCTTCTGGTCCTGCCGAAGTCAATGGACCATTGGCTGGCTGGCTGCATCCACTGTGATGGGGCCTGCGATAGCAGGCCCAGGAAATCCTGGCCATTGTGTTTTCTTGATATTGTAGTGAAGAGCAACTTGAGTGTTAACTAAAAAAAAAGAGACATGCATCCTGCACTCATCAGGACAGAATTCGCAAGATTTTTTTTTTAATTCGAGCACAGGGTCGTTGGCTAGGGTGGCATTTACTGCCCATCCCTAATTGCCCTTGTCCAGAGGGCAATTCTTAAGGGTCAACCACATTGCTGTGGGTTTGGAGTCACATGTTGGCCAGATAAGGACGGCAGATTTCCTTCCCTAAAGGACATTAGTGAACCAGATGTGTTTTTATAACAATCGACAATGGTTTCATGGTCATCATCAGGCTTTTAATTACAGTCTTTTGTTGAATTCAAAATTCCACCATCTGCCATGGCGGGATTCAAATCCAGGCCCCATGAGCATTACCCTGGGGTCTCTGGATTACCAGCCCAGCAACAATACCACGACACCATCACCTCCCCCCAAATTAGCAATTGTAAAAGGAACAACAATTTACACTGCATGAGAAGAGAGTGCTGATTGGTTGGCAAGCAAACTCTGATTGGTAGAGGCATTGCCATGGAGAAAGCACCAGGGAGAAATTAAATGCCAAGCTTTAGTTTAAATTCAAACTAGGCAGGTTGACTCTGATTGGTCAAGGCATTGCCATGGGGAATGAACCAGAGGATGGCTGTCGCCCAGGCTTTTGTTTTTTTTCCCTGTTCTGATGAGTGCAAGATGAAAAACTTCAACAGCATGTCTCTTTTTTTTCAGCAATACTTATAACTAAGGCCAGGTGGCTCACCCTCACCTTCTCAAGGGCAATTAAAGATGGGAATAAACGCTGGCCTATATAGCTAGCGAAGCCCACATCTCCTGAATGAATAAATGAAAAAAACTATGCGGGGTCCGTGGGCAAGTAGCAGAATAACTAGCAAGCTGGACACAGAACAAAAAGAGAGCAGAGGTTAAGGGTAGGTATTCACGTAGAAGTTTGCTCCAGAAAGTTGCATATTCAGGAGGATTTTCTTTGTTAAAACAGAGACAGCAGAGTATATAAAAAAAATGTACAGTAAAGCTCTTGGTAGAAATCCACTGATCTTTTGTAGGCCAATGTGGGAACGGATGTTATTTTTTGCATAATGGAAGTTTTGACTTTAACATGCAAATGTTTGTAAATACAGAAGATTTCTCAGAATGACTTTCTCATAAGCATTCCACATTTGCTTTCGTTTGGAATTCTGTTTAGGTTTTTTTTTTGCTGGCCAGTTTGTCAGCTGTGGCTCATTGGGTAGCATTCTTGCCTCTGCAACACAAGGTTCCGGGTTTAAGTCCTACCCCAGGATTTGACCACCAAAACCTGACACTCCGGTGCCGTACTGATGGAGTGCTGGACTTTTGTAGGTGCTGTCATTTGGATGCGATGTTAAAGTGAAACCCCATCTGCCTGCTCAAGCAGATGTAAAAGATTCCATGCCACTATTTCAAAGAAGAGCAGGGGAGTTATCCCTGGTGCCCTGACCAATATTTACCCCTCAATCGACATCACAAAAACTGATTACCTGTGCATGCAAATTGGCTGCTGCATTTCCTATATTACAACAATGACTACACTTCAACAAGTACGACATTGGCTGTAAAGCGTTTTGAGACGCCTGGTGGTCATGAAAAGTGCTATATAAATGCAATTTTAAAAATACTTTTCAGTTAGCTAACAATGGGAAATCTCAGGCGACATTTTGTGAAGATGCTATTCATATTCCTGGAAAGTGGTTGGTCAGCAGGTGTGAGGTCACTTTTCACCTGCACTTTGTGAAAAGGTTTAGAATCAAAATTAGGAAGGTCACCATATATGTACATGTTTCTGGTGATTGGCCAGAGCATTTCAGGGACCTTGGAGCCACTGCCTGAAGAGGAACGTCTGAAATCACCTCTCATCACACGATGAAAATACTTGCTATGTACTTGTTCAGCCACGGTATAGAGCGAGACAATTAGAGCTGAGAACCTCTATTAATACCCGCTCAAGCAGGAGGCAGCTGTAAATTCAGTAAACTCGATGGGACTGAGGCATATAAATTAGGAGTGGGCAGAAAACCGTAGGCTAGCAAGGGCATGGCTGAAAGAAGAGCGGAAAGGTAAGGCATAAGGGTTAGTGTGCAGGGGCAATATAAAGCGTAAATACACAGCAGGGGGTATAGTAATTATT
This sequence comes from Cetorhinus maximus, assembly GCF_964194155.1. Lineage (NCBI taxonomy): Eukaryota > Metazoa > Chordata > Chondrichthyes > Lamniformes > Cetorhinidae > Cetorhinus > Cetorhinus maximus. Next base: position 124,122,250 of record NC_135887.1, read on the forward strand.
AAAGGTGGAAGCACAGAATTCCAGCCAACATCTTTTATTCAAACTCTTTGCCTATTGATCATATTTTCTATGTTATTCAGGTTCACCAGATGTGTCGTGGCATTGTGAGCTCTTAGACCTTGCTATGTGGGTTACTTGTGTATTGTATTGGGCAAAATATTTCAGTTCAGCGGCTTATAAAGCCCATAGTTACTGGGATCTTCCTGTCCTACAAGGCAACTCTGTACATAATAGAGGATAAGTTTTTGCTCGAATGGAAGTTTCTAGGCATTCAGCCATCCCTGGAGAGGTGGATTGGACCTTATGGGCTGCACCTTTCCTATGTCGGGTGGGCTGGGTGGGAGCGGGTGGGGGCAGGCCCAGAGCCAATCACTGCCCGCGATCGGTTGCGCGCTGCCATTTCACGTGGGCGGGCCAATTAACACCCGCCCAGCGTAATATGCGACCGGTAGCACTCAGCGCTACCTGGGCGGGTGGGGGGGAGGAGGGAGAGTCGGGGCCTGCGCGCACAAAGCTGCCTCAGGGAGATTAAGTTGGTCATGTAAATTTTAAATAAATGATCTGAAAAATTATTTAAACACGTCCCCTCATGTGACAGCGTCACGTGAGCTGGGACATGTATGCGCATTTCGCAAATGTTATTTAATCATTTTATTAAACTTTCAGGAAACCTCATCCCGCCCATTGATGAGGTTTCCTGAAAAATCCGGAGGCCGCCTGGGCTCTTCGCCTGCTCACCAACCTTAAGGTTGGACGGGCAGCCCTGTTAATTAGCTAAATTACTTTCCTAATGGCCTTAATAGGCCTTTGGCAGTTCGGCAGGTGTGCGCCCGCCAAATGAAATATCTAAATGATGCGCGATGATGTCGGGACGCACGCCCAATGTCATCGCGCATCATTTTGCGTGTCGCATGTCGGGGCCTGCCCCTGCACACCAGCGGCAATATCCTGGCCCACATTATTTTATTTGCAGGAGTTCTTGTAATTCTAAGGTAGGTACATCTCATCAGGAAAGCTTAACGTTTTAAAAAACCTACAACAGGTAAGACTTCAGCAAAGCGATTAACTCGGGTTAAAGTTGCTTAATTTGAACTTCCAATGAGCGAGTTAATTGATGGTTAAAAAAAACACATATTTGCATTGTTGAACAACAGCAACCTGTATTTATGTAGCACCTTTCATGTAGTATAGCTCCCAAGGTGCTTCACAGAAGGGCTATCAAATAGGAGTTGATGCCGAGTCATTCAGGAGATGTTAGGACAGGTGATTAAAAGTTTAGTGTAAGAGGACGTTTTAAGGATCATCTTAAAGGAGGAGAGGTAGTGAGCTAGAGAGGTTTGGTGGGACGGGTGGTGGAAATTCCAGGGCTTTGGACCTAAGAAGTTGAAGACACGGCTGCCAAAAATGGACCAATTACATTTTTGGGTGCGCAAAAGGCCAACACTGGAGGACTGCAGGAATCTCGAAGAGTTGTTAGGGCCAGAGAAGGTTACACAGTAAAGGAGGGGTGAGGATTTGAAAACAAGGTTGATCATTTTAAAATGAACACATTGGTGAACTGGGAGACGATGTAGATCAGAGAGCACTGGGGTGAGGTGTAGCAAATTGCCCCAAGGTGCTTCACAGGAGCATTATCAGGCACAATGGCACTGAGCCACAAAAGGAGATATTATGACAGATGACCAAAAGCTTGGCTAAAGTGATAGGTTTTAAAGAGCATCTTAAAGGAGGGGAGAGGTAGAGACATAGGCCAGAAATTTCCCAGGGGGCGGGCACGAACCCGATCAGTGCCTCTGATCGGATCAGCGCCGCCATTTTACTTGAGTGAGCCAATTAAGGCCCGCCCATTGTGACGCGCGCCCGGAAGTGCTGAGCGCTTCCTGTGTGGGCAGGGTGCGATTCCCTGAGTGGTTCCCTGCGCTCTTTCACACATGTGCGCGAAAGAGCACAGAGATCGCCCTGAAGCATCTCCATGCCTCAGGGAGATTTGTTTAGGCTATGGAAATTTGAATGAAGGTGGGAAAAAAATTTAAGGACATGTCCCCTCATGTGAAACTGTCACATGAGCTGGGACATGTCCATTATTTATTTCAAAAATTTTAATTCAAATAATAAACCCTTCATGAAGCCTCATCCAGCCCATGGATGAAGTTTGATGAGAAATGCGAATGGGCTCTTCGCCTGCCAGCCGACCTTAAAGTTGGACGGGCAGCTCAGTTAATTACTTTAATTAATCTTTAACAGGCCTTACTAGGCCTTTGACAGTTCAGCCCGGCTGCGCAGCCGCCGAACTGAATATCTGAATGACGTGCGGTGACATCGGGACGCCCGCCCGACGTCACCGCACGTCATTCTACGCGTCGGCGAGCAGGCCCTGCCCCCAGCTCACCGATGAGAAAATGCTGCCCATAGAGAGGTTAATAATAAGAGCAACCAAAAGTGGATTTATTTCCCCTCTCCCATGACAGGGGTGCCAATTGTGGTATCCTTGTCGCACTTTTGGCTAAGATCAGCAAAATTGGCAGCTGTGGAGCTTCCTGATCTCCACAGATCCAATTCCAACTAGACTATACAACTATCGATTTAACCACTTGGTGTGAAAGCACCCACACCCATCTGAACCACCTTTGCCTCTGAGTCAGAAGGTAGCGCATTCAGGTCCCGCTCTGGCATTTGAACTGGTAATACTAGACCTGGTATTGAACAACGAGATAGGATTAATTGATAACCTCCTAGTGAAGGCACCCCTAGGGAGCAGCGGTCATAATATGATTGATTTTTACATTCATTTTAAGGGAGAAACGAGTGCGTCCAAGACTAGTGTTTCAAACTTAAATAGGATCAATTATGAGGGCATGAAAGCAGAGCTAGCTAAAGTGAGTTGGCAGATGAGGTTAAAGGATATGTCAATAGAAGTTCAGTAGCAGACATTTAAAGGGATATTTCAAAATATACAGAATAGATACAATCCAATGAGAAAGAAAAATTCCAAGGGGAGGGCCCACTATCTGTGGTTAACTAAAAGAGTTTTCAGACAGTATCAAACTTAAAGAAAAGCATATAATTACGCAAAGACAGGTGGCAGGTCAGAAGATTGGAAAGAATATAAAGAACAGCAAAGACTGACAAAATGATTAATAAGGATGGAAAAATTAAACTATGAGAGAAAGCTAACTAGTAATATAAAGATGGATAGTAAGAGTTTCTATGGATATTTAAATAAGGAAAGAGTTAACAAAGTGAGAATTGCTCCTATAGGGAGTGCATCTGGGGAATTGATAATGGAAAGTAGGGAGATGGCGGACAAGTTAAATAGGTACCTTGCCTGAGGCAGGTATATATAGTCTTCACTATAGAGGACACAAGTAACATCCTGGGAATAGTTGTAAATCAGGAAATGGAAGAGAGGGAGGAACTCGGGAAAATTACAATCATCAGGGAAGTGGTGCTGAGCAAATTGTTGGGGCTGTGGGCTGACAAATCCTCAGGTCCAGGTGGACTTCACCCTCAGGTCTTGAAAGAAGTGGCTAGTGAGATTGTTGATGCACTAGTTTTAATTTTCCAATGTTCCCTAAACAGTTCCATTAGATTGGAAAATAGCAAACATAACTCCTTTATTCAGAAAGGAAGGGAGGCAGAAAGCAGGAAGCTAAAGGCCAGTTAGATTAACATCTGTCATAGGGAAAATGTTAGAAGCTATTATTAAAGATGTTATAGCAGGGCACTTAGAAAAATTCAAGGCAATCAGGTGGAGTCAACAGGGTTTTGTAAAAGGAAAGTCATGTTTAACCAATTTATTGGAGTTCTTTGAAGGAGTCACATGTGCTGTGGATAAAGGGGAACTGGTGGATGTACTGTACTTAGATTTCCAGAAGGCATTTGATAAAGTGCCACATCAAAGGTTATTGCAGAAAATAAAAGCTCACAGTATAGGGGGTAACATATTAGCATGGATAGAAGATCGGTTAGCTAATGGGAAGCAGAGAGTTGGCATAAATGGGTCTTTTTCTGGTTGGCAGGGTGTGATGAGTGGTGTGCCACAGGGATCAGTCCTGGGGCCTCAACTTCTACAATTTATATAAATGACTTGGATGAAGGGACTGAAGGAATGGTTGCTAAATTTGCTGATAGCACAAAGATAGGTAGGAAAGTAATTTGTGAAGAGGACGTAAGGAAGCTACAAACAGATACAAGTAGGTTAAGTGAGTGGGCAGAGATCTGACAAATGGGGTATAATGTGGGCAAATGTGAAATCGTTCATTTTGGCAGGAAGAATAAAAAGAAGCTTATTATCTAAATGTTGAGAGATTGCAGAGCTCTGAGATTTAGAGGGATCTGGGGGTCACAAAAGGTTAGTATGCAGGTACAGCAGGTAATTAGGAAAGCTAATAGAATGTTATCATTTATTGTGAGGGGAATTGATTACAAAAGTAGGGAGGTTATGCTTCAGTTATACAGGGCATTGGTGAGACCACATCTGGAATATTGTGTACAATACTGGTCTCCTTATTTAAAGAAAGATGTAAATGCATTAGAAGCAGTTCAGAGAAGGTTTTCCAGACTAATACCAGAAATGGACGGGTTGTTTTATGAGGAAAGGCTGGACAGGTTAGGCTTATATCCACTGGAATTTATAAGAGTAAGAGGCAACTTAATTGACGCCTTTAAGATCCTGAGGGGCCTTGACAGGGTGGATGTGGAGAGGATGTTTCTCTTGTGCGAGAATCTAGAACAGGGGGTCCACTGTTTAAAAATAAGGGGTGACTCATTTAAGACAGAGATGAGGAGAATTTTTTTCTCTCAGAGGGTTATGAGTCTTTGGAACTCTCTTCCTCAAAAGGTGTTGGAAGCAGAGCCTTTGAATATTTTTAAGGCAGAGCAGGATAGATTCTTGATTAACAAGGCAGTGAAAGGTTAAGATCAGCCATGATCTTATTGAATGGCGGAGTGGGTTCGAGGGACCGAGTGGCCTACTCCTGCCCCTAATTCGTGTGCTCGTGCGTATGTAAAAATCTCTGCTGACACTCCAGTGCAGTATTGAAGGAGTTCTGCAATGTCGGAGGTGCCCTCTTTCAAAGGAGGCCTTAAAGCAAGGCCCATGTCTGCTTTTACAGGTGGATGTAAAAGATCACATGGCATTGCTTCAAAATGGACAAGAGAATTACCCCTGTGCCAATATTTATATGAACATTATTAAGACAGGTGATCTGGGCATTATCACAAAGCAGTTTGTGGGTGCTTGCTGTGTGCAAACTGGCTGCTTTGTTTCCTACATTACAATAGCAACTGCACTTAAAAGGTACTTTGTTGGCTATGAAACACTTTGAGACAATCTGAGGCCATGAAAGGTTCCATAAAAATGCAAGTGTTGCGTTGCTTTGTAGCAATTAAATATCACTGCATTCCGATGGAAGTAATTTGTAGTCATAGCTTCAAGTTATGACGATTTAATGTTTTTTTCCTCATATCCTGTGTAGTGTTTCTCATTTGACTTAATTTATTGCACCCTATGAAAACTTAAGTGTAAGCAGTGAGAGCTAGCATAATAAAATGAAGGAAAGTAAATAACTTAAAACACTGATACAAATATGGTTAAGTCCCACTGAAATATCAAATAACAGCACATCCCTTATAATTGCAGTGCAGTGCAACAAACTATTTCCTATTCTAGATAATTAAAAACATCCTGCTTCATTGTAAAAAAATGTGCTTCATTGTATACAAGAGCTAGAGGGGGGTAAAAAAATCCCTAAACAGAGGATAGATTGTACCGCGTAGGTAACTGAAGGTATTTTACAGTATTTACCGACAGTTAGTATTTACTAACTCACAGTATTCAGCCCAGGGTGTGTCAGAAATGTTGTTTCTCGGGGCAATCAACCACCCAAAATTTAGACAAAGTGATGTTGGTAACAGGCTAACAATGGAAGGAACATTGCTTTATACTGCCTTATAGCTGTTAAATATGTGTCAGGGAGGCCTATCAGCTTTGTGACGACCGAGGAGGTGCCAAGAGAGCATCTACAAATGAAGGCAAACCTAAAGGTTTCCAGAAAGCCCCTGAGGGTATATCTGGGGGAGCAGGATCTCCTGTGATAGATTATATGAGGAAGACATGGACCTCCAGCTGACTTCCTGCTAATGCTAAAGTCATTTACATGCAGACAGTTCATTTGGATTTGTCCTGAATAAGCTATTGCAAAGCTAAACAATGCCACCTCATACAGAAACATTCAGCTGCAAAAATATACAAATTAAGGCTGCAAATCTGAGAAAGTGTCAGTGTGAAGGTTGGCTGAGTTAAAGGGCTGGTGTCAAAAAGTCTGCCCCTTCCATTATTTGTTTCGGAAACGGACAGTGCAATGACGTGAATCGTGTCACAATGTCGTTGTACCACTGCTGCATGACGACTTTGAAAACTCCTCCTCCAAGCTGATGGTGTGCAAGTGAAGTGGGTGCCCCTTTAAAAGCTCTGAACTTTCAGCTCGGCGCGATTGGCGCACTCGGGATCGGCCGGGGAACGGACTGCCGACCGCGATCGGGCCCCCGACTTGCCTTTTCATGCTGGTTGGCCAGTTAACGGCCAGCCAGTGTGAAACTGGCGCTGCAAAGCTCAGCACTGCCAGGGTAGGGGGCGGGAGAAGGGCAGGCAATGACGTCAATGCGGGCGCGGGCTAACGCTGACAGACAGCTCTCTGAAGGCAGAGAACCACCTCAGGGAGCTGAAGACCAAAAAAAAAGCAAGAAAATAAAGGTTTTAAAAGCTGAAAAAAAAATTTCCATGCATCATAATCAATCACCTGAAAACTTGGCTGATGAAAATGCTGTCCACAGAAATTTATTTTTATTTTATTTCATCACGGAAACCTCATCCTGCCCGTGGTTTGATGAGAAATGCAAAGATCGCCTGGCCGATTCTCCTGTCCGCCAACCATAAGGTTGGACGGGCAACAAAAAAATCGGAGGCAATTGCGTCGTTAATGGGTGTAATTGCCCTCTTAATTATCGGCGGGCATGCTTCAGACTTTTCCGCGCGCCCGCCGAACGAAATATTGCGCGAGTGCGGGATGGCGACGGGGCGCTTGCCCAACATCATCTCGCGCCATTTTACGCCCGATCGGGTCAGGCACGCTCCCGCCCACGAGGTATAAAATTCAGCGCCACCTCTCCTGAATCAAGTTGTAAATAAGCAGTTTTGATCAGTTAGTTCACTCATTAAACTTAAGCAACAGGAGTGCAGCAAAGGCCTTTGACCAAAATTTAAATGTGCCACTTTTAAAAATTAATTTAAAGAGTTTTGTCAATGCCTACATTTCGCTTCTGGGCAAATGTTGGCACACATCAAGGCAGTGCACATTGTGCTTGGCTAGAGATGCATCATTCAGCCAGTTTAGATGTGGAAGCAAACGTGTCATTTGTTCCTGGTATTAAACCAGTGCATTTTTGCTTCTCTGGTAGCAGCAATGTTAGGAGCCAGTGTTTAATAGTGTGTAAGGAGGAGGAGGTGGAGTGATCCATTTAGGAATGTGGTGGGTTGGTCCTCTTATCACTTAGTTTATTTAACTTCCCTTCAATGTGGGGTAAAGTATTCGTGTAGCATCAGATAAAATGTAATTTTCAAAGGTTGTCTTGCCTTTTTTCGAGGTATTTACTGTTGTTCTCCCTTCTCAGGATACCTTTGAACACATATCAGCCCTTAGCTTCAATAAAAATGACAGAAAGCCGCACTTTTTTCCAACATTAACAAAAGCATAGGCGTTCAAATGCGTGACTTATGAGGATGTGAGTTTATTGCTTCGTCTAGGAGTGACAGCCATCCATGATCTTTTGACATACTTCAAGAAGCTAACAAGTGGCTTGACCGGTGCGAATGCCAAAAGGTTCAATAATCCATCTGTGGATTGCGCAACGACTGCAGAAAATGTCCAAATTGCTGAAAGCAAAAATGGTGAATTAGCGATGGGGCCCTGAGAGCAAACAATTGGGGTGCAGAGCAGGTATTTGGTTTAAAATATGGCGGTGTTTTATATAAATGATATATATATATATAAATATTTATGTTTTTAATATTTATAAAATATATATACATACACTTTCTTTATATATATACATTATATATATATATATATTATATATATATATATATATATATATATTATATATATATATGTACACCGTGTCCTGCATTGTGTTTGTCCAGAAACTTTCTTCAAATTATGACCAGATTTCAGACTCACCCGGAAACAGCCTCATTTCTCTGGTGCTTTATTGCAATTTGTCAAGCGTTTTTATAAACAACGTTATCTTCACTGAGATCTGCTTGGTATTTTCTGTTTCTTTGATGGATTTTTATGGCATTGGTGTATTTCACAATGTAGCCCCTTAAAGATGTTGTGCCTGATATGCATGGATGATGATTGAATCAGTTGAAATTTTACTTCCCATCCTTAAAGGAAAAATATACATCACAAGTTTAGTGCTTTCATGGGCCATGATGGTTTACGTTGTTTTGCACCCATTTTTAGGGCATGTGTTACTGAAACTGGCATAAAATTCGAGGGTGTCTTGACATTGGCAGAATAGGCGCAGGGATTAGCCTAATTTTGGTTGCAACTTGGGTCGGGGCCCCAGAGGAAATGCCAGGCCAACAATGGAGTGACACTTGGACCTTTTTGATGGGGAGGGGATATCCCATTAAAAGGCAAAGAAAGGGCCAAAGATGGCAGTACGTGACAAGCAGTGTCAACATTATTCCTGTCCAACCCTGAGGACCTTGTGTGGCATGCGCAAAAAGGGTACAAGAGTTAAGGAGCAACACAAAAATAAAGCATGAAGGTCATAGCACAGGAAATACAGGTGCCCGAGGGAAAGGAAAATACTTGCACCTCAATGCCAATACACAGCCTCACTGGAAAGGCAATGGCAGTTTTAGCATAAGCGGGTTATTAGTACAGTAAAGGTAGCAGGAGCTGGACAGCTCCCCCAGCACCTTTCCTTGCAAGCACTGGGGATGTAACACCCGACCTTTGACCTCCTCTCTCTCCGCACCATCCAAGGTCCCAAACGTCCCTTCCAGGTGAAGCTGTGATTTATGTATACCCCTAATCTGCTGTATTCATTGCTGACAATGCAGCCTCCTCTACGTTAGGGAGACCAAACACAAAATGGGTGCCCGCTTTGCAGAACACCTCCTTTCAGTCCATAAACATGAAGCCGAGCTCCCAGTGGCCTGCCATTTTAATTCTCCACCTTGCTGCCATGCTGACATCTCGGTCCTTGGCCTGTTGCAGTGTTCTATTGAAGCAAGCAAGCTCAAGTAACAACCTCGTCTCTCGATTATGCACTTGAAAGCTTCCTGGACTCCACAATGAGTTCAACAATTTCAGACTGTAATTTTTGCCCACTCCACCAATTGCTTCCTTTTCTCTGAATGTGTGGTCTTACTCTTGTTTTTACTTTCGAACAGCAACTGTTCATTATTCTGCTATTCACACCTCCTCTGTATCCATCTTTTGTTTCTTTACTTGTCCCATTACCACTTCGTTTGGCTCTGCCCCACCAACTCTCTTGTCATTTAATGTCTCTGGTCTTCCGCCTTAGCACAGGCCATCCCTATTGTTCTTTTTTTTTTCCTCCCTCTCTCTTTTCACCTACTTAAATCCGATTACATTTCTAGCTCTTCCCAGCTCTGATGAAAGGTCATGACCTAAAATCTTGACTCTGTTTCTCTCCCCACAGATGCTGCCAGACCAGCTGAGCATTTCCAACATTTTCTATTTTTATTTTGGGCTTTCATCTTCCACAGGATTTTGCTATTGGTTTTGAGCCATTCCTCATTGTTGAGTCTGGGCGGCTTACTTGGGCAAGAAGAGCAAGTAGCAATTGAGCTGACCCTTCCTATCCACACACATGCATTTTCCAGCAGGAGTGTCTGGCTGGTAGGAAGTTAGCTTTGGCTCAGCAGGTAGCCCTCTCACCTCTGAGTCAGAAGGATGTGGGTTCAAGTCGCACTCCAAAGACTTGAACACAAAAATCTAAGCTGCCACTCCAGTATAATACTGAGGAGGTGCTGCCTTTTGGATGAAATGTTAAACTGAGACCCTGTCTGTTCTCTCAGCTAATGTAAAACATCCCACTATTTCAAGAAGAGCTGGGGAGTTCTCTCCTGGCCAGTAATTATTCTTCGAGCAGAATCACTAAAACAAATTATCTGGCCATGATCACATTTGCTATTTGTGGGCATTTTCTGTGCACAAATTATCTGCTGCATTTCCTACATTATGACAATGTCTACTGCAAACTGGTCACTATATGCATTGGGATTCCGACAGCTCCATACGCTGTAAGTTTGGCCTTATCGGCAATCTCATAAATAGGGGCTGTGCCATTTGCTCACTGAGCCAATTTGATGCAGAGATAGGGTGCATCAAGGCTATCCTGTGGAGTATAGCTACTCCAATCAGATCATCGCTCACTATATATCGCGCAATCTCATGAATAATCCTGAAGCCACCACGTTCGGACCTGAAAAGTGCCCAGTTGACCTCAATTTACCCTGGAAATGTAAGGTACCTCAAAAATTTGAGCAACGGGTAAAGCTAGCATTTTCACCCTGCTACTATGCAGTAACAACATGAATGGTATTTTCCATTAACAGGATTCTGCCATCAAGCAAAAATAGCATTCTGCCTACCACACAAATGAGTAATGTGGGTCTATGAATTTCAGCGCTGGTGTGATGCCAGGTATGTAGGCCATATGCCCCAGTGACTGGTGGATCACATCAAACAGCATGTCCCTTCAGCTGTTCGCAATAAGCAGAGTACTGACTGTACTCAGCCAGCCCGTGCTTACAAACTCAGAAGTAATGTTAGATGTGATTCTGCAACTGGGCAGCACTTGCTGAATAATCCCGAATGTGCTAAGAATTACCCTAACAACCAATTTCAGATCATCAGTCAGGTTCGCAATGTGGCTCAAGAATGCTTGCTATAAGCAACATATATTCATATGCAAGGGTCTGTCCTCTGCAGGCAAAAAGAATATGCCCAGGCTCTGGGTCTTTTTGAATTAAATAAAAACATGGGTCTCAATAGTTCCCTGGTGCATTCTCCATGACAATGCCTCGACCAATCAGAGTCAACAGTCAACTTGCCAACCAATCAGCAACCTTTTCCCATGCAGTATAAATTGTTGCTCCCCCCACAGCTTTGAAATTGCACATTCTTGCATCTGTCCTGATGAGTACAAGATAAAAAACTTCAACAGCATGGCTCTTTTCTGCAATATTCAAGTTCTGTACTACCAAGTGCCTACACTACGACAGTGACTATACTTCAAAAAGTACTTAATTGACTGTAAAGCCTTTTGGAGAACCTTAGTTTGTGAAAAAACGCTATATAAATTCAAGCCTTTATTTCTTTTCAGACCAATTTTGCCCCTTCCTTAACCTTGAGACATTAGGAATAATTCTAGTGCCTGTCCCAACTGTAATTAGGTAATTTGGGTGCAGATTGGGCATTGAGTCTGGCACCGGGCAATGTATTGATCAATGGAACTGTTCAGAGGGCTCAATTATGAATGACTGAAACGCGATACTCTCTACCATAACCAAAGAAAAGGAGGGCGATGCAAGGTTTGTTCTCAAACATAAATTAGCCGGGAACTATTTGCAGCTTTGCTACCTTCTAAAGTCAAAACAAAGCACTGATCCTCTTGGGCTCCCCAAAAGTAAAACTTCCTGAATAATGTGAGGGTGACCAAAAAAAAAAAGACAGCCATATCTTCTCAACCAAGTTGTTTGCAGCACTCCAGCAGTTCATTAACATCGTGCTTGTCTTTTGAGAATACAGATGAAAGGGGAAGAGGTTTGAGGAGAGACACAACCAGACTGGAGCAGAGTGGGTGGTTTATCAAATTCCACAGATGCCAACATCAGGAGAATCAGCTTTCAGGAAAAGAATTCTTGTTTGTTTATACGGTGTTTGTCTGTTTGTTGTTACGAACAGCAGGAGAACAAGTAGATTTATCCGTGTCAACTGCAATCTGCTCAAAAGTGTGAATGAAAACTCATTCAGTGGGTTTAAATAATAACTTCAAATTATTAGCAAATTTGTAGGGAACGTTTACCTTTCCTTCAGCCAATTCCAGTCGGTAAACGTCTCAATCAAATAACATTGATTATTGGATAATGGAGCAGCTAATTGCCGACAATTGCCGCATTCTAAATAAAGTGGAGACAATTAACTTCAAGGAATACTGTTGGGGGCAGGAAAGGGCAATTCATTTTCTTTGATGTGAAAATTAAATTCCTTCCATCGTTTAGCTGCACTCAATGTGTTGTTTCTTTTAAAAAGGACTTTGTTGCATCTCCTTGGGAAACAGGCCGTGGTCTCTCTGGCCAGAATCTTCTGCTCTGGCTGGGTGACAAGCTTGGAGGTGGGAAGGGCATGTAATTAGGTGGAATGGTGGCGTACTGGTACCCTGTCATCTTCCCCCCCTCTGCCAGAATTAAGTGCTGGGCAGGAAGGCCCACAGTCAACCTTCACGCTTGCCGCCAATGGAAGCCCTTTAGTGACCAATTAATGACCACTTTAATGCCTCATCCTGCTGCCACTGTCAGCTGTGGCTCAGTTCATAGTACCCTCACCTTTGAATCAGAGGGTTGTGGGTTCATGTCCCACTCCCGGAAACCAAGAACTGTGATTGTACTCGAAAGAGTTGCAATCTGTGACTGTTGATAACTCGAAAGAGTTTCAGATGGGCCTATGGGCCTATTGCCATGAAGCGTGCAAGGCAGGTAAATCTGTGCAGGCTGCTTGTTACCTCTGAGCAGGGGGAGAGGGTGTCCCTTGATCAAAGGTCCACTCCTCCTCTCTTCTCATGACCCTTACTCCTCAAAACCCACTCCCCCCGCTCCCCCCCCATCCCCCCATATTACTCACCTGTAGCCTGGGTCGCTCTGTGATCCTGTGACTCTGGTGCCTGTCCTTCCAGGAGCAGCCATGGCCTCCCCAGTGGCGCTGCTGAGCACAGGAGCTGCTGGTCTCTGATTGGCCAGCGGCTCTCGGTTGGCAAGACTTCTAGGCCCCAGGCTCTTGGTTCGAGGCAAAGGGCTGCTGCTGGCCTCACCGCTGCCTGATTGATGTGTGGTTTGGAGAGCCTTCCCGAAAAGAAGTAGCATGGGTCTCTCACTGGCTGTCCAGCCGGCAGGCGAGATCCCAGACGCCTGGACAAGCTTCCACCTTGTGTGTGTGATTTGTGTCAGGTAATCGTGCTGAGCGAGGCATTGCTCTACACTGTAAAGAGAATAGAAACATGGAAAATGTATGGCAAAGAAGGAGGCCATTTGGTCCATCATGTCCCTGTCAGCCCATGAAGAGCTATCCAGCCTAATCCCACTACCCAGCTCTTGGTTCACAGCTCTGTAGGTTACGGGACTTCCAGTACACATCCAAATACTTTTTAAATGCAATGAGGGCTGCTTCATCTACCACCCTTTCTGACAATGAGTTCCAGACCCCCACTACCCTCTGGGTGAAAACATTTCTCCTCGACTCCCCTCTAATCCATCTATCAATTACTTTAAATACATGCTCCTGCTTAGTGACCTGTCTGCTGAGTCAAGTAGATCCCTCCTTTCCGAACCACTCTTACTTAGGCCTCTCTATTTTACATACTTCAATTAAATCTCCCCTCAGCCTGCTCTGTCCCAGAGAAAATATTTATAAAGGATGCCCCTTCATACCCTGAAATAAATGAGTAAAAATCACCTTTTAGTTCCACCAAGTAGCCTGCAGTGAAAAAGTATGTGCATCAAAAACACATTGCGAGCACAAATCTTGGAACGTGTTGCAAGGGCCTTATATATCAGTCTTCTTTCAAAGTGGATTGTCATCAATGAGTCAGCTCCTAACATTCACGCGGTTAAATACTGACTTAACTGTCAGAAATCTCCAGAATATAAAAGGCTGAGGGATGACCTGATATATGTTTCCGCTTGTGGATATAATTACAAGATAACCACTAATAAATCCAATAAGGAATTCAGGAGAAACTTCTTTACCCAGAGAGTGGTTTGAATGTGCAGCTCAGTACCACACAGGGTAGTTGCGGTGAATTGCATTTTTTTTCATTCATTCATGTGATACAAGCATAGCCAGCAACACTCAGATCCCATGAATGAATAAAAAAAAATGCATCGATGCAGGTGGTATAGAAAAGTTGTTCCGCATTACACGAGGTCGACATAGGGTGTGGTGTGAGGGTTGGGGAAAGGGGAAAAGGAAGGGGGTAAGGGAAAGGGGAGCATGTTAGAGTTCAAGAAGGCGGTCTAGTGACAGGTTACAGTGGATGGTGACTACTACTTGCTTCTGAACCCACACTGGAGAGGGGATGTGGGGGGAGGGAGGGGTGGGTGGAGCTGGGGGAGAAGTGGGGGGGTGACCTGTGCCGAGCCTGAGGTAGGCCTCATTTTGCCAGGAGAAATTTTCCAAAAGGATGTCAATATTCAGTCAATTCCTGGCCAAACCTGAGCTTTATCTATCACTGTAAACTGGTTCGAAACATTTAAGCCAAATCTCAACAAGCCTGCAGGACTATTTTCCAATTCTCACAATTTGGGAGCTGTTTCTACAATCTTACAGAGAAAGAAAAACAATTGAAGTTTAAACCTAATTCCTTTCCTCCACATCGCATGAACAAAAAGATGTCCGGTGACCATGTTGCTGCTTTCTGCCCACAGGGTCAAGGTCTATATCTTGACTCCCACCCCTCTGTGTTGCCATGGCACTCACTGACACCTTATAATTCAGCCAGCCACATATTGAGTGTATTTGTACCACTGCCATTTGTGCTACCAGAGGTGTTCACTCAGTGCTGCAACAGCCAGTGCTGCACTTAGGTTCAGTCCTCACATGTGTGTACGACATACAAAATGCCGGAATTAGATCCCAACCCTGGTGGCAATTGGGAGTAATGTCGTCCAACTTCATTTCGAACCTGGCAGCATTTTTTCTGTAGACCGGCATTTTGGGGCATTGATGTTGCAGGCAGTGCATGGACTACGGGTAAGCACCTCTGTCCGTGAGGAGAGATTTGAATCACTTTGGCAGGGATCTGCTTCACATCATCTTTTGTTCACATACTCCTGGATCCATTATGATAAAAGTGGCCAAATCAATATTGCAGTTCAGCGTCAAAAAGGCTGAACATCTGAACATAATTCCGAAAAACACAGGTAAAAAAAATTTCATTTTCAAAAGCCTGGCACACTATAAAGCTACTTTCAGAGCTGAATGCCAAATACAGCGCAGTCATCTCAATACCTAGACACAGATACATAACTGATCCAAGCAGAAAATGCTAGCACACCAAACCACTTCCCATTCCTTCCCATTGAACAGTATTCCTGATCCAAGCATAACACTTCAATACTGAATTCAGATCCAAGTATAACATGTTTCCCAAATTATCCACTTTTGAATGCTCTGCATATTTCTGTCCACATTTACGTTAGCAATGATGGTACAAGACCAGTGGCGTTACAAAGTGGCCAAGGTTGCTGCATGATGCCCAGTTATACTGCTTAATAGCTACTATATTGACAATCACAACTTACATTGATAGCGCCTTTAACATAATAAAACATCCCAAGGTACTTCATAGGAAACAAAGCTTTGACACCAGATAAGATTATATAAGGAGATAATAGGGCAGATGACAATAAGCTTGGATAAGCTTGGCTTTAAGGAAAGTCTTAAAGGGAGAGAAGAAGAGAGGCTGAGAGGCTTAAGGAGGGAATTCCAGAGTGTAGGACTTGGCTGAAGAAGGCACGGTCACCAGTGGTGGAATGATGGAAATCAGGGATGCTCAAGAGGCTAGAATTGGGGAAGCGCAGGTATCTCGGAGGGTTGTAGGGCTGGTGGAAGTTACAGAGGTAGGGAGGGTTGGAAGCCATGGAGGGGTTAGCTCCAACTTGGGAGAGGGAACACATGTGTGTGCTCCAAGAAATGCTATTCGCTGGCTTTTGAAAAATGGAAGCGACAGCATAGGGTGGAATTTTACCGTCCGGTCGCGGGGGGGTGGGGGGGTGGGGGGCTGTAAAATACAGCAAGTCATTCAAAAGTCCATTGACTTTGGCAGGACCGGAAAATCCCACCAGCGAGAGGGGCTGTAAAATTCCGCCCTATATCCTGAAGTCTTGCTAAAGTTTACTAAAGAGCTCTGCACTGTTCTGCACTTTTGAGGCTGGCAAGAGGAAACACTTAGGATTCCTCCAACCTTATGGAATACAGCGACAGAAATGAACTCCATCTGTGGGATTGTCCGATTCATTGAGAGAGAGAGAAGCAGCACATTTCTGAAATGTCCTGTCACGCTGGTTGAGGCTAAAGTGCTGGTTGAATAATTAAATAGGATTTTGAAAGAGTTTTTATTACCGGCAGTTTACCGAACTTGAGGCCAGATAACACCAAGTTTAAGTTTCCTGGTAAAAGAATGATGCATTTTTATTTTCCCCCTCATCCATGCGCATGTACTGTTTGGTAATCTTATAGCTGGACCTCTGAGGATTCATTGACCCAATCGTTTAGATCTTTAGGATTGAGAGTGACTGCTCCCCTGTACTAGAATTACACTGAGACTGGCTTCCAGGAGGATGCCTTTAAGGCAAGGGTGAAATTTCAAACAAATGATTTTTCAAGGCCTTATGTTCACTGACCCTCACGGCCTAGTCAAAGCACAAGAAAGCACGGGTGGAAAAACATGTTCCAGATTGTATGCCTCAAGGTTCTGCTGTTTTTCGCTTAATCCGAGGAATGAGATTCACATGTCGAAGAACACTCTCCCCCTGTTGTTATAAAGTATTTGTACTTGAGTATGTGGCCGATGCTGCAAGTGAGCCTGTCAAAATACCTGACGCCAGGGGAAGGCTGCATGTAATTCTCAACAACAACAAACCTTTTAAATAGCGTCTTTAACATAATAAAAGGTCCCAAGGTGCTTCACAGGATCGCCATCAAACAAGCCACCCAAAGAGATACTCGGGTAAGTCACCAGTAGCTTGCTCAAAGGGGCAAGAATGTCTTAAAGGAGGAGGCGGAAGGCAGGTTTAGGGAGGGAATTCCAGAATGGAAGGGGTCGGTCTGCTGGAGGCATTGCTGCCAACGATGGAGGGATGGAAATCAGGCATGCACAAGAGGCTAGAATTGGAGCAGAAGAGGGTCAAGTCCACTCCGAGGGTCAATGCTGTCCCTTCTCTGCAGCGCCAGTTTTCAACTGAGGTGCTATTTGACGCATGTGCTGTGCATTACTTTGCAACATAAAACAAAGACATTTGTGCCATCATTTAATGTCACTTTGATGAGATCACTATAAACATACCAGATAGCTAGATGCTTTTTGTAAATAACTATGACTAGAAATTGAGGGATATGTTTGGTAATCCACTGGGGGAGCTCCTCTATAGGATGGCCGCTGCTTTTCCTGCACTCAGGCTGGCATGGAGGGCCGCTAGGCCTGCTCGGAGTGCACACCTCCTGGTTTACTACTGGGAGAGCACCCCCGGGCAGTAACAGTAACCCCCACCAGTGCAGGAACCTGGAGGCTGACTGGAAAATCGCAATCAGCCTCCTTTAATTGACGAGATGTGTTGTCAACTAGCCCTGTCACCCTACTTCATCCTTAATTCCTGCCTCTACAAAAATGGCCTGGGGCCTGGGATGGAGCTGGGGAGCTGGCACACTGCCTGGCATCATCCGCCACCTCTGCTTCCGGCCTGGGAGGGGCTGAAACTCCAGCCTCAACTGTTAGACGCAGGGCAGATTCTTCCCAAATTTGCACTTAATTTGGTAGCGGGTGTGAAAAAGAATGTTTCACCCACCGGCTGCAATGGTGGGTTTTTGTGCCACATCATCCCCTTCCTGCCTCATTAATAATGCATTCTCGGGAAACACGCCGGAACGCTGGGGGAAGGGCTCGATTTGCCGGCCACGGCATGACCTCAACTCTTCCTTGCTCCGGGCACCATATTTAAAGCACACCAGAGTGCGACCTACTTCATGTCTTCAGGCCAGGACTGCTCCAGGTGATGGATGGCCCCGAAAGAGAAGACAGCACCTCCTAAACTTAGTGACGCCTCTCTGGGGTGCCTGATGGGTGCAGTGGAAGGCCGCCACAATGTCCTGTACCCCCACTCTGGCTGCAGGAGGTTGACCAGGGTCACCAATCAGTCCTGGGAGGCGGTGGGCAGCTGCGGTCAGCGCCTCTGGAACACAGAGGGTGAATGTTCTCATCCGTTCTGCCAGGATAAGTCAAGCACCTCAACACTCTCAACTCACACACTCACAAACCCATCACACATCCACAGAGATCTCACATCTCAAGGGACAACACCATTAACTCTCACACACACCCTCACATCTCCATCAGGCTCATATCCCCTGGAGCTCATGTCCTCACCCCGTCTATGGCTCCGCTCACCACACAAACATTCCTCGCAGTGCCATGTGTCCTGCTCACACTGTCTCCATTTGTTTCCATGCAGGAGAAGCTGGTTCACAACAGCAGGGAGAGGTCCCAGACCGGGGGTGGAGTGGCCCACATTAGGCCCCTCATTCACTTTGAGGAGCGTGCCATCACGCTGACTGGTGAGGACGTGGACCATCCCTGTGGCAGTGGTGAGGTCAGCGGGGAACACTCATGTGAGGATCCTGCATCACATCATCCCTCTCTCAACCCAACTGTGAGTGCTCTCCCTCCTGCTTTTGACTCTGCTGCCATGCACTAATCATCTCTACTTTGGTTCACAGGGAGCTCTGCCAAGCGACCGACACCCTCAGCCAGCCAGTCCCTCAGCTCCACCCAGGTCCTCACCTCCAGCCAAGAGGACACCTCCTCCATTGAAGAGCTAGAATAAACAGCCTGAAAGACCAGTCACAGCACTTACCCACACCCTCCACCAGCATAGACACTGCTCTAGATCAGTGCCTAGATCTAGAGCAGGCTTGGGTTCACAATCCGGTGGTCACCACACAGACACATGCCCACAGCAGGATGAAGCAGGTTCAGCTGAGCTGAGACATCTGTGAGGTCTGAGTCAGATGACGAGCCTCTGGGTTTGGCCTTCCAACTCATCGTGGAAAGTCAGCAGAAGGCGGGGGAGCATCACGCAGAGATGTTGGAAGCCCTCAACATAGTGGTACACAAGTTAGAGGAGTGCATCTGTCTGCTCTCTGATGAAGTGGTGCCCACATGTGTGTGCACGGAGGTCTCCATGGGAAGGATGGCAGATGCCATGGAACCCCTGGTTCAGCAGAATGCAGAGATGCGCGTAGACCTGCAGCCCATCGCGGTTGCCATGGGTGAGTTCCAGCAGTGAGAGGGAAATGGGACTCCTCAATGTCCCTCCAGATACTCCTTCCCTTCAAGGAGGCAGGCTGGGTCCCTCGGGCACCTGAAGGGAGGAAAAGTAGCAACTGGATACCCCCGGGATCATCCACTCAGGAATCTCAGAGGCTGCCCGTTCCCTCCGAGTCCCCTCTGCCTGTGACCCCATAAACCTCATCCTCTGTCACCACAGAGGGAGCAGGTGGCCCACAGGAGAACATCTAAAGCAAGCCGGGGCCCTCAAGGCCTCAACTCTTCAGAGGACTCACACTGGAGTCATCAGAGGCAACAGGGCCAACCATTGCACAGGCTGTCTCCACACCTGCTGTAGATGTCAGGGCAGCACCTAGAACTGGTAGGCCTAGGAAAGTTAAGAAATTCTGACCACAAATGGTTGCACAGGTGAACACATTTTGTCACTTTATAATCTGAAAATATGTTCACTTTCACTGAATAATGTGTAATGTTGTCTTTCAGCTTCATTGGCAGGCTTCACAAGTCCTCCCACTGCATTCCCCCCGACACTAGCAGTTCAGCTGCACGCAGCCAGACCATGAGTCATTATGGAGGGAGAAGTGTATGTGTGGCAGGGCCTTTCAGAGTCTTGTGCAAGCATTTCCCACGCACGTAGAGCCTTCACCCATCACACTCATCTCATTGTCTCAAGCGTTTTCAGTGCTGCCTGCTGGGGCTCTCTTTCAGTTGTCCATCTGAGCTGACCTGCATCTCCGCCCACCCACTGATCACATTCCCATGCTGTGCCTATGCTTGTCCAACACGAAGCTCTGCTCACTTTAGATCTTGACAACCATGGTTGCAGTCTAGTGTATATCAAGTATCCCCCTCTCGACACTCTCTCCTCCTCCAAACACCTTCCCCCCTCCACACTCCCTCCCTTACATCAACATTTCTCCCCTGTTGTACCCTCCTCCCCCTGTACCCCCTCTCTCCCTCAACCTCACCCCCTGTTGCTGGGGGGATGATTCCGGTCGTACCTTACTTTGCATCCCATAAGTAGAAGCAAATCAGGTTCACGCTGGCCTCCAGCAGAATTCGCACTCCCAGATGCTCCCGCTGTGATTTCACGCTGGGGTGAAACTGATTTCTGCCCCTCCCGCTGAATTGCACCCCACGCCCCCTCACCCCCGCTGCCGCCTACAGGACCTGACAGTCTCACCCATAGTTGAAAGCGTGTGCAATCTTTGAGTTCTTCCAGTGTCACCCTGGCATCAAGGCTCAACCCTGTCGTATTGTTAGATTATTGGTAAAAAGCTAGGAACTAACTGTCGTGTGAATGTACATCGAGGGGGCCACATTTACTGCTGCACTGCAGTCAGGTGTCGAACAACAACGTATCAGTCCACCAGCCACATGGAGAGCAGCAGGAACCACACTCCATGAAGCTTCAGCATTTTGAGTCTAAAAGTGGGCTTACTTTGAACCAGTAGACATAACAACACCAATCTGCGAAACCATCCCATAAGTGCGTTTTTTTTTTCACACTCTCTATCTAATCTTCATAGTTTCTCTGAGTAAAATTACAGAGCTAGTGATGAATTTTAGTCCTTTGGTGAAGCTCAAGACCAATTCTGTTCATTTCTAGATAGCTTCAGCTGGTCTAATAGCTTTAATACTAAGGGCTCCAAGAGATCTGGAGTTCAGATGCCAGCAGGTACCTTAAGTCACCTTCTATAGCTGCTGTTTTATCCAGTTTATAACATGAATCCTGACTCCTGGAGATGGCAGTCATAAAGTACGCCACTTATACAGGCCAGTTTCTACTGGTTGCACAAGTGAGGAAGGTCAGCTGCTGAAGTGTGGGAGGCCGCTCTGTACACACAGGCCCACATACACTTCATTCATAAAGCCGTGCATTGTGTACATGTTTGTGAATGGTCCTATCCTCCATCACTCAGAGAAAGCTGGAGTGCCCTACTTGAATATCCAGTAATACTGTCCTAACACAGATAATACCTTCAGACAGATGTACAGACTAGTGAAGGCATGCTCCAGCCACTAGGTATAACTGCAGCACTGATATCAATTGTAGTGTGAGATGCCACGATATATTCCTATATAGCATCTTTCAGCCCATTCCAAAGCACTTTTCAGTCAATGAAGCACTTTGAAGGGTAGTGACTGCTTTAATGTAAGAAATGTGGCAGGCAATTTGCACACGGCAAGCTCACATAATCAACAACGTGATAGTGACCAGACAATCTGTTTTTACAATGTCGATTGAGGGATAAATATTGACCAGGACACCATGGGATCTTTTCCATCAACAAGAAGGTAGGCGGGGCCTCGGTTTAATGTCTCATCTGAAAGATGGCATCTCTGACAGTGTAGCACTCCCTCAGCACTGCACTGGTGTGTCAGCCTAGATATTGTGCTCTAGTCTCTGGAGTGGGACTTGAACCCACAACCTCTGACTTAGAGGTGAGTGTGTTACCCACTGAGCCTGGATGATACCTATGTCTGTTCCTCAAGAACTGACTTATATTAACACTGCAGGACTACTGCCCTCTGGATCTCTCACTAAAATCATATCATTGGCGTAATGTTAACAGGTCTGGGTACTGAAGTGATTTATTCACCTGGCACCAAGGATGAAAGCCTTTAGTTCTGTGAAAAGGCTGGAGAAAATGGAGTTGTTCTTAGAGCTGAGAAGATTAAGTGGTGAGATTTGATAAAGTGTTCAAAATGTTGAAGGGAGTAGCAAAAGGGATGGTAGGCAGAGCACACAGAATTAAGGTGATTGGCAAAAGAATCAGAGGCATGATGAGGAATAAAAAATATTGCACAGCGAGCTTAAGAGTTTTTAGGCTCCGCCAGAAAGGAAGATGGAAGCAGATTCTTTTTTTTATTTGTTTACGCGATGTGAGCATTGTTGGCTGGGGCAGCATTAATTGCCCTTGAGAAGGTGATGTTGAGCTGCCTTCTTGAACCGCTGCAGTGAATGTGGTGTAGGCACACCCACAGTGCTGTTAGGGAGGGAGTTCCAGGATTTTGGCCCAGCGACAGTGAAGGAACGGTGATATATTTCTAGGTCAGGATGGTGAGTGGCTTCGAGGGGAACTTCCGGGTGGTGGTGTTCCCATCTATCTGCTGCCCTTGTCCTTTTAGATGGTATTGGTCGTGGGTTTGGAAGGTGCTGTCTGAGGAGGCTTTGTAGGAACTTTCAAAAGGGGATGGGATAAATGCTCGAAGGGAAAAGCCTGCAGGGCTAAGGGGTAAGAGTGGGACTAATTTCAAGGAGACAGCACAGGCACGATGGGCCGAATGGCTTCTTTCTGCGCTGTGTCATTCTATGCTCAATGGTCTATGACCTGCCCTAAGATTTTGATGCCACACTTTGACATGGATACAGCAAAAAAAAAATCCAAGTATAAATAGAAGTATGAGAGGGCGTCTGTGGGTGAGAGAGAAAGATGGCCAGAGGTCTTTTCTCACACTGCTCAAGTGAGAATCTTGGTAAATCAACCATAGAACAGTATTAAAACACCCTGGAAGACCTGTGTGGGCAATGTTGCCCCGCCCTGCTAATCAGGACTGATAGCGTGGACAAACAAGATTAAGTTATAGGTAGAAAATTATAGGACAAAATGGGAGACAAAATACAACTAATTAAACATTTTACCCATGTGCCTGCAGGTCTGGGAACAAGTTTTGCTTTGAACTCCCTGTCTGAGTAAATGGGCAATGCAAAGCAGCTTATACAATGAAACCATTTTACACCTGTCACAAGCCACATTAGTCCTGCTTTTTGATTCTGATGGGAATCGAGAGTGCTTCAAACCCTGGAGTAAAAATGCACCACAGACATCAAACTGAGGATTAATTTGCAGTCAAACTAATCTCTTCAGAAGGCATTTCACTTGAGATTGAGTCCCGGGGTACATAAAGCGGACACAAAAAAGTAGAGGGTCTCCATGTTACCTGGATAACAGGTATTAAGGGGATGCCAATGTGCGGAGTATTCAGACATCATCATCTGCTGCAGTAGTTACGCCACAATTTTCAGACCATGAAACAAAGGGGAGGACAAGCAGTTTATTCCTAGTGGGCTGGCAATCTGAGAATCTGAAAGTTAAAGGCAAACAAGCCCCTGACCATCCTGTGTGAGCATTGTCCGCGGAACCTGATACAATGGCCTCGGCTCATCTCCATGTGTGCAGACACTATAGATAACACCAGCACATCCATCTCAAATTGTCAGGCCACCACAAATCATGTTACCACCAGGATTCCTCCTTTCAAGATTACCTATCTTCCAATTAAACAGCATATGGCTGCTGTGGGTCCTTTGTTTGTCAGGTTCTGTCAGATTATGTGAAAGGAGTAATTTGTTATCCAGACCCTTAAGATGCTGATGTGGTATGCAGTATGATAGAGGATACTTCATGACTGACAATGTGGTGTGTTAGAATCTTTCGCCCCGCAAGTAAAGCTGACCAATGACTCACTTGTTCAGAGAGAATTTACATTTAGTTTCAACAAATGGAAACAGAACTTGCAAAAACACAGGTCTGCAACACACTGTCTGACTAATGTTATGTTCTCAAAAGCACTAGCAGCCCAGATTCACTGAGAGCTAATGTTTTCTAATATTTATGTATGAATGGAAGCAGCTCACTTGTGTAGAGATTGCAGTCCCCAACATGATTCTTTTCAATGGTATTTAATATTTTTTTTTCAAACGCGCACCGAGTACTGATAAAGCACAGTCTGTGTACTTATGGTGATGCCCCTGTTCTTTGTCCCAGGTTCCTCACTCAGCCTGTTTTTAATTTAGAAAAAAAGGGAACCCATCTGGAATATAATATTTTCACAGATAAAGTGCCTTTGTTTGCATTTATATGTCAAGAAAATACAGTGTAAGTCAGATGTTCAAGAACAGAATGATCTTTAATGATTTTCTTTTGCAGCTTATGGGTCAGAACTTTGAAACAAAATATTTAAGGAAGTGGATGCATCATTGGTATGATTAATATTTTACTCACTCATCCTCAGCTATTTATATATATTTAAGAATATAATGCACATTGTCACATCTATAAGTGTCACACCAAAAAGTCTCACACCTGAAAGAGCACCTCAAACTTGGGGTCTATTTGGATTAAATAAATTTCCAATAAAATGCCAATAAATCCCATCTGAAAGGTTATGGAATATTCAAATCAAGAAATAGCAAATGGAAATGAAATCTGCTGGTCATGAATTAACAGAAAGAACAGCAATGAAGAAAAGACAGGTAACAACTGAAATCGCTCAAATTATTTTTTTGAAATTCATTTTGACTGCCATGTTGGTTTGCCAGTTCCCTTTGAAGATGGTCAGGAAAATATTTCTACATAAGAGAAACATAAACATTTAATTAATTCCTGATGATAGGATTAAACATACCTGCACAGTTGATTTATTTTTGTGAATTGGATACCTTCGCACTCAGAGATCTGGCACAGTGTTAGAAGTAATATTTTTATTCCAATCCATTAGAGGATGACCTCCTACCTTGCACTATCTGTAAAACTTGAGCTCATCCAAAATTCTGCTCCCCTTATCCTAACCTGCACCTTCTGTCCTGTGCTTGCTGATTTACATTAGTTCCTAATCCAGCAAAACCTCAAATTATAAAATTCTCACCTCGTTTTTAAATCCCTCCGTAGCCTCAAGCCTCCCTTTCTCTGTAACCTCATCCATCCCGACAAGTGTTTGAGGTCTCTGCACTCCTCCAATTCTGGCCTCTTGTGCACCACTGATTTTCACTACTGACAGTCATGAAGCTGCCATGGCCCTAAACTTTGGAATTGCCTCCTCAATTTTTTCCGCATCTTCTTCATTCTTTAAGATGCTCCTTAAAACCCATAACTTATTGACCAAGCGTTTGTTTACCTGCACTAACATGTGGCTCAGTGTCTCATTTTGTCTGATATTGCTCCTGTGGAATGCTTAGGAAAGGACACAGCATTCAGGACCCCCAACCTGAGGCAAACTACAGATCCCCTCCCAACGTGTCCAGGCAGCGAACACAAGACCTTGACAGTCCTGCCAACTGCCAGCCTGGTAGCCACCTGGAATTTCATTGCATCGTTGCTCTGTTGATGTCGGGGCCCTCTGAATGGGGTCACCACATGTGGGACCAGCGGCAATGCTTTGTCATCGGAAGAAAGCAGCGGATTTGATTTACTTCCCTAAAGAGGTCAGGAAAGGTCAAATGCCAAAGGTTGAATGCTCCATGGCAACCTCCTGCACATTAACCATTGTCATGGAGAATCCACTGCCTGTTGTCACACGCTATTTGAACTTGGAGGGAATGGAATACTACCCTATTGAGGTAGCTGAGGAGGCGCCCTCGGTGCAATGCAGATGGCATCAATTGTACTTGTGATCCTCAGAGAAGACCATGTAACTGCAAGGACCTACCTCTCTGATGCCTTGCTGTGATGCTAAAGATAATGAATTGGAATGCTGTGCTGTAAAGGGGACCAGTGCCTTGGCTAATGCATGCCCATACTGCTCATTACTGACTGGCTGAAGTGACCCTCTCTGGTCTAAATTGAGGATTGTGATTTTATCTTCACAGCCACTGAGGGAGCAGTGCAGGCAAATGAGCTGGGCAGCAGCTCTTCATGCCAGTGATGCCCATTGCCATTTTGGTAAAGTGCTTCTTATGCAGGGCTCCTCAAAAGTTCCTCAAAAGACCTCCAAGTATTCTCCGTAGAGGAGAAACAATACCTGGTGAGTTACATCTTCCTTCAATGGTACTTGACGCTCCTTAGCTCCATCCTGTGATGCTTCTCCCTAGCCTTCATAGCAGCCTACGTTGGTGCATCTAAAACGAAAGCCATATACGCCCCTGAGATGCTGTAACTGCAGGTGAGGAATCTAAAAACTTGTATAGAAAAACATACAACAAAGAAACATGTTCAAAAAAGCATTCCCAGTTGGCAGAATTCACTGTATCAAATTTCTGGACTCTTCAAGTTCACTGGCTTCTCACTTCCTTCTTGCTCAAGTGATCCTGATTGCTGTTCTGCCTCATTTACCTCACTCTAAGTTATCCCTGTGCAAACTTGGGAGACTCACAACTGCCAGGCCATGGGCGCTCATTCTTAACATACCCAAGTAAGGTCAGTGGGCAGATTTCAGGAGGGCTCAAAAAGGTGTGAGGACACTCAGAGGAAGCATTTTGAACTTTTAGCCATGGCAAGTTGGTGCTGCTCTCACCCCTGATTCATAAGAATCATGTGTTCAAGTACCAGTCCAGAGAAATGAGCATAAAATCGATACTGACACTCTAGTGCAGTACTGCGGGAGCGCTGTACTGTCAGAAGTGCTGGGTTGGACTTTACGGCCCCAGATGATGGATTTGGAGATGGTGGATGGGGGAGTGGAGGTGAGGGGGCCTGTGAAATGTCATGAGCATCGTGCCCACCACCTACCCATTCTCCCCTGTACCTGCTGCCAATCTACCTGCGGCTGGGGAGGCATCGGGCAGCTCACACACATGTAGATCAATTGACACCCTTAAGTGGCCAATTAATGGGCACTTAAGGGCCTCATCCATGCCAAGTGTCCAACCTGGCAGCTTTCACATGTGGGCTGGTGGCAGGCATGTTTGGGCGCCTCCTTAACAGGCCCCCTGGGGTCCCCCCCCACCTGTCCCCTTTTTCACCTGACCTGTCTACCCTGTCCCCCCCACACCTTTTGCCTCCTCCCCAAAACCTCCCACCTCACTATGGCCTTCTAGCCTTGTCCCAGTGATAACCCACCCCCTGCCCCCACACTCACCTTTCACTCTAGATCTGCCTTCTCGCTACTGTCGACCGTTGTAGTCCCAGCAGTGGCCACCACTCCTGATGGCGCTGCTGGGACCAGACAGCTGCTGGCCATTTGATTGACTGGTAGCTCTCCGAGGCAGATCTACCCAGATTGGATTGGGGTAACAGGGGGGCGTGGGGGTGCGGAAGTTGGACCTTAAACCAACTAATGTCTCTTTGAGCAGTAGATCCCTACAGGGCAGCCTGCCAGAGCGGGTGTGAGCTCACCCCTGACCTTTTCACCGATGCAGAGGGTGGCTGGGGACTGCGTCTTTCTGATGAAACAATAAACTGAGACCTTATTTTGCCTCTTGGGGAGATATAAAAGATCCCATGGCAGGGGAATTCTCCTCAGTGTACTGGCCGAGGTTTATATCTCAACTAGCATCACTAAAACGGTTTGTTTGGTCATTATCATATTGCTTTTTATGGGAGCTTGCGCTATGCAAATTGACTTCTACGTTTCCTGCATTACAACAGTCAGCACACTGCAAGTATACTTCATTGACTGTAAAGTACCATGGGGCATCCTGAGGTCATGAAAGATGCTATATAAATGCAAGTTTTGAATTCCTTACTTTGAAAAACGGACAGCCAAACACTGGTCAGGGAAGGCAAATAGCGCTCAGAGTTATTCAACAATAACATAAGGATGTACTTACAACAGAAAACACCCAGCTTGGACTATTAAAAGAAAATTCAGTCACTGTTGAACCACAATAGCCATATAATTAGAAACCAAATGGGGAGCAGAGCATGAAAAGGGACAATGGACTGAGGCATGTAATGCTATAAAAAAGGGGAAAGTCTGTGGCATTCCTGCAGTGAACGAGGATGAGGTTAATCAGTAACTTACCTGTTCTGTATCCTGTGGTGGGCTGTGTCACAGAACTTCCTTTCTGTGGTCTGTGAGGTATAAGGGAAGCACGAGGTGAGGTCACCCGAAAATAAAATTGCCAATGATGCACACTAAAATACTTCCAATATGCATTGTTAAGTGTGGTCTTGGCAACCAAAGATCATTTGGCAGCTCGCAGCAGTTCTAATGATTTTCTCCCAGAATGTGATAAAACATTAAGATTTCCTGCTCCTCAAAGTTAAGGCAAGAGAAGCCCGGGCAAAGGGAAACTTATTCCAAATGTACATGGCTGTGAGTGGAAAAAAAATAAACGGACGTGCTTCACGTTTTGACACAGAAATTAAAACCTGTTCTTTTTTAATGGTGTTATTTAGGCTGACACATACTGGTAACAATATATCTTATTAAAGCATTCACATGCAATAGTGTAATAACGGCGAGAGAGAGAGAGGGCATTTCAAAGTGAATCAGCCTCACACAGCTCCTAAGGCCTTGCTATGCTCCAGTATTACAACAGCCAGCTCTGTAGCAGATTAAATATCATCCTAGGTCACGTTCTCATGGCCCAGGCACAAGCACCAACATTCTTCCAATTATTCAAGGCTAAAGAGAGTGCGACCCTCCTGACAGAGTTGTGACACGGCATGATTAGATTTAGCTCAGTAGGCAGCCGAAAAGTGATCCATGGTATTTAACGCAGGGTGGGGTGGGGGTGGGGGTGGGGGTAGTGGGGGAGGTGGAGTTGGGGGTGGGGGGGGGGGTGCGCCGCTGAAAGAATTAAGGCAATGTTCGAATACTTGTGAGCAATTGAGGCTCCATGTGCTCGAGAGCCTGTGCAAGCAATTATCGGAAACCAGAAATAGAAAGACATTGGGGTGGAGCGGGGAGGGTCACGATAAGATATGCTAAGAGCATATCTTATCGATTTTGATCATAATTTGACCCTACACACAGCCCCCAGTAGCATTGGGAGAGTGCTATTAAAAAAGAGTTAGCTGTACTTAGCCCTCAGGCAAAGGACCCAGGGACAACCACCCTGCACTTCGCCCCACCTCCCATCCCCCCCCCACTATAAATTCTAATTCAAAGTTTCCAGAAACACAGACTTTTCTGATGGTTCTTTCAGATGAAGAAAATGTGGGAATATTAGTTGAACGATGGTAAGTGCGGTCAGCGAAAGGACATAGAGTCCTTGATGGTGCAGAGTGACCATACGGTGCAGACTGATGAATGAGCGTTTATGAAGTCCCTCAGAACGGGGGTGCCATCCTGCAATATGGCCAAGTCCTCAGAACGCCTCATAGCGAAGACTTTCCACAACTTTGCGCCGCAAGCCTTAAGATAAACTGAAGCACCGCAAACGTGAGAGGCACACAAATCCTTTGTCCTGAAGCCGCCTTTTACAATAGGAAATGAGATCCTGCCTGAGTCCAAAGGCTGTGAGGAAAAACAAGGCCATAAAATGAAAGTCATTCTAATAAAAACCCCTACAACCTCAGAGAGAGAGAGAGAGAGAGGGAAAAAAAGTGCCAAGATTGTACACATTCAGGCACAAAAGCCAGAGGAAATGCTAATTTTGATTTTAACACACCCTTCCTGGCCTCTGATCAGGGAGCCTGCTTGAACAAGAACAGAAGAATTTTTAGGAACAGGAAAAAGTCATTAGGCCCAACGAGTCCATTCCTTTTTGATTGAAGAATTCCTCTTTACATGCTTAGACAGACTTTGCCGGTTAAATAATAAACTAAATTCTAGATAATTAGAGACGACGTGCTCTTTTACTAATGATACACAACTTGTCCGCCACAGCTAAACAACACCACTTCCCCACCCCACCAGAAAAAAAATTGGACATCAGCCGTGCCTCTCCCAGAAACACATTCTTATTTTTACAAAGTACATGAGTTTATGACTACCTAAAGCTCTGATCTGCCTCGCCCTTCCAGCACTAGAGGCCTGCTCACAGTTTCAGGTCCTATATAGGACATGATAAAAAAAAATATATGCATATGAATCTAACAGTACCATCTGCCCTGACCTTTAACCTTAAGAATGACCTACTCTTTCATTTTAATTCTCCATACAAATGACCTCTCATGTAAGGCTCCTAGGGTGGCATTGTTTCATGGCCTCCATTATTTTTTTCTTGACATATAAGTCATTTGTGCAAAAGTGAAAGTTCTTTGAACAGTAGAAGAATAGTCTGTGTTGTTCAATATTACTGAAGTTGGCAGGTGCTTTAGTTAATCAAGTTTCAGGCTTTCTCATCTGGTTGCATTGACTTGCAGAGTTCAGCTGCCTGTGATATTTAAACAGTAATAAGTCATCCTTCAGTGTTAGTGATCCAGTCTGGATAAGCTTTTATTCTCTTTGGAATTTTGCAAGGTGGTAGCTTGTTACACTAAATTCGTTCACCTGAAGCTGACTCTTGGAGCTTTTTTCCCATTAAAGCAGCCATTCACCCTTTCTTAAAGGTGGGGGCATCTATTTTAAAGACATAGAACCAAGGTTGAGGACAGAACGAGGGTGAGAATTCTGGATCTGCGTGAGAAAATTTATCGACTTCATTGCCAGGCAGCAGCCTGTAAATGGGAACCGCTCACAGGGAAATGTCGATGAGGATTTGGCGGAGTTTGTCCAAATTGGGTGAGAATGCAAAAATAAAACTTTGGGCCAATTTCAAAGTCACCTTTACCTTTTTAAAAATTACAGTACTCACGGTTTTTTTTTGATCGGCACATGGAGAAGTCAAGTGATGTGGTCCCAAGCTTGGGTTTGAACCCTGGTTTGTGGTGAACTGGCCAATCCCAATTGTGATTGCACACCGTGTAGGAGTTGCTACTGACTTGTGTATCCCTGGGTCAAGAGTGATATAGACCAAGATTCCTACTCCTGATCAATACCCAATATCCAGAGATCACAGAAATACTTGCCTAAACATTCATTGACAGCAAGGTGCAGTCCTGGATGTAAGAACTGCATGCTGGTAAAGGCCATTAACAGTCATTATGAATGAAAGTCATCATAGTCCTTGAGGACCATAGGCTGCTCTCTAATTAGAGAGACACAACTGGTGGTGAGTTTAACCTGAGGGTCACCACACTTCAGGCAAAGGGTAAGGCTGAGCCTTCATGGATGACCTCAGCCAGTATGGGAATTGAACCCACACTGTTGGCATTACTCTGCATCACAAACCAGCCATCCAGCCAACTGAGCTGACATTCAGTCTCATTGGCCACTTGGTGCCAGGGAACTGTTCCCGCTCCTTTCCATGAGGCTCTTACTCTAAATTATGATGGTTTTGTTGGAGCCAGTAGGGAGAAACTAAGGCCATGGTTTACCAGGCAGCAGTGATCCCCATGCTCCAAATTCTGCAGAGATTTGGATGACCTACAGCAGGCATCTCAAAGTACTGGAAAAGTGCTACCCATGGTGCCTTTGCCAGTCCTCCATCCACAGTGTCCTCTTGCAAGTCAACTTGCCCAGCATTGCGGCGCTAATCACTCAAAACCAGTTCTGCTTGGTGGGACGTGTAGTTTGTATGCCTGACACCAGGCTCTTAGGAACATAGGAACACGAATAGGCCATTCAGCCCATATAGCCTGCTCCGTCATTCATTACAATCATGGCTGATCATCCACTTCCCGCATTGTTCCCATATCCTCTTATGTCATTGGTATTTAGAAATTTGTCAATGTCTGCCTTAAGCATACTCAATGACTGAGCTTCCATGGCCCTCTGGCGTAGATAATTCCAAAGATTCACAGCCCTCTAAGTAAAAAAATTTCTCCTCATCTCAGTGGCTTCCCCCTTACTTCGAAGTTGTGTCCCTGGTTGTAGACTCCCCAACCAGGGGAAACATCTTACCTGCATCTACCCTGTCTATCCCTTTAAGTATTTTGTAGGTCTCAATGAGATCACCTCTCATTCTTCGGAACTCCAGAGAATACAGGCCCAGTTTCCCCAGTCTCTCTTCACAGGACAGTCCCACCATCCAGGGAACAAAGTCTAGTGAACCTTCGTTACACTCCCTCCATGGCAATAATATCCTTCCTAAGGTAAGCGGACCAAAACTGCACACAGTACTCCAGATGCGGACTAACCATGGTTCCATACTTACCATTACAAATTTCCCAATATCATCACCCTGGGAGTCACCATTGACCAGAAACTCAACTTTAGTAGCCTCATAAATGTCATAGCTACTAATCCAAATCTGACCAAAATACTGTGGGTGCTGGAGACCTGACATAAAAACAGAAAGTGCTGGAAAAACTCAGCAGGTCTGGCAGCATCTGTGGAGAGAGAAACAGAGTTAATGAACTGGGCAGCTCTGAAGAAAAGTCATATTGGACTCAAACCATTAACTCTGTTTCTCTCTCCATTGGTGCTGCCAGACCTGCTGAGTTTCCTAGTACTTTCTGCTTTTAAATCAAATCTGAGTCTGGGTATAATGCAGTGAGTGGTTTATCTCCTGTCTCCCCAAAGCCTCTCCACCACCTACAGGGCACAAGCCTGGAGTCAGATGGAATATTCTCCTCTCGCACTTAAGAAGCTCAACACAATCCAGAACCATACAGTCCGCTCTGTCGGCAGCTTATCCACCGCTTTAAGTATCTACTGCTTCCACCAGTGGTGAACTGGGGCTGTAGTGTGTACTATATACTTCAGCATTTCACCAAAACTCCTTTGGCAGCACTTCCTTAACCCATGACCTCCACTAGCGAGAAGGGCAAGGTGCAGCAGGTGCATGGGAACATCATCGCCCCCAAGTCCATTCCAAATTACACACCGTCCTATTTTGGGTATACATTTGTGCTTCCTAATTGCCACTGTGCCAATATCCTGGAACACCCCACCCAGCATCATGGTGGGAGTAAGTTCATTATGTGGCTTGAAGCAGTTCACAAAGACCCACAATGGGCTTCGAAGAATAACTAGAGATGGGTGATAAATTCAGGATATGCCAGGGACCCCCATCATCTGAGAATGATTTCTTCTTTTTAAAAAAAATGACTTAGTAAGAAATAATACACATTTTACATATTTATTCTGCTTTACACATACCTGAATGTTTTGATACTTGTTTCTGTCTCACAACCCTTATATGTCACACCTAAATTGCATCCTTTTTGGACCTAACACAAGTAGATACATGTACAGCAGCCATAGTGAATTATGTCCTGCCAATTATTCAACCTAACGCTTTGACCTAGCATGAATTCCACTGGAATGTGTAAATTCCTATGCATTTTGATCTCTGATGTGGTTTACTGAGTTGTTTATTTCTTGCCCTTTTTTGTTGTTGAATGTCTTCTGCATCATTTTGTAAAAACAGCCTGCTTCATTCTGAGGATGTGATAGGGCTCCCCCCAACAGTCAAAGCAGATGCCCTGCTCTGAGCACGTCTCACCGGGTAGTCCCATGATCCTCAAGCCTGGGCAAGGCCCTTGGCCCAAGAGTGCAACGTAAGCCAAACTAATTCTCTCCTTCATTAATCATGCTTAACTGAACATGCTGACACTTTCTTCACTTTCCCAGTCATTGTCACAACAGCCCAATATATGACTTGCTTCAAAGAGAGCATTCACAAAGTTATTTTCTCAAACAGATATCTTTCTACAAATGAAAACTTGTGTTCAAAATTAACATTTGCTGGAAAATACCTTTTTAACCACGTTAAGAGTTTGTGAACTTAGGTTCTGACTCAAAGCAACTGTGATACTGGATTCATAACTCTGAATTTGTAGGTTCTAAGATAAAATGCTGGGGTGGAACCGTCCCAGACTTGCACTAAGTGCGGTAGCAGGCGGGGAAATACCCATCACAATGGCGGCTTCTCACGCTGCTTCATCCCAAACCTGCCACATTAATTATGCGTTCGTGGGAAACATGCCGTTTCCATGGCGGGCAGGCTCTCATTCGCCCACCACACCATCACCTTGCTGCATCATCACATCGGGCACCACATTTAAAGTGCAGCCGCGCACACACCTCTCAGTGGTTCCAGCCCAGGACTGCTGCACGGAGGACATGATGGCCCCGAAAGGCAAAAGAGACTGCAGCCCCCCCCTGGCTTAGTGACGTGTCCCTCGAGCATCACCAATCAGGCTTGGGAGGCGGTAGCAGTGGTGGTCAGCACCAATGCCCTTCAAAAGAGGACAGCCACCCAGTGCCGCAAGAGGAGGAATGATCTCCTCCGTTCTGCCAGGGTGTCACTCTTCTCATCACTCTCAACTCACACACTCACAAACCCATCACACATTCACAGGGCCCTCACTCACTGCCAGTTCAAGGGACTAAGCCATCCACTCTCTCACACACAACTTCATTGTCCTCATCCCGTCCATGGGACCACTCACCGCCCACTCATGCCAGGCATACTTATCATCTGGCCTGGCAGGCGTCCTGATTACACTCATTCCATCTCTATTCATGCAGTACAAGCTGGCACACAACAAGAGGGAGAGGTCACTTACCATTGGAGGAATGCTTGAAATCAAGGTCCTCATGGACTTCGAAATCAGAGCCATCCAGCTGGCCGGCGAGGATCTGGAACATTCCTGCACTGACGGTGAGGTCGGCGCTGCTCTACCAAGTGAGGATCCAGCAGTGCAACACCCATCAGACAAGCATGCTGTGAGTGATGTGTCCTGTTTCACAGGCCACTGCCATGCACTAATTATCTCCCCTTGCTTTTGCAGGCACATCTGCCAAACAGCCGACAGAGTCCATGACCCAGGGCCTCCAACCAAGCCCCAAGGGAAGCTCTGAAGAGGAATCTGCTGAAATCCTCCCTGAACACCCATCACCGCGCTCACCCACATCCTCACCAATGCAGAGACACACGCCTCAGTGGGGCCTAGCTTTAGAGTGGCCACGAGATCAGAATCTGGTGAACACATTGCACTGTCTGATCCACATCAGATGGCGGCAGGGGCTTCCCAGGTCCTCAGCACTTGGAGGACTGCTGGAGGCCAGAAATTTGCAGAATCTAAGTCAGATGACAAGCCTGGGCTTGGTCACGTCACAGCTGCTAGAGCTGCAAATACACGCTCAAGAACATCAGGAAGGGATGTCTGCTGCACTCCTCAGATTGCAAGGCAAGATGGAGGAATCCGTCTGCCTTCTGGCTGAGGCGATAGCGCTAGCATGCCAACGCACAGAGGTCAACACTGGTAGGGTAGCGGCCCCCATGGAGCCGTTGGTCCAGGATATCACTTCTGCACTACTGCATGGGCTGAACTCCATCACCAACGCGATAGTTGGCACCCAACATGTGTACTCAAGAGGGGTGCGGGGCAGCCCGAACTCACTCCAGCTGCCTATTCTCCTCAAGAAGTCAGCCGGGGGCCCTCAGGTACCCATAGGGAGGAGAATCAGCAGAGGTACCCCCCCCCACCCCCCCCGCCCCCCCACCCCGCCCCAGGCCCCCACCCCCCGGGGACATCCATCCAGATGACTCTGGGAGTGTCCGGCTGTTATAGACTTGATTTCCTAGACAGGTTTCTTCGAAGAA
Source organism: Cetorhinus maximus (assembly GCF_964194155.1). NCBI lineage: Eukaryota > Metazoa > Chordata > Chondrichthyes > Lamniformes > Cetorhinidae > Cetorhinus > Cetorhinus maximus. Next base: position 124,157,837 of record NC_135887.1, read on the forward strand.
ACAGTGACCTTTATTTACAGGGCTTCAGCAGCAGTTACATGCTTCCATCAAGATCCACAAATAGACACAGAAATTCCATCCCTAAGACTCCTCGTGCTTTGGGCTGATTCGTTCACACTGTCACATGATACTACACAGTACAATAAGTCTTAAAGCTACAGTCACTACATTCCTTAAAGCTACAGTTATTACACTGGCCTATCCAAATCCCCTCTTCCTGTGACCTCAGCAGCTCCAGCTTCACAGGCTGAGGAGGGTGGCAATGCCACACAGCAGGACCCCGACATCAGGCCGGGTCCTCCAGGTCTCTGCCCTCCAGAGGACACCTGCCAAGCTAGTCATAGACAGGGCGTAGCAGTCAGCAGGCTGCCTCCATCCCCGCTGTGGATGTCTGGGGAGCACCTAGACGTAGTGGCAAGGTTAGGAAAGCTAAGAAAATGTAATTGCACAGACTGGGCACAGGTGTTAATCACTTGCACTAAATGTTCACTATTGTAAATAAACTCCCAAGAATGCCTCCCTGCCTATGGCTCCTTGTTCTGATGAGCAGTGTTTGTGTCACTCAGATGTGAAGCCTTTCTGCACAAGATAAAGGCAGGTGTCTCAGTCCAGGGCCTCTTCCCTGTGCTTTGTGCAGCCTTCAGACCACAGTTTTGCCCGGCCTCACACTCCATGGACACATTACTGGTGCCTGCACCTCGACGGTGCTGGTCATTGCTGCCAGAATGTTGTGGTCAGGCGCCACAGAGTTCCATCATTCTCTCTGTGTGCTCTCAGCACCTTTAAGGTGGGGCTGGCCCCCATCTCTTCTGCACTTGTGACCAGTGGTGCTGTGCCCCTGAAGGGGTCAGGTGCTGAAGGTGGACAAAGAATCAGATGTTTTCAAATTTTCATGGCTGAGTCTCCATGATATGACCCTGATCACAGAGCACCAGTGAGCTGCCCTCAGCCAGACAGGAGTCAGACATTCTCAGAGACTATGTGAAGATCTATGGAGCGCCCTCACTGCATGTCGTCATCATCCTCCTGCAATCGAGCGACTATTAGGGCCTCCACTACGTCACCATGACAGGAGCATTATCACAGAGAGTATGCATGCTGCCATAAGCCAGACTGGAGTCAAACGTTCACAGATTCAATGTGAGGATCTATGGTGTCTCCTCACTGCATGTCATCATCATCCTCCACAAAGCTAGTAGCTATGAGCACCTCCCAAGCGCACCTGCCCCGTCTGGCCAGTGCGAGAGCCTCATTGCCATTATTGTTGCCTTCAAGGACCTCCTCACCCTCATCCCCATCGATATCCTCCTCATTGGAGGAGACCTTCAGCTCCTCCATCTCCTCCTCAGCCAGCTCCTCTCCCCGTTGCAGCGCCAAGTTGTAAAGGGTGCAGCAGGCGACGGCGATGGGTGACACCCTCTGTGGACTGTATTGCAGGGCTCCACCAGACCGATCCAGGCACCGGAGCCTCATTTTCAGTATCTCGATGGTTTTCTCCACCAAGTTGCGAGTTGCTGCATGAGCCTCATTATACCATCGCTCTGCTGCAGTCTGAGGCCGCTGCACAGGTGTCATCAGCCACGTCCTCTGCGGGTAGCCCTTGTCCCTGAGGAGCCAACCCTGAAGTCTCTGTGGACCCTGGAAGACGTTAGGGATCTGTGGCCAACTGAGAATGTAGGAGTCATGGACACTCCCTGGAAACCGTGCGCAGACCTGCAGGATGCGTTGGTGGTGCTCACACACCAGCTGCACATTGAGCGAAAGGGAGCCCTTGAGGCTGAAATGGTTGACCCCCTGTTGTGACGGAGATCTAAGTGCCATGTGAGTGCAGTCGATCACATCCTGCACCTGTGGGAACCCTAAGATATGGGCAAATCCAGTTGCTCTTGCATCCTGCCTTTCTTAGCCCCAGGCAAAGCGCATAAAGTTGTGTTGCCCTCACCAAGGTGGGATCCGTGACCTCATGGATGCATTTGTGGTTCGAGGCTTGTGATATCACAGAGGTCACCTGTGGAACCTTGAAAGGAGCCATTGGCGTAAAAAATGAACACCGCGGTCACTTTCACAGCCACTGGTAGTGATGCCCTCCATGTCCCTGTGGCATCAAATCCTGCAGTAGCTAGCAGATGTGAGTGACCAGTCCCCTAGACATGCGCAGTCTTCGGTGACACTGGTTGTTGGTCATCTATAGGAATGAAAGGCGGCATTTATATTCTCTGGGTCTAGCTGGGCACCGACCAGCAATGGTTCGCTGTGGCTCTTCAGCAGCATGTGTGGGAGCCCCAGCTGCCCCTTCTTCATGAGGATGTTGCTCTTCCCTCTGTGCAGCCAGGTGTCTCCGTCACTCTCTTTTCCATCGTTTCCGCTCTCTGCACACCATGAGGCCCAAGCTCCATGCTCCTGATGTACTCCTCCTGTGGGATGAAAGAGAGAGAGGCTTGGGTTAGCATGGGTGTACTAAGAACCTCTCGGTTAAGTCTGAAGACCCCTTAATGCATCCCAGAGAGTGCTGGCCACCACTTGGATAGCCAGAGTTTAGTGCGCTGAATGGCTGCCTGAAACCCCAACAACACTCCACCCGACTGATTGGAGGCAGCTTTGCCCTTTGGACTGCAGGCTGTGCTCTCAGCTCAGGTGCAGGCATTCTCCGAACCCACACTGCAGGGCTGCACTGTTAGCTTGAACCATGGGGGAGACTGGTCCAAACTGGGATGATGACATTGCAAGGGGCTGTGAGCCACCAGTGCCACCAGTGACTGCCCCATGGCCAGCTTTAGCAAGGAGATTGTACAATGTGCCCTGTTGTCCAACTGTTCCGCAGTCCAATAGAACGCTTATTAGTTTGTAGTCTGTGCCCGAGGGGTGAAAAGCTTGGAGCACTTGGCGGCACTTTCATGCCTCTGCGTTGCTTGAGTGGGTAGAGAAGTTAGAGACCCAACTCCGCGCATGTCAATGTGGCTGCACCTGAACTGTCTCAGCTGCAGAGGAATGGTCACTTTATACAGGGTGTCCCTAATGCGTGGCCGCTTCCCTCGCTCCACATGTGTTTGTGCGCTACCTTCAACCGCAAGGCAGCATTTACTCCCCTCACAAGTCGCCTCAACTGCAGGGCAGCCTTTGCCCCCGACCCCGCTGACCCCAACCCCCCAGTTGCCTCAACCCTAGGGCAGCCTTTGCAACCACCCCACCCAACGCACCTCAAACTTGAAGTCCAACAGGCGTCCCTCGCGAACACTCTGCAACGTTACTGTGCACTCATCTACGAGTCCCCCTCAAATTCATGCCTCTGCGTTGCTTGAGTGGGCTCCATGCATGACAATGTGGCTGCATCTAAACTGTCTCAGCTGCAGAGGAATGGTCACTTTATCCAAGGTTTCCCTAATGTGTGGTTGCTTCCCTCCCCCCCACCCCGCATGTTCTTGTGCACCACCTTCAACCGTTGAGCAGCCCTTCCCCCTGCCCCCTCCACCCCCACCAATGAGCCTCAGCCTTGATGTCCAACAGGCGACCCCGGGCAAGTGCTGCGCAACATTACAGTGCACTCACCTCCCAGCTCCCCTCAAATTGCAGCCCACCAAGAGCGCGCCTTATATATGCAGTTGTGAAGCACACAGTCATGCAATCATGTCAACATGGGCGGTCGATCCAGTGTGGGGGGGAGGATCCCGGCGGGCTGGCCTTATAATGATATGTTGATGTATTACAATGAGGTTCCCGACGTCCGATGGCGGGAAAGGTATTTCTCACCATCGATGGGCTGAGCAGACAATTGCAAACTGGCTTCACGGCATCACGGGTCCGATTTCTGGCCTTCTCGCCATATTGCCCACTCACACAGTCAAACACGCCCGACGCAAGCGGGCACAGAAAATTCCACCCCAGATCCCAGCAGCCAACTTGCAAAACTAACTGAACAAACGTTGGTCTCCTAAAACATTGGGTAGCATAGCTTTTGCCACTCCGATAGCATTGATTCTAAACTCCCCAAACTGTTTGCCTGCAAGGAAATGGGCTCCTCATTATTTTACCTTTTATCTCTGGTTCTTGAGTTTGAGCCTAACCCAGGAATGTAGGGATAAAAGTAAAGTTGCCAACCCTCCAGGATTGGCCTGGAGCCCCCAGGACTTGAAGGTTAATCTCCAAGACACAGTGGTGTAAGATCCTGGAGAAAAATCACTGGGCGGAATCGTCCCAGATTTGCATCAAATGGGTAGTGGGCGGGAAGCCGTCGGCCGCAATGGCAGCTTTTCACACCGCATCATCCCGATCCCGCCTCATTAATCATGCATTCCCGGGAAACACGCTGTTTCAATGGCAGGCGGGCATTCGTTCACCTGCTACGCCATCACCTCACCGCTTCATCACACTGGGCGCCTTATTTACAGTGCAGCCATGCGCAGACCTCTCAGTGCTCCCAGCCCAGGGCTGCTGCACAGAAGACATGTTCCAAGAGGCAAGAAGGCTGCAGCCCCTCCGAATCAGCGACACAACCCTGGGACAACTTCTGAACACCATGGAGGCCTGCTATGATGTCCTCTACCTCCGCTCTGGCCGCAGGAGACCCTTCAGTCTCACCATTCTGGGTTGGGAGGCAGTAGCAGAGTGGTCAGTGCCAAAGCTGCACAGTGGAGTTGACCATCCAGTGCAGAAAGAGGATGAATGATCTCCTCCGTGCCACCAGGGTAAGGAACCATCTCATCACTCTAAACTCATACACTCACAAGGTCATCACACATTGACTGGCATCTCACTCACTGCCAGCTCAAGGGACATCACCACTCACTCTCTCACACACACCCTCACATCTCCATTCGGCCTCATCTCCTCTGGAGACTGCCTCCTCAGCCCTCACCATCTTGAGGCCACTTGCACGGAATCAACATATGTCCCTACACACACCTTGGGATACTCCCCCTCTTCCCCAGTAATGCCCTAGCCCTGCAGCCTCTTCCCGTGCCTGAGGCCACTCCTCCCACTTCACCAAGCAAGCCCTTTCCCTGCAGCTATTGAAAAACCACCCCAGCCTCACAGCAGGCCTGGTAGATAGAGACCTGCCCGTGAGCCCCCCTAAAAGTGATGTGGTACTACCCGCGAGGCCTGGCACTGATGACTCCCAGTGCTGCCCAAAGCAAGATAGGCAAACAAGCCTCAAAGTCCTGAGTGAAGCACAGCTTGCCAAGTGCATGTCGCTTATGTTCAGTTGTGAAACACATTGGCGTGATGTTCAGATGATCCAGCGTTGGGGTATGATTTCAGTAAGCTGGGCTTATAATGATGTGCAGATGTATTACAACAAGGCTCCCAACATCTGGCAGTGGGAAACGCAGCCCATCATTGATGGGCGGAGCGGACGATTGCAAACTGGTTTCACGATGTCGTGAAACTGATCTTTGGCACTCCCGCCATATCGTCCGCTCACGCCCGCCATGATGCCTGATGCCAGTGGGCACAGAAAATTCCGCCCATCAGGACATTAAAAAACCTTGTTTTTTCAAATTTTCTTTGAACATTTCTCCTTACCAACTATAAAAATATTGAAAATTGGAGAAACTGCCCGGCGTAGGAAGGCTGCGTGTCACAAGGAGGAATGTGTTGGCTGACTAAGGGCTGGAGCATGGGGGAAAGTTGTGGGGAAACCTTCAGGAATACATTTTAATCACAGTTGGCAACCCTGGATGAAAGCCTTTCACCTCTAGCTATAAAATCAGTTTGGGTAGCGAGGAATAAGCCCCTTGTCAGCATAAACCCACAACACAAAGAAAGTTCACAATTTGTCATTATTTTGGCAATCTCACCAAGAGCGTTTATGAGGATTGCTGTTGTTACAGACGAGATCCTTCACAGTGGTGCACATGGTGATGCTTCTCTGAGTTTAGTGTTAAGCTATATTGTTGGCAGAAATGGAAGCAATTGAGTTTTATATTTTTTTTGCTATTTGTTTCTCCTTTCTTCTCCTGCAGCAGTGATTCTTACTGGGGTACAAGTTCCAGAGGCACTGGCAACCTTCAATATCTGACCCAATTAGCCATTCTGCTGGTGTGAGCCTAGACAGTAAGTTTTTTTTAATTCATTCATGAGATCTGGGTGCCCTTGCTCGGCCAGCATTTGCTGCCCATCCCTAATCGCCCTTGAGAAGGTGGTGGTGAGCTGCCTTCTTGAACCGCTGCAGTCTGTGTGGTGTAGGTACACCCAGAGTGCGTTAGGGAGGGAGTCCAGGATTTTGACCCAGCGACAGTGAAGGAACAGTGACATATTTCCAAGTCAGGATGGCGTATGGCCTTGAGGGAAACTTCCAGCTGGTGGTGTTCCCATGCATCTACTGCCCTTGTCCTTCTAGATGGTAGCAGTCGTGGATTTGGAAGGTGCTATCTAAGGAGTCTTGGTGAGTTTCTGCAGTGCATCTTGTAGATGGTACACACTGCTGCTATTGTGCATCGGTGGTGGAGGGAGTGAATGTTTGTGGATGGGGTCCCGATCAAGCGGGCTGCTCTGTCCTGGATGGTGTCAATCTCCTCTAGTGTTGTTGGAGTGAAGCGAGCTATTTGACCATAAGGAGCATCACAGTAATGTCCAAACTTGGCCTCACCCAATAATTTTCCTGGGAGGAGTCACTGGAATGATTGAGAACCCCAGGTTTGATTTTTTTCTGTCCTAATTTCAAGACCCTGAGGACAATTGGAGAGCTCCAATTGCTGACCTAGTTGGGGTCAGGTAAAAGAGTCCAAACTGGGAATAAGTCTTCTAGTTTGTATGACTTGAAATTGCTTCACAGCTTTTAAGCTTCACTTGAACCTTTCTCCACCCATGTTTGGCCACATAATTCATGTCAGTGTCGTAATACTTCTTTCAGCTGGGAAACAGCACAGTTTGTGCTGCAGTCATAGCTTAGAGTTCAATTCTGCTCCTCAGCTTTATCAACAGGGTGCTAGTTTTGGAACATTCCTATTCCTAGATGTTGCAGCTCAGTTCCCAGTTGAGAAGTGGCGAGATTCACCTATTGAGGACAAGCAGGTCAAGGCTGGGGATATATGGAGCCTGTGTGCCTTTAAAGGGGGGACTATTACTGTGGTTTGGACTTGTAACCCTTAAAGTACTGCTTTTCTCTTTTGTTCATTTAAGCTTTGACATTTGACTGTGATTAGCTGAAAAAAAAAACTGTGGCTCCGAATTCATACCAAAATGCAGCCATGACACCTACATAGTTAGAATTTCAATGGTGCAAATCACTCTACTGCAATATGATTCTGCAATCCTGCTGTTAGTGTTGGTATTAATGAGCACCGCATTGAAAAACCAATGCTTGCATTAACAGGAACCGATTTATTTTGAGGCTCAGATTCTGTTGGCTGATGGCTCCGTTCCTAACCTCTAAATAGGTGGGGAGCTGATTTAATTGTTTACTGAAATTGCCTGAATATTTCCTTTCATCTTCGGCTGCTAATTTTCAATGGTAACATGTTTCAAAATGTTCTAGCATGTGGGTGTTGCATTCCACAAAGGTTAGCCTGACTGAAGGAAAAAGTAGGTTGATTGGTGTCGATCTCCAATGGAAGTTAAAGATTTCAACCACATCTGACATAAAAAAATGTTAATTATTGTTAATATGACTTGAAGGCTACAAAGAGAAGAAGATACAGAATAGTGGAGAGGGCGGGGGGAATCCTGAGCTAGGCGGCAACAGTTGAATGGTTCTTAGGGCACCATTAGTTCCAAAGACCAAAACTGAACTGCTTTACACATTGTGTTGTTGTGGCTTGTTATTTTAATGATGCTCTGGGAGGGTAAATGCAATAGGCTGCAACAGGCACAGAAACTGCATATAAGAGGACTAGCCACACCGTTACAGTTGATGTAAATTATAACCATAAGACCATAAGACCATAAGACATAGGAGCAGAAATTAGGCCATTCGGCCCATCGAGTCTGCTCCGCCATTCAATCATAGCTGATAAGTTTCTCAACCCCATTCTCCCGCCTTCTCCCCGTAACCTTTGATTCCCTTACCAATCGAGAACCTATCTATCTCAGTCTTAAATACACTCAATGACCTGGCCTCCACAGCCTTCTGTGGCAATGAATTCCATAGATTCACCACTCTCTGGCTAAAGAAGTTTCTCATTTCGACTTGATAATTTGAAAGACCAGGAATTTGGCTTAGGTAGGAACAGGAGTCAGGCCCTCAAGCCTGTTCCATCACTCAATTAGTTCATGGCTGATATGTACCACCAGGATTTGTTAATCTGGATTATTCACCTGTATTTGTTTTGGAAGGTTGTAAATCCCCAGTGATACATCAATGTTATTTTCATTAAGTAAGTTATTAATAAAAAGTTTGAAAGAGGAATTGGATATGAGCATCTTAAGCGTTTCTACGTTGAGACCTCTCATGGATAATTCCCAGACTCGAGGGCCCGAATCTTACCAGCACCATGGGTTCCGATGTCGGGACCAAATGCAGCTCGTGAGCTCACACGGGTGGATGGCAGGACCACAGGGCAATATTACCAGCAGCATCCAATTGCCGGGACCTCCATCCAATTAAGGAGGGCGGCTTGCCTCTCCGAGATGCTGGCACAATCAGAGGGCTGGCAGCTCCGCAGTCTCAGCAGCACCTACTGGTCGAGATGGTCACTGTTAAGGCTGCCAGGGAAAGGAGAGGATGCCTCCATATTGAGGCACCCTTGAAGGGCCGGCAGGAAAATAGTGATGTGCGGGGGCCATGCAGGCAGGCCCCAGTGATTGGAGGGGGTGAGCCCTCCAGAGGCAGTGTTGGTGCCGCAGGAGCAACCATTGCAACTGATGGGCCCCTTGATGGGCACGGAGCCTCTAGAAAGAAAGACACCCCCTCTCCCTCCGCCAGACCATTGCTGGGAACCACCTCAATGAAGCCGATGGACTACATAGGGGGCCATTCTGACACTGGTAAAATCCCAGTGGGATCGTAAAGTGGCCACTTTTAGGCCAATTGATTTCCTTAATTGGCCACTCACCTCCATTCAGCAGGCAGATGCGCTGCTGCCATCCCAGCCTTTGGAAATATCCCATGGCAGCGGGAATTCATTGAGCCCCCCTTCTGTCACTTTCCGCTGTCATTTTATCACCCCTCCCACTCCTAGCCTGGCTCCAATGGGCTGGGAAAATCTAGCCCAGGGTTTCTGTGCATGAAAAGCTATTAATATACATCACAAACATGGATGAGTGAAGTGGCCCTTCATTCAAACTTTCTTATGCCTTCAAACCAAAATCCTGACCCCAATGTACCAAATTTAAGGAGGCGGAGTCTGTGGAGCAGGTGCACAGTGTATACCCCAGGCTGTGGATCTGTAACCCTGGATACAACAGTTCACGTTGTCTACTTTTCAAAGATCTATAAGTAAGACAAAATCAGAGTAAACACTTGGCAATTCTGACCAGCTTTATTCTAGTGAATCCAATGTATAAGCCAGGTAGATACAGCACTCAGGCCTCCATCCCAATCTTTGGTGATGTGAATGACTGTATTGACCATTCATGACAGAACCTTCAACTGCCGCAGTTCTCCTGCTTGGAACTCCCTCTCTAGATCTCTCTGCCTTCTATATCTTCCTTGGCATGGAAAATCTCCTTAAATTCGATTGTTTTGACTATGCTTTCTAACTTTGTGTTTGGCCGTAGGCTATCCTTTTCTCATTTGTGAGGCACCTTACTTCTACAATCAGCCGTGGTTCTGTTGGTAGAATTTTGACCTTGGAATCAGAATGTTGTGGGTTGAAATCCCACTCGAATGGCCTGAGAACGCAGATGAAGGACAGTGGGATTGGTGCATTGTTGAGGGTGCTGTCGTTCAGATTAGACATTAAACCAAGCCCTCTCTGCTCTCCCAGGTGGACATAAGCGATCCCATGGGATTATTTCAAAAATGTTATTCCTGGTCAATATTTAGCCCCAATCAAATCACTAAAACAGATTACCTGGTCATTATCATTTCGCAATTTGGGGTACAAATTAGCTGCTGCATTTCCTACATTACAATTGTGACAATGAAATACTTACTTCATTGGCTGTGAAGCACTTTGTAATGCCCTAATGTTATAAAATGAGCTACATAAATGCAATCCTTTTTACTACATTTAAGACACTATCTCACTATGCCCACATGTGGCAGTGCTCTACCGATAGTCATAAGGTGAAACCATAGTACAGTGAGTTTATTTGTATGGTGATGCCAGTTTAATCACTCAGTTATATAAAGCCCTTTTATTTCTAGAGAGCCATTCACCAACTCAGGGTGTCCCAAAGCACTTTATAGCCAATCAACTACTAGTGTAATATGTGGATTATAAACATTTGTGACAATTTTATGATCTTGAAATGCCGTTCCATAAATTTTTATAAAGCATACATACTAAAATACATTTTGATCTATCCAGAATTTATTAAAATGCAATCCATTTACCTATAATAAGATCACTTTGGGAGTTTGAAAAGATTGCCCTGTCTAGGTATTTCAGAAAAGAATTAGTTAAAACAACAGTGAATGTTCTAAACTGATTTTAGGGGAAAAAGTTATTAATAGTAGCTTTAGAAAAAAAAAGAACAGGCCTTTAAATACAATAATCTGGTCACAGAAATAGTTAACCACACAACATCAATCTTCTTTTGTTGACGAGAAAAATTGCATTAATATTGTTTCTTGTTCAAGATAGGTAGGAAGTAACAGTAGTGATTTTGTTGCTTGAAAGGTGCCTTTGATGTGCTGGCAACATATGAAGCTGGTATGATTTCACATCCTGTTCATTTTAATAAAGAATAAAACTCCTGAAAAGTGCAAATTTACAAAGTTAGTTCCTTCCCTTTTAAATTAGGCATGGCTCACTCACTATTCAAATGATGGGCCTATAAAATGTGGTGAGATACTAATGTGGCACCAGTCCATAGTGATGGCATTACAGGCAGCAGGAGTTGAGGCTCATGGTATCTAAACAAGAATAATGTCTGTGTTAAAGCACTTTAAAGCTCTGAGTCTCCAGGAATTTCCAGATCTGAGTCAGATATCCCACATTTAATCATACGATGTAAATGTCAGATGGCAGGATTTTCCTCACATTTATATGAAAGGCCTGACCTGTACAACACTGGGGGGAAAAAAATATATTCAATATCAATAAACTGAATAGTCTGTTGCCACCTTTCATGTGTTTTACAATTGGCTGCTTTCTCATTAGCAACTTCAAGTAAAATGTAATGTTGTAAACAAGTCAGAAATGCCTAACAATACAAGGCTTTTCACAGCAAAGTCTTAGACCGTTAAAGCTACAAAGGAAGTGATGTAGCGTAAAGCAGCCCTGAAGTGTTATTTTAAGTGCGAAGGGGAAGTGTGGATGAGCTTTGAAGTCATCTGTTGATCCAAATGGGGCCAATTTGCTTCCAATCAGGGTTTCTTTCCCCCCATACTCATTTTGGCCAGTTCAATTTAGCTTACACTTTAGTTGCCACCTCTTTCTTTTTGCAGGTTGGCGCTACCAGACAGGTGTTGTCACAGGAATGACTGGAAACTGCTTATGAAGTGGACTGGAGCATTTGGACATTCAACTTTAGGAATGACTGCTCTGAATCTAACTCTAAATTTCAATGTTGGTGCCCTGCTCAACGGTGAGATTGGGAATTTCCAGAAAATAATTCCACTCTGTCCACATTGGATTCATTAATGTTTATTTTATTCTGTTTAACTTTAAATTCATGGTAACAGTATAGTGTTTGCTTATATTACTCATTTACCCTGTTTCCATTCAAGATTGCAGAGATAGTTTTGTCATGTATCACATCCTGTATGACTCTGCCTGGACATTTAATGATTAAACTATCCTTCAAATATGTATAACATACACAGGGTGGCAATCGTGTGGCAGACAGAGTGTTATTTTTCAGTAAAACAGTCGCTTTCTGATAGCTAATTGTACAGTGGCCCTGTTTTTCACAGAATCCCTCTTTTCCCTTTTGGTTAACACATTATCAGTCATAATGTCAACAGATAGCAGGAGATAACCCAACTGTATGAATGGGAGAGAAAACCGCAACTCATTGATAGCCAAAGCAATAATCTGCATTTGACATAGCAACTTTGGCATCATAAAATGTCCCTGGTAATAAAACAATGCTTAGACAAATCTATGTATACATTAGAGCTAAAAATGGTTGAGAACATGTTCAAGATGTGTAAGATGAGTTCAAACTCCCTTTAGTCTCATAAAAACTTCCTATACAAAGTATCCAAAAACTCGGTGGATAAATGCACCATTTCTGTGGCACTTGTGCCGATTTAATTTTGATACCTGCTCTGAGCTAAGTTAACTAATCTTAGCCAAGGCAGTGGTGAGTGTACTGCCTTTTGCACCCACATGCCTATGCTGAATTTTGGACCACGGCTCCTGTTGGGAAGTGCATACATATGGATGTTGGGTGATGATCAGATCAATTTCACCCACGGTATCCTCCATGGGCAAATGTAACCAAGCTGAGAAGGAGTGAAGGAGGCTTTGGTGTTTCTTAAATGGCATCCAAGTCACAATGCAGATTGCTTGTGGTGTTTAAGACATGCATCCAACCAGTTTGTCCTTATGTTTCAATGCTCCTAGGCACATATTGAAAGTCATTCTTCCAGCTCACATGCAATTAAGGACCAAGCTGTAAGGCAGATTTGCTAACAAAGAGAGGAAGTAGTTGCAGGGCAAGACTATTCCTGTGTATATTGTCACTTAGTATCTCAGAAAAGAAATCTGACTCATGGTGGCCCTTTCTCTTTGTCAACTTTTCCCTTTCCTCTTTTGACCTTTCTTAAAACTCACCTCTTTGACCATACTTTTGGTCACCACCTTCTATAATCTTCTTCTTTGGTCGATTTTCTTAATGTTCCGGAATGTCTTGGAATTAAAGATGTTGTATATGGGTACAAGTTATGGTTGTTACTTCACCAGGTGACTCTCGCTGTCTGATTCTCCCAAGATGGACCTTTCTGCTGCTACCAACTCTGGCCTCTGTTTCCTGCCCACTGGGGGGAAAATCAAGCCTTCAGCATTAGCTACATCAGCTTGGAAGGCTCCCACACAAGTTACAAAGGAAGGTGCGAGCAGAGTACGTGTGACATATAACTGTTACAGGCAGTACAGCCAGGCTGATACAATGCCACGCTTATGTTGGACAGGTCTACTTGCATTGTTAAGCTGCCATAAAGCTATAATGATATTAATGCCTTCCTCCAACAAGGACTCCACCACCCAAATACGAGAGGCGTACTGTTTATCGCATGTAATGAAATACAAAAAGGAATACAGAAGGAGAGAAGAGGTAAAAAGAGAGATTAAAATTAAAAATGAGCATTTTATCTACCTGGATGAACATGTGAAGGAAAAGCAGAAGGCAAGAATCAAAACTGAGCAAAGGTTATTCAGAATGAAAGTAAAAGGGAGTTGGAGACAAACCCTGAGATACACTCACAATAGTGCAAGTATTTGCGGGGCAGAGAGAAAGAGAGCGAGAGAGAAAGAGAGAGAAAGGGGGTCAGAAAGAATGGAAGAGAAAAATTGAGACAGGTAACTAAAGAAGTAGAGAGTAAGGAACAAAGAAACTATTGCAAATAGTTATTTTGAGAAAATCGTGACTACTTGCATTTTACAAACTCTCTGTACAGCTTATTGCATAATACTTATAGAATTATACAATGAAGCCTGAAGAGCAATACGTAGGAGCAGTTCCGATGTTGTGCAATAACTTGATGGATGCCCCATGGATTCGATAGAGTGAGGGAGTGACAGGAATCTTGATTTTATGCATTCTCTTTTGTGGAGCATGAGGACGGCACTGTTAGTTTGTTGCTAGATTCTCACCTACATGGGGGTGGGCTGCGCCTCTGTGGGAGGTGCCTATAGATTATATGGGCCTAAGATTTCTAGGTGGAATCCATATATTGTTCTCTCATACTGGCAGATGTCCCACAGATGCTTCATCTACAGTTGTTATGCTGAGGGTTGTGCTTCATCACAGTGTAATGAATCATCCTGCAGTAGTAGGCAGACCTAGTAAACATAGGCCCAAATCACCACTGGAAGCTATGCTTCTGCTATTTGAACCCTAAGCTCTGGAATTGCCTCCAGAAATCGCTCTGTCTTTGTCTCCTTGAAGACGGTCCTAAAACCAGCCATTTAGACCAAGCTTTTGGTCACCTGTCACAATGCCTCCGTGTCCACTTTTTGTTTTGTCTGAATGCTCTCCTGTGAAAGGCCTTGGAAACTTTTAATTACATTAAAGTGCTAGATAAATGCAAGTTATTGCTTTGTTGCATGGATTGTGAAGCAGTACTAAAACATGTGTAGCAGTGTGTACCTTCCATTTGCAGCCTCTCCAACATTCATCGCACAAAGCTTATGGGCCTGCGACAAATATGACAACATGAAAAGGATATGAGGGCACTGGAGAAGGTACAAAAAAGATTTACAAGGATGATACCAGAACTCAGAAGTTATACTTATCGGGATAGGGTGAGCAGACTTGGACTCATTTCTCTAGAGGTTTTAAAAATTATGACACAGCTTGATAAGGTAGATGTCGAACACTTGTTTACATAGGGGCAGAGAGTACAAGAGCAAGGAGGTTATGCTGAACTTCTATAGGATATTAGTTAGACCTCAGCTGGAGTATTGTGTACATTTCTGGGCACCACACTTTAGAAAGGATGTGAACACATTGGAGAGAGTGCAGAAAAGTTTTACAAAAATGGTTCCAGGGATGAGAAACTTCAGTTATGAAGATAGATTGGAGACGTTGGGATTGTTCTCCTTGGAACAGAGAAGGTTAAGAGGAAATTTGGCAGAAGTGTTCAAAATCATGAGGAGATGAGGTTGGACAGAGTAGGGAGATAGGGAAAAATAGATAGGGAGAAACTGTTCCCACTTGTAAAAGGATCGAGAACGAGAGGGCACAGATTTAAAGTGATTTGTAAAAGAAGCAAATGCAATATGAGAAAGAGCTTTTTCACACAGTGAGTGGTTCGAGTCTGAAATGCACTGCCTGGAAGTGAGGTGGAGGCAGGTTCAATCGAGGCATTCAAGAGGGCATTAGATGGTTATTTAAATAGAAGCAATCTGCAGGGTTATGGGGAAAAGGCAGGAGAATGGCATTGAGTCACAATGCTCATTCAGAGAGCTGGTACAGACATGATGGGCCCCATGACCTCCTACTGCCAGTACAATTCAGTGATTCTGTGACTTGGGGGAGACCAAAATTGGGTCTATAGACATAAGAAAGTCACTAACAGGGAATGCAGGAGAAACTTCTCTACCCAGAGAGTACTAAGAACATGGAACTCGCTGCCGGAAGGAGTAGTTGATGTGAATGGCATAGTGGCATTGAAGGACAATTAGATGAGTATTATGAGGGAGAAAGGAATAAAGAGACATGTTCATATGGGTATAAAGAGGGACGGGAGGAGGTTTACTCAGAACAAGTAACCTGTTTCTGTGCTATAAATTCTAAAAAAATTCAATATAAAAAACTAGCAAAAGATGACCAACATCTGAAAATAAACCTGACACAGCCCTAAACACTGATATTTAAGAAGTTCCATAGCTATACACCTATGACATGTGAGAACAAGTAAATACACAGGATTAACTTGAGTTACAGTTATACCCAACATTTCTTCAATTAGACAGGTATTGGAGGAAAAAGATATTAGCACATCATGTGATGTGAGAAAACATTTTTTCAACCAGAGGGTGGTTGCAGTCTGGAAAGGACTTCCTGAAAGAGTGGTGGAGGCAGGTTCAATCAAGGGATTCAAAAGGGAATTAGATTGCTATCTGAAAAAAAATTGTGCCTTCATGGATTCTGCTGAATGTGATAGTTGTCAGAGTCTGCTACCATCCTTGCCTCTGTTGTCTGGCCACATACATCTCATTCCATGGCCTCTTTAAGATTTTTTTATTATTCATTTACAGGATGTGGGTGTCGCTGGCTAGGCCAGCAATTATTGCCTATCCCTAGTTGCCCTTGAGAAGGTGGTGGTGAGCTGCCTTCTTGAACTGTTGCAGTCCACATGGTATAGGTACACCCACAGTGCTATTAGGGAGGGAATTTGGGAATTTGACCCAGCACAGTGAAGCAACAGCTATATATTTCCAAGTCAGGATGGTGAGTGACTTGGAGGGGAACTTCCAGATGGTGGTGTTCCCATCTATCTGCTGCCCTTGTCCTTCTAGATGGTAGCGGTATTGGTTTGAAAGGTGCTGTCAAAGGAGCCTTGGTGAGTTTCTGCAGGTGCATCTTGTAGGTGGTACAAACTGCTGCTACTGTGCATCGGTGGTGGAGGGAGTGAATGTTTGTGGATGTGGTGCCAATCAAGTGGGCTGCTTTGTCCTGGATGGTGTCAAGCTTCTTGAGTGTTGTTGGAGTTCCACTTATCCAGGCAAGCAGGGAATATTTCACCACACTCCTGATTTGTGCCATGTAGATGGTGGACAGGCTTTGGGGAGTCATAAGGTGTGTTACACCCTGAAGAGTCCTAGCTTCTGACCTGCTCTTGTAGCCACAGTATTTATATGGCTCGACCAGGTCAGTTTCTTGTCAATAGTAACCCCCAGCATCTTGATAGTGCTGATAATGCCATTGAATCTCAAGGGGTGATGGTTAGGTTCTCTGCTGTTGGGGATGGTCATTGCCTGGCACTTGTGTGTCGTAAATGATATTTGCCATTTGTCATCCCAAGCCTGGGTATTGCCCAGGTCTTGCTGCATTTTGTACCCAGACTGGTTTGTGAGGAAACACAAATGGCGCTGAACATTATACAATCATCAGCGAATATCCCCACTTCTGACTTTATGATGGAAGGAAGGTCATTGATGAAGCAGCTGAAGATGGCTGGACCTAGGACACTACCCTGAGGAACTCCTGCAGTGATGCCCTGGAACTGAGGTGATTGACCTGCAACAACCACAACCATCTTCCTTTGTGCTAAGTATGATTCCAATCAGCAGAGAGTTTCCCCCTGATTTCCATTGACTCCAGTTTTGCTAGGGCTCCTTGATACCACACTCAGTCAAATGCTGCCTTGATGTCAAGGGCAGTCACTCTCACCTCACCATTGGAGTTCAGCTCTTTTGTCCATGTTTGAACAAAGGTTGTAATGAGGTCAGAAGCTGAGTGACCCTGGCAGAACCCAAACTGTCAGTGGGCAGGTTTTTGCTAGGTAAGTGCCACTTGATAGCACTGTTGATGACATCTTCCATCACTTTACTGATGATTGAGAGTAGACTGATAGGGCGGTAATTGGCCAGGTTGGACTTGTCCTGCTTTTTGTGTAGAGGATATACCTGAGCAATTTTCCACACAGCTAGGTAAATGCCATTCTTGCAGCTGAACTGGAACAGCTTGGCTAGAGGCACAGCAAGTTCTGGAGCACAAGTCTTCAGTACTACTGCCAGAATCTTGTCAGAGTCCATAGCCTTTGCCGTATCCAGTGCCTTCAGTATTTCTTGATATCACATAGAATGAATCAAATTGGCTGAGAACTGGCATCTGTGATGCTGGGGACCTCCAGAGGAGGCCGAGATGGATCATCCACTCGACGCTTCTGGCTGAAGATTATAGCAAATGCTTCAGCCTTATTTTTTGCACTGATGTGCTGGGCTCCTCCATCATTGAGGATGGGGATATTTGTGGAGCCTCCTCCTCCTGTGAGTTGTTTAATTGTCCACCACCATTCACCACTGGATATGGCAGGACTGCAGAGCTTAGAACTGATCTGTTGATTGTGGAATCGCTTAGCCCTGTCTATTACTGCTGCTTATCACTCAAGTAGTCCTGTGTTATAGCTTCACCAGGTTGACACCTCATTTTGAGGTACACCTGATTCTGCCCTCCTGCGCTCTTTATTGAACCCCTGGCTTGGTGATAATGGTAGAGTGGGGGGATATGCTGGGCCATGAGATTGCAGATTGTGGTTGAGTACAGTTCTGCTGCTGCTGATGGCCCACAGCACCTCATGGATGCCCAGTCTTGAGTTGCTAGATCTGTTCATTTAGCCTGGTGGTAGCACCACACAACACGATGTTAAGGCCAGACTTTGCCTCCACAAGGACTGTCCATTGGTCACTCCTACCAATACTGTCATGGAAAGATGCATCTGTGGCAGCCAGATTGATGAGTAAGGTCAAGTATGTTTTTCCCTCTGTTGGTTCCCTCACCAACTGCTGCAGACCCAGTCTAGCAGCTATGTCATTTTGGACTCGGTCAGCTCAGACTGCTGTGGTGCTTCCGAGCCACTCTGGATGATGGACATTGGAGTCTCCCACCCAGAGTACATTCTTACCACCCTCAGTGCTTCCTTCATGAGGCGGAGTTCTGATTCATCAGATGAGGGAGGGTGGTACATGCTAATCAGCAGGAGGTTTTCTTGTCCTTGTTTGACATGTTGCCATGAAACTTCTTGCAGGCTGGAGCCGATGTTAAGGGCTCCCAGGGCAACTCCCTCCTGACTGTGCTGCCACCTCTGCTGGATCTGTCCTGCCAGTGGGACAGGACATACCCAGGAATGGGACATGGCTGGGACATGATCTGTAAGATATGATTCCGTGAGTATGACTATGTCAGGCTGTTACTTGACTATTCTGTGAGACAACTCTCCCAATTTTGGCACAAGCCCCAGATTTTAGTAAGGGCAACTTTGCAGGGTCGACAGGGCTGGGTTTGCTGTTGTCATTTCCGGTGCCTCAGTCAATGCTGGGTGGTCCATCTGGTTTCATTCCTTTTTATTGGCTTGATACACCGGCCATTTCAGAGTCAACCACATTTCTGTGGATCTGGAGTCACATGTAAGTAAGACCAGGTAAGGACGGCAGATTTCCTTCCCTAAAGGGCATTAGTGAGCCAGATGGGATTTTGCAACAATCAACAATGGTTTCATGGTCATCATTAGACTTTTGATTCCAGATTTTTATTGGATTCAAATTGCATCTATGGTGGTGGGATTCGAACCTGGGTCCCCAAAGCTTTACTCTGGGTCTCTGGATCGCCAACCCACAGACAATCCCACTACTCCACCTCCTGCAACCTTTTGATTCTGAAGCAGGTTTGTTGCAGATGGAGGAGCTATACCCCAGTAGTTAGTCAGGGCCAATACAGTACAGCTCCAGAGGGAATCAGCATCCAGAGTTAGGAGAGAATGGCTGGGTCCTAGAAGAGATGTTTAATTTTGGTGTAGTCAAATAGATCCTCAGGGTGACATAGTCAATATAGCTAACATAGGCTTTGTGGAGATGGTGACCTAATCTAATGATGCCTTTATTGTATCAAGTTCAGAAGGAAAGACTTGCATTTATATAGCACATTTCATAACTTCACAACATCAAAACCCATAGTAACTGCACCTGAGAGTTTCTCATTGTTCCAAACTGAGGAAAAGACTAATGGTCCCCAAGGATGGGATGTGCAGGACAAGTGGCTGGGAGATCATACTCTCCATGGTGCCAAGGCTCCAGAGAGTTTAGATCATGTTTATGATCATTGTTCCTAGGAGCTTGAATGTCTAGTGTTATGATCCTATCAAGGACTGTTAAGAGAATCCCAGCAATCAACCAACAGAACTACACCACAAAAGTTCATGTTCTTAAACAAGAACAAACTTTATTGTATATAAGAAGAATTAAACCAATCAAGCACTATTAACTTAACACTATAGTTTATAACTGCTTATACTATGAAGTTCGTTCTACTTTTTACTTCCCCCAAGGATTCTCGTAAACATTACAAGAATACTGAATGTTAATTCGTTTCTTTAGGGACAAACCCAAAAGCATGCCACAGCCCTCTGGAATTCACTTAAATTTCTCTTCTGTGCTTCAGCTAGTCTCCAAAGTAAGATTCTATGGGGGCCCTTTTGACTACGCAACCATCCACCTTTTCTTTAGACCCCACGACTGTGGATGCCTCAGCTCCTTGTTCGGGATTCTGGGAGATATCCAACTGCCTCCCCACAATTTTCCATGCTAACTCTGCTGAATGATTTCTGCTACAAGGCTCTGTGAGGACCATTGTAGATTTCTTCCACTAACTGCAAGCTAGAGCAAATCTTCCAGCTGTTTTTCCCTCACAAAATCCAACTGAGATTGAGCCCCAACTGCATTCCGCATTGTGAGCGATGAAGCTAGTATTTGCTCTGCTTGAAGGGCAGGCTCAATTGATGATCATCTTCCGTGGCCTCTCTCAATCTGGTGAGAAGCACTCTATACCACAGGAAAGCTGCAACTGCCTCTGCCTGTTCCTAAACTGAACTGTTTGCTTCTCTTACCAAAACGCACAGATAAATTGAACAAAAGAACCTTCTATCCCCACAGCCCATCTCTATGACCATGCGGCATGGTCTCAAACAGAAAGGTAAATGAATTATTTTACCTTCAACACAGCTCTTTGATTCTGTTACCCATATGAATGACTCATATTTCTAATGAATATAATTGTCCTCTCTCCAGGCTCCCTGGTTCCATTAAGAAGTCCAGAGGTGGGTCACCCATTGTTTAAATTTTTTTTCTCAATATCAACTTTGACCTTGTAAGATAAACACAGGTTACCTTTTAGTGTAATAAAACCAGGCTTGTTTGAATTTAAATTGCATTTATATCAGAGTTATTACCAGTTTCTCAATCCGATATCCACTTATCTTACACTTTACACCTTAACTTCCAACATAAAAGTTATATTCTTGAAAATAGAAGTTATATTCTAAAATACATGAATTGTGAACTAAATATTCAAAACGCCAACATCAGACAATATTCTTCAAAAATGCTACAGGAGCAGTACTATATGTTGAAAGGGTACGCTTGCATAGCTGTTATATTACTGGAGTAGTAACCTAGAGCCCTTGAGTAATGAACAAGAGAAATTAACTCAAATCCAACCACAACAGTGGGGGAATTTGAATTCAGTTAATGAATTAAATAAATCTCGAGTAAAAAGCTAGTAACAGTAATGGCAATTGTGGGAAGAAACTTCTATTCTGGAGTCTAAGTTCGCTGGTGGGATCGGAAGTGGGAGTGGGAGTGATTACCACTGGGGAAGCGGGATAGCTGACCACACGCAATCTTGCACTGTTCAGGTCATTACCCAATGCACAGTGAGCCTCATGGCGGGGGCGGGCAGGACGTCGCCATTCCTACGTTATCTCATGGGGTCAAAGGTCCAGGCGTCATTCATTCACTGCAGGCCAGGAACTTCAGTCTGGCAGTCCTTCAACACTGGATGAGAATGTTCGAGAGAAGTAAACAATATGCACCCCCACGGTTCAGCGAAGACTCCTTGGAGACTCTCCCGTAGACCGTCCAGGAAAGGCAGGAGGCGCTGTTGCCCTGGGATGGCAGCAGGAAGCCCTCCTGTCTGACCATGGCAGCCTGGATGGAGGTCGCCCAACACAGGAACGCCCAGTAGTGTCGGAAGAGGATGTATGACCTGCTTGCGCTCTGCCACGGTAAGTGGCACTCTCTACTCACTGCCAACTGACACTCACAAGGGCATCAGGCAGTCTAAATGTGCGAGTGCACAGGGATGTCACACAGGAGTTTGGGTGGCAGTGTTCACCAGCAGATGGGCCATCTGCCACTTCATGCTCTCAATCTTCTATCAGTTGCAGGACAACTTGCTTCTTAATCGCTTACTGGGGAGGGCTCAGCAGCTGCCGTAGGCATGCTTGCTCCTGAACTGCTCATTCAATCACTGGGATGACAATCAATCCTTCTGTCTTTCTACAGGACAGGAGCACCCACAACAAGCAGGAGTGGTCCGAGACCAGAGGCGGGACTCCAGGCATTACAGTCCTTACTCGTTTCGAGGGGGAGGATGCCACGATAGCTGGGGAGGAGCAGGATCGTGTCTGCTGAAGGCAAGATAGGACTGCCTCAGGAAGCCAGTGAGGACGCCTCCACTCTGCAGTAGTCAGCTACGCCCAGAGAGTGAGGCATTGCTTTAATTAAGCAGCCTGCTTAGTCAATCACTAATTCTTTCTTTTCTCTATTCCAGGTATCAGAGAGAAAAGGAGGCGTCAGTGAGGGATACCACCCACAGCTCCATGTCCAACCCCATCTCTGAAGAGGACACACCGTTCAGGCATTCACCTGCACCCTCCACCAGAGCAGATACAGTCACCTCGGTGGGTCCACATTCTAAAGTAGGCTCAGGGTCACAACCTGGTGAGCACATTGCTGACACAGGTCCACAGCTGGCGGAGGAGGTGACAGCCAAGACCTATAACATTCAGAAGACTGCTGGAGACCAGGCCCTTCTCAGCGCCATGCAGATGACAAGCCTCTGGGCTTGGCCTTAAGAGACATGTTGGAGATACAGAGACAAACAGGGGAACTTCAAGCAGAGATGCCAGAGGCCACGTGCAGACTGGACCAAAGGTGGGAAGAGTCTGTTCACATTCTGTCTGATGTGGCTCCAGCGTGCGAGTGTCTGGCTGTCTCCATGGAAAGGGTGGCAGCTGCCTTGGGGACTCAGGCTCAGCAGAATACGCAGTGTCTGCTGGATATGTGCTCGGACCTGCACTCTGCCACTTTGTCCATGGGTGCAGTGCAGCAGTGACTAGGTGAGAGGGTCGAGGCACCTGGATCTCCCTCCAGATGCCCCTTTACCTCAAGGAGCCAGGGGGTAACATTGGGCAGCCACTTGAAGGAGGAACACCAACCAGACACGCTGGGTACTTCATCTCAGGACATTCCAGCCCTGCTTCTCCACCGCCCCTCTGCCAGTGGCCCCATCGCCTCCAGCAAGTCAGACTGAGGAGGGTGCACCTGCACCTGAGCAGGTGACCCTTAGCAGGCAGGGTCCATGCAGGAAAGATGTTTACCTTGGCTGGAGTGTCCACAATGACGGATCACAGTCTCACACTAATGCAAAGGCCATCTAGGATTGAGACTAGTAGGGTCTGGAATGGTTGCAACTCATCAGCCCATAATGCAGGTGAAGCACTCTCAGTGAGTGGACTCCAAAGTAACCTCGACACTTTTTGGCATGATTAAGGTAATAAGGGTTATGGGTTTACTATGGGCAAGTGGCAATCGGGAGACAGGAACACAATCTTTCCTGATCAATCTGCATGGAGGAGAGATCTCGAGGGGCCAAATGGTGTTTTTGTGCTGCTCCTCCCTGTGGATCCATCTACCTGGTTCTGCCTGAAAGGGTTTCCTGCCAGGGCTGTCCCACCCCCATTGGGAGCAGGTGTGAGGGTGACATGAGTGCATCACCGTTGAGGTTAGATTTGAAATTGTTTCCAGGTTGCCGTGCACATGGACTTTGTGAAGGCATTGGGTAAAATCCTAATTCTACTTATAGGTTCCAGAGGTTGTGGGAGAACAGAGTGCCATATACAGCTTCGAATGGCCGCATTTAGTGACAGGGATCTGCATAATAGCATAGTTTGGCACCTCAAAGGGTCAAACTACCAGCAGGGCAGACGATAACTGGTGCAATTTAATTCGACTCTCATAAATCAAGATACACTTGAGAAAAGTATAATGGCTGTTACCAAAAAGGAGCTGTGTCTTTCCAGCCACAAAATATAGGAAACCAGAAAGTTAAAGGCATGTGTCGGCAGCTTACCCTGCCTGGAATCTGGTCGCTATACGATTGGCACAGGCCTCTCTGCCATGTCGTAGCCCTGCTATGGCCTCTGCACGTGGTTTGGAAACATCCCGGCGCTTGTCAGCTAAATCTCCTTCGTCGTCCTCATCCTTGGAGGAGACATCTCAGTCCCCCATTCCTCCGTCAGCAAGACATCCCCCCACTTTGGAACACAAGATTGTGCAGGGGGCAGCAGGCAAGGGTGATCCGGGACAATCTATGTGACAGGTATCGGACAGCGGTCCAAACACCTGAACTTCATTTCTAGGTGGCCTATCGTCTGCTCAGTCACGGATCTGGTGGAGGCTTTTGCAGGATTGTAGCTCTCCTCAGCAGCACTATGCAGATGGTGAACTGATGTCACCAACCAGGTATCCTGAAGGTATCCCATGGTCCGTGAAATCCACAAGGCCCTTAAAAAACCTGTGGCCCCTGGGAGTGGGTCAGAATGTAGACATCATGAGAGTTCCCTGGGAAACAAACACAAACATGCAGGATTTGTCTTCTGTTATCACATATGAGCTGCAAGTTCAAAGAGTGGAATCTTTTTCTATTGATGAATGTGACTGGCTGTTGCCAGGGAGCTCTCAAGGCCACATGTGTGCAATCAATAACACCTTGAACATGCAGAAAACCTGCAATTACTGCAAAACCCATTGCTCCTGCAGCCTGGCTTTCAGGATCCAGCCAGAATTGGACAAATTGGTGCGGTCTCCGGAACAGGGAACCTGTCACCTCCCCTATGCACTTGTGTGCGGCTGACCTGGAGATGTTGCACAGGTCCTCTGTGGACCCCTGGAAGGAGCCACTGGCAAAGAAGGTTAAGGCGACCCTGAACTTTAGTGTCACCGACATGGGATTGCCTCCCAATCCTTGCGGCCACAGGTCACCATGGAGAACCTGGCAGATGTGAGCAACCACTTTCTGGGACATCCAAAGGTATCTCCGGCATTTGCTTTCACCCATTTGTAGATAGCTGTACTGCCTGCGATGTACCTGTGGCCAGGTCAACACTCGCCAATGATGTGAACCCTGTTCGCCTTCATCCTGACATTCTTGAAGCCCCCTTCCCTTTTGCTGCTCAGGCCGTTGCTCCTCCTGGCCCTATGCCAATCTGCAATGTGCCCGGCTTCTCCTCAAGGTACCCTTGTACATATTAGCATCCACCTCCACATGCCATCCCTCCCCTCTGAGCCAACACCTGTTACCACCCCCATGCCCACTCTGACACCTCTCAACTGGACGAGAGCCAGTAGAAAGGCAGGGTTGACTGGAACCTGTATCCTCTAGGCCTCAATGGATCTGTGAATGAATTGAAGTCATAACTTTGCTGAGCATATTCTTTGCAGGTTTGCCTCCATCTCAGAGCCAGTGCTAAGCCCTGTGCCTGACTTCCATCCAGACCTGGCATCCCCACCCCACTCCTTCCAGGTGAAGGACACCCTGGAGGAGCAGAGATGGGTGTTCCTCCCATTCATACATGTGCATGGAGACATTGCTTTTTGACTGGGGTGATGAGAGCCATGTGGGGCAACTCTCCCTCAGACACTATTCAGCTTGCCTCCGCTACCCTCAAGACTCTATAGAGAGAGACCATTGCCTTGGCATCTTTGAGTCCTTGTCAGCCATGGCCATTCACACAGGAGGATGGAGGTTTGGAGTTAGGGGTTTGTTGCTGTCCACCAGCTGTGCCCCTTGGTTGCATCTACATCCTGCCCTTCCCCCATCCCTGCCTCTGACTGCAGCCAAAGGCCAATGGCACAGACTGAACAGCAGCTCCAGAGCTTGCTGGGATCTCGATGTTATGAGACCCAAGAGTCAGGAACAAACCTGTTGCCATGTGGGCTTCACCATAGAACGGAGAACACAACTGAGTGTGGTTGTCATCCATAATAAAAACAGAAAATGCTGGAAAAACTCAGCAGGTCTGGCAGCATCTGTGGAGAGAGAAACAGAGTTAACGCTTCGAGAGCCTATGACTCCTCTTCAGAGCTCTGAAGGAGAGTCATAGGGTCTCGAAACATTAACTCTGTTTCTCGCGCACAGGTGCTGCCAGACCGGCTGAGTTTTCCAGCATTTTCAATCTTATTTCAGATTTCCAGCATCCACAGTATTTTGCTTTTATATTATGGTTGTCATCCAGTTGCCTTGTGGTCATTAGTGTGACTCTTTAGTTGGCCAATTGTGCTGACCTTAAACTCCATCCACCTGAAAAGACCCTCCTCCCACTTCAAGGGATTGCATTTACCAACTAACTGCGTTCTCCAGGTCAGATTTTAAAAATGGTACATGTCACTTTTCAAACTCACTGCACCATCATATGCCCTCTCCCTGTCACCCGCCATCATTGCTCTTCCTTCAGTCACCCTTGAACCTGTCCCCTACACCCGGCACAGACACGATGGGCTGAATGGCCTCTTTCTGCGCCATACCTTTTTTTATGGTTCCATGGTACCCTTGTACCTATTAGGACCCTCCTCCACATGTCTTCCCTCCTCTCTAAGCCTACACCCGTTATCGTCCCCGTGCCTATCCTGACCCTGACACCGCCCATTCTCCGAGGCATCTGTTTCATCTGTTTATGTGACCACCCCTCATGAAACCTTTACCTACCAGGCTGTCACCTACCGCCCTACCTTACCCCACTCCCCCCTCTGAATGTGATTGTTCCCTCCACTGCCCAGTGCCCTCTGTTCAACCCCCAGGACCCCACCATTGACAGCACAGGCCCCATCCTCTAAGACCATCTCAATCCCACCATCCTCACCCGGAATCACCACCACAATCCCCCACCAACAACCACAGGACCCCCAGGACCAACATGAAACACCCCTCTATTCATTCCACATTGCTGTACCCTTGCATTCCCCCTCTGTCTCCCCACCACCCCCCACTTCCCCAGACAGTCTCTCCCTTCCCCGGACAGCCTTTTCCCCGTCCGTCCTTTGTCTGCCTCCTATGTTCAGCCTCCACTC
Source organism: Cetorhinus maximus (assembly GCF_964194155.1). NCBI lineage: Eukaryota > Metazoa > Chordata > Chondrichthyes > Lamniformes > Cetorhinidae > Cetorhinus > Cetorhinus maximus. The sequence continues at coordinate 124,184,455 of NC_135887.1, forward strand.
CATCCTTTCACCCCCTTCCCCTTCACCTGCCTCCCATGTCCATCCTCCGCTCCACCCTTTCAGCCCCCTCCCCAACTCCCAAATCCAGCCTCCGCTCCATCCTTCCGCCCCCCTTTGATCCTTCACCTGTCTCCCAGGTCCAGCCTGCACGCAGCTTGTCTTCTGTCATCCTATATGAGCTGCGAAGGCGAAAGGGGTGTCTACTCACCGCAGAGTCTAGGGAGAAGTCAAGCTCGCCGGGTGCGCGCCATCTCCATACAGTTGTAACAGTGAACATTCTAATTTCTTGCTGATGGGGAACTTAATTTGGAGGGGAACTTAATTCCGGCGAGCTGGCCTTTTAGTGAGAATGCTAGTGTATGCAAATGAGCTTCCTGATATTGCTCTTCAAGAAGATCAACCCGCCTTTAATGCGCCTTTAACATTCTGAGAACAGAATTCTTAAAGATCGTCCCGATGTCAGGAAACTGACCTTTGGCCTCATGCCAAATTAAGCTCCCCTGCCTGGCACGCTTCCCACTGCTGGCAGTACCGACAGACTCTGTCCTGTGAAACTGCAGAACCTTCGTAAAAACCCATCTCATTTAGGGAAGGAAATCAGCCGCCCTTATCCAGCCTGGCCGACAGGTGACTACAGGGCCACAGCAACATGGTTGATTCTTAGCTGCCCCTCTTAAATGGCCGAGCAACGCACTCATCTGTGCAATTAAGGATAGGCAGTAAATCCTGGCTGTGCTCGCAACACCCACATCCCAGGATCACGGAATCACTGAATCACACAGTGCAGAAGAGGCCCTTCGGCCCATCGAGTCTGCACCAACATGGGAGAAACACCTGATCTACCTACCTAATCCCATTTACCAGCACTTGGCCCATAGCCTTGAATGTTATGACGTGCCAAGTGCTCATCCAGGTACTTTTTAAAGGATGTGAGGCAACCCGCCTCCACCACCCTCCCAGGCAGCGCATTCCAGACAGAATGAACGAAAAAGAATAATTACATTTGAGGCAAGGGATTTAGTAAGACAGAAATGATTGAAAATCACTCTGCAATTGTGGTGAAAACATTTATACGGACGGATTTTCTGCACCCGCCCTCTGCCGCGAACTTCTGATCCCGTCGCAAGTCAATGGGCTTCTGGCTGTGGCGCCCCCTCGCCCTCGGTGGGGTCCCGCCCACGACAGGGCCAGGAAATCCCGGCCATAACCTCAAGGCAGCCACCAGGGCACCTTTTGCTAAGTCCTAGCTTGTACTCTCCCCTCCTGGAAATGAGCAGCAGCAATGTGTTAAAAAGACAGTGTACTGCCTCCTTCAGCCTGTGTGACATAGAAAGAAGCATCGGTTTGGATACTGTAGCTGCATTTGGCACATGTTCAGCTCACTGTCACGATTTAAAATTAGAGCCTGGATTACACTCGCAGCTAGTGGAGCACATGCTGACTGTACGAGCAGCTGTTCCAGTAACCAGTTAGAAAATGTCTTCACTGTTCAGCAATTTGCGAGGAAACAAAGTGTCAGCACCTTACAATCTACAGCCGGCTGAGAGTAAACTACCACTGATTCGAGAGAGAGAGGAACAGGATCACTTTCACTCTCGGGTGAACATCAGGGGTGGGGAATTTGCCCCTGAATTACTACACCACAGCCAGTCCCATGTTGTAACTATGTCAATACACTCTGCACTCCAAGCTACAGCGTTCATTTTTATAAAGCAGCAAATCTTCTGACTTAAAAATGAGCAATGCCATGGGACATCTGCTAGTAAATACAAAGCTTTCAGAGATCATCACAGTTGGTGTGATGTACCTTGGCACACGAGTAAATTTCTGTGCCACACTTGCCACAAAAACAGAAAGGAAATCCAGTCATTCCTTACCCTGTCAACAGAAAGTATCTTCTGTTGGCCTCAGGACATGCTTAAAGGCAATTACCATCTACATTACCACCGAGCCTTAAACAAGTAGGCCAGGTCACAGGCCTCCACAGCAACAGAAAAATGCATTGCACCTCACAAGGATACAGAACAACAATAATAACCTGCATTTATATGGAGCCTTTAATGTAGTTAGACCATCACAAGCTGCTTCACAGGTGTAATTATTTGACACCAAGCCACAAAAGGATATAATAGGAGAGGTGACCTAAACATTAGTCAAAGACAGAGGTTTTAAGAAGCACCTTTACGAGGATGGAGAAGTAGAGAGTTGGAGAGGTTTAAGAAGGGAAGTGCAGAGGACTTGGACAACCTAAGGCATGGCTTCTAATATCCTATATTTATGTATACTAGGGTAATGCACAGAAAGCATGGGTGTAACGTAAAGATACGGAGAATAGTGAGTGAGTTCTACGTTGGTCGCCGTGGGGGCTGGCTCTGCTGAGCCATATTGCTGGTTAGTAATGTATGTGGCTACTTCAGTCATTTTGACTGCCATTGAAATGTTCCTGCTGTTTCGCTGTGCAAAATTGCATGGTTAGGCACATCATCCTGCGCTTTCGCCGAATGGCCGGTCAGCCTAAACTGGGGAAACGTCCAGCGGATTGTAGCAGCTCAAAAAATCATCGACTGGAGAGTCACTCCCGGTTATAAATGGCATTATTTACAAATAGTGGTAGCAAAAAATAAATCACCAAAAAATAAATTCCTCATGCACTTTGCTATCATTACAAGCATGCTTGTGCTGTGTCCCATCTGTTGTTGTTAGCAACTTTTTTATTTCAGTCCCACCCACCTTGTTTTGAAGCTACTATTTTCAGGCACTTTTACATTAAAACTTTGCATTGTTCTGCTATGTCAGGGGGCTGTACTGTACACGAGGAGCAGGCTGAAAGTTATAAAAGGAGCTTTGGCCAAGCCTTCAGTGATGTTGAAACCAGTTACAAAGAAGGAAATGAGCAGTTAGGATGTGGGAACCATTAGCTCAGAACAGAATATTTTAAAAACCGTTTTGCTTGAGAATGAACATTTTTCCTCTTTTCTCAAAATAGCTATTCCCATCCATGCACCTTCCTTCAGCTAGATTGGGCAAACTAACCACAGGCGACTGCACAGTTAATGCCATTTCCACTTTGCAGTGCCGGGGTGCCACCCACTTAAACAAATGGAAGAAACCTGAAAGCTGTGATCTCAGTACATTTCAAACCTCTTTGGTGCTTTATCGTCAAATTAGTTTCCAGACATGGCTAGAAACTTTGCACAACAGTGTGAAATATGTGTTAAGAGAAAAATGTTCAGGTAGTATCAAGCGAAAGAAAAGCTGGGCACTTAAGAGAAATTGCCTATATATTGTTAATGCTCTACAAGCAAACATTGCTGATCTTCAATGGAGGTTGATCTTTTCTTTATAGGCAATGACATGAGTTTTGTAAATTAATAAACATGCCAGCATCTGGAGACTGCATAAAGCCTCAATCACTTCTTATTGTGTATTCTCTTCCAGGCCCACTTTACAGTGCTAACCACCATCTAAACAACAATGCAGTAGAAGTCTCTGTCGCACACTGTGACAAACTTGAAAGGCTTCAGCTCGGGCTTTCTTTGACAGGGACAATTGGCAAGAGGCCTGTGGCTATTCACGCAGAACAGGCAATGAAAAATGCTTGAAGTCAGTTTCAGGGGTGGCAATGCCCAGGAAAGAAAGACCACATAACATGAATGACTGCTGCTAGGAGACTAATTCCAAAAGCATGCTGGTTCTGGGCCTCCATGTGCCGACATCAATGGGCTCATCTTCTATCCATTGAAGGGGCCTGAAATGATAGAGATATACATGAGAAAGAACTATAAGCGATAGAAAAATAAAGCCCAAGGAGACAACACTATAACGATTGTTGCACTGAAGGCACATTAGTTGTACAGTATGTTCGCCAAATGTGTTTTCTGTGGCGTTTAAAGAAAATTAACCTTCCTGAAACATCAATAGCAGTTTTAACACTGATATTAGAGATGCACCATATATTAGGTCACGAGGACTACACTTCTGCATATTATTTCACAATTAGGACTTCTCATGTGTGTCCAACAGATCGATGTGATGCACCTAGTGTGTGGGTGATAGGAGTTTACTCTCAAGAGATACTTTCCACTTTTGCGTGCTAGTTTGCTTCACATTTTCAGCCCACACCGCTGGCTAGCGGCAATGCAAAGAAAAGAGCCAAATGTGTAAGTCTCTTCCTGTCAGCATCCAGCCTCTCCATCGACAAGTCCTCAGCTGTGCCTCCCCCTGGCGACACATGGAATCTAGGTCCCTCGTGGCGGCACCAGGTTGAAGCTTCAGGTGAAGTACCAGGAGATTTTGCCCCTAGACATGCAGTGTGCAGGCCCACCAGCATGTGGACACGCCCTGGCACTCATGAGCCACATTCCCAGCTGTGAGAGAGCAGCTCCATTGCGTTGTGGTTACCTCTGGAGAGTTGAAGGCTAAGGGATTAACCCCTGACAAAAAAAATCTGGAGGGGAGCCCAAAGGCACACCGATGTTTAAAGGCTGGTTGTTGCAACTCCTGCAATCAAGCCAGTGCCAAACGTTGTGCTTTGCATCACTTTAGACTCATCCGGGGAAGTCAAGAGAGGGACCTTGCCATTTGGGCAGCTCAGGGTCTCCATTAATTATGCCCAGGCTTGTGTCCTGGAGAGAACACTCCAGTTGCACCGCAGAGCATTAAAACATCACGGGAGACAGCAGTTACTGGTGATAAGCCCAGCTTGGTTGACATAGAGAAGGGGTGCTATGGGATGTCTCCCATGGTGGGAGGGACCATTGTGTCCTGCTGGTTAGCCACCGCTCGCCTCAAGTCAGGCAGCCCCCAACAACTAAGGTGCTGACCTGTCATGGTCCATCTACCTCAATGAGTACTTGGAGCTTAGAGCCTCTGCTCAATGAATGGATGGAACCCATCGCACCAGGCAAACAAGCAACACAAAAAAAGAAAGAAGATGTCAACTCTTCAATTGGCAAAGCTGGAGCATCAGGACCAAGTGCACGGGATTGGCAGATGACCTGCATTGGTCGATAATGCAGGGAAAACAGCTGTGATCGACAAGGAACTTGATAGACTAGACATCAACATAGCCTTCTGACAAGAGATCAGGCTTGCCCAGAGCTGATCACTGAAAGAAAAACATTACACGTTCATCTGGCAGGGGAAGAGTTCAGAGGAAACATGTAGGCAAGCTTTTTGTAAAAATCCTTTCATGGGATGTGCACGTCGCTGGCAAGGCCAACGTTTTTTTGCCCATTCCTAATTCCTGAGAAAGTAGTAGAGAACCACCTTCTTGAATCACTGCAGTGCCTCTGCTGTTGGTAGATCCACAGTGCTGTTAGGAATTGAGTTCCAGAATTTTTGACTCAGTGACAGTGAAGGGATGGCAATATAATTCCAAGTCAGCATGGTGTGTGGCCTGGATAAAAGCTTGCAGGTGGTGGCGTTCCCATCCGTCTGCTGTTCTTGACCTTCAAGGTGGTGGAGGTCGTGGGTTTGGAAAGTGCTGTCGAAGGAACCTTGTTGAGTTGCTGCAGTGAATCTTGTAGATGGTACAGACTGCTGCCACTGGGCATTGGTGGCAGAGGGAGTGACTGTTTGAGTTTGTTGGAGGGGTGCTGATCAAGAGGGCTGCTTTGCCTTGGATGGTGTCAAGCTTCTTGAGTGTTGGAGCTGCACATATCCAGGCAATTGGAGAGTATTCCATCACACTCCTGACTTGTGCCTTGTCGATAGATAGACTTTGGGGAGTCAGGAGTCACCACAGAATTTCCAGCCTCTGACCTGCTCTTGTAGCCACAGCACTTATGTAGCTGGTCCAGTTCAGTTTTTTGGTCAATGGTAACCCCCCAGATGTGGGGGAATTCAGCAATGTTTTTGCCAAGGGGAAATAGTTAGATTCTGCCTTGATGGAGGGGGTCATTGCCTATCACTTGTGCAGTGCAAAAGTTACTTGCTACTTAGTGTAGACTTTGCTGTATAGAACTCTCAACTCATGATGATAGAAAAGATCCCAAATGGTTCAGAATGTGCTCTCTCCGCCCACCTCTCAACTCAAACACAGCCTGTTAAACTCATGAATATCTATGCTCCAGTGCTGTGCTCCACTACAGACACATAAGACCAGTTTTATGAGGAGCTTAACACTGCTATTAGCAGAATCCCTAAGTGAGACCATCTTTACCTACTGGGGGATTTCAATGCAAGAGTGGGTGCTGACCATGAGACATGGCCTTTGTGCCTCGGACACCATGGCCTGGGAAAGATAAATGAAAGCTAAATGATTAATGAGAGATTACTTGAGCTTTGCTGCTACCATGACCTTTGTGTAAATAGCATCTTCTTTCAGAACACACCATGCCACAAGGTGCCCTAGAGACATTCAAAATCAGGGCATTTGGCACTAGCTGGATCTGATCATCATCAGACTTGACTCCCTGAACAGCATTTTCAACAAACACAGCCACCACAGCGCTGACTGTGATAAAGATCACTCACTGGTGTACACTAGGGTGAGGATGCAACCCTTGAAGGTTTTTCATTCAAAGCAGAAATGCTGACCTCATCAGCCATACTGTCTACCCTGATAAAAATCAACAGTTCCACGACTTGATCAAACAGGTAATCTCCACCATTCCCACACAGAGCACAGAAGCAAAATGGAAAATACTTCAAGTCACCATCTGCAATACCACATTCTCAACATGGGGGAAGCAAGAGCAGAAAAATGCCGACTAACATCACCGTGATGGAACCTGCCATTGAAGGCAAGCGGTTTGCTCTCATTAATTATAAGAGGGACCTGAGCGCGAAAACTCTGAATGCACTAAGAGCCGCTCAATGTAAAGTCCAGCAGACAGCTAGGTGATACACGAATAACTACTGATTCCAACCCTGCCAGAATATTCAGATGCCCTTTGACACAGGAAATGTCAGGGGTATGTATGAAGGGATCAAAAAGGCAACAGGTCCATCAGCAAACAAAAGGGCTCCATTGAAAACAAAAGCAAGGGATGTCATCACCAATTGCAATAAATAGTTGGAGAGATGCTTGGAATATTATCCTGAGTTGTACTCCAAGGAGAATACTGTCACTGAGGAAGCTGTAAAGACCATGGAAAACCTGCCTGTCACAGCAGAGCTGGATATTGAACCCACAGTGGAGGAGGTGAAGAAAGCTATTGACTCACTTGCCATGGACAATGCTCCAGGTGCTGATACCAAACTGCCTGAGCTCATCAAGCACAGGAAAACCGGCATTCCTTCAGCATCTGTGCGAACTTCTCTGTCTCTGCTGGAGGGAGGGGGCAGTGCCCCAGGATATGTGTGATGCAAAGATTGTGACACTGTACAAGAGCAAAAGGGCGACCACAGCGATTGTAGCAACTATCAGGACATTTCCCTGCTGAGCATTGTGGGGAAGCTATTTAACCGTGTTGTCCTTGTCAGACTGCAGATCCTGTCTGAACACATCTACCCAGAAACCCAGTGTGGTTTCAGAACTGGAAGATCTACAAGTGACAGGATCATCTCAGTCTGGCAGCTGCAAGAGAAATGCCGTGAAGATAGGAGACCACTATGGACTACCTTCATCGATCTCATCAAGACATTTGACCATGTGAGCAGAGGCTGTCTATTTAAGTTGCTGGAGAAAACTGGCTGCCCACCAAGGCTGCTCAATGTGATCTCCTCTTTCCATGACAACATGATGGGTAAGGTCAGCTACGATGCTGCAAGATCGGAACCCTTTGAGATTCGCAGTGGGGTCAAACAGGGTTATGTTCTGGAACAGACACTCTTTGGCATATTCTCGTCTTTGCTGCTGTCATAAGCATTCGGGTCATCTACAGGGGGCGTCTGCTTACAAACTGGAACTGACAGAAAGCTGCTCAACCTTGTTCACCTGAGATCCAAAAGTAGGTGCGCCAAGTCCTCATCAGAGAGGTGCTCTACACTGACGATGCCACACTAGCATTCTACACAGTGGAGCACCTCCAGCGGCAAATGGACAGGCTCTGTCACACCTGTAAACAGTTTGGTTTGGCCATCAGCATCAGGAAGACAAATGTCATGGTCCAGAATGTTGTCACACCGCCATCTATCAGCATTGACAATGTGATGCTGGAGGTTGTTGATAGCTTCACATATCTAGGCTCCACAATCACCAGCAATCTGTCACTTGATGCTGAAATCAACATGTGCATTGCAAAAGCTGCAGCTGTTATGTCCAAGCTGAGTTAGAGAGTTAGAGAACACCAAACTGCGAGTATACCAAGGCTGCATCCTCAGCACACTCCTCTATAGTGATGAGACCTGGGCAACATATGCTAGGCAGGAGGAGAGGTTGAACATTTTCCACCTTCACTGTCTCAGACGTATTCTTGACACCTCTTAACAGGACAAGGTCACCAACTCAAAGGTCCTGGAGCGGGTTAATTCAAGCAGCATACGCTCTCTACTAAGCCAATGGCATCTAAGCCCGCTAGGCTGACGGATGATGATGACCATGGGCAGAATTCTTCCATCATTGGCCGGGCACACACCCAACCCGAACGGGAGAAAAAGTAGTGCTTGATGACAAGTGTCCCGATGTCATCGCGCCCTCGCGCGATATTTCGGTTGGTGGGCAAGCGCAGGAGTTGGCAGTGTGCCCGCTGACAGTTAAGAGGGCTGTAAGCCCATTAATTAAGTTGAATTTTTCCCTGCCCGTTCAGCCTTACGGTTGGCAAGCGGGTGAATAAGCCAAGCGGCCTTTGCATTTTTCGCAAAACCTCATTGATGGGCAGGGTTTCAGACCAGTGACCAAAAAAAAATCTTTTTTAACTCATTTTTAACATGTCCCTGCTCATGTGACAGAGCCACATGAAGGGCCACGTTTTCCTTATTTTTCAATTGTTTATTTTTGTTAAAATGTTAAAAATCTTCAGCTCCCTGAGGCAGCTCAGTGCCTTCAGGCAGCTTTCACTGAGCGCACCCCCGTGGATGCGCTGACTTCCGCGCTCACCCTCCTCCCACCCCCACCCAGGCAGCGCTGAGCGTTTCAGCGTGCGATTCATGCCGGATGGCCGTTAATTGGCCAGCCAGCTTGAAATGGTGGTCAGGGCCCAATCGCGGGCGGCAGTTGGTTTCCCGGCTGCTCCCGGGCCCGCCCACTGTGCTGCCCGACGCCCCCACCTGCCAAGGTAAAAATCCTGCCCCATATATCCAAAGACTTTCTGTATGTTGAATTGGCCACTGGACCACAGCCTCCTGGGCATCCATACCTCCAATATGAGGACACTGACACCTGGGAGACAGTCACCGACAGCAATGACCTCTGGACGCTGACTGTTTGGAAGGGTATTAGAAGAGGCGAACAGAAAGGAGAAGCTCAGCTGGCTGAGAAGAGGGGCCCAGAGAAAGCAGAGGCCGGTGAATCATGCATCTTTCTCACTGTCTTCCTCTGCAGCAAATGCGGCAGAGACTGGCATGCCAGAGTGGGGGTTCCTGAGCACAGAGTTGACCACCATGGCACAAACCATCATCTACACAGAAGGCTGCCACAAGGACTTCTTACAGTTTGGAAATCACTTTCAGTTGAGTTTATAATTAGATTGACTAGTTCAAGCTTATACAGTTTCTAAGCACTTACACTAACAGTGATTTATGCAGTATTATCGTGTACTGATATAATTCAGGGTTGAAAGGTGACATCTGCACACCATCCCTACAATCTGATTTAAAAACGAACAGTTGCCTGCATTAAAATGTGTCATGCCCGCGGTTGTCTTATATACTCGTTGATAAACACTAACATTTAAAGCTTCATTTCACTTCAAGTTATGTTGCAACATAATGTTGCAGTATGTGAAGAGATTGATTTAATCTGTTGGGAAACATTACCAAACACACTCAAATGCCAAACCAATTACTCGTAGCCCCCAAAAATCAAAATGTAGCAATGGTTGGCTTTTAAATCTCACATATTAAAGGTTAACCACTCTCCATCTGTGCTTTTCCATGATTATTTTACTCTTGATTTTCGCCAGTTAAAAGATATTTTGCTAATTTTCTTAAATCCGACATTTACTAGGATAGTGTTTGAGGACCTTGCAACTGGCTTTACTTTAGGGATGGGATATCTTACAAGATTCCTGTTCCTGATCACTATCCAGGGACCATTCCTGGAAGTTTTTTACTGGTAGATGTTGGCTAAAGATAGAATTAGGTTTGGCTGTTGTAATCAAAACTTCTTCCACTAGTCAAACAGAAAGACTTCCATTAATATCGTGCCTTTCACAATATCCCAAAGTGCTTTATAGCCAATTACTTTTGAAGTGTCTCCAATATTGTAACGTAACAGCCAGTTTGTACATGGCAAGCTCCCACCAACAGCGATGTCTTAATGAACAGATAATCTGTCAAAGCGAAATAAAAGCAAAATATGTGGATGCTGGAAATCTGAAATGAAAACAGAAACTGCTGGGAATACTCAACAAACCTGGCAGCATCTGTGGAGAGAGAAACAGAGTTAGCGTTTCAGGTTGAGTCTGACTTTTTCTTCCGGAAGAACATTAACTTTAGCTCTCCACAGACGCTGCCAGACCTGCTGAGCACTTCCAGCTCTTTCTGTTTTTAAATCAGTTTTAGTGACGCTGTATTAGGGATAAATAGCATTCCCCTGTTCTTCAATGAAACAATGCCATGCAATTATTTAAATTCACTTCAGAGAGCAGATGGGACCACAGTTTAGCATATCATCTGTAAGACAATACCCCTGACAGTGCGACCTCAGTATCGGAGCAGACTGTCAGGCCAGACTTTGTGCTCAAGGCTCTTGTGAGATTTGAACACAAAAACCTATGAGTTCAGAGGTGAGAACTCATGGTCAAGCCACAATGAACGCTGACCAGTTCAACCATGTCCTGAAGTCCTCAAGGCTGTACGTGGGACCAAAGCCCAATGGGTCGAATGTGTTGAGGAAGAAAGGAAAGCAAATTGGCAAGAGGAGAGGTCTCATTTTATTCAACATACGAACATGCGAACAAGGAGCAGGAGTAGGCCATTCGGCCCCTTGAGCCTGCTTCACCATTTAATAAGATCATGGCTGACCTGATAGTAACCGCAAATTTGCATCCCGCCTACCCCCGGTAACCTATCACCCACTTGCTTACCAAGAACCTATTCACCTCTGCTTAAAAATATTCAAAGACTCTGCTTCCACTACCTTTTCAGCAAGAGATCTCCAAAGACTCACGACCCTCTGAGGGAAAAAATTTTTGCCTCATCTCCGTTTTAAATGAGCAACCCCTTATTTTTAAACAGTGACCCCTAGTTCAAGATTCTCCCACAAGAGGGAACATCCTCTCCACATCTGCCCTGTCAAGTCCACTCAAGATCTTTTTTGTGTCAATCAAGTCGCCTCTTACCATTCTGAACTCCAGCGGATACAAGCCCAACCTGTCCAACCTTTCCTCATAAGACAGCCCACCCATTCCAGGTATGAGCCTGATAAACCTTCTCTGAACTGCTTCCGACACACTTACATCCTTCCTTAAATAAGGCAACCAATACTGTACACAGTGCTCTAGGTGTGGTCTCACTAGTGCCCTGTACAACTGAAGCATAACCTCCCTACTGAATGCTGAGTTCTGAAGAAGAGTCATCTGGACTCAAAACGTTAACTCTGGGCAGAATATTGCCCTCGGATGGCGTGCGCCCTCTATTGGCTCGGTGGCGGGCGGGCAGCCGACCCCAGCCACTGAAACGGGGCCTGCCGCCATTTTAAGTGGGCGGGCCAATTAAGGCCTGCCCAGCAGCATCCCCAATGGGAAGCGCTATGTGCTTCCTGTTCCGGGGGGGAGGGAATCCCCATCTGTCAAAGTGCGCTCTTTCGCACATGCACGTGAAAGAGCGCACTGCTCCCTGAGGCAAAGTCCTGTCTCAGGGAAAATACTGACAGTGGAAAAAACTTTAAAAATAGAAACAATAAAAAATTATTAACATGTCCCCCTCATGTGACAATGTCACACGAGATGGGACATGTTAATAAAGAACACATAAACTTTATTATTTTTTTACAAAACGGACATGAAACTTCATCCCACCAATGGATGAAGTTTCATGAATAATCTGGATCCCGCTGGGGCTCCTGGCCTGCCCGCCAGCCTTAAGATTGGCCGTGCAGGTCTTTAAGTACTTTAACTAGCCTGTCAATGGCCTCAATTGGCCATTGACAGGTCGGTGGGCGGACAGCTGATTTTGCTGTCCGCCCGCCTTCCTAAAAATTTAAACAGCCCAGGATGATGTCGGGGATTCCTCCCAACATCATCCCACGTCATTTTCCCCTCGGCGACCGGGCCCCGCCCCCGCCAAATTGCCGAGGGGAAAATCCTGGCCTCTTTCTCTCCACAGATGCTGTCAGACCTGCTGAGTTTTTCCAGCAATTTTTGTTTCTGTTTCAGATTTCCAGCATCTGCAGTATTTTGCTTTTAGCATAACCTCCCTACTTTTGTATTCAATTCCCCTCACAATAAATGATCACATTTTATGAGCTTTCCTTTCCTTTCAAATTACAAAAAAACCTATCTTTGTTTTTTTTTCGCTGTTTTGTGTCCGAAAAGAAAACATTACCCCTAATATCCAAAATCAAATAGGCTCAGGTTCAATGTCAATAATATAGTGAAGCTGTTGTGGTTCCCAGACTATTTGCGCTGTCCACAAAACAAGTTGGTGTGTCTTGAAGTGACAATGCTGGCAAAGCAAACATACTCCTCTTTCACATCTCATTACTGTTTTTAACCAAGTAGGATTGATGTACTAAATATTTACTGTTGAGCATTACACCTTTCTATCTAAATGCAATTATCTGCCATTGAGGACATAACTCCTGAAACCCACCTTAGACTTCAGCTTGGCTCATTCTGACTGTGTGCTGTTTATTCAAAAACAAGGACATTGTTTTGAGAAATGCGGCTGCTCTCAGCAGCACTGGGCCTAATTTAACCTTTGCTCTCATTTCTTTGAGCTTCTTAATGCTGGTTTTTTTTTTGTGTGACATTTCATCTGCCATGTTTTATTGAACATTATATTGTTACGACATCACTTTTGCTGCAACCCATTTTGGGTGTGTCATGGGAACCTGGTATTTGCATTTTTTCTTTGATGTCAGCTTAAAACCTTAACTCAGTGAAGGCAGAGGAGCAATTCGCACAGCCCTGACATCATGACACATCGTGACTATTAGATGTGGACAAAACCTTAGATAAACCTAATGTAAACAAATATTTAAATTTCAGATAATTAACCTTCTGGAACAATTCAACATTTGACATTCTTATTATTGGCTCATGATATTATCTAACAATCATGAATTATAGCATCAGTGGCTTGGCAGCAGGATCACATAGGCTTAAAGACACAAGGCAATGACCCGTTATCACATCAGCAGCTAAGATACCGCACAGGCTTTGCTAGAAGCTTGCACTAGACCAGATCATTTTACTTAATGCTATTTTTAAATCTCTGTATTTTATTAACACATTTCTTTTGCATTTACTGCCATGTGTTAGTCATTCTCAGCTTCATTTAATTCTTTTTAACTGGATGTCTTCTTTAATCATCAGTTACTTTCCACTCTTCACCCAAACACCTCCATTCATCTTCCTCCTCACACTGAAGTTGGTGGGTGGCCAATTAATGGGAGGCATACTTCAGACATTGTGTTGCGACACAAGAGCTGTCTGTTTCTCCTATGCAAAAGCAGTCTTACCCTGCCAACCAACTAAGTGTGGACCAGCGCACATTGTGCATCAGCTTGCTGAGATAAAGGAGCCATTCCACTAGTACTCAGGCCTAGTGGTACAAAGTGAGTGACTTTAGTACGAGGCTGTGCTTCATTCTTTCTATCACATTTCTTCTTTTCTTGTTCACCCAGTATGTCACAATGGCGCACAACGGAGTAGACTCGAAAACTAAAACCACGTTTGAATTTGATTGGGTTTATTCCGAGAAAATTAAACATCTAGCTGGGCAGAAATCCAATATGGCACCCAGAGACTTTATACTAGATATATCTGAGGTTATATGAGCTTACGTCCTACAACGCATATGGGCACCATACGTAACCTCAGTCGTTGGGAAGTTAATGTTGAATAGCTTATTTCCAGATACTCTCTAGGATCTTTCCAATATTGTAGACGTGGGAAGGCTGCCCAGTGCCAACATGTAAACTTTGTATCATTTTTCTCCATTATTTATGCTGTTTCTATCCCCTTCAGTTTTTAACTTTACCTCCATTCTTTTCTTCCTTCACATCTCAACGTTTGTTAAATGTATCATATCTTCCTGATTAAAATTTTCTGCCTCACATTTCCTTTCCCATGCTTTTCAGTTTTTGTCTTTGCCTGCTCTCGATTTCCCTTTCACACACAAGCACATAACCTCATACACTCCTATGCACAAAGTTATGCAGTTTGTTGCCACAATCTCCTCAATGACTAATCCCCTAACACTGGGAAAGCTTTGTGCTGCACTGCTAATGCAAGGAAGAACTCAGGAATGCGGGGCCTGGAGAGTGCCTATAGAATGAGAAAGGAAGAGAAAAGGAACTGGAAGGGAGAAAGAAGTCAAACCACAAATGGGATGGAAGAAAAAAAGATTAGGCGACAATATCCGACTGCATTAAGGGGTCAGGAGAATTAAGCTTAAGAGCAGCTTGCTCAGTGTGTGGGGGGATAAAAAGGCCCCAAAATGAAAGAAAGTGGTTCAAGTGCAGACATTGGTGAGGGTGAGAGGATGCTGCTAGGGAATGTTCAGGAGTGAAGGCATCAGCTTCATATCAGCATGGGTTTAAAGACAGCATCACAGGTACCTCTATTAATCATATTAATTAAAGTAAGGGCCGAACTGATTGTAGAGGACAGAATTTCAGTTTGGCTATGTCCTTCTCTGTAATTAAAATGCAAACTTAACAGCAGTTAATGGATGAACCAACAACAGCAACTGCTGTGAAGTCTGTCCGAGATCATTTAAAATTTTAAATGAACTACCTTGGTGTATTGCTCAATTTAAATATTTTTACAATGGTTAAAAAATGCACATTTTAATTGAATTGTCCTTCTGGATCTGTACAGTAGTTACTTCCAAAGACAATAGCAACAAAGACAAAAGCCCTGTTTATACTTTACAAACCCTTTAAATTCAGTTCCAGTCATGAACATTGAAATTCAGCCCAATCCCCCCCTCAGTTTATCCCATTCAGTTTAAAGAGGTGCTAAGTGCCATTAAAATTACCTGTCTGGCACATACACTGTCTACATTTCCCTGAAATGGTGGTAGGTTTAGGTGAAAAGGAATGGGAGGTAAACGTTCGTCTGGAGCGTAAACGCCAACCTGGACCAGTTGGGCCAAATGGCCTGTTTCTGTGCTGCCCACTTAATGTAATTCTCTCTAATTCCCAGTTGAACTCCATAGGAGGTTCAAAACAAAAACAGAATTACCTGGAAAAACTCAGCAGGTCTGGCAGCATCGGTGGAGAAGAAATCAGTTAACGTTTCGAGTCTTCACAACCCTTCGGCAGAACTGAAGCATAGTTAGGAGAAAGGTGAAATATAAGCTGGTTTAAGGTGGGGGGGTTGGGGGGGTGGGGGGGGGGGGGAGAGAGAAGTTGAGGGTGTGGTGATTGTGGAGATAAGCAAGCAGTGATAGGAGCAGATAATCAAAAGATGTCACAGACAAAAGGATCAAAGAGGTGTTGAAGGTGGTGATATTTGTCTAAGAAAAGTGCTAATTAAGAATGGAAGACAGGATACTCAAGGTACAGCTCTAGTGGGAATGGGGTGGAAAGACTAACAAGGTTTTAGTTTTAGATTTAAAAATAATGGAAATAGGCAGGAAAAGAAGAATCTATATAAATTATTGAAAAAAAAGGGAGGGGGGAGAAACGGGGTGGGGATGGGGGGAGGGGGAGTTTAAGATCTAAAGTTGTTGAATTCAATATTCAGCCCGGAAGGCTGTAAAGTGCCTAGTCGGAAGATGAGGTGCTGTTCCTCCAGTTTGCGTTGGGCTTCACTGGAACAATGCAGCAAGCCAAGGACAGACATGTGGGCAAGAGAACAGGATGGAGTGTTAAAATGGCAAGCGACAGGGAGGTTTGGGTCTTTCTTGCGGAAAGACCGCAGGTGTTCTGCAAAGCGGTCGCCCAGTTTGCGTTTGGTCTCTCCAATGTAGAGGAGACCGCATTGGGAGCAACGAATGCAGTAGACTAAGTTAGGGGAAATGCAAGTGAAATGCTGCTTCACTTGAAAGGAGTGTTTGGGCCCTTGGACGTTGAGGAGAGAGGAAGTGAAGGGGCAGGTGTTGCATCTTCTGCGTGGGCATGGGGAGGTGCCATAGGTGGGGGTTGAGGAGTAGGGGGTGATGGAGGAGTGGACCAGGGTGTCCCGGAGGGAACGATCCCTACGGAATGCCGTCAGGTGGGGTGAAGGGAAGATGTGTTTGGTGGTGGCATCATGCTGGAGTTGGCAGAAATGGCGGAGGATGATCCTTTGAATGCGGAGGCTGGTGGGGTGATAAGTGAGGACAAGGGGGACCCTATCATGTTTCTGGGAAGGAGGAGAAGGCGTGAGGGAGGATGCGCGGGATATGGGCCGGACACGGTTGAGGGCCCTGTCAACGACCGTGGGTGGAAAACGTCGGTTAAGGAAGAAGGAGGACATGTCAGAGGAGCTGTTTTTGAAGGTAGCATCATCAGAACAGATGCGACGGAGGCGAAGGAACTGAGAGAATGGGATGGAGTCCTTACAGGAAGCGGGGTGTGAGGAGCTGTAGTCGAGGTAGCTGTGGGAGTCGGTAGGCTTGTAATGGATATTGGTGGACAGTCTATCATCAGAAATTGAGACAGAGGTCAAGGAAGGGAAGAGAAGTGTCAGAGATGGACCATGTGAAAATGATGGAGGGGTGGAGATTGGAAGCAAAATTAATAAATTTTTCCAGGTCCCGGCGAGAGCATGAAGCAGCACCGAAGTAATCATCGATGTACCAGAGAAAGAGTTGTGGGAGGGGGCCGGAGTAGGACTGGAACAAGGAATGTTCTACATACCCCATAAAGAGACAGGCATAGCTGGGGCCCATGCGGGTACCCATAGCCACACCTTTTATTTGGAGGAAGTGAGAGGAGTTAAAGGAGAAATTGTTCAGTGTGAGAACAAGTTCAGCCAGACGGAGGAGAGTAGTGGTGGATGGGGATTGTTCGGGCCTCTGTTCAAGGAAGAAGCTAAGGGCCCTCAGACCATCCTGGTGGGGGATGGAGGTGTAGAGGGATTGGACATCCATGGTTGCTGAACTCTTCTTCCGTCGTCTTCGTCTCCGTGCTCACTTCTTTGGGCAGGAGTCCTCTCCCCGTTCAACGGATCCTTTTACCCACCTCCAATATTCTCCCTCCACCTGGACCCCTCCCTCTGGATTCTTACCTTCTCTTGATCTTTTCATTGAGAACTATCGGCGTGACATTAGCCGTCTCAATTTCTCTGCTCCTCTCACCCATTCTAATCTGCCTCTCTCTGAACTTACTGCACTCCGTTCTCTCAGGTCCAACCCCAACATTTTCATCAAACCTGCTGACAAGGGTGGTGCTGTTGTTGTCTGGCGTACTGACATCTACCTCGCAGAGGCTGAGCGTCAACTCGCAGACACTTCCTCCTACCTCTCCCTGGACCATGACCCCACCACTGAACATCAAGCCATTGTTTCCAGGACTGTCACTGACCTCATCTCCTCTGGAGATCTTCCTCCCACAGCTTCCAACCTGATAGTCACCCAACCTCGGACGGCCCGCTTCTACCTCCTACCCAAAATCCACAAACAGAACTTTCCCGGCAGACCGATCGTGTCAGCCTGTTCCTGCCCCACGGAACTCATTTCTCTCTATCTTGACTCCCTTCTCTCTCCCCTTGTCCAGTCCTTTCCCACCTACATCCGTGATTCCTCTGACACCTTACGTCACATCAACAATTTCCAGTTCCCTGGCCCCAACCACTTCCTCTTCACCATGGATGTCCAATCCCTCTACACCTCCGTCCCCCACCAGGATGGTCTGAGGGCCCTTAGCTTCTTCCTTGAACAGAGGCCCGAATAATCCCCATCCACCACTACTCTCCTCCGTCTGGCTGAACTTGTTCTCATACTGAACAATTTCTCCTTTAACTCTTCTCACTTCCTCCAAATAAAAGGTGTGGCTATGGGTACCCGCATGGGCCCCAGCTATGCCTGTCTCTTTATGGGGTATGTGGAACATTCCTTGTTCCAGTCCTACTCCGGCCCCCTCCCACAACCCTTTCTCCAGTACATCGATGATTACTTCGGTGCGGCTTCAAGCTCTCGTCTGGACCTGGAAAAATTTATTAATTTTGCTTCCAATCTCCACCCCTCCATCATTTTCACATGGTCCATCTCTGACACTTCCCTTCCCTTCCTTGACCTCTCTGTCTCAATTTCTGATGATAGACTGTCCACCAATATCCATTACAAGCCTACCGACTCCCACAGCTACCTCGACTACAGCTCCTCACACCCCGCTTCCTGTAAGGACTCCATCCCATTCTCTCAGTTCCTTCGCCTCCGTCGCATCTGTTCTGATGACGTTACCTTCAAAAACAGTTCCTCTGACATGTCCTCCTTCTTCCTTAACCGACGTTTTCCACCCACGGTCGTTGACAGGGCCCTCAACCGTGTCCGGCCCATCTCTCGTGCATCCGCCCTCACGCCTTCTCCTCCCTCCCAGAAACATGATAGGGTCCCCCTTGTCCGCACTTATCACCCCACCAGCCTCCGCATTCAAAGGATCATCCTCCGCCATTTCTGCCAACTCCAGCATGATGCCACCACCAAACACATCTTCCCTTCACACCCCTTGGTGGCATTCCGTAGAGATCGTTCCCTCCGGGACACCCTGGTCCACTCCTCCATCACCCCCTACTCCTCAACCCCCACCTATGGCACCTCCCCTTGCCCACGCAGAAGATGCAACACCTGCCCCTTCACTTCCTCTCTCCTCACCGTCCAAGGGCCCAAACACTCCTTTCAAGTGAAGCAGCATTTCACTTGCATTTGCCCTAACTTTAGTCTACTGCATTCGTTGCTCCCAATGCGGTCTCCTCTACATTGGAGAGACCAAACGCAAACTGGAGGAACAGCACCTCATCTTCCGACTAGGCACTTTACAGCCTTCTGGGCTGAATACTGAATTCAACAACTTTAGATCTCAAACTCCCTCCTACATCCCGACCCCGTTTCTTCCCCCTCCCTTTAGTTTTTTTCAATAATTTATATAGATTTTTCTTTTCCCACCTATTTCCATTATTTTAAAATCTGCAACTAATACCTTGTTAGTCTTTCCACTCCACCCCCACTAGAGCTGTACCTTGAGTGTCCTGCCATCCATTCTTAATTAGCACATTTTCTTAGATAATATCACCACCTTCAACACCTCTTTGATCCTTTTGTCTGTGACATCTTTTGATTATCTGCTCCTATCACTGCTTGCTTGTCCCTACAACCACCCCCCCCCTCTCAACTTCTCTCCCCCCCCCCAACCTTAAACCAGCTTATATTTCACCCCTCTCCTAACTATACTCAGTTCTGCTGAAGGGTCATGAGGACTCGAAACGTCAACTCTTTTCTTCTCCGCCAATTACAAAGTGATGCCTGAACCGTATTAATTGGGCTGGCTATTGCTGGCAGTTGGTCAGGCCTCATGGTTGCCTGTCATTTCATCCTAACCCCCGTCTGCCCCAGCCCTTGTGACCTCTAGAAATCCTGTCACTGCTGCAAGCCCTTCTTGCTGGGCTGCACATCTTCGACTCTGTTTCGAACTTTAATAATAGGTCACGTGATCAGATTTATTTTCTCAAATGGATTTTTAAAAAATGGTTTTTTAAAAAATGGAGGTTTTAAGTGTAGTCTCACTGAAAGATGATAAAGAATCGAGGTGACACATCCCTTCTTAGTGTGAAGATGAGAATCCATACACCTGGCCCACGTTGCCCACCCCTTCAACAGGCAGCTGATGGTCCTAGAATTCCTAGAGTTGGCCTTTGTCAGTGGTCAGTGCAAATTTCTGGATCACCGTCGTTATGCGCTGAACATAATTCTTCCAAGTTCTATAAAATCTCAACCACCTCACACCATCATTCGTTCATTACTCTGGCCACTGTGTACAGGGAGCAAATCACTTCAACAACAACCTGTCCAGTATAAGTGGTGGGACTGTACCCTTCAGCAACAGCTTGCATATATACAGCGCCTTTTACATAGTAGCTTGTCCCAAAGTACTTTGCAGGAGCATTATCAAACAAAATTTTTCACTGGACCTCAAAATGAGGTATTAGGACAGGTCAAAGGGGCAGGTTTGAAAGAGCGACTTAAAAGGTGGTGAAACAGGTAGGAGAGAATTTCGAAGCTTAGGCCCCAGCGGGCTTAAGGGTAGGATTTTACGCACCCGCCCATTGCCGGGATCTTCCGGTCCCGCTGCAAGTCAATGGACTTCTGGCTGGGGCGCCGCCTCACCTCCGGCGGGTCCCACCCACAATGGGGCCGGAAAATCCCGGCCTAAGACACAATTGCCAATGGTAGAGCGATGGAAATGGAAGATATGCAAGAGACTAGTGTTATGGACAGAAGAGCGAGATAAAACTGAACTCCTTTATTCTCTCGCCATCTCGCCATAAGCAGAGGTGTTTTTGTTTAAAATAGGCTGTGGCGTTTATTCCAAAAACTCTTTGTTTGTGTAGTCAATTTTTAAAGTGAGTCACAGAAAATTTTCTTAGGATTAAATCAGAAGTTTAGTTCATTCACACATTCAAACCCGGGGGGCGAATACACACACACACTCACACACATACACATACACACACTCATACACACATACACACATACACACACACATACGCACACACACACACACATACACATATATACACAGAGTATGGGACGTAGAAAAGAAAGAAAGGGTTTTACAACTATGGATAACTTAACAATAAAAAGAAGCACGTAAATAGATATCAGTTCACGTGATTTCCAGAGTCCAGGAAATCCAAATACAGAGGTAGTTCCCTCACGGGAAAATTCCAATGTAGGCAGATTCCTAGCTGAAGGCAAAAGTGCGGAATTCCTTTAAGATGATGGTGCCATAGTAAGGTGAGATTGATAGTCAAAGACTTGGTCTGCTTGGCAGGTGATGGCCAGTGGCTTCCAGATAAATAGACTTTGAGGAGGGCATATTGCAGGTAATCGAGGCCAACAAGACAGCAGAGTTAGCAGTCTGTCTCCAATGCTGCTGCCAATGAGGTAGGGTTCGGGGGGGCACCAAGATGTAACACTCACAAACTTAAGTCTAAGGCACCATGAGGACAAAAGGGATAGGTCATGGGTGATTTTATGTTCATTTATGTTTGGTTTATATGTCTGCTGGTGTGGACATCAACACCAATAATTGCCATGTTAAGGTGATTTCAATGTGACAATAACATTAAATTTGCCTTTGTTGTGATGGCCTGAGTATGCTTCACCTTTTATTTTTGGTGCAGGGTACGCCTGTATGTAATGTTGGATGTGAGTGGCTCTAAACTTTATTGCACAGGCACTGAGTGGACTTTGGGTTCACATGACAGGGGCATTTTGGACTTCCGGGATGGAGGCACCAGCCCTGGCGTGAGGATGAAGCTGATCTTTGGCAGCCTAGCTGACAGAGCGTTGAATCAAGGCGTCCCTGGTGTCCCTGCCTCCATGGAGGTTCCAGAGGTCTGCCTCTATGCCCTCAGCATTCTCCTCATTGTGCTCCACTTCTGACTAACTACTGGATTCATCTTCTGTGGCCAGTGGAGCTGTGTCAAGGTCCTCTTCCTCCAGTGAGTTCCCCCCTTGCTAGTGCCAGGTTGTGGAGAGTGCAGCATAAACCACTATCAGTGACACCCGCCTTGGGGGATATTGTAGTGCACTTCCTGAACAGTGCAGGCAATGGAAGCGCATCTTGAGAAGACCTATGGTCCTCTCCATCACTGCCTTGTGGAGGCATGACTCCTATTATAACGCTGATCTGCCTCTGTTCTTGGGTGGCGCAGAAGCGTCATAAGCCACCTTTTCAAAGGATAGCCCTTGTCACCCAGCAGCCATCCATCCAGTCGGGTAGGAGCACTGAAGAGCCTCAGCATCTTGGAGTGTCTCAGGATATAAATGTCATGAGGTAAACTTGCTCAGACTTGCTGAATCTACACCTAGTGATCACATACTATCTGCACGTTCATGGAGCGATATCCCTCCCTGTTAACAAAGGCACCCGGCTGACCCGCTGGCGCCTTGATGGCCACATGTGTGCAGTCCATGGCACCCTGGATGCAAGGGAACCCAGCAATCACTGCAAAGCCTCTGACTCGCTCAGCCTGGCTGGCCTCGTACGTACAGAAATGAATGAAAGTCAATGCGCGCCTGAACAGAGCTTCTGTCACCTGCTTGACACAATTGTGGACAGCTGATTGGGAGGCTCCACACGGATCCCCCACTGACCCCTGGAAAGAGCTGGAGGCATTGGAGCTGAGGCCCACTGTGACCTTCAGAGCCACTGGCATGGGGTGTCCACCCACACAGTCTGAGCTGATCTGAGGCCCAATCATCTGACAAATGGAGGTCCCAGTCTCCCTTGAGAGGTGGAGCCTCCTTCGGCATTGAGGTAGCTGCATCGCTGCTGGCCCTGCACCCTTTGTGCCTGCACCTCTCCTTCCACAGGTCGCTCCCCTGGGAGCTGCGTAGGGACACCTGGCCTCCTTTCCCTTCTGTCCTTCTCTTCCTCATCAGAGGAGGTGCCACCAGCGGAGACCACAATCCCCATTACCAGCGTCACAGAGGGATGTCTGATACCTGGAAGGGTCCACACGGTCTAAATCCTCCAGGGGCCTTGGAGACACCAATGAGTCCTGAAATGAGGCCTGGAAATTCTAAGAATGAAGCCCCGAACAGAGATGAAGCTACCAAGTACCAGTTAGCCACTAGCAACAAACTATCTCCAAAACTCCTCTGACACTGACACTGGCAATGCTGCTGACCCTTTTTATCCTGCTCTTGGATGGGGTTTTGCAAATTGTAAGCTGCACGACTGCCTGTTTTGCCCATGCGACAGGCACAAAATAGCACGGGCAATGTGAAATCTTGGTCGATTGCCTTTTTAATGGCCTTAACTGGCCCTTTAATTGATGGCAGGCGTGGCTCTGGTACCCACGCTGACCCGCTAACTGAAATATCGCACGGGCGTGGGATGATGTAGGGAGGCTCGCCCAATGTCATCTCGCGTGATTTCATGTCCGATCGGGTCGCGCATGTGCCCGACCCGAACGAGTGTAGAATAACGTGCAATGGCGTCAGGCGAGCGGCCTAACGTCATCGCGCACTTGCGCGATATTTCGGGCGATGGGCACGTTGCCGGCTCCCGCGCGTGCCCTCGGACAATTAACAGGCCTATTAAGGCTATTAACAAGGTAATTAAATGTAATTTTTCACTGCCCGTCCAACCTTACGGTTATTGGACAGACAAAAATGCCTTTGCATTTCTCAGGAAGCCTCATTAATGGGCAGCATGAGGTTTCCAGCAGCAAATCAAAATAAAATAAAAATGTTAACATTTCATTAACAACACGCCCTTGCTCATGTGACAGAGCCACATAGAGCGGGGACATGTTTTATAATATTTTTCAAATCTTTATTTTTCATTTTTTAAATCTTCATCTCCCTGAGGCAGTTCTGTGCCTCAGGCAGCTTTTCCAGCACACACCTGCGCGCATGCTCGAACCTTCACTCTTGCACTCCCCCACCTCACTCCCACCCCCCACCCCCCCCCGCCACCCCCAGCAGTACTGAGTGCTGAAGCAGCCGTTTCACGCTGGGCGGGCTTTAACTGGCCTGCCAGCAGGAAATCGTGGTCTGGTGCCGATCGACTTTCATTCATTTCTGTATGTAGTGGTTGGCTTCCCGGCCACTCCCACCTCCCCCCCCCCCCCCCCCTTCCCCCCCGCCGAGCCCGCCCGACAAGGGAAATATCCTGGCCTTAGGTGTAGCTTCCCGTCTCAGTGTGAGCTTGGCTTAGGTCGTGGACACTTTCATGTCTAAATCAGAAGGCTCACATTGACTCAGAACTTGGGGTAAAAGAAATAAAGTATGACTTGCATTTATATAGTGCCTTTCACAACCTCAGGATGTCCCAAAGTGCTTTACAGCCAATCAAGTACCTTTCTGAAGGTCGTGACCATTGTAATGTAGGGAATGCAGTAACTAATTTGCACACAGCAAGGTCCCACAAAGAGCAATGTGATAACAAGCAGATAAAGAGATTTTAGTGTCAGTTGAGGGATAAATATTGAGAAAAAAACAAAAAACTACTGCGGATGCTGGAAATCCAAAACAAAAACAGAATTACCTGGAAAAACTCAGCAGGTCTGGCAGCATCGGCGGAGAAGAAAAGAGTTGATGTTTCGAGTCCTCGAAGTAAATATTGGTCAGGACACCAGGGAGAACTCCACTGCTCTTCTTCGAAACAATGCCATGTCCTCCTGAGTCAGAGCCGTGGTTTTAGATCTCATCTGAAATATGGCACTTCTGTCAGTGCAGCACTCCCTCAGTACTCCCTTGGGCTGTCAGCCTAAATGGTGCGCTCCAATCCTTACAGTAAAGTCCAAATACAGTACCTTCTGACGCAGAGGCAAGAGTGCTGTCTACTAATACATTGCTGACACTTTAGTGCAGCACTGAGGGGATGCTGCAATGTTGGAGTTTTTGGATGAGACAGTAACTTACTGGTGTCAATGTACAAGTTCTCCTCGTATTATTGTAGGGAAAGTAGGAAGTTATTCCATTAACCTGGCTAGCATTCCTCCCTGAACTAACACCAAACCAAATTGGTTGTACATCTTATTGGTTGCTTATGTGACCCTGTTCAGAATGTTTACTCCCAAAGCAATGGCAGCAGCTCTTCGAAATGGTCTGAGAATGTGATAAGGTGCTATATAAATGCAAGTTCCACCTTTCCATACACTTTATATGGTTCAAAATTCAACCTCATTCCTCCCAGAGAGATCCAATTTTATTCACAAGATCCCAACAGCAGCCAATCACTGAGCCGGTTTAGCAGTACAAGATTTTCCCCCTCAGAACAGCCCATAGTTATTCAGCTTTCATCTATCGCACATTAGGCAAATTGTGTTGTAACCCAATTCAGCATAAATGAATGGCAGACAGGAGCTGGTGGCCAATTCCAGATTAATGATCTCTTTTTCCAACTATCAGTACGTGTGTTAATATATTATATATTTTATGTATATAATGTACATATGACGACTATGACTCCTTTGTACTTCTTTGCTGAAAGGGATGATTGATACAGAAAGGGAGTTCACTGAAATGTATCAGATTTTGTCAGTGATATCTAAACAGGTGCAGCAAAGTTGAACAAAAGCAAAATTAAACACCTATAGACATCTGTATCTTCTCAGATTTGCCCTCACCTCAAGAAGCACTAGGGCCCTTTAAAGTGGCACTAACTTTAACCTAAATTAATTTGACATCCCAACCACATTCCTCCCAGAGAGATCCAATTTTATTCAAGAGATCCCAACAGCAGCCAATCACTGAGCCAGTTTAGCAGTACAAGATTTTCCCCCTCAGAACAGCCCATAGCTATTCAGCTTTCATCAATCACATGCTAGGCAAATTGTGTTGTAACCCAATTCAGCATAAATAAATGGCAGACAGGAGCTGGTGGCCAATTCCAGATTAATGATCTCTTTTATGATTTTCGTACTGTACAGATGAAGAACTCTGCAATAGATTCTCCACCTTAAACTGCAGCAAATATCGAAAACTATAAATTCACACCAGTATCGTTATTAAAGAAATCAACAGTCACCTGCCAGTTTCGGGCCTCCATGGTCGAATCACATTGTACAAACTATCAATTTTAAGTGGATTATGCTGTTCTTGAGTGTTGTCAAGTGATGGACTTTAGGTAGAATTCTGGGATCTGGGTTTACTTTCGGAGATAATTTTAGTCATACTAACCTAGCACAATGCATGGAGATGACTGTCATATATTGCTTGATTGAAGTATGCTAATTTTGATCCTCCAACATGTATTGTGTAGGGTCTATTGCCCATCCGCTTTTAATATCTGGTTATGATATCTTGTTCCTTTTCTAAATTTTTAACATGGCACATGTAATTGCTATTTGATGAGACAATCCCAGTGACAAAATCAAGGCTAACACTCCAGTGCAGTACAAGCAGAATGCTGCACTGTTGGAGGTGCTGTCTCTCAGATGAGACAGTAACCAAGGCCCGCCAGCCTCAGGTGGATGTGAAAGATCATAGTTGGCACTTTTTGAAGTAGAGCAGGGAAGTTATCCTAGGCCTACTGGCTAAAGAAATGTCTACCAATTAGCGTCGCAGAAATAGATTATCTCATTGTTATAACATTTGCTGTGTGCAAATTGGCTGCCAAGTTTCCTACAGTGACCGTAAAGGTACAGTGAGCAGAATCGCCCATGCTCACTGGCGTCAGACATGCTTGTAGGCGTGAGCGGACAATATGGCGCTTTGGAGGTGTGAGGCCAAGGTCTGCCCTGCGGTTGAGGCGACTTGGTGATGGGGCCAAGGGCTGCCCAGTGGCTGAAGATAGTGCACAAGCATGTGGGTGGTGGGGGGTGATGAGGGAAGCAACCACACATTAGTAAGCTGGCTTGTATAAAATGGCAGTTCCTCTGCAGCTGAGACTGTTCAGGCAGCCACATTGACATGCGTGGAGTCGGGTCTCTAGCTTATCTGCCTATTCAAGCACTGCAGAGGCATGCAAGTGCCACCAAGTGCTCCAGAGCTTTTCGCCCCTTGGGCACAGACTGCAAACTAATGAGCGTTTTATTGGACTGCGGAACAGTTGGGCGACTGGGCACATTGTGCAATCTCCTTGCTAAAGCTGGCCATGGGGCAGTCACTGGTGGAGGTGCTCACAGCCCCTTGCAACGTCATCATCCCGGTTTGAAACAGTCTCCTCGATGGTTCAAACTAACAGTGCAGCCTTGCAGTGTGGGTTAGGAGAATGCCTGTGCCTGAGCTGAGAGCACAGCTTGCAGTGTACTGGGCAAAGCTGCCGTCAATCTGTCAGGTGGAGTGCAGCGGAGGTGGGTGGGGTTTTGGCAGCCGTAAGACCATATAACGTAGGAACGGAAATAGGCCATTTGGCCCATCAAGTCTGTTCCGCCATTCAATGCGATCATGGCTGATCTGATAATCCTCAATTCCACTTTCCTGCCTTTTTCCCATAACCCTTGATTCCCTTACTGTTTAAAGATCTGTCTATCTCAGCCTTGAATATACTTAATGACCCAGCCTCTACAACCCTCTGCGGTAAAGAATTCCACAGATTCACTACCCTCTGGGAAAAGAAATTCCTCCTCATCTCTGTTTTAAATAGGCGACCCCTTACTCTGAGATTATGCCCTCTGGTCCTAGACTCTCCCACAAGGGGAAACAACCTCTCAGCATCTACCCTGTCAAGCCCACTAATAATCTCATATGTTTCAATAAGGTCACCTCACATTCTTCTAAATGCCAATGAGTACAGTCCTAACATACTCAAACTCTCCTCATAAGAAAATCCCTCTATACCCAGGATCAGCCTAGTGAACCTTCTCTGGACTGCCACCAATGCCAGTATATCTTTCCTTGGATAAGGGGACCAAAATTGTACACAGTGTTCTAGGTGTGGTCTAAATAGTGCCTTGTATAGTTTTAGCAAGACTTCCTTATTTTTATACTCCATTTCCTTTGAAACAAAGGCCAACATTCCATTTGCCTTCCCTATTACCTGTTAAACTTGTATGTTAGCTTTTTGGGATTCATGCACAAGGACTCCCAAATCCTTCTGAGCAGCAGCCTTCTGCAGTCTTTCTCCATTTAAATAATATTCAGCCCCTCTATTCTTCCTGCCAAAGTGCATAATCTCACATTTTCCCACATTATATTCCATCTGCCAAGTTTTTTCCCACACACTTAACCTGTCTATATCCTTCTCTTTGTGAAAGATGACTCAAAGATGACTCTTTGTGTCATCCTCACCGCTTGCCTTCCCACCTATTTTTGTGTCGTCCGCAAACTTGGCAATAGTACATTCACTTGCCTCATTTACGTCATTAATATATAATGTAAATAATTGAGGCCCCAGCACTGATCCATGTGGCACTCCACTAAATACAGGTTGCCATCCCTAAAATGCTCCCCTTATCCCAAATCTCTGTCTTCTATTAGCTGGCCAATCCTCTATCCATGCTAATATACTGCCCCCAATACATGGGTTCTTACTAAGTAGCCTTATGTGTGGTACCTTAATGAACGCCTTTTGGAAGTCCAAATATATTACATCTACTGGTCCCCCTTTATCTTTCCTGCTTGTTACCTCCTCAAACAATACTAATAAATTTTTAGGCACGATTTTCTCTTCATGAAGCCATGCTGACTCTGCTTGATTAGATTATATATTTCTAAATGCTCTGCTATTACATCCCTTATAATAGACTCCAACATTTCCCCAATGACAGATGTTAAGCTAACTGGCCTGTAGTTACCTGTTTTTTGTCTCCCTCCCTTTTTGAATAAGGGTGTTACATTGGCCTTTCTCCAATCCTCTGGGGCTTTTCCAGAATCTAAGGATTGTTGGAAGATTACTGTCAATGCATCCACTATCTCTGCAGCTACTTTCTTTAATATCCCAGGATGCAACCCACCAGGTCCAGGGGACTTATCAGCATTTAGCCCCATTAGTTTCCCTAGTACTTTTTCTCTAGTGATAGTTATTGTATTTATTTCCTCCCTACCTTTTGTCCCATGTTTATTTAGTATTTTTGGAATGCTATTAGTATCTTCTACCTTGAAGAATGAAGCAAAGTATTTATTTAACTCCTCTGCCATTTCCTGGTTCCCCATTATTATTTCCCCAGCCTCATTCTCTAAAGGGCTTATGTTCACTTTGGCCTCTCTCTTCCATTTTATATATTTAAAGAAGTTCTTACTGTCCATTTTTATATTACTTGCTTGTTTACCCTCAAAGTTTATTTTCTCCCTCTTTATTCGTGGTCATCTTCTGTTGGTTTTCAAAACTTTCCCAATCCTCTGGCTTACCACTAATCTTTGCCATATTGCATGCTTTTTTCTTTCTATTTGATACTGTCCTTAACTTCCTTGGTTAACCATGGTTGGTTTATCCCCTTCCTTGCATCCTTCTTCCTCACTGGGATATATCTTTGCTGAGACTCATGAACTATTTTCTTAAATGTCTGCCATTATTCATCAACCGTCTTGTCTGCTAAACTCCTTTCCCAGTCCACTCCAGCCAACTCTGCCCTCATTCCATTGTAATTACCCTTATTTAAGATCAACACAGTTGTTTCCGACCCAACTTTCTCACTGTCAAATTGAATGCTAAATTCAACCATATTATGGTCATTGTTTCCTAGGGGATCCTTTACTCTGAGGTCATTTATTAAACCTGCCTCATTACACATTACCAAATCCAAAATAGCCTGATCCCTGGTTGGATTCACAACATATTCTAAGAAACTGTTCCGAATACACTCTATGAATTCTTGCTCATGTCTACCTCTGCCAATTTGATTTTCCCAATCTACATGAAGATTAAAGTGACCCATGATTAATGTACTGCTTTTTTTACATGCTCTCATTATCTCCTGATTTATTCTCTGTCCTACAGTATAGCTTCTGTCAGGGGACCTATAGACTACTCCCACCAGTACCTACTTCCCCTTGTTATTTCTTATCTCCACCTATATGGACATCTACATCTTCTGATCCAAGATACTTTCTTGCTATTGTACTTATTCCATCTCATACTAACAAAGCTACCCCACCACCCTTTCCTTCCAGCCTGTCCTTTCAAAAAGTCACATACCCCTGAATTTTCATTTCCCAGCTTTCATCTCCATGTAACCACCCCTCCATAATGGTTATAATATCATACCCATTAACCTCTATTTGTGTCATTAATTCTCATATCTTGTTCCGAAAAAATATGTGCATTTAAGTAAAGAGCCATTAATTTTGCCTTTTTACCATTTTTTCCCCTTTTGACCCTATTTGCTGCTGTTTTTTTGTTTGTACACTCTGTCCCTTCCTGTCACACTCTGGGTATCATTACCTAAATAGCTGCCCTGCAAGGCTGCCATGTTCTTTTGCTTTGTAAGCCTACGTATCTCCTTTCCAGAACATTCCCTCCCCCTGCCCCACCCTATTTAATTTAAAGCCCTCTCTATAGCCCCAGTTATTCGGCTCACCAGGACACTGGTCCCAGCATGGTTCAAGCAAAGCCCATCCCAGTGGAATAGCTCCCTTCTACCCCAGTACTGGTGCCAGTGCCCCATGAATTGAAACCCATTCCTCCCACAGCAATCTCTGAGTCACGCATTTAACTCCTTGACTTTATTTACCCAATGCCAGTTTGCCCATGGCTCAGGTAGGAATCCCAAAATTATTACCTTGGAAGTTCTGCTTTTCAATTTAGCTCCTAACTGTTCAAATTCTTTCAGCAGAACCTCCTTTCTAGTCCTATCAATGTTGTTGGTAACAAATTGGATGACAACAACTGGATCCCTCCTCTCCCACTCCAAGTTCCTCTCCAGTCCTGAGGAGATGTCCTTAAGCCTGGCACCGAGCAGGCAACACAGCCTTTACTCATGCTCACAGCTGAAGAGAACAGTATCTATCTCCCCAATTTTACTGTCCACTACCACTACTATGTTCACATTTCCTCCCTCCATTTGAGTGCAGTGCACTAAACTCTGGCATCCAAGTGGCACGTTTCCGGGATGCGTTAAGGGGTGTTCAGACTTAACCAAGAGAAGTTCTTAGTATACCCAAGCTAACCCACACGTCCCTCTCTTTCATTCTGCAGGAGGAGTACATCAGGAGCATGGAGCCTGGTAAACTAGCTGTATGCCTCATGGTGCATGGAGAACAGAGACGACGGACAAGAGAGCAATGGAGGTGCCTGACTGCACAGCGGGAGAAGCAGCAACCTCTGTAAAAAGGGGCGGCTGGGGCTCCCACATATGCCACTGAAGTGCCCAGCAAGCCATCGTTGGCCGGCGCCTAGGTAGACCCAGGTCCTATAGGC
Source organism: Cetorhinus maximus (assembly GCF_964194155.1). Lineage (NCBI taxonomy): Eukaryota > Metazoa > Chordata > Chondrichthyes > Lamniformes > Cetorhinidae > Cetorhinus > Cetorhinus maximus. The sequence goes on from NC_135887.1 coordinate 124,215,629, forward strand.
ACCGCCTTTCAATCCTGCAGATGACCAACAACCAGTGTTGCCAAAGATGCGCATATCTAGGGAACTGTTCAGTCACATCTGCCAGCTACTGCAGGATTTAGCACCATGGGGATATGGAATGGCCGTGAAAGTGATCGTGGCTCCTTTCAGGACTCCACAGGTGACCTCTGTGGGATATCACAAGCCTCCACCCAGGAATGCATCCAAGAGGTCATGGATGCCATCTTCACGAGGGCACACAACTTTGTGCATTTCGCCCTGAACCAAGAGAGCCAGGTTGCAAGAGCCATTGTATTTACCCAGATTCAGCTTTCCCACGGGTGTAGGATGTGATCAACTGCACTCATGTGGCGCTCAGATCTCTGTGGCAACGAGGGGTCAACTATATCAACTGCAAGGGCTTCCACTCGCTGAATGTGCAGCTGGTGTGCAACCACCACAAACGCATCCTGCAGGTCTGCGCACGGTTTCCAGGGAGTGTCCACAACTCCTCCATTCTCAGTCTGTCACAGATCCCCGACATCTTCCAGGGGCCACAGAGGCTGCAGGGTTGGCTCTGAGGGTACAAGGGCTACCCGCAGAGGATGTGGCTGGTGACACCCGTGCGGTGGCCTCAGACTGCAGCAGAGCGAAGGTATAATGAGGCTCATACTGCAACTCGCACCTTGGTACAGAAAACCACTAGGATGCTGAAAATGAAGTTCCGGTGCCTGGACCAGTCTGGTGCAGCCCTGCAAAATAGTCAACAGAGGACGTCACACACTGTCGTCATCCTTTACAGCCTGATGCTGCAATGGGGAGGTGAGCTGGCAGAGGAGGAGATGCAGGAGCTGGAGGTCTCCTCTGATGAGGAGGGTGTCGACAGTGATGAGGGTGAGGAGGCCCTCAAAGGTGACAATGACAGCGATGAGGCCCTCACACAGCCCAGACGAGGTGTTCATAGTTGCTAGGTTTGTGGAGGGTGATGACGACAAGTAGTGGGAAGACACCCTAGATCCTCACATTGCATCTGTGAATGTTTGACCCCAGTCTGGCTTAATCCAGTGCACATACCCTCTGTGATAATGCTCCTGTCATGGAGACGCAGTGGAGGCTCTCATAGTCACTCGATTGCAGGAGGACAATGACGACATGCAGTGAGGACACTCCATAGACCTTCACATAGCCTCTGAGAATGTCTGACTCCTGTCTGGCCCAGGGCAGCTCACTTGCGCTGTGTGATCAGGGTCATATCATAGAGACGCAGCCGTGAAACTTGAAAACATCTGATCCTTTGACCACCTGCAGCACCTGACCCCTTCAGGGGCACAGCATCACTGGTCACAGATGCTGAAGAGATGGGGGCCAGCCCCACCTTAAAGGTGCTGAGAGCACACAGAGAGAATGATGGAACTCTGTGACGCCTGCCCACAACATTCTGGCTGCAATGACAAACACCATCAAGGTGTAGGAATCAGTAATGTGTCCATGGAGTGTGAGGCCGGACCATCACTTTGGTCTGAAAGGTGCACAAAGCACAGGGAAGAGGCCATGGACTGAGACACCTGCCTTTATCTTGCGCAGAAAGGTGTCACATCTGAGTGACATGAACACTGCTCATCGGAACAAGGAGCCATAGGTAGGGACATATTCTTGGGAGTTTATTTGCAATAAAGAATATTATGTACAAGTGATTAACACATGTGTCCAGGCTGTGCAACTACTTCTTAACCTTCCTAACCCTGTCACTATGTCTTGGTTCTCCCCAACAGCGGAGGTGGAGGCAGCCTGCTGACTGCTACACCCTGTCTGTGATGACCTTGGCAGGCATCCTCTGGAGGGCCCCAGTCTGCTTTCGGGGTCGATGTTGCACTCTGGATCCTCACTTGGTTGAGCACCACCGGTCTCACCATCAGCGTAGGACCGGTCCAGGTTGTCACTGGCCAGCTGGATGGCTCTGTTTTCAAACCACCACTGCTACGCCACCTCCCAGGCTGGATTAGTGATGTTTCTGCCCATCCTGCGGCCAGAGCAGCGGTAGAGGACATCATGGCAGGCATCCACTGTGTCCAAGAGATGCTCGAGGGACATGTCATTGAACTTGGGGGCTTCAGCCTTCTTGCCTTTCAGGACCATGTATTCTGTGCAGCAGTCGTGGGCTGGAAGCGCTGAAAGGTGTGCGCTCAGCTGCACTTTAAAAATGGCACCTGGCGCGATGAAGTGGCAAGGTGATGGCACGGCGGGCGAATAAGAGCATTCCCGGGAATGTATAATTAATGCGGCAGATTGGGACGATACAGTGTGAGAAGTCGCCATTGTGGCTAGTGGGTAAAATGTGGTATTACCTGCCCGCTTCTGCACTTAGTGCACATCCGGGACGATTCCACCCAGTGTCTCAAATCTGGCTGTCCAAAATCTGGAGTTGTCCGAAAACTGGACACTCTTATAGTGTTCCATGCGTCAATTTTAACTGAGTAAAATTTAGAAGAAAACTTACCTGCACACGTCATCGAGGCGCTGCATTGGCATGGTGCGGCTCCAGGCTGGTTATCGTTTTTGCCCTTTTGCACGCCGTTCTATCCGGTGACCCAAGTGACCCTTGACTCCACCGGACCTGGCACGACCCAAACTGCCCACGGCCTGAACCACCCGACCCGCTGCCCAAGCATATCCAAATTGGGCACGGCCTCGATCCCGACTTTGCTGGATTTGAGGTGCTCGATCTGTGCTTCAAAAGCACTTCATTGGCTTTGAGACATTGACGGCCCATCAGAAGCAATGTACAAATGCAAGTCTTTCTAACTTTTTCTTTATTTATTTATATTTTCTCCTGGGTTTTCCATTCAGTAATGAAACAGTGTCGCTGACCTTGAAGAAAAATGCTGACAAGAATCTAGGGATATCTGTGGTGTGGATTTCCCTGTTCCTGACAGCAGTTGAAATCTGGTGCCAAGTCAAGGGGATCTCCTGTCATACAGCAGCAGTGATGTCAGCAAGCAGAGTAAGCAGCCAAATGCATGAAAGTATTCTCAAGGGCTGGAAATCAGGAGGTTAAAAACAAATTGGCCTAGATTTTCATTCTTGGATTAGGTATGCAGAGCTGGGACATTTCCCAAACCCAACCTGGGAAAAAGAAGCCTGGAAAGTTGGATTTCTGTCCTGGTGGGTTGGGCTGGATATGAAGTTAGGCCTCTCCCCACCACCCGCAGCCCCCCCGCCCGACCAGAGTGAGTGCAGAGGCTGCCGGGTGCTGCAGTTATGAAGTTATGGCCAGAATTTTCCCATCGGCGATTTTGGGGCTCGCCGACAGGAAAATGACGCGGGATGACGTCGGGAGGAACACCCGATGTTGCCTCGGCCCCTTTAAATTTTTAGGAAGGCGGGCGGACAGCGAAATCAGCATAGCGCTTCCTGTCGGGCAGGCCGCTGGGCGGGCCTTAATTGGCCCGCCTACTCAAAATGGCGGCGGGCCCCGTTTTGGCGGCGGAGTTCGGCTGCCCGCCTGCTGCCGAGCCGGTGGGGCCCGCCCGCCAACCGAGGGCAAAATTCTGCCCTACGTGTCTATTGACAACGCTGCTATTTAAAGAATCACTCTCGCTGATAAAAAAAAAAGTCAATACTTGAAAATTCCTTGAACTAATTTCTTATGAAAAGAAGCAAGGGCCAGTGGATAGATCAGGATGCTAGAGAATTTTCTCCTTTCTAATCCAGGGCACTGAGGCAAATTATTGCACCCTTACCTTCCCTGGTTGAGCTCAGATTGAACAGCATAGATTGGGGCTTGAACCCTCAATGAACTGGCACTGAATTAAGGCAGAAGGTTCAATTTTGCTTTTGTTTGTCTTTGCTGGACCAGTTTAGATATCGCCAACAAGTCTGGTACATTCCAATACCGTCCTTTCCTCTATCAGCCATCTCTTTCAGTAAAATAAGTACAAAGGCATCATAGTCTGCATGTTGAAATAATGGCTTGGGATTGCTTGGCATAAAAGGAATGCATTAAGAATTAAGAATGCATTAAGGGAATGTGTTTCCTTCCTCTCCGGCAAACCATCAAGTTTGTGAAGTGCATCTGAGATGTAATAGGGATTATTGGAAATGCGCAGGGAAAATGAATTCATCATAGTCGGGACTTTACTGAGACAGCAGAAAGTTATTTTGTTCTTGCATTTTCACATTTATACACCACAAGTGGTTTGATATTGTAATAATCTGTTACTCTGTGTTAACAAAAGTGGTATTTGCCAAAATGACGTGGCAGAACGTTTGACAGCAACGTGAGGCCAAGAAATGTCACAGACACGGTCCAGTTATAAATAATAATGTAATTATTACATTATTGTAATTATTACATTAACCAGTAATGTTTTGTTCAAAATAGATTAAAGATGAGATTCAAGGCATCTGCTTTTGGAATAAAGACACACGATTCCACAGGTTTTGAACGATCAAAAACAATATTTACTTTACAAGTTCAGAAAGACAAAACAATTTACAATACGTATCTTATACTCTAACATTCAGGGTAGCTATGAGGTACATGTGAATTAACAGACAAACTGTGGTTGAACACACCACACTACTGAGTAAATGACAGACGCAACCAAGGCAGAATCTATGGAATTCTCATGATATCACCCAGACGTTAGTTCCACAGTGAGTGAACCAATTTCACTGAAATAAAAGCAAAATACTGTGGATGCTGGAAATCTGAAACAAAAAGAAAAATTGCTGGGAAAACTCGGCAGGTCTGACAGCATCTGTGGAGAGAAAGACAGAGTTAACGTTTCGAGTCCGTATGACTCTTCTTCAGAGCTAAAGAGAAGTAGAAATGTACTGAAGTATATACTGTTTAAGGGGTGGGTGGGACAGGTGAAGCTGGATAGAAGGCCAGTGATAGGTGGAGGCAAAGGAGAGATTGCAAAAGATGTCATAAACATAAGGTCGAAGGGGTATAGATGATGGTGATACTGGCTAAAGGAGGTGCTAATGGTGACATTAAGAGTAGAAAGTAGGATGAGCAAGTGACAGATGGCCCTAGTTGGGGTGGGGTGAGGGGAGGGGACGGTGTGGGAGAAAAGATCAAAATAGTCTAGAAGGTGGGGATAAAATAATGAATGTAAATAAATTTTAAAAATAATAATAGAAATAGGTGGGGGAAAAAATATATATAAAAATTTAAAAATAAATATTTGAAAAAAGGGGGATCAAAAAGCGGTGAGTTTGGAGGAGAGAGTTCATGATCTGAAGTTGTTGAACTCAATGTTAAGTCCAGAAGGCTGTAAATTGCCTAATCGGAGTGTCCGTAAGCATGACCCAGACCTTCCTGTCACTTGCCATTTCAACACTCCACCCTGCTCTCATGCCCACATATCCGTCCTTGGCTTGCTGCAATGTTCCAGTGAAGCTTAATGCAAACTGGAGGAAACAGCACCTCATCTTCCGACTAGGCACTTTACAGCCTTCTGGACTTAATATTGAGTTCAACAACTTCAGATCATGAACTCCCTCCTCCATCCCTTTTTGACCCCCTTTTTTCAAATATTTATTTTTTAATTTTTATATATATATATATTTTTTTTCCCACCTATTTTTAAAATTTATTTCCATTCATTGTTTAATCCCCACCGTTTAGACTATTTTGATCTTTTCTCCCACACCGTCCCCTACCCCCACCCCACCCCCACTCGGACTGTCTGTCACTTGCTTATCCTACTTTCTACTCTTAATGTCATCATTAGCACCTCCTTTAGCCAGTATCACCACCATCAACACCCCTTCGACCTTTTGTTTATGACATCTTTTGCAATCTCTCCTTTGCCTCCACCTATCACTGGCCTTCTATCCAGCTTCATCTGTCCCATCCCCCTTAAATAGTATATATTTCAGCACATTTCTACTTCTCTTTAGTTCTGAAGAAGAGTCAAACGGACTCGAAATGTTAACTCTGTCTTTCTCTCCACAGATGCTGTCAGGCCTGTTGAGTTTTTCCAGCAATTTGTCTTTCTCACGATGGTTTCCAATAATTCTCTCCAAAAGTCACCCCCGCTCAGACGGTTTTAACAAGGGTTTCAGTCTCGCCTTCCGAGATTCCTTCTCCCTGGATTCCCGAGTAACTCAAACACCAGCTTTCAAGCACACTGTCAGACCTATGGCTGTGCCAAGCAGAATACCACTGCTCCAAAAGGGTACCTTTGCCACAGCGGCCCACGGTACAGAGTCAGTCTGCTAACTGCAGCTCTTTCTTCAATTCGGAGCCTATTCTGTTCCTCTGTCTGTGATACTTCCAGGCTGACTTCCCGAAACTGACTGACTTAGAAGAATTGTTCACTGGTCCCTGATCTGGGCGACCTATCAAAACAGTCAGAGACGGACCTACCCTTGTTACTAGGCAGGAACCAATATTAGAACATCCTGTACCTTAAATATTACAACCTCTACAGGCTGCAAATTTTAACAGCCAGGGATAAACAGAGCAATGGATTTCATGACACCCCAAATGGCATAACATAAAATTCCTTGCTGCTACCATAAAATAGGCATATTTTTAATATAGTATAAAATTAGACGAACCTTTATCAATGTACCAAAAATGCTATTTGATCTTTCGTGCTGTAGTTTAGGAAAGGTCTCCCTTTAAACAAAGAAATCCACAGATCACTTATGTAAGATGTTTTTCTGAACAGTCATTATTGGTAAATAATAGGGCTAAGTGAAAATCTTAGTCAAAGGTTAAAGCGAATCCCAATTTGGTACACAAGAAAAAGGAGCAGGAGTAGACCATATGGCCTGTTGAGACTGCACCACCATTCCATTCGATCATGGCTGATATTGGGCCTCAATGCCATTTTCCTACCTGGTCCCCATATCTGTTGATTCCCTGAAAGACCAAAAATCTCTTTATCCTCTGGAGCAGAAAATTCCAAAAATTCCAAACCCTTTGAGTAAAATGATTTCCCCTCATCTCAGACCTAAATGATCAGCTCCTTATCCTGAAACTGTGCCCCCACATTTTAGATTCGCCTAACTGCAGAAACAATCTTTCAGCGTCTACCTTATCAAGCCCCTTCAGAATCTTATACGTTTTAATGAGATCACCTCTCATTCTTCTAAACTCCGCAGAAAATAGACCCAATTTGCTCAGCTTCTCATCATAGGACAACCCCCTTATCCCGGGGACCCATTTAGTGAACCTTCAGTGTGCTGCCTCCAATGCAAGTGTACCCTTTCTTGAATGTGAAGACCAAAGGTGGAATTTTACCCCAGTGAGATTTTGCTGTCCCACCAGAGTCCATGGACTATTGAATGACTTGCCGCTATTAATGGTCCCCAAATGTGCTCTCACAACTCTAGCAAGACTTCTTTATTTCCTGTGCTTCAATCCCCTTGCAATAAAGGCCAACATACCATTTGCCTTCCTAACTGCTTGCTGTACCTGTATGTTAAATTTTTACTTTCCTTGTACTCCTGCTCCCAATTCGTATGTTCTCATGTTGTACGAACACACCCAAGTCTCTTTGAACATCAACACTCTCAAGTTTCTCATCTTTAAAAAAATATTCAGCTCTTCCATTCTATCTTGGTGGACTTGATTGACCTGGGCTAAGACCGTACTTTGCCAAACTTAGCCTCGGATGAGTGTGAAATGGTAGCTACTTCCCATGTGACAAGGAGAGATAAGTATGAAGCTGAATCTGGATGGGTGTCTATGATTTTACCTTGTGCTTTTTAAATTTATTCACAGACATGGCTGTCACTCCAAGGCCAGCATTTATAGCCCGTCCCTATTTGCCTCAGTAAGTGAGGTTTTCTAGTCATGTGTAGGCTTGTAGTTAGAGAGGATGGAAGGTTAGTTAGACAAGAACAAGTGTTTCTTCTCTGCAATCTGACAAAGAAGTAGATTTGATTCATGGATTGGACCGTTCCATAATGCTGACTATGCAACTGTGCAAAGGTGGGCATGAAGTTTAAAATTAAATAGGAGGAAATTAGGGGAAATATGGCACAATTTTGAGGCTTACCTGTGAGCTGACTCAATATTTCCTTTTGCTATTGCCTGACACCTTATTATATCCAATCTTCGGTCTGTGTTTGAGTGGTTTGGGTCGGCCCAACTCAAATTGAACCAGAACTGAAAGCAGTTCATTCACATCTAGTGTATATATTTTTAACAAATTGCTGCACAAATATTGGGCAATTGGCATTTGTGGGTGTACAAATCTCAGTGACAGCTGGTTATGTCCATGAGATCATTTCTGAAACCATTTTGCATTTTAAAGGCCATCTCTCAACAACTGTTATCTGCACTGTAGCTTAACCCTTTCAGTGCCATTCCTTTGAATGGGATGTTTTCATTGAGACAGTTTTATACCACTGAAGTGGTTTGCACAGGAAGCAGCAGCTATATCTCAGTCAAGTGTTTGTTTCTGTATCAATACTTGGTCATATTAGTGAATGTCCCTTGGCATTGCTCATGGATTGGAATTTTAATAAATAAAGGGCATGAATTAAACTGGAATGTCCAGACTCACATAACAGCAGGGAGACGAGGAGGAGTTGGGAGCAGAATCGGAGAGTGGTGGGGGATACAAGGCGGAGGAAGCTGCTCAGTTTCAACATGGGTACTGGCAGCTATTCTTTTAAAAACATTCATTGATATTTTCCTTTCTTTCCCTTCGCCTTCTTCTTTTCTAGTTTCATATTACTGAAGCCGTCCACAGACTGCCTCGTTGCTGACTGGGTGAGTACATTTTTTAAAATGCCCACACACACACACACACACACACACACACACACACAGAGACATTTGGTCGGATTCTGAATTCAGCTTGTAAAAACGTACAGCTCAGTACACACAAACTGGAGAACTGCCTTTCTGCACCACATGAAATGATCCTTCACTCACGAGGCCGGCTGTCCAGCTTGAATGATGAGTAGGCGCTTGTCCTCTCTGGGACCTGCAGGGTAATTAGTTGCAGCCCAATATCAGTGAACTTGGATCAGGAAGCTTCTCTCCCCTCACCCCCGCCACCACCACTGCCCCAACCCCCAACTCTCTTCCTCCACTTCCACCTCCAGACTGCAGGCATTCAGATAGAAAATGATTGAACCATCCACTTCATTCTACAGTTGCTAAAAGGACTGTAACACTGTGGAGAGTGCAATGGGCGATGAGTATAAAAGGGGGACATCCCTCTCTACAGTTTAAAGTATCAGTGGTCTAAGGAAAAGAAGATAATAGCAGTAAAATAAAAGGAAAACACTGCAAATGCTGGAGATCTGAAATAAAAACAGAAAACTCTGGAAAAACTCAGCAGGCCTGGCAGCATCTGTGGAGAGAGAAACAGAGTTAACGTTTCAAGTTCAATATGGCTCTTCACAATGGAACTCCAATTATATAAATTGGTCGGACATGGCTGAGGGCCCTGTCAACCACAGGGGAGTGGAATTCTTGGTTCAGGAAAAGGGATGACAAGATGGAAGCGCCGTTGTGGAAGGTAACATCATCCGAACAGATGCAACGGACATGGAGAAACTGGGAGAATGGAATGGAGTCCTTACAGGAAGTAGGGTGTGAGGGAGTGTAGTCGAGGTAGCTCGAGAGTCGGTGGGCTCACCATGAATATTGGTAGACAGTTTATCAGCAGAAATAGAGATACAGAAGTCAAAGAAAGAAAGGGAAGTGTCAGAGTTAGACCTTGTGAAGGTGAGAGAAGGGTGGAAATTGAAAGCAAAAGTTATTAATTTTTCCTGTTCCGGATGAGAGCAGTAAGCAGTCATCAACGTTCTGGAAAAAAGTTGGGGGGAATGGGGGTGCCTGAGTAAGACTGGAACAAGGAACGTTCCACATACCCCAAAAGGGAGGTGGTGGCAGAGTGGTATTATCACTAGGGTAGTAATCTAGAAACCCAGGGAAACACCCTGGGGACCAGGGTTCAAATCCTGCCATGCCATATGGTGGAATTTGAATCCAATAAAAATTTGGGATTGGGAGTCTAATGATAACTGTGAAACCATTGTTGGTTATCATCAAAAACCCATCTGGTTCACTGATGTGCCCGAAGAAAATCTGGCCTACATGTGACTCTAGACCCACAGCAATGTGGTTGATGCTTAAATGTCCTCTGAACAAGGGCAATTGATGCCCACATCCTATTAATGAATAAAAAATGACCATATGGGCACCCAAAGTCACACCTTTTATTTGGAGGAAGTGAAACAAGTTGAAGGAGAAATCGTTCAGTGAGAGAATGAGTTCAGTCAGGCGGAGGAGGGTGGTGGATGGGGACTGTTCAGGCCTCCGTTCAAGGAAGAGGTGGAGAGCCCTCAGGCTGTCCTGGTGGGGGATGGAGGTGTCGAGGGATTGGACATCTATAGTGAAGAGGTGGTGGTTAGGGCCAGGAAACTGGAAATTGCTGAAATGATGTAGGGAGCGTCAGGAGATGTCAGAAGAATCACAAATGTCGGCGGGAAGAGACTGGACAAAGGGAGAAACAATCGAGTCAAGATAGGAATAAATAATTTAAGTGGGGCAAGAACAGGCTGAAATGATGGGTTGACCAGTCTTGTTTGTGGATTTTGGGAAGGAGGTTGAAGCAAGCTGTTCGGGGAATTATGAGGCGAGAAGCTGTGGAGGGAAGGTCATGATGATGCCAGTGACTGTCCTTGAAACAACAGCTTGATGTTTGGTGGTGGGGTCATGGTCCAGGGAGGTAGTTCCGAAGAAGAGTCATATTGGACTCGAAACATTAACTCTGTCTCTCTCTCCACAAATGCTGTCAGGCCTGCTGAGCTTTTCCAGCACTTTCTATTCGCATTATATTTTAAAAAGTGTACAGTCAATAGAGTTTTATTTTAAAACATTCGTTACATTAAAAGTATTAAAATTTAAAATCTTGTTGTGTCATTCTTTCAGCTCTATCTGGAAGTTCAAATCTCTTTAAAAGTTATCGGTCTCTATGAAGATTGTAATTCAGTGGGTTTGAGGGACCGCACAGCAGTGGATAGACATGGCAAAGAAGGCCCAGGGAAGAGCAAGCCAAAGAGCATGTTCACAGCTTAGAGTTCCTGGAAAAGACAAAGGGTGAAATTTTCCAGCCCCGCCCATTGCCGGGATTGTCCGGTCCTACCGAAAGTCAATGGACTTTTGACTGGACCGCCGAATCTCTGTGGCTGGACCCGCCAAGACAGGGCAGGATAATCCCACCCAGAGATGCAGACTTGCCCAGCCTTTAAAAGAAAGATGAAATAAAAACAAAAATGCTGGAAAAGTTCAATAGGTCTGGCAGCATCTGTGGAGGGAGAAACAGAGTTAATGTTTCGAGTCCATATGACTCTTCTTCAGAGCTGAAGAAGAGTCATACGGGTTTGAAACATTAACTCTGTTTCTCCCTCCACAGATGCTGCCAGACCTGCTGAGTTTTACCAGCCCTTTTTTTTCCAGAGTTCCAGCATCCGCAGTATTTTGCTTTCATTTAAAAGAAAGATGATTTCTTTGCATTTGCAATAGTTGAAGCATTGAACTGCCTGCCAGAAAGCTTCCAACACAGGCTGAATAGAACGGTGGAACCAAATATCCTATCTTATGTGGAGTTCTTATGCATGGCATTGCTGCTCTGCAGTCAGGCATGAGGCATGTGGTCACCTCAATGGCCACTGCAGGTGAACCCCTCCTGGGAGATGTTGTGAAACCATCTCTAAGGGATGTTCATACTGGGACCATGAAATGCTTCCGAACTCAATCACCTCCTCTGCCTTGGAGAGGCTGAAAGAGCAAATGGATCGAATTTTCATTTAGGTCATGGATGCCCTACAGTCTGTTCTCCTGCAAATAAACAGTGTTGAGCCACAGTCTGGTGTCAGGGCAGCCATGGAATGGGAGTGAAATATGATGCCATCACTTTTTCCTCCCATATTTGCACCACCGGAGAGATCTTCACAGAACTTAAGAACATTAAGAGCAGGAGCAGGACAACACGCCCCTGAATCCTGCTCTACTGTTCAGTTAGATCATGGGCGATCTAAACCTCAATTCCATTTACCCACTCTTATCCCACATCTCTAAATATCTTTGCTTAATACAAATCTATTAACCTTACCCAGAAGGAAAAAAACAGTTCGTACCAGTACTCTTATTTCCCAGTTTTTACTGTTTTTTCCTTCTGGGTAGCCTTGAATGCTCCAATTATCCTAGCATGCACAGGCTTTTGGGCAAAAAAATTCTAGCTTTCCACTACCAGTTACATGAAAAAGATGCACTAGACATTCCAGGTACTCACACTCAGGTGAAACATAGTTCATCGCCTTTGCATAGGCCAGTAAACTTGCAATGCTGCTTGAAACCTTTGTGCACAGAGAGTGAGCACAGAGATATGCCCTGACCCACCGGCAGGACAGACCCAGCAGAGTTGGCGGCACAATGGTAAACAGTTGGGAGGGAGTTGCCCTGGGAATCGGCTACATCAACTCCAGACCCCATGAAGTCTCATGGCATCAGGTCAAACATGGGCAAGAAAACTTCCAGCTGATTAACACATGCCGCCTCACCCGTGCTCCCTCCACACCGCCCCCCCCAGGTCAGCTGATGAGGGAGTAACATGTGCTGTGGATAAAGGGGAACTGATGGATGTACTGTACTTAGATTTCCAGAAGACATTTGATAAAGTGCCACATCAAAGGTTATTGCGGAAAATAAAAGCTCATGGTATGGGGGTGACATATTGGCATGGATAGAAGACTGGCTGGCCAACTAGAAGCAGAGAGTAGGCATAAATGGGTCTTTTATACGTTGGCAAGATGTAATGAGTGGTGTGCCACAGGGATCAGTGCTGGGACCTCAACTGTTTACAATTCATATAAATGACTTGGATGAAGGGATTGAAAGGATGGTTGCCAAATTTGCTGATGACACAAAGATAGGTAGGAAAGAAAGTTGTGAAGAGGACAAAAGGAGGCTACGAAAAGATACAGATAGGATAAGTGAGTGGGCATAGATCTGCCAAATGGAGTATAATGTAGGAAAATGTGAAATTGTCCATTTTGGCAGGAAGAATAAAAGAGAAGCATATTATCTAAATGGTGAGAGATTGCAGAGCTCTGAAGTGCAGAGGGATCTGGGTATCCTAGTGCATGAATCACAAAAGGCTAGTATGCAAGTACAGCAAGTAATTAGGAAAGCTAAGAAGATGTTATTGTTTATTGTGAGGGGGAATTGAATACAAAAGTAGGGAGGTTATGCTTCTGTTGTTCAGGGCACGAGTGAGACCACATTTGGAGTACTGTGTACCATATTGGTCACCTTATTTAAGGAAGGATATATATGCATTAGAAGCAATTCAGAGAAGGTTTACCAGACTAATACCTGGAATGGACGGGTTGTTATTTAAAGAAAAGTTGGACAGGCTAGACTTGTATCTGCTAGAGTTTAGAAGAGTAAGAGGTGACTTGGTTGAAACGTATAAGATTGTGAGTGGTCTTGACAGGGTGGATGTGGAGAGGATGTTTCCTCTTGTGGGAGAATCTAGAACTAGGAGTCACTGTTTAAAAATAAGGGGTCGCCCATTTAAAACAGAGATGAGGCGAAATTTTTTCACTCAGAGGGTCATGAGTCTTTCAAACACTCTTCCTCAAAAGGCGGTGGAAGCAGAGTCTTTGAATATTTTTAAGGCGGAGGTGGATAGGTTCTTGGTAAGCAAGAGGGTGATAGGTTATTGGCGGTAGGTGGGATGCAGATTTTAGGTTACTATCAGGTCAGCCATGATCTTATTAAATAGCATAGCAGGCCTGAGGGGCTGAATGGCCTACTCCTGCTCCTTGTTCATATGTTTGTATATAATCAGTACTTCTCCATGTTGAACTCCGCTTGGTGGAAACACTGAAGGTGGCATGGGCGCAGAATGTACTCTGGGTGGGGGACTTCAATGTCCATCACATTGTGGTTTGGTAGCACCACTCCAGACTGAGTTGGCGGAGTCCTAAAGAAGATAGCTGCTAGACTGGGTGAGGGGACCAACAAGAGGGGAAAAACATATTTCACCTCATCCTCACCAACGTTCCTGCTGCAGATGCATCTGTCCATGACAGTATTGGTAGGAGTGACAACCACACAGCCCTTGTGGAGATGAAGTCCCACCTTCACATTGAGGATACCCTCCATCGCATTGTGTGGCATTACCACCATGCTAAATGGGATAGATTTCAAACTATCTAGCAACTAGATCCAGCAACTCAAGACTGGGCATCCATGAGGTGCTGTGGGCCATCATCAGCAGCAGAATTATACTCAACCACAACCTATAATCACATGGCCCAGCATATCCCCCACTCTACTATTATCACCAAGCCAGGGGATCAACACTGGTTCAATGAAGAGTGCAGGAGGGCATGCCAGGAGCAGCACCAGGCATACCTAAAAATGAGGCGTCAACCTGGTGAAGCTGCAACACAGGACAACCTGCATGCTAAACAGCATAAGCAGCAAGTGATAGACAGAGCTAAGCGATTCCACAACCAACGGATCAGGTCTAAGTTCTGCAGCCCTGCCACACCCAGTCATGAATGGTGGTGGACAATTAAACAACTCACTGGAGGAGGAGGCTGCACAAATATCGCCATCCTCAATGATGGGGGAGCCCAGCACATCAGTGCAAAAGATAAGGCTGAAGTATTCGCAACAACCTTCAGCCAGAAATGCCGAGTGGATGATCCATCTCGGTCTCCTCCAGAGGTCCCCAGCATCACAGGTGCCAATTTTCAGCCAATTTGATTCACTCCATGTGATATCGAGAAATGACTGAAGGCACTGGATACAGAAAAGGCTATGGGCCCTGACAATATTCTGGCAATAGTACTGAAGACTTGTGCCCCAAAACGTGCCGCGCCCCTAGCCAAGCTGTTCCAGTACAGCTACAACACTGCTGTCTACCCGGCTATGTAGAAAATTGTCCAGGTATGTCTTGTACACAAAAAGCAGGACAAATCCAACCTGGCCAATTGTCACCCCATCAGTCTACTCTCGAATATCAGTAAAGTGATGGAAGTGCTATCAAACGGCACTTGCTTTGCAATAACCTGTTCACTGACACCCAGTTCGGGTTCTGCCAGGGCCACTCAGCTCCTGACCTCATTACAGGTTTGGTTCAAACATGGACAAAAGAGCTGAACTCCAGAGGTGAGGTGAGAGTGACTGCCCTTGACATCAAGACCGCATTTGACCAGGTGTGGCATCAAGGAGCCCATCAAAACTGAAGTCAATGGGAATCAGGGGGAAACCTCTCCGCTGGTTGGAGTCATGTCTAGCACAAAGGAAAATGGTTGTGGTCTTTGGAGGTCTATCATCTCAGTCCCAGGATATCACTGCAGGAGTTCCTCAAGGTAGTGTCCTAGACCCAGCCATCTTCAGCTGCTTCATCAATGACCTTCCTTCCATCATAAAATCAGCAGTAGGGATATGCGCTGATGATTGCACAATGTTCAGCACCATTCGCAACTCCTCAGATACAGAAGCAGTCCATGTCCAAATGCAGCTAGACCTGGACAATGTAACATTCATGCCACACAAGTGCCAGGCAATGACCATCTCCAACAAGAGAGAATCTAACCATCGCCCCTTGACATTCAATGACATTACCTTTGGTGAAACCCCCACTATCAACATGCTGGGGGTTACCATTGACTGGACACTGGACTGGACTAACAATATAATTCCTGTGGCTACAAGAGCAGGTCAGGGGCTAGAAACCCTGCAGTGAAGTAACTCACCTCCTGACTCCCCAAAGCCTGTCCACCATCTACAAGGCACAAGTGAGGAGTGTGACAGAATACTCTCCACTTGCCTGGATGAGTGCAGCTCCAACAACACTCAAGAAGCTTGACAACATCCAAGACAAAGCAGCCTGCTTGCTTGGCACCCCTTCCACAAACATTCACTCCCTTCACCACTGACACACAGTGGCATCAACAAGATGCATTGCAGGAACTCACCAAGTCTCCTCAGACAGCACCTTCCAAACCTATGACCACTACAATCTAGAAGGATAAGGGCAGCAGACACATGAGAACACCGCCACCTGGATGCTCCCCCACCAAGCAACTCACCATCCTGACCTGGAAATATATCACCATTCCTTCACTGGGTCACTGGGTCAAAACCCTGGAAGTTCCTCCCTAACAGCACGGTGGGTGTAACTACACCACAGGGACTGCAGCAGTTCAAGAAGGCAGCTCACCACCACCTTCTCAAGGGCAGTTAGGGATGAGCAATAAATGCTGGCCTAGCCAGTGACGCCCACATCCCATGAATGAATTTTTTAAAAGCAATCGATGATCCTGCAAAGTTAATTCACATGAATATCAATTATGATTTGGACAGATGTTATTGGGGTGGATATAAGGCATGACTGATGACATTCACTTCAAGCAGCTAGCTTTTTGCTATACAGTGGCAAATACTGGGTGCATGGATGATTGACACAATATAAAAACACAACAGAAGCTATCAGCGAAGCAGGCATGGAACTCCATGATGCACTGCTGGTGTTCACACACCAGTTGAACATTAATGGGATGGAAGTCGTTGCAATTACTAAAGGACCCCACAGCGCAAGATGGGTGCCATCAACAATGCCTTTGACTGGAAGGAATCCTGCAATTTGTGCGACCTTCAGAAGCCTATCTCACTGTTTCCAGATGTGCATGGCGAAAGTGATGAACATGATTGCTCTGGCAGTGATCGGATGGGTAATGTAAGCAGAGGGTGGAAGTTGACTGTTGTTGCTGATATCCTTTGCTGCAGACGTAAGGAGTCAGAGACAAAGCAGCTCAGGGCTCCAGTGACCTTGACTGCAATAGGTACTGCTGGCTGCAGCAGTTGGCTACAGGTCTTCTTGCAGTATATGATACCATTCTGTTACTGTCTGCCAAGAGAACTAAAGCCACCTTATATTGTGCTTCTCACGGAGCAGGTCATCCTGGGCCTATAAACTTAGTTGGAGGGTAAGGATTCTTCCAAGCTATTTTATTATTTTATTTGCTGCAGATTCATATGCAACTCCATTCTCCTCATCCTCCTGCAGCTCCTATCCTAGCTGGATTCTAGAAGACCCCTCACCAAGCGCCAACTGCGTTGCTATAAACTCCATCATGGCACAGAACCTACAGTAGCCACGAAAGGCACTTTCAAACTCTTTATGGTAAAAAGTAACTCACAAAAACAAAATATCTCCCCAGGTTTCCATGCCACTTCATTGGTGAGCAGCTGGGAGTGCTGCTTTTAATAGCATGTAGAATGATAACATTGGTCCTTTTACCTCCTATGGATGGTGGGTCGGATCAAGAAATAGCATTAAACAAGGCTGTCAGAAAATGGCAGCAACATTGGAACAATGCCACATGACCCTGAGATTAATTTACTCACGAGGCTCCTGCCTGTTTCAGACACAAATTCTGGCAGCTAGGATTAATGCCCCCGAAATTCTGACCAGCTATAAAAGCAGCGCAAACAGGTTGGTTCAAGAAATCATAAATCACCCGCTAGGTGTCTTTTGAGAAGCCTAATTTTCTCAACAGCATCCCACTTTACACAGTAAAACATGCGCTCCTTAAATGGTGTGCCCATGTTTAAGTGGTGTTTATGTTAGATAGCAAACTTGTATCAGCCAAAGGCAAATTCCTTTTATCCATTTCTTTGCTCAATCCTCAGGGGTCAAAATTAGTTTGAGTGGGAAAAGTTCAAATTGATGTTTGTTTTCAGCAGCTGGCGAATCTGCTGACCTCTTGCTCACGAATAAAAAATTAAATGGGGACAATCGAGCATGTTATATGCAAGTTCTTGCTTTCTTTACCCATTGGAGCACTTCAGGTGAATAGACGCCCTCACTGCAAAGCTAGAAATACGTTGATATAGCACCTTTCACAACATCCCAAAGCAGTTTGCAGCCATTAAAGTGCTTGTGAGTGTAGTCACTGTTGTAATGTAGGAAGCACAGCCACCAATCTGTGCACAGCAAGCTCCCACAAACGGCAACATGATCATTTTTGTTTTTCCTCTTTATTCTTTCATGGGATGTGGGTGTTGCTGACAAGGCCAGCATTTGTTGCCCGACCCTAGTTGCTAGGCCATTTCAGAGCCAACCACATTACTGTGGGTCTGGAGTCACATGCAGGCCAGACCAGGTAAGGATGGCAGGTTTCCTTCCCTAAAGGACATTAGTGATCCTGATGGGTTTTTATGACAATCAATGGTAGCTTCATGGTCACCATTGCTTAGGTGAGCTTTCAACTCCAGGCTTTTATTAACTGAATTCAAATTTCGCCAGCTGCAGTGGTGGGATTTGAACCCGTGTCCCGAGAACAAAGGCCTGGGTCTCTGGATTACTAGTCCAGTGACGTTAGAACTACACAACCATCTCCCCTCCAGTGATAATGACTACGTGCATCGTTTGTTTTAACTCTGTTAATTGAGGGATAAATATTGTTCAAGACATATCAAAACTACCCTGCTCTTCTTTGAAATGAAAGGCTTAACATATGAGGAACGTTTGAGGACTCTGGGTCTATACTCGATGGAGTTAAGAAGGATGAGGGGGGATCTGATTGAAACTTACAGAATACTGAAATGCCTGGATAGAGTGGACGTGGGGAAGATGTTTCCCATTAGTAGGAGAGACTAGGACCCGAGGGCACAGCCTCAGAGTAAAGGGAAGACCTTTTAGAACAGAGATGAGGAGAAACTTCTTTAGCCAGAGAGTGGCGAATCTATGGAATTCATTGCCACAGAAGGCTGTGGAGGCCAGGTCATTGAGTGTATTTAAGACCGAGATAGATAGGTTCTTGATTGGTAAGGGGATCAAAGGTTACGGGGAGAAGGCGGGAGAATGGGGTTGAGAAACTTCTCAGCCGTGATTGAATGGCAGAGCAGACTCGATGGGCCGAATGGCCTAATTTCTGCTCCTATGTCTTATGGTCTTATGGGATCCTATACATTCACCTGAGAGGAAAGACAGGGCCTCACTTTAACATTTCATCTGAAAGTTTGTGCCTCTGATGGTGTAGAACTCCATTAGGACTGCACTGGCATGTCAGCCTTGATTTTGCACTAAAGCTCTCTGGAGTAGCACTTCAACCCACAACCTTCATAATCCATAGAGTTATAGATTAGTACTGCACAGCAGGAAGCCATTCTGCCCATCAAGTCTCCACCAGAAGAGAGAAGCTACCAATCGAGCCGTGCCAAACAGTAAGTCGTCTGTAATTAAATTAACAACAGCATTTATATTGGGCCTGTAAAGTAATGAAACATCCTAAAGAACCAAACATTGACACTTGGCCATTTTAGGGCAGATGAACAAAAGGTGATCAAAGGGGTAGGTTTTTGGGAGCACCTTAAAGGGGGCAAGAAAGGAAGAGAAGTGGAGAGGTTTAGGAAGTGGATTTCAAAGCTTAGGGCCCGGGCAGCTACAGGCACGTCCATGGTGGAGTGATTAAAGTCAGGGATGCGCAAGAGGCCAGAATTGGAGGAGTGCAGAGATCTTGGAGGACTGTAGGGTGGAAGATGATTACAGATAGAGAGCAGTGAGGCTGCATGAGGGATTTGAAAACAAGAATGAGAATTTTAAAATCAAGGCATTTCTTCCAACTGATCGGTTAGGAATCGGACTTGCCCAAACACAAAAAGCAACTCCTCCTCCCCCTTTCCGAATCAGGGCAAATTACAATGAAGATGCTGGACATCAAATGCTGCATAACTTTTAAAAAATGCAACACCCTTAACCACCGACAACAGAGATTTTCAAATTCTTTGAAGGCAGCGAAGTTTTGAACAGGTATTTTGCATCAGTCTTCACCTTGGAGGAAACAATTAACATCCCAGAAATAGCTGTAAGTCAGGAATTGGAAGGGAGGGGCAACTTGGGAAAATTACAATAGCCAGGGAAGTGGCATTTAGTAAATGGTTGGAGCTGCGGGCTGACACATCCCTGGGTCCTGATGGGCTGCATCCTGGGGTCTTAAAAGAAGTGGCTCTTAAAAGAAGTGATGCGTTGATTTTAATTTTCCAAAACTCACTAGATTCGGGAAGGTTCCAGCAGACTGGAAAATAGGGAGGGAAACAGAAAGCAGGAAACTACAGACCAGTTAGCTTAACATGTCATAGGGAAAATGTTAGAAGCTATTATTAAAGATGTTATTGCAGGGCTCTTAAAAATATTCAAGGCAATCAGGCATGGCTTTTATAAAAGGGAAATAATGTTTAACCAATTTATTGGAGTTCTTTGAAGGAGTCACATGTGTTGTGGATAAAGGAGAACCGGTGGATGTACTGTACTTAGATTTCCAGAAAGCATTTGATAAGGTACCACATCAAAAGTTATTGCAGATAACAAAAGCTCATGGTGTAGGTGGTAACATATTGGCATGGATAAAAGATTGGCTAGCTAACAGGAAGCGGAGAGTAGGCATTAATGGGTCTTTTTCTGGTTGGCAAGATGTAACGAGTGGTGTGCCACAGAGGTCAGTGCTGGGGGCTCAATTTTTTACAATTTATATAAGTGACTTGGACGAAGGGACCGAAGGTATGGTTGCTAAATTTTCTGATGGCATAAAAAGAGGTAGGAAAGTAAATTATGAAGAGGACATAAGGAGGCTACAAAGGGATATAGATAGGTTAAGTGAGTGGTCAAAGATCTGGCAAATGGAGTATAACGTTGGCAAATGTGAAATTGTCCATTTTGGTAGCAAGTATAAAAAAGAAGCTATTTTCTAAATGGTTAGAGATTGCAGAGATCTGAGATGCAGAGGGATCTGGTGTCCTAACGCATGAATTGCAAAAGATTAGTATGCAGGTACAGCAAGTAATTAGGAAAACTAATAGAATGTTTATCATTTATTGTGAGGGGAATTGAATATAAAAGTAGGGAGGTTATGCTTCAGTTGTATAAGGCACTAGTGAGACCACATCTGGAGCACTGTGTACAGTATTAGTCTCCTTATTTAAGGAAGAATGTAAAAGTGTTAGAAGCAGTTCAGAGAAGGTTTACTAGACTACTGCCTGGAAAGGGCGGCTTGTCTTATGTGGAAAGGTTAGAATTGTATCCACTGGAGTTTAGCAGAGGAAGAGGCGACGATTGAAACCTTGAGGGGTCTTGACAGGAAGGATATGGAGGGCATGTTTCCTCTTGTGGGAGAATCTAGAACAAGGGGTCACTGTTTAAAAATAAGGGGTTGTCCATTTAAGACAGAGATGAGGAGAATTTTTTTCTCTCAGAGCGTAGTGAGTCTTTGGAGCTCCCTTCCTTAAAAGGAAGTGGAAGCAGAGCCTTTGAATATTTTTAAGGCAGAGGTAGATAGATTATTGATAAACAAGGGGATGAAAGGTTGTTGTGGGTAGGTGGGAATGTAGAGTTGAGGTCACAGTCAGGTCAACCATGATCTTATTGAATGGCGGAGCAGGCTCAAGGGGCCGAATGGCCTGCTCCTGATCCTAATTTGCACGTTCATATGTTCATATGGTTTTGTCATGAGAAAAAGTAAGCAACAATTTTTAAAGCCGGTAGCTTTGCAGAAACTAAAATCAAGCAAATTTGCAGCTTCAGCCTCCAGATCAGTTAACTGCAAAAATTTACAGAAGTTGAGGCTTTAATAATTTCCCATCCCGATACGAAAGATTTAGATTGAGAGATCAGCATTGAGTCTGGCTCGAGTTAACTGCAGCAATTTGGTTGAAGAAAGTTATGCTTACACTGGCAGGAAGTTCAGTGCATCATTTTTATCCCTTTCCCCCTAAAACTGCAGACTGAGGATAGTAATATAATTGTTCTGATAGGTTGCGTTTGACAGGTTAAAATAAGCACAACTGAATTGAAGAATGACGGTGCCGAAAGCTGTATTTGTGAAAAAGGACCACTTCCAGACAGCTTTCCTTCCGCTTTGTGTAAAGGTCAGAGAGAAGGAAGTCACTAAAATTAAGCATTCCTACAAGTATAATTACCAACCTCAAACACAGAGTATGCTGGTTCACTTCATCTGCTTGAAGAAGCATGCACTGTTGAGATTTGACAAGCTTGAAGGATTCTCATCTTAAAAGGGCCAGTCCCCTTTTTTGCTGTTGATCGTCTCAGTCATTCCGACCAAAAGTGACAATCGAGAATCAGCAAGCAAAACAAACCACAGCAACAGTTTGTAGAGAAGGGAAGGCTGAAGAGTGGCCTGTTAGACATCTTTAAGATTGTGAAAGGGCTTCACAGGATAGACAATGTGGAACTTGCTAGCACAAGTAGTTGAGGTGAACAGCATCGATGCAGTTAAGGGGAAGCTAATAAAGCCATGAAAACAACAAGCCACAATGGCTTAGTTCTGAAATAAAAACAAAAAAAACTCTCCTGAAAAAGAGTCATAAGGACTTGAAAAATGTCACTTTATGTGCGGCGCTTATGGCAGAAGCTGCCTCTCAAGGATTGGCCTTTTCCAGCCATCAGCAAAGGTGTACCAGATGAAGACACCCCAGCTAAATGAATTGTTTGCTGTGTGTCCTTCATCTTTCGTAGATGGGACAACGGCAACATTAATAAAGACATGAAGGAAAAAGGAATAGAAGATTAAGCTGATAAGGTTAAATGATGATGGGTAGGTGGAGGCTCATGTGGAGAATAAATCAGGTATGGAACAGTGTGTCATAAATTGTGCTGCAAGTTATATGCAATATGTTGGATTTTCACGTGTGCTAGCTTTCAGGTGAGTTGTTAATCTGAGTCCTTACCTACACTCTCTTATGGATGTAAAAGATCCCATGGCTCTATTCAACTAATTGTTCTCCTGGCATCCTAGCCAACATTTACACCTTAACATAGACCACTGACAACAGTTTGTCTGGTCATTTACCTCATTGCTCTTTGTGGGAACTTACGGTTTATAAATTGAAACTGTGCTTGCATTACAACAGCAACTACACTTCAAAGTTACTTAGATGACTATGTATGTATCTGAATACAGGTTCTTCCCATCGCAACAGCATTACTTTTCTTCAGCATACATCACTGCTATTTCATAAACCAGGAGTTCCCACTCCTATAAGAACTAAGATGAAAGCAAAATATTGCAGATGCTGAAAATCTGAAATAAAAACAAAAATGCTAGAAAGATTCTGCAGGTCTGGCAGTATCTGTGGAGAGAGAAAAGGAGTTAACATTTCAAGTCCATATGACTCTTCTTAAGTAGAGTTTTTTGTTTTTATTTTAGAACTAAGCCATTCTCACCCCTACAAAACTCAACTTCATGCATCATATTCAGGTCAATTCGTAAACTCAACGCTACTAACCTCAGTTTTTTATAACTCAGGCTGACGTAGACACAAGACCGCCAAGAAATAAGTTGAAGGTTTCAAGGGGTAGATCATGACTTTGAAAGTGAGAACACATAGCAAGTCTCTGGAAATAACAATCAGGAGAGATGTTAATTAGGTTTCTGTTTTACAATGGCCCATATTACACTCTTGCACAAAGTCAAGATCTATCCCAAGACCTTCATGGTGGAGAAGATTTATCAGTGTGCTAGATGAAACAAAATTATAAATGCCTTTATAAAGAGTTGGTTTTATTACAACAAAGTGTCATTATTTTTTGGCAATTCTGCTCGTGATTTTCAATGCTCTTCATTTTCTGCTTAGTAACAATAAACTAATGGCACGAGTGTCTTGAATCAAGAACGCTGATCTCCGCACCAATTTCCAATCTGCACCTCGGCTGATTGACATGGTCCACCATGGTGGAGTCTCCAATAATTTACGTACGGTGCACCTGATCTTGATATTTCTTTTCACTATGTTAAAATGCTACCAAAATGGTCCTTCAAATGCTTATTATATTTCTTGAAGAAATAGACATCCATCCTTCTAGCGCAAAAAAAATGAAAACAAAGCTTGCAAATGAACTGAATTCCTGTATGCTGTGAGATTTGCATAAACTGAACTTTTTTTGTCTATGTTCCGTATGTATATCATGTTAAATTTCGTGTTTGTTTTTATCTATATGTTTAGTTAGCTCAGATACAGCATCTGAGATCATTTCCACGGACGACTCTTTGTCTCCGAGGAATATGCCTCAGCTTGCCCAACATCAAGATCATTTTGTAATTAGCCTAGGGTTGAACAAAAAACCCACACTGCAGAGTCTTGGTGCACTGGTAGATCACAAACACTCGCGTAATTTTGCTCAAACTCAGAAGGTGGTAGAATAAACATTTCACTGGAATGTGCATGGTCTGTCGGTGTCAAACAGATTTATTCAACAACAAATGGATATGAGAGCGGGAACAATGGCATAACTGTAGATTTTACAAAACAGCTTGAGAAATATTTTTCAGAAAATAACCTGGACAAACCTGTATCCAACAGGTGGACGTGAAAGATCCCATGGCAGTATTTGCATAAGAACAGGGAAGATATCCTCGATGTCCTGGCCAGTATGTACCCTTCAACTATCAATAAAATCGGTTATCTAGTCATTATTTCATTGAAGATTGTGGGACCTTGCTGTGTGCAAAGTGGCTGCCAAGTTTCCTAAGTTACAACAGTGACTACACTTCAAAAGTATTTACTTGACTGTAAAGTGTTTTGGGACATCCTGAGGCTGTGAAAGGCACTATTTAAATGCAAGTGTTTTCTTCAAGTAATAGTCTGATGGTGAGTTGTATTAAGATATTGTCTGTGAACTGTGGAAGTAATTGTGATTTTTCATATTGCTCGACTGCACATTTTTAAGGACTTTACTTGTCTTCTTGAGTTCTAGTGATGTTCAAAATAAAATTGTTTATCAAATTATGAGGGGAATAGATAGGGTAGACAGGAAAGAACATCTCCCCTTGGTGGAGGGATCAATAATGAGGGGGCATAGATTTAAGGCAAGGGGGAGGAAGTTTAGAGGGGATGTGAGGAAGAATGTTTTCACCCAGAGGGTGGTGGGAATCTGGAACTCACTACCTGAAAGAGTGGTAGAGGCAGAAACCATCAACATTTAAGAAGTATTTGGATGTGGACGAGGCTATGGGCCTAGTGCTGGAAAATGGGACTAGAATAGTTAGGTGCTTGTTTGACCGGTGCAGACTCGATGGACCGAAGGGCCTTTTTCTGTGCTGTAGACCTCTATGACTCTATGACTCTAAAGCAAATTTCAATGAGCATCCTTTAAATATAAAGACATATACAAGAAAAGTTTACATGATGTTTAGAACCGAACTGAATTATGCTGTTCGCCTTTTGGGGCGCTTAGCTTTTGTCTCATGTTGTTGCAGAGCCTGAATCAGGAATGTTTGGCTGCTATAGGGCATTTTATTCAGATATCTGTATTAACTGTACCTCTTCCCACCCACTCACTGTTAGCTCAAAGGTTCCTCAAGAATCTCTGCTTGGAATTGTCTTCTTCTTCACCGTCATGTGGCTGCTTGGCAACATTATCCACAAACATGAGGTCACCTTCCTCATGCACTTTGATCACATCCAGCTCTAACCCCCACCACCCCCCTCAAGACTTCCGTGGTCCCTACTTGAGTGTTATCCTTTTTAAAAATTCATTTATGGGATGTAGGCGCCGCTGGCTAGGCCAGCAATTATTGCCCATCCCTAATTGACCTCCAGAAGGTGGTGGTGAGCTACCTTCTTGAACTGCTGCAGTCCATGTGGTGCAGGTACACTGTTAGAGAGGGAGTTCCAGTATTTTGACCCAGTGACAGTGAAGGAACAGCGATATATTTTCAAGTCAGGATGCTGAGTGGCTTGGAGGGGAACTTCCAAATGGTTATGTTCTCATGTATCTGCTGCTCTTGTCCTTCTAGATGGTAGTGGTCGTGGGTTTGGAAGGTGCCTTGGTAAGTTCCTGCAGTGTAGCTTGTAGATGGTGCACACTGCTGTTACTGTTTGTCGGTGTTGGAGGGAGTGAATGTTTATGGAAGGGGTGCTAATCAAGTGGGCTGTTTTGCCCTGGACGTGTGTCAAGGTTCTTGAGTGTTGTTGGAGCTGCACTCATCCAGGCAAGTGGAGAGTCCTCCATCACACTCCTGACTTGTGCCTTGTAGATGGTTGACAGGCTTTGGGGAGTTAGGAGGTGAGTTACTCGTCGCAGGATTCCTAGCCTCTGACCTGCTCTTGCAGACACAGTATTTACACGGGTAGCCCAGTTCAGTTTCCGGTCAATGGTAACCCCCAGGATATTGATAGTGGTGACTCAGTGATGGTAATGCCATCAAGTGTCAAGGGGCGATGGTTAAAGACTCTCTTGTTGGAGATGGTCATTGCCTACGCTTGTGTGGGGGATATGCCGGACCATGAGGTTACAGGTTGTGTTCGAATACAATTCTGCTGCTGCTGATTGTCCACAGTGTCTCATTGTTGCCAAGTCTTGTTGCTAGATCTGTTCGAAATCTATCCCATTTAGCACGGTGGTAGTGTCATACAGCATGATGGAGGGTATCTTCAGAGTGAAGACGGGACTTTGCCTCCACAAGGACTGTGCGGTGATCACTCCTACTGATACTGTCATGGACAGATGCGTCTGCGGCAGGCAGGTTGGTGAGGATGAGGTCAAGTATGTTTTTCCCTCTTGTTGGTTCCCTCATTACCTGCCGCAGACCCAATCTAGCAACTATGTCTTTATGGACTTGGCCAGCTCGGTCTCTAGTGGTGTTACCGAGCCACTCTTGGTGATGGACATTGAAGTCTTCCACCCAGAGTACATTCTGAGCCCTTGCTACCCTCAGTGCTCCCTCCAAATGATGTTCAACATGGAGGAGTACTGATTCATCAGCTGAGGGCGGGTGCTGGGTCTATCCTGCCAGTGGGACAGAACGTCCCCAGGGATGGTGATGGTGGTGTCTGGTTCACTATCTATAAGGTATGTTACCATGAGTATTATTATGTCAGGCTGTTGCTTGACTAGTCTGTGAGACAGCTCTCCCAATTTTAGCACAAGCCCCCAGATGTTAGTAAGGAGGACTTTGCAGAGTCGACAGGGCTGAGTTTGCCATTGTCGTTTGCGGTGCCTGGGTCGATGCTGGGTGGTCCATCCGGTTTCATTCCTTTTTATTGACTTTGTAGTGGTTTGATACAACTGATTGGCTTGCAGAGTCTCGCCCTTAGCCAATTAACGCCCCACCAAACATTAACTGGCTGTGAGGCAGCCAGTATCAGCAGGAATGCATTCCTCGGCAACTCTTTGGGTGGCAGGGCAGGACACCCTGCCATCCGAAAAACCCTGCTCCAGACATTGCTTGACATGGCACAGTCAGATCTGGTGATAATGAATTAAAAGACCAGTTATAATCACAAATCACAGAATAGTTACAGCACAGAAGGAGGCCAATTGCCCATCCAGCTCTCTGCAATGGATAAGCATTAGCAAGGACACTGGGAGAACTCTTTTTCTTTCTGCAATAAATGCCAAGAGGTTTTTCATGACCATTGAACACCCACATGAAAGACAGTTCCGCTGACAATTGAGAAATCTCTCATTACTGTCCTGGACTCTCAGCATACATTATGTGCTCAACTGGAACTTGAATTTACAGACTTCTGACTTAAGAAGGGAGTGTATTATTTCTGAGCTAAACTGACACCTAGTAAATGTAAATACAAATGTAAAGTGTTTGCACTAAAATTTAGACTGGAGCTTCACTCCACTGTAGACCTTTTGGTCTTAGAATTTCGAGCAAACAGGATGCAGTACAGGCCGAGAGATTGTGAATATATTTTTTGATGCACACTGTCAAACTTTAAACCTAGCATATTGTCCCAGTTTAGACCTGAAACAACCCAGAAGGAAAAACCAGTTCAGACCAGTGCTCTTATTTCTTAGTTTTACTGGTGTTCCATTTTTAGATATACAAGGCCAGTTCAGACCAATATTCTTGTTTCCTGGTTTATTGCAGTTTTTTTCCTTCTGGGGAGCTGAACTCTGGTCTTCAGCTAGAAGTGCAAACCCAGCAAATCAGCAGGACGCACCAGGTCAACACTTCATGTTAAACCAGCAATAGATAAATCACTAGGATCGGATCAGAGGAATCCGAAGATACTGAAGGAAGTAAGGGTGGAAAGTGCCAAGGCATGGGTCATAACCTTCCAATGTTCCTTATATACTGGGGTGTTGCTGGAGGACTGGAGAATTGCAGATGTTACATCCTTGTTGAAAAAAGGGTGTAAGGATTAGCCCAGCAACTACAGGTCAGTCAGACTAACCTTGGTGGTGGGAAAGATTTTAGAAACAGTAACCCATGGCAAAATTAACAACCGCTTGGACAAACGTGGACTAATTAAGAAAACCCCTAATTTGTTAAAGGGAAATCAAGTTTAACTAACTTGATTGAGTTTTTTGATGAGGTAACAGAGAGAGTTGATGGGGGTAATATGGTTTTGTGGTGTACATGGACTTCCAAAAGGCTTTTGATAAAGGACCCCATAACAGGTTTGTTAGCAAAATTGAAGCCCATGGAATAAGGAGGTCAGTGGCATCAAGGATATGAAGTTGGCTGAATGACAGGAAAAAGAGTAGTGTTTACATTTTGCACTGGAGGAAGGTTTACAGTGGAGTTCCCCAAGGGTCTGTTTTAAGACCACTACTTGCCTTGATCTATATTGATGACCTAGGTTTGGGTGTGCAGGGCACAATTTCAAAATTCACAGATTGCACAAATTTTGAAAGTATTGTAAACTGTGAAGAGGCTAGTGATAGACTTCAAGGGCAGGGGTTTTCGCTGACCAGGCGGGCGCGTAGGAAATAGCACGTGATGACATCGGGCGAGTGTCCCAAGGCCATCACACACTCATGCGATATTTCAGTCGGCGGGCACACTCCTGACTCTCGCGCGTGCCCGCTGACAATTAAGAGGCCTATGGGGGCCATTAATTTTGTAATTACCAGAGATTTTTCATTGTCCGTCCAACGTTACGGTTGGCGGGCGGGCGAATCGACCAGGCGGCCTTTGCCTTTTTGAGGAAACCTCGACCAAGGGCGGGAATGAGGTTTCCAATATTAATTTTTAAAAAAATGTTTGGACAGAATCTTCATCATCCATATGTTTAGGCGACTGGTTCTGATGCGTGGACATTTTTTTAGGCATTTAAAAATCTTTATTTGTTACTTTTGACTTCAGCGCTTGCTCTCCTCCCACTCCCGCCCTGGCAGCGCTGAGCATGTCAGCGCACCTTTCACACTAGCTGGCCGTTAATTGGCCAGTAAGTGTGAAATCACAGTCCGGGGGCCGATCGTGGTTGGCGGTCCATTCCACGGCTGCTCCCGGATGCCCACCGATCGCGGGCGCCCACCAAACTAAAAACCCTACCTAAGAGGACCTATTCAGGCTGGTGCAATGGGTGGACGTAGATGCAATTTAATGCAGACAAGTGGGAGGTTAATCATTTCGAGTGGATGAATGAGCGGAGGCAAGGAAAAGAGGAGCAGAGGAAGAAAAAAAGGGAAGGCCCATGACAGAGCGGAGGACAGGAGTGATAAAACGACAAATGGATGAGTAGGCAAGACAAAAGGGGTTCGTATTGGGACATAGACCCCTGTTACGCTTTTCTATCAGAACGGCTGGATAGACTGAAGCCTCTGTGGGACAGCTGTGCAATTCTACAATGGTAAGTGATTGACCATATCCGGATCTCGTTTCCAGGAGCGGCACTCCATCCAATGCTCAACTCATTCCCCAACATGGTTCAAAATCTAATAATGTTCATTACCAGTCATACTTAACCACAACTTTTCCCAAAGCAAATTTTGCGAAATATATCACCAGTGCACACCTACATCCCATCCCTTCACAATTCTATTTTAGGCCTAAAGTTAAATTACATTGTCAAACATCAACAGCAACGTGCATTTTTATAGCACCTTTA
Organism: Cetorhinus maximus; assembly: GCF_964194155.1. NCBI lineage: Eukaryota > Metazoa > Chordata > Chondrichthyes > Lamniformes > Cetorhinidae > Cetorhinus > Cetorhinus maximus. The sequence continues at coordinate 124,245,480 of NC_135887.1, forward strand.
ACTAGTAAATGTTCAGGGACTTCAGAGGGGCATTATCAAACAAAATTTGACAGCGAACCACATAAGGCGATATTAGATCAGGTGTTCAAAAGCTTGTTGAAAGAGTTAGGCTTTAAGGAGCATCTTAGAGGAGAGAGAGGCAGAAAGACTTAAGGAGGGGATAAGAAATTATTTTCACTAATTAAACACCTGAGACAAGCAGGTCCATAAGCAGGCAAATACCTGGAATGGGCGGGTTGTCTTATGAGGAAAGGTTGGACAGGTTAGGCTTGTATCCGCTGGAGTTTAGAAGAGTAAGAGGCGACTTGATTGAAACATATAAGATCCTGAGGGGACTTGACAGAGTGGATGTGGAGAGGATGTTTCCTCTTGTTGGAAGAATCTAGAACTAGGGGTCGGTCTTTAAAAATAAGAGGTCGCCCATTTAAAACCAAGATGAGGCAAAATTTTTCTCTCAGAGGGTTGTGGGTCTTTGGCACTCTCTTCTTGAATAGGTGGTGGAAGCAGAGTCTTTGAATATTTTAAGGCAGAGGCGGATAGATTCTTGTTAAGCAAGGGGGTGATAGGTTATTGGGGGTAGGCGGAATGCAGATTTGAGGTTACTATCAGATCAGCCATGATCTTATTAAATGGCGGAGCAGGCTCGAGGGGCCGAATGGCCTACTCCTGCTCTTTGTTCACATGTTCGTAAGCAAATATGACCCTCATACCTTTTCCAATTCTTTCACCTTCCGACTTCCACTTCTGAATCACCATCAATCATATTGTGCTGTGGATCAGATATTGCCCCCACCCCCCACCCCCATTTCCACCCCCTCCCCCCAATAAACTACCAGGGAAACTGAATGCACAGTAAGAAATTGACCATGCCAACATATTTACAATGAATAAAATTGAAAAATTCTAACCTACTTAAAATGGCTCCTAATCCTAAATCATGACCACGATGAAGGGAATTTTTTCAGTGAGACACCACAGAAAAATTATGTTATCCAGATGCCAAAGAACATTTTACATTTTGATTCACATTTAATGCTTGGTTACATGAAATACAGCTTACCTCTTTTGAAAAAAGTTTTAAATAAGTTTCAATCTCTTGAATTCACATTCAGATTTCGCAGTCGTCTCCACTTTTTATCCATCCTTTACAATATCAGCATTGCAGTGGGCAGTGGACCTCTTCATGCTTGTTTTACAGGCTATACTTTCGATGGGCATGTCCAGTGTTCAGTGCACAAAGGAGTCAGGTAGCTCTGCCTCAAAAGCGGAATGAGTAGAAGGAACTTGGATTGAGACAGGTTTTGGGTTTGGGTTTGCTTCTGGATCGGTAATGATCATGCTGTATTCCATTTGCACAATGCCTGAACTTGTGTAATTCAAAATGATCATTAACTAGTTATTGAACTTATTTTCAGACTAAGTGGCTGGAGGACTCACTTCAACAAATGGTGAATTGTGCCTTGGGTTATCACCAGGGCTTGATTTATGGTGACCAAATGGGTCAAATTCTGTTTTTATTACATGGCATTCTAAGTTTTCCTTTTAACCAGCGTTTTGGGAACCACATTCTGCAAGTCCATCCGTTTACAATTAGGGACATTAACTTATAGTGACTAAAGCACTCAAATTCTATTTTTATTATGTGGGACCCTTGAATTTTAACTGGTGTTCTGGGACTCAAATTCCACAATTTCATCAATTTACCTTGGAAGCTTTAAATCAGTTTCAGTAATGAGACTGCAGAAGTTTGGATTTAGTCCTGCCCACCCAATAGAAACTGAGTGGGTTAAAACCATCCAGGGGACTCACCCATTGATGCCCCACATAGATCTCACTGTTTAAAATTTTAACTTGTTCCTCTGAACAGGCGAGAAGGACATCGGTTGGAAAACGAACAGGATTCCCCTGTAAATATGTAGATTGGGCATCAAGACTTGACTACTATTTTAATGGTAAGCCAAAGTTGTTGTTTATCCACCAGACCAGTGTAGGCAGTCTGTGTCCATATGCAGCAAGACTTGGACAACATTCAGGCTTAGGCTAATAAGTGGTAAGTAACACCCGTGCTAGGCAATGACCATCTCCAATAAAAGAAAATCCAACCACAGTATCACAGTATCTTTACAGTGCAGAAGGAGACCATTTGGCCCATTGAGTCTGCACTGGCCCACTGAAACAGCATTCCACCTAGTCCCACTCCCCTGCCTTATCCCCGTAACCTCGCACATTCTCCCTTTTCAGGTAACAATCCAATTCTCTTTTGAATACCTCGATTGAACCTGCCTCCACCACCCTTCTGGGAAGTTTGTTCCAGATTCCAACCACCCTCTGGGTGAAAATGTTTTCCTCACATCACATTTATTCCTTTGGCCAATTATTTTGAACATGTGCTCTCTGGTTCTTGATGTTCTCTTGAGTGGGAACAGTTTCTCACTATTTACCCTGTCCATACCCCCTCAGGATCTTGAATGCCTCTATCAAGCCTCCTCTCAGCCTTCTTTTCTCCAAGGAAAACAGTCCCAACCTCTCCAATCTATCCTCATTGTTACAATTCTTTATCCTGGGAATTATTCTGGTGAATCCTCTCTGTACTCTCTCCAATGCCTTCACATTGTTCCTCAAGTATGGTGCCCAGAACTGGAAGCAGTACTCCAGATGAGGCCTAACTGGTGTCTTATACAAGTTCAACATGATCTCTTTACTCTTGTACTCAATACCCTATTCATGTGAAGGACAAGGGCAACAGATGCTTGGCAACACCACCACCTGCAAGTATTCCCCCAAGCCACACTTCGTCCTGACTTGCAGCTATGTCGCTGTACATTCACTGTCGCTGGGTCAAAATCCTGGAGCTCCCTTCCCAACAGCACTATGGGTTCAGCTACACCATAGGGACTGCAACAGTTCAAGAAGGCAGCTCACCACCACCTTCTCAAAGGCAATTAGGGATGGGCAATAAATGCTGGCCCAGCCAGCGGCATCCACATCCTGTGAACAAATAAAGAAAGAAAGAGAAGGAAGAACCGGGTCTCCCAGGAAAAGTAAGCCTGTAAAATTGGGCTCTGTAGCCATTGGTGCCGGAGCTATGGAAGCCCCAAAGTCATAAAATGGCACACTGGGCTTATAAGGACACCTAAGTCCTTCTGAACACAAACATTTCCCAGTCTCTCACCAGTCAGAAAATATTCTGCTCTTTTATTTTTCCTACTAATATGGATAACTTAACTTAGGGAGGGAATTACAGAGCTAAGGACCTAGAGAGCTGAAAGCTGGCAATGAAGGGGTGAAGGCACAAGAGACAGGTTTTGATGAACTGATCTCGGAAGACTGTAGGGCTAGAGGAGGTTTCAGAGCCAGTGATATCAGCTGGGACGCCTATCACAGACCTCCATACAATATAGTGTACATCTGGAGTTGGAAATGGAGATCAGTAATATTCAAGGTACATTTCAGTTGCATAAAACTCTGTATCAGAAGCATTAATTCAAAAAATATACCTGACAGTGCATGATCACAATTTTCAGGACATAGCAAAGTGTTTCACTTCTAAGAAATTCCTTTGACACAGAATAACTTGTTCAGAAGGCAAAGGCTGCAGCTGTTTTTCACTCAGCAATGTCACATGAACAGCATTTAGCTGATGACTAACTAATCTATTTTTATTTGGTTCAGGGAAGCCCATTGTCCAGGTCAATAATAATATAAAGTTGCATTAAAAAGCATGGTTAACATAGTAATGCATCCCAAAGTGATTCACATGAGCATGTTTGAAATCAAAAGTAGTCTTCCTTCTTCCAACAATATTTCTATTACAATTAAAGATAGGCCTGATTAGGCCAATAAGCCCTCAGTTTATATCTCCTCTGAAAGACAGTAACTCCAACAATGCAGCACTCCCTTAGTATGACAAGAAAATGCCAGCCTACGTTATATGGGCAGAATTTTTCGTCCCTGCGTGTCTGACCCTGTCAGGAGTAAAATAGTGTGCGATATTTCACTCAAGGGTGTGCGCGGGTGCTGGAGTGGCACCCACCATTAACTAAGCGGCCACTTAAGGTCCTTAACAGTCCAATTGACTGTGATTTTCCCTTGCCCATGCGAGTTTCTGCTCGCCGCGCGGGCAAAACGGGCAGACAGGCAGCCGACGTTTTCACGAACCTTACCCAAGGACGGGTAAAAAGGGTCAGCAGCATTGCCAGTGGGAGAAGTGAGGAGTTTAGGAGATAGTTTGCTGCTGGTTGCTTATTGGTACTTGGCAGCTTCATCTCTGTTCGAGGCTTCATTCTGAGCATTCCCAGGCTTCATAATGGCTCATTGCTGTCTGCCAGGCCCCTGGAGGATTCAGACCGTGTGGACCCTTCCAGGTATCAGACAACTTTCCCTTACCTTGGTAATGGGAATTGTGGTCTCCGCTGGAGGCAGCTCCTCTGAGGAGGAAGAGAGGGGCAGAAGGGAAAGGAAGCCACGTGTCCTAATGCAGCTTCCAGGGGAGGGACCTGTGGGAGGAGAGGTGCAGGCACAAGGGGCATAGGGCCAGCAGGTAGTCCAAGGTGGAAGGGGCTGCAGAAGATGCCACTGTCCAGCTGCCAGGGTTTACATGCAGCTACCTCAATATGTCTGAGGTGAAATGCCAAAGGAGGCTCCACCTCTGAAGGGAGAGCGTGACCTCCATTTGTCAGATGATTGGGCCTGAGATCAGTTCCAACTGTGTGGGTAGACACCCCATGCCAGTGGCTCTGAAGGCCACAGTGGCCCTCAACTTCTCTGCCTCCGGCTCTTTCCAGGGCTCAGTGGGGGATCCGTGTGGAGTCTCCCAATCCGCTGTCCACTGTTGTGCCAAACTGGTGACAGAAGCTCTGTTCAGGCTGGTACTGACCTTTATTATTTACTGTATGGAGGAGTCCAGAGGGTTTGTAGTGATTGCTGTGTTCCCCTACGTACAGGGTGCAATCAACTGCACACATGTGGCCATAAAGGCGCGAGCGGGTCAGCCGGGTGCCTTTGTTAACAGGAATGGATTCCATTCCATGAACACGCAGATAATGTGGGACCACAGGTTACAGATTGTTCAAGTCTGTGCAGGGTACCCAGGCAGCTCCCATGACGCGTACATCCTGAGACACTCCCAGGTGCCGAGGCTCTTCAGTGCTCCAGCCCAACTGAATTGATGGTTGCTGGGTGACCTTGAAAAGGTGGCTCATGACGCCTCTCCGCCACCCAAGAACAGAGGCAGAGAAGCGTTACAATATGAGTCATGCCTCCACAAGGGCAGTGATAGAGAGGACCATAGGTCTTCTCAAGGTGCCTGGACCATTCAGGGGCAGCACTACAATACCCTCCAGTGCAGGTGTCACTGATCATGGTTGCATGTTGCATTCTCCACAATCTGGTACTGGTAAGGGGGGAACCACTAGAGGAAAAGGATCTTGAGGCAGCTTCACAAGCCACAGATGATGAGTCCAGCAGTGAGTCTGAAGAGGAGCACGGTGAAGAGAACACTGAGGGCCTGGAGGCAGACCTCAGAAACCTCCAGAGAGGCAGTGACGCCAGGGACACCTTGATCCAGTGTGCCTTCAACTAGGCTGCCAAAGATCAGCTTCAGACACATGCCAGGGCTGCCGCCTACATCCTGGATGTCTAAAAGGACCCTTTCATTTGGACCCAAAGAATACTCAGTGCCTGTGCAATAAAGTTCAGAGACACCTACGTCCAGCATTACATTCTGGCGTTTCCCCGCACCAATGAATAAAAAGGTGAAACATACACAGGCCATGATGACAAAAATAAAATTTATGTCATTCCGACAGTTCAATAACCTTAACAGAAACGTTTCCGATATTCAACATCAGACTAGTATGCATAAAGTAAACAAAAATGAACATTAAAACACCCGTGACCTGTCCCTCTTGTGCTCATGGTGCCTTTAACTTATGCTTCCGAGTGCTACATCTAGGTGCCCCCCTGTCACTGGCACCAGTATTGGAGACAACCTGCTGACTGTGCTGTCTTGTTGGCCTTGATGACCTTGGTGGTCATCCTCTGGCCTGTGGAGCCTGTGCGGGCCCCGCATGGGAGGGAGCAGCCAGTGCCACAGCTGGCATCTCCCCAGTCACCGCAGCCTCATCAGTTGCCACGCACACTGGCGGAGGGGCAGAGGAGCTGCTGCCGTCATCCAGAGCGCCATGAGAGGGGCCCGCAGGGTCAACAGACAGGTCGTGCGCCAATGTGAGGTCGTTCTGGACCTCCCTGCACACCATTGATGGACGGGCATCTAGCTGGGATACCTGGTGCCTCATCCATCTCCCTCACTGACGCTGACTACCTGAGGTCAGTGCCTGTGTGAGGGCTTGCAGGTCCGAGCGCAACCTCAGGAACCCCTCATTCTGTCCCTGGAGCTGCCTCTCCATGAGAGTCGACACTCTCTCAATGGAGGAGGTAGTACGCTCGGCCATGACAGTCAAAGCAGTGCCCATGCGCTGCATGGACTCCTCCATCATGGAGACCATGGCACACAAACCCTCATGGATCTCCACCAGATCCTCCCGCACATCTCGCTGGACATCCAGCATCTGCCGCCTAATGGATGACTCCAGAGGCTCATCATCAGCCTTCGATTCAGCATCGTCCTGGTCCTCAGCAGTCTTCTGACTGCCAGCGCCCTGGGCAATCTCTGAGCCTGCACCTCAAGTGGTTGTGAAGTGCCCTCACCAATGTGCAGCAAGATACTAGCCGCCACTCTAATGCCCACTGAGTTGCTGGTATCTGCGCAGAGAGCGGGTGTGATGCAGATGCAAGTGAAGCCCAGTGGTCCTCTGGTGTCAGGGTGGCCCTTCGGGGTCTGGAGAGCGAATGCCTGCTGGTGAACCTAAAAGGGAGAAGAAGGACATGTCATTAGGTAAAGTCATCACTCTGTCACTGTTCATGCCAGGCACCTGGTGAAACAACAGAGATCTGCATCATGGTGCCCTCATTTTCCAATGATCAATGGTGACTCCAGGTTCGAGGCTCACGTCAATGAAGAGACTACACTAGAAACATCAACATGGGGTTTGATTGAACCTCCCTGCTCACCATAGATGGATGAGCAGCTAACAGAGTCACTAGGTGCCTCATCCATCTCTCACATTGGCAGTCACTTGCATAGGCCAATGCCAGTGTGTGGGCTTGCAGGTCTGAACACAATCCCAGAAACCCCTGATTGAGTTTCCGGAGCTTCCACTCCATAAGAGTCGCCACTCTCTCCATGGAGGATGCTTTGCGTCTGCATGGACTCCTCCATTACAGAGACCATGGCATGCAAACTCTCAGGAATTTCTGCCAGATCTTCACGGGTATCCTGCTGGACACCCAGCATTTGCAACCTAATAGACGACTCCAGAGGCTCATCATCTGCCTGGGGCTTGGCGTTATCCTGGTCTCCAGCAAAGCTCTGATTATCGGAGCCCTGGGGACTCTCTGCCTCTGGCAGCTCCTCAAGCGAGTATGGCGTGCCTTCCCCAGTGTGTTCTACCATCTGTCCCGGAGTCCTCAAACCCACCGAGGCGCCTTTATCTGAGGCAGTGCACGGCGCAGAGACAGTTGTGGCGTGGGTGCACCTAGCTGGACATTGTTCTCTGATGTCAATGGAGGGTTTTGCGGGTCATTTAGTCATCTGGAGGATGTTCCATCTGAGGGAGGAAAAACATTTTTGAGTATCCATTCGCATTTAGGATTCAGAATACTTGCATTCTGTTAGATTCTGAATTGGAAATCCAGCTAAGATACGGCTTTTGAATAGACGAACATAAGGGATTAGTGGACTTCACCCTGTCAGTCTTACGCCCGTTGCCCTACATTTCATATATGTTCCCCCAATCTCATTGGTGTCCACTTGACTCTTGCCCTCCTCCGAAACCCCTGCCTCTTCGCGACCGGTGGATCTCGCTCCACACTCGCACGCCATTTCCAGAATCTGCTCCTCCACTGGAGTTGGCAACACCAGATCCAATACTCCATCACCAGTTCATCTTTGCTCCTGGGCATTGTGACTCCTCTTCTCCTGTAAGGACAATAGTGCTTTCATGACTTCCCCCTCTATATGCCCGAACATTGCACCCTCCTCCCCAAAATCGCTGGTTTAAGTGCCCAGCACACTGCAGGACTTCTCCCTTCCACACATGCCTGCTATCCTCTCTAGCCCCATACAGTTTTTAAGGGCATAGGGAGATGAGCTTAAGCTCATGGTTTCACAGCCAAGAGCCCCAGCAAGTGCAAATCCACACATGTGCATTTATTCAAGGTTACATAGGGCCCTAATACTCACCCTTGCAGAGTGGAGAATATCATTGACCCTTTTCTGGCACTGCATGCATATCCTTCAGGCGGCCATACCCGCCAGCTGCTGACTGGAAATGCCGCCTCTGACCAAGCCTCCTTCGTTAGGTGTGGACCGCCTCCCTCTAAAACTTTGCATCATGCCATCCTCCTTTTTTAAAATCTATTTTCATGCTATCCAATATTTCTACTCCCCCACTCCTCTACTCTGACATTAACTTTATCTTCTTGTGAAGACAGGTGAAAAGCACCATTTATAAGGAATGACGTCAGTAGGGTGCAAAGTATCGTTTCAAAATTAGTATGAGCTACCCGTTTGCCGCGCTGAATGGATTGCGCACCATGCCCGGAGGAGGCCTTGAGATGGAACAACTGGGAAATCCAACCGGAAATCGTTTGGCCCCTGACTTTGTCAGCTGAGTTTGGCCAAGGCTGGTTGTGATTTACTGGGAGCAGTTAACTTGAACTGGGGTCTGACTTGCTGAGGTCAAGCATGCTTCATTCTTGTGTGCCAGTTATCAGGTGGTCCCCATTCAAGTGTCATCAGACTCTCATACTTGTTGTTGTGTGCCCCAGAAAAATGCATTGGTCCCACGATGGCTGCGTTCCTTAGCACTCATTTAATTAGCAAAACAAGCCACAAGTCAAATTACCATGTAATCGAGCATAGCATATAATATGTTGCTGGACTAGTAATCCACAGAACTACATTAATAATCTGGAATGAGTTTAAATCCCACAAAGGCAACTGGGGAATTTTTCAATTAAGAGTCTATACCCATTGGAGTTTAGAAGAGGTGATCTTTATTGGGCATTGCTGGCTAGGCCAGCATTTATTTCCCATCCCTAACTGCCCTTGAGAAGGTGGTGGTGAGCTGCCTTCTTGAACTGCTGCAGTCCATGTGGTGTAGGTATATCCACAGTGCTGTTAGGAAGGGAGTTCCAGGATTTTGAGCCAGCGGCAGTGAAGGAACAGAGATATATTTCCAAGTCAGGTTGGTGAGTGGCTTGAAGGGGAACTTCCAGGTGGTGGTATTCCCATGTGTCTGCTGCCCTTGCCCTTCTAGATGGTAGTGGTCGTGGGTTTGGAAGGTATAGCCTAAGGAATCTTGGAGAGTTCCTGCTGTGCATCTTGTAGATGGTACACACTGCTGCCGCTGTGCGTTGGTGGTGGAGAGAATGAATGTTTCTGGATGGGGTGCCAATCAAGTGGGCTGCTTTGTCCTGAGCAGTGTCAAACTTCTTGAGTGTTGTTGGAGCTGCACTAATCCAGGCAAATGGAGAGTGTTACATCACACTCCTGACTTGTGCCTTGTAGATGGTGGACAGGTTTTGGGGAGTCAGGAGTTACTTGCCGCAGGATTCCTAGCCTCTGACCTGCTCTTGTAGACACAGTATTTGCATGGGTAGCCCAGTTCAGTTTCTGGTCAATGGTAACCCCCAGGATGTTGATAGTGAGGGGTTCAGTGATGGTAATGCCACTGAACTTCAAGGGGCGATGGTTGGATTCTCTATTGTTGGAGATGGCCATTGCCTGTCACTTGTATGGTGCGAATGTTACTTGCCACTTGTCAGCCCAAGCCTGGATATTGTCCAGGTCTAGCTGCATTTGGACATGGACTGCTTCAGTATCTGAGGAATTGTGAATGGTGCTGAACATTGTGCAATCATCAGCGAACATCCCTACTTCTGACCGTATGATGTAACGAAGGTCACTGATGAAGCAGCCGATGATGGTTGGGCCTAGGAAGTTACCCTAAGGAACTCCTGCAGTGATGTCCTGGAACTGAGATGATTGACCTACAACAACATCAGCCATCTTCCCTTGTACTAGGTATGACTTCAACCAGTGGAGAGCTTTCCCCCTGATTCTCAATGACTCCAGTTTTGCTAGGGCTCCTTGATGCCACACTCAGTCAAATGCTGCCTTGATGTCAAGGGGGGGTCACTCTCACCTCTCCTCTGGAGTTCAGCTCTTTTATCCATGTTTGACCTGATTGAAGCATATAAGATCCTAAGCGAACGTCATTGGGTCGATACTGGGGGGGATGTTTCCTCTTGTGAGGGGGATTCACTCTAGGGGATCAAGTTTAAGAAAAAGAGATCCCCCTTTTGAGACAAGATGAGGAGAATTTTTTTCTCTCAGGCCATTGTTAGTCAGTGGAATTCTCTTCCCCAGAAAACAATGGATGCTAAGTGATTGAATTGATTCAAGGCTGAGTGAGATAGATTTTTGATAGACATGGGAGTCAAGGGGGCCAGACAGGAAAGTGGAGTTGAGACCACAGCCAACTCAGCCATGGTATTATTGAATGGTGGAGCAGGCTCAAAGGGCTGAATGGCCTACTCTTGCTCCTAAGTCCCATGTTCCTATTAAATAAATATATTTGACATAAAAATATCAGTGCTAGCGACTGTAACTAACTGGATTGTTGTAAAAAGCCGTTTGGTTCACTAATGTCATTTAAGGAAAGGAATCTTCCCTGTGGCGTTGGCGTAGTGGTATTGTCACCAACCTGGTATTTCAGTAGACCCAGGGTTCAGATCCCACCATGGCAGATGGTGAAGCCAGAGTTCTGGTGATGACCATGAAACTAATACCGATTGTTGGTAAAACCCAGCCAGTTAATTAATGTCCTTTAGGGGAGGAAATCTGCTGTATTTACCTGGTCTGGCCTACACATGACTCCAAACCCACAGCAATGCAGTTGACTCCTAACTACCCTCTGAATGAGGGCAATTGGTGATGAGCAATTAACACTGGCCATTAATGGTGACACCCACATCCCATTAGCAAATTTAAAAAAAAAACTCACCTGTGAGTGAATTAAAAAATAACAGCACAACTATATGGACGCACTGCTGTTTTTAGTTTAAAGTTTGAGATACAGATATCAGATGATGATAAAATTGTGACTATAATATTATTGCACATGTTAAAAAACATCCCACGTATCAGGTTACAACAATTAACAGAAAATCACAAAGAAACTGCAAAGTAACATTAATTCTGTTATGATCCCAGCTGATGTTACTACTGGACAAGTCAGGTCCCATAGTGAAACCTGGCTTGATAGATCCTCATTTTTTTTTTTGAAACTGTGGAGTTAAGTTACTGACCAAATTCACAGGAGTCTGCTGATGAACTTTTAACACAAAGAATAAAACATGTTTTAAACAAGAAAAATTAACTATATTATACCAGACAAAAGGGTTGGAAAGGTCTCAATACAAACCCAAGAAAATGATTCAAATATTCGCCCCAGCTATACCTTTACAGACAGGCAAATTCGGAAAGATAAAACAATTTACCATATCTATCTTATGCTCTAATATTCAGGGTACGTATGCAGTACATATAAACCAATTGGCGAACCATGGTCAGACACACCACACTACAAAGTAAATGACAAATGTGACCAAAGCAGATTCCATGGATTTCTCAACAACCCACCCAGATGCTTGTCACACCATGTGCCAACCAGTCTCACAAGGGCTCCCTATCTCCAAGTTTGAAGAACTCGCCTTGGAATTCTCTCCAAAAATCGCTCCCACTCGGACAACTTCAACAAGAATCCATTCCAGGGTTTCAATTTCGCTTCCCGAGATTCTTTTCCCTTAGATCTCCGAGTACACCCATGCTTCACCTTCCAAGTATCATTTTCAGATCTTCAGCTGTGCTAAGCAGGACACCACTGCTCCGAAAGGATACCTTTGCCCTTATGGTCCGCAGCATGGAGTAACCAACCTTTGGCTGACTTCTCAGGTCTTCAGGGCTTCTCTGAATCCTACTTCACTTCAAGTCTGCTCCCCGCAGCTTTTTTTTTCAGCTTGGAACCTTTTTATCTGCTCCTCTTGTTTATACTGACTCAATGGGATCTATCTCTGATCCCTCTCATTGACCCTGTCTGGGAGTTTCTTCTGAGGCCCCTTTCTATCCCACTCCCTGGTTTGGGACTGCCTTCTTGATTTGGGACCTTCTCCCTGTCCCCCTCCCCGTGTCCTGCTCCCTGGTGCAGCTTCTCTCAAACAACACTTCAGTTCAGGTCACCTGACCTCCAATTTCGCACCATTTCACTTCTTGTCTTCGTTTTCTTCCGTGAACAGGGCTGGCTCCCAACCTAAAGATGGTGAAATCAATGGACTGCACATGTATAGCCATCCTCTGGCTGGCGCATGTATAGAAGTCTCAAGCCCCTCCAGGAACTATAGTTCCAGGCCTCCGAACTCCCAATCTCTGACTGCCAATTAAGGTAAGTATTGGAGTTAGAACATGGTCCACTCCAGGTATAAAACATCTGTATTTGTTACTCAAGAATGGCTATACTGTTTTACATACAGAACCTCTAACCTCATCAAAATGAGGATCAGGTCAGAAAAGATTAAGCAGTATAACCAACCTAGATTCATGTTCACCAAACCCTGCAGACAGTTAGACAAATGTAATCACAGAATCATATATACATACAATCCTATCATTAGAGGCTTTCTTTTGCAATATGTTAAAGTTAGCAGTGCTACTACTTTTTGTGATTAGAACTTTTCTTTTGCTCACTGAATCAGAAATTATCTCTATTTTTGCCAGCCTCCCTGTTATTCTTCTGGACAGGATGATGGCAGGCAGCATAAGTGTGGTAACATTACCAGCTGATCACAAATGGCAGCGCTCATTGATAATCAGGGGCCTGAAACACGGTTGTGATGCTTAGCTGTTAAGACAGAGTTGTGTGTACCATGGCCTACTTCTATTCAAATGCCCAGCGTGAGAAAAATGGTCTCTGTAGCCTGAGGTTAAGTGCCGAGAAAAATCTTTCATCGCGGTCAGGTCATTAGGATCAAAGAAATAGGCAAAAATAAATCTCTTTGGGGGAGTGCTATCGGAGTTGGCATCTTTCAGATGGGACATTAAACCAAGCCCTATCTGGTCTCAGGTGGGCGTACAAGACCCCTTTGCAGTATTTCAAAGAAGAGCAGAGAGGTTCGCTCCGATGTCCTGGTCAATCTTTATCCTTCAATCAACATCGTCACTAAAGATTATCTAGTCATTTATTTCACTGCTGTTTGTGGGACATTCTGTGTGCAAATTGGTTGCTCTATATTTCCTATATTTCAACAGTGGCTACATTTCAAAAGTAGTCAATATAAATGCTTTGGGACATCCTAGGGTTGCGAAAGGTGATGTATAAAATCACGTCTTTCCTAATCTTCCCTGCATGCATCTGTCATTTTGGAAATGTTAAATGTGGCGGCACATGTCTTCGGGGGTCAGAGTTCAACCTGGTCACCTAGACAATAAGGCTGCCACAGAACTGATCATTATGGAACCCATCCAATGTTCATCCAGCTGATTTCCACCAGGTTACCTTACCAGGGACAGGGTTGAAAGTTCCTCTTCCTTCGCAAGAATTCCTGTTCTCAGCAAAACACAAATGCTAAAATGTTCATTTAAAGATTAAAATTGCGAGCCGTTTATTTAGCAAGTGCCTGCGATCTCATGTCAGGCAGCTCCACTGTTGAATATGAATCCCTTTGCAGGTCCCCATCTCAGTATTCCACTACACAGCAAGCTTGGAGTGGAATCTGATTGCATCGTGATCATATTCAAATGGTGAAGGTGCACACCCAACGCTGAGAGCTCAACGTTTCAGAAATATAAAGACAGCATTCATTTAAAAACTCTTTTTTGTGCTGCTTGCCGTAGAAATGACAACGCTGGTGAGAAAAGGTTATTCATAAATTTTTTTCTTATTGACAAATTAATGCCTTGGGCAAAGTTTGTGCCTCTCACTTAGCAAGCACAACTCTGAAACAAATTTATTAAGCTCGCGTTATTATAAAAAACCTTCAAGAAAAGCCATTGGAAATACACCCATGAATAGCGAGAAATTTGAAAAACAAAAGTTGTTTTTATGCCGCTCTAAGACCCATGCTATCACCTTCGCCTGCAGGTGTGCAAGCTAAGAATAAAGTCGCTCGGACTTACTAAGGCTGGTGGCTTGTAAGAATCCTCTTTACTGGACCTTTCTAGTTACTAACCATGATGAAGCCCGAAACATTTACCTTCAGATTGCAGCTGGCATTGTGAGAGTCACCTGTTAGAAGCTACAGTTAAAGCGTACTGGATTCTTGAGGCTATTTGTGAAAATCCCATCATGCCTGTAAAAATAATTGGGCAGTGGGCACTGTACTTACAGAAAAAAGCAAAATGGAATAATGGATACTGTACCCTCACAAAATGGATTCCAGAAAGTCAGGTGACTGCTGTTTGTGGTTACTGGACAGACAGAGACAAGATGGCTGAATTTTCACGCAGATGGAGAGGCTGTGCAGACCTGAATCGGGAAGTCCCGCCCCCGAACGTAGCCCCCACCATTTTCGCAGCGGGGGGGAGGAAAGGGGTGGGTTCTACATCCATGGTTCACAGAGGCAACTGCACATGGTAAAGTGCAGCTGCCTCAATCAGATCTCATTTTCGCTAGAGAGATATCCAAAAAACAGCACGTGCACTTTTGACCTGGTAGGAGAAGGTCTAAACTTGCTGGGGCTCGTTTGAGAGGTAGGATACTCTTTTGGAAAGATAAGGTACCTTTTTGGATAAGATCCTGGAACACCTTTGGAAGAGGTCAGGTGCCCTTTGCGAAAGGTCAGGTGCCCTCAAGGATTGTTAAGAGTAGACATGAATGTGCATAAAAAGTATAAATGCTCATTGGAACAGCAAAGACAGCTGTCGAGAGAACTGTTAAAAGAACTGTCAAGTGGAGCTGTCAGAGGGAGCTGTCAAGCTGTCAAAGGATAAAATCTCCCGCCCTTTAAATATTTAAAAGAAAACTGTCTGCAGTGTTTTAAAAAATCAGCGCTTGCTATTTCACTCTGTTGAGATAAGCCTGAGGGCTACCACTATAGGATTAGTACTGCATGACTGATTTCACAGCCAATCATTATTACAGTGGGTTGCCCATCATTATAGTTTGATTGACAGCTCCAATTGCTTATAAAGCCTTTGAAGTGGGACTATGAATATAAATGCTTGTTTTTATAAGGGATTAAAGGAATTTAAATGTAGTGAATGGGTTTTTATCAATGAGAGTGTTTTTTTAAAAATAGTGAATTCATCATTAGACCCTTAAGAACTTTATCTAATCTCAGCATGGGTCCTGAGGTCTGCCTATGGTAGATAATGGGTGAGTTGACATGGAGGGTGTAAGGGAAAAAGGTGGTGGCATGGGTCAGCATGAGTTGGCAATAAGTTGGCATAGGGCCCATAAATTCCTATGTGGGTGAGTAGGGGGGAATGGGTTGGCATTCAGGGTATGGAGGAGGCATGGGGTGCATAGAGAGGCATAGGTTGGCATGGAGAGTATGAGGGGCCAGTGGGGGTGGTGGAGGGGCAAGAGGTGGCATGGGTTGGTATGGATTGGGCATGGGAAGTGTGAGGGTGTGTGAGGGGTGAGGGCTGGAGGGCTTGTTTTGTTTCATTCCTTTTTTTCATAGCTTCGGCCAAGAATTGGAACACCAAGGCATGCCTTTCACTCAGCCTGCCTTTGCACCTCCCGAGAGCCACGACTCCCATTTTCTCCCGCACCCTCCCCACATCCCCACCCCCTCCCCCTCCCAGCAGAACAAAAATCCGAACTCCTGGAGCATGTTCTCCCAGGTAAGGTTTGCGGAGCCAGGAATGATCCCAACTCTGTTCTCCCAGCCTGAGAGTGAAAATTCAGGTTTATGTCTGAGAAGTTACTTAAAAATGCAAATGAATCCACCAAGTGCAAATTGACTAACTCTCACCATTTCAAAGGAAGAGGTTTAAAGGACAATGGCTACTGGAGCTGTCAACGCAGTATGCTGCGACTTCAAGTAAAGCCATTCACTGAGGATGCTCATATTGGAATGACGATGGGGTGTCAATCATACCCACAAACCCCCTCCCACCCCACCCCCCTCACTGTGCTTTTTTCACATTGATTCTAACAAATTATGTGGACAATGGTAATGATACTGCCATTACATGATGTATACTAGCTGGACAGGGGGTTCAACACCTTAATACACCACAGGGAAGCCCAGCTGGGCAATTTGGGACCAGTAGCACAGAGGGGTCACACCCAGCAAAGGAGAAAAGAACACTGCCTCTGAAAGGCAGTGATGTCAGGCAGCAAAAAGGAGTGTAATTCACTTTACCTGAAAGATTATATTTTCTTTCACTACAGGAGCTTGGCCACAATTTCATCTGGAAAAGCCAGAAGCTTCCAATCTCCATTTGTCTTCAAAGAATGCAGAGCGAACTCTTCAGGCCTGTCCCATTTTCAACCTCAATTTTAAAAGAGTGGTTAAAAAATAAGTGACTTGTTTCTTGTTACTCTGTTAGTAATCTAAGTGCATGTTGCATCTCTAGAAATCATCTTTTCTTGTGTGTATGTGTCTGCATTTTTGGGGAGTGGGTGTTTTATTGTGTTTACATTTCAGGTGTTGTGACAATAACTTTCTTTTGATTTTAGACTTACAAGAAAGCCTCTTTGTATCTCTCCTTTAACATTACAGCACTAAAAAAAGGTAAAAACACTCCTTGATAAAAGATGAAAAGAATTATCCCACCACCTCTCCCCATCCATAACTGTCTATATAGCGCCTTTCACAACTAGGGAACATTGCAAAACATTTTACAGTCAATGAGGTACTTTTGGAAATGAAGTCAATGTTACAATATAGAAAATACAGCAGACAATCTGGGTATAGCAAGGCCCCACAAACAGCGGTGTGATAATGACAGGATAACCTATTTTTACTAATGTTGGTTGAGGGAAAAATATTGGCCAAAACATCCTGAAAGCTCCTAAGCTCTTCTTCGAATAGTGCAGTGGGACCTTTTAAAAGAGGGAAGACACCTTGGCCTCATCCACCAACAATTATGCAGTACTCCCTCAGTATTGCACGGAGGTCTCAGCCTGCTGAAGTCCTCTGGAATGAGCCTTAAACCCACAACCTTCAGACTGAGAAAGCAAGCAAGCTACACATTGAACCACAGGAAAGAGGTGTGGTTAGGATAATACACATTGTATGATATATAAGGTCTTGGAACCGGGGATTTATACTTTACTGGTTATGGTTGACCAATATTTGTTTTTTCCAGTGGCACATTAACAGTGCACAAAGGCACACCAGGATGCAATGTTTGACAAAAACAATGTCATAGGAGTTAGTTGTATCAGGAATGAAATGGTGTGGAACGCAGTCTTAACACAGCTACACTTTTATAGCATTATGCACCATCTCTACACCAATCAAATTGATTGTGCTCAGATACTGCTATATAACCTCACTTAAGGTCCATCCTCATTACCTGACCTCATAAGGATGTTGGAATCATTAAATTCTAACCCCCCGCATCCCCCATCCTACCCACTTTCCCGCATAAATTCTCAGTTCACCTGAGTCTGGCCATTTATGAATTCCCTCCACCCATTCGTACAACATTGGTGACTAGGTTGTCCGCTATCTAGGTCACATACTCTGGAGTTCCCGTATTAATTTCCTTCACTTCCCTAACTCTCTATCTTCCTTTAAGGCTCTCCTATAAAAAGAATCTCCTGATAGAGGCCTTTAAGAGTAGGAAAGGATTTGATGGGATAGACTCAGAAAAGATGTTTCCATTTGCGTGGGAGGTGAAGATGAAGGACCATAAATATACAATAATCAATAACAAGTCTAATAGGTAATTTAGGAGAAATTTCTTTACCCAGAGAATGGTTATGTGGAACTCGCTACCACAAGTATTGAGGCGAATAGCATAGATGCATTTAATAGGAAGCTAAATGAACACATGAGGGAGGGAGGATCGAAGGTTATGGTGTTAAGGTTAGATGACGTAGGATGGAAGGAGATTTGTGAGGAGCATAAATGGCAGCATAGTTCAGGTGGGCCGAATGGCCTCTTTCTGTGTTGTTCATTCTATGTAATTCTGTGTAAAAATTTTTAGTTACCACTCCCCACCTTCCCAAATTAGCTTCTCCAGTGTCTCACCACCCATTTTTGCCTTGGCAATGGACCTTGGAACATTTTTCAGCTTTAAAGCCACTAGAAATGCAAATTATTGTTGTTGTAGTGATTCATAAATATTGAGTGCCAAAGGAAAGTTGAGGGTCCTATCCCTCCCAATGAGACATTGATATGCCCCCAGCCTGTTCTGCTGGTGGAAATGGGTGTTAAAGACCCCATGGCCCCATCTGATGAATTCTTCCTGGCCAACATTGCTGCCTCAGCCAGTCTCCTCGAAACAGGAGAGCTGCCAAGTTTGCTTATGATCACTGTTGTGTGAAACACTTTGAGATGCTTTGACATAATAAGGTGCTACATAAATACAAGGGTTCTTTTTAAAACGGTGTCAAAAGTTGCTCTGAAAGGGTGATAGCCAGACTTGGTCTGGGGTAATAATCAATCAGATAGGCAGAGGGTGTGGAAGAAGGTTTTGAATGAGACCGTGTGGTGCCAGAGGGAACATACCAATGCCAAGATTTTTCCTGCTTGGACACGTTACTCACGTTATTTGTCTCTCTTAAGAGATTGAATAAATTTTGTAGCATCCATGACAGTGCTTTGGACGAGCATGATACATGGGCTGAGCTCTCTTTTCTCATTCCATGTTCTCTTATGAGCTGTCAGTTAAGAGGATGCAACATGAGCCAACAGTCAATGGGGATATTAAGGACACGGATAAAGATATAGCAGCCTGCTGCAGCCAGGATCAGCTGTTCTTCTTTAGATACTGCTCATTTTCTGGCTTCACGTTCAACTTGTGTCAGCTCAGACATGGAATATTTGTGCCGAAGCCAACTCACTCATCCAGAATTGGTTATAGTTAAGTTATTTTTACTCCTCTTCGTAGTTCTCAGCAAAGTGCTTAAAAGAAACAACACTCTGTGAAACATTTCACTATTGATATGATTAATGAGGCCAGGTCTGATTATCAAGATCTGGATGTTTCTTTAATATGTTTGCTGCTGGAAATCTCCTTCAGGCCTTCATTACCTCTAGAATCAACTTTTCCAAAGCGCTCCTGGCTGGTCTCCCACATTCTAACTTCCGTAAACTTGAGGTCATCCAGAACTCTGCTCATCATGTCTTAACTTGCTGCAAGTTCCATTCCCATATCACCCCTGTGCTCATTGACCCACACTGGCTCCCGGTCAAGCAACATCTTGACTTTTAAATTCTCATCCTTGTTTTCAAATCACTCCATGGCCTTATGCCTCCCTATCTCTGTGATCTCCCCTAGCCCCACAGCCCTCCGAGAAATCTGCGTTCCTTTAATTCTGGCCCCTTGTGCGTTGTCAAGTGTAATTGTTCCACCAGTGGCAGCCATGCCTTCCGTTGTCCAGGCCCCAAGCTCTGGAATTCCCTCCCACTACCTCTCCACCTCACTTTCCCTCTTTAAGGCATTTCTCAAAACCTACCTCTTTGACCAAGCTTTTAGTATCTGATCTAGTACCTCCTTATGTGGCTCGGTATCAAACTTTATTTTATAATGCTCGCATGAAGCACCTTGGGTCGTTTCATTATGTTACAGACGCTATATAAATTTAAGTTGTTGTTGTTGCTAACTTCTATGAGTCAAGACCAACTTTATCTCTACATGTTTAATTCGTATAAACGTAAATCAATCATAATCATTACAATTGCATCATGGTCTTAAATACATTTTGTAAAAACTATTCAGGTGCATTCAGGAACGATGAGATATCAAAAGACAGTTTTCCCAATAATATAAATTATGAGAGATAATTAAAATTTTTCATTAATTTCCATGCATTTGTTGGGTTGGCTGTAATTCGGAGTAAAAACTACCGGATACACAGCTGTATGAATAGCTTTTTCTCATTCAGAATTTTTACCCAGCTGTTGAAACGTCAACATGAAGAGTGAGTCAGTAATTTTAAAATGTGAAGATGCACCCGTGGGTAGCAAAGCATTAAAAAATCAAGCATCCCCTAAACAATATTAGGGACTGCAGCTTGCACTTTGAGATCTCAAAAGAACTGGTCACGTGAATTCTGACCACAGCTGCCGCACTGAATAAGTGCTGCTTTGGCAGAGCTCCCATCTTTTTAGATGAAGCATGTCTGTTCAGGTGGCCATAAAAGATCCTGTGGTACAATTCAAAGAGGGATGTGTTTTTCCAGTGTCCTGGACAATGTTCTTCCTTCAGCCAACATTCATCTCACTTGTCATGTGAATGGCCTTGCTGTATGTAATTACTTGTCATGTTTGCCCCTACAATAAAAACAGCAACACAGCGGAAGCAATCAATTTGATGAGAAGTGCTTTGACTTTTCCTGTGGATGTCATAAGGTGCCATGTGAATACAGTTCCTTGTTACGTAGAATTCCATCAAATGTACAACACAGAAGCAGGGCATTCAGCCCAATTGGTGCATGATCCACATGAGCCTCCCCCCACTCTTCTTCATCTAACTCTATCAGCATAACCTTTTACCCTCCTGTGTTTATCTGGCTCCCATTTGAATGTACCTATATTATTCACCTCAGTTGCTCCTTGTGGCAATAAGTTCCACATTTTAACCACTCTCCAGGCATATAAGTTTCTTCAAAACATAAGATGTGTCTGAAGGAGCTGTAAATGGCATCAACAGAATCATTGGCAGCACTTGCTGTCCAAAAAAAATAGGAGCAGTGCTTTAATAGTTATGTTAGTGGCTAGGCTTGACTAGACCCATCTTTTGTTTCTTTACCTGTTCCATTACCAACCCTCTTTTGGTTTGCCCAATTATCACTTATATTATTTAATCACTCCTGCCTCACACCCTATTACATAGCTTCTGTTTTGTTCTTCCCTCCTCCCTCCCCACTTTCCTTGCCTGGTATGTCTCTAATTTTTGCCAGTGTTGCCAAAAGTTCAATAACCTGAAATGTTAACTCTTGCTTTTCTCTCTCCACAGATGTTGCCTGACCTGCTGAGTATTTCTATTATTCTCTGTCTTTATAATGATAACCCCTAGATTTGGTCTCTCTCACGAGTAGAAACACCTTCCCTACATCTACCCTGTCAAATCCTTTCATAATCTTAAAGACCTCTATCAGGTCACCCCTCAGTCTGCTCTTTTCTCAAGGAAAGAGCCACAACTTTCCTTCTTGTGCATGCATTGCATTTAGGTGTCAGCCATCGTTCAATTGGTAGCACTCTTGCCTCTGGGTTCAAGACCCACTCCAGGACTTGAATGCAAAAGTCACAGGTGACACTCCAATGCAGGACTGAGGGAGTGCTGCACTGTCAGAGGTACTGTCTTTGGGATGAGGCATTAAACCAAGGGCTTGCTTGATCTCTCAGGTGAATGTAAAAGATCCCATTGCATTATTTCAAAAAAGAGCAGGGGTATTACTCCAGTTTCTTGATCAATGTTTATTCTTCGATCAACATCACTACAAAACAGATTATCTGGTCATTATCAAAAAGTGGGATCTTGCTGTGCGCAATCTGACTGCAACATTTCCTACATTACAACAGTGACTGCACTTCAAAGGTATTTCACTGACCGTAAAGCACTTTGAGATACTTAGTGATTGTGAAAGGCGGTATATAAATGAAAGCAAATTACTCCAGGTTAGGTGCTAGAAATCTAAAATTAGAAACAGATAATGCTGGAAAACTTCGGCAGGTCTGGAAGAATCCAGAGAGAAACAGAGTTAACATTTTGAATCTAATATGACTCCTTCGGAACTGAAGGGAGGCAAAAATAGTTTAAAGGGGTATCATCCCATGTCGGGATCGTGCTTGTGGACTGAGTGGAGGTGTTCCATCGTTTCAGCATGCTCCTGCCCCACTGAACTTATTTCTTCCCACCTTGACTCTATTTGGCTCTCCTGACCCGCATTCATGATTTTTCTGACGCCCTATGTCATTTCAACAATTTCCAGTATCCTGGCCCAAACCGCTTCCTCTTCACTATGGACATCCCATCTTTCTACACCTCCATCCCACACCAGGAGGGTCTGAGGGCTCTCAGCTTCTTCCTTGAACAGAGGCCCAAACAGTCCCCATCCACCACCACCCCCCTCTGCCTGGCTGAACTTGTTCTCTCATTGAACAATTTCTCCTTTAACTTGTCTCACTTCCTCCAAATAAAAGGTGTTGATATGGGTACCTGCATGGGCTCTAGTTCTGCCTGTCTTTCTCTGGGGCATGTGGAACACTCCTTGTTCTAGTCTTACTCGGCTCCCTCCCTCAACTCTTTTTCCGGTACATCGATGACTGCTCTCACCTGGAACAGGAATACTTCATCAACTTTGCTTCCAATTTCCACCCTTCTCTTACCTTCATATGGTCCATCTCCAATACCTCCCTTTCTTGACTTCTCTGTCTCCATTTCTAGAGATAGGCTCTCTATTAATATTCACTATAATCCCAACGACTCCCACAGCTACCTCGATGACACTTCCTGAAAAGCTACTTCCTGTCAGGACTCTATTCCGTTCTCCCAGTTTCTTCGTTTCCATCGCATCTGTTCTGATGATGCTACATTCCACACGGCACTTCTGACATGTCTTCCTTTTTCCTCACTCGAAGATTGCCCCCTGCTGTGCTCGACAGTGCCCTCAAATATGTTGGGCCCATTTCCTGCACTTCCGCTTTCACCCCTTCCCTCCTTTCCAGGACAACAATAAGGTTCCCCTTATCTTCACTTTCCATCCCAAGAGCCTCCGTATTCAAAGGATCATCCTCCGCCATTTCTGCCATCTCCAGTGTGATGCCACCCCCAACACATATCATCCCCTCCCCTGCCCTGTCAGCACTCCCAAAGGACCATTCCCTCTGTGACACCATGGTCCACTCTTCTATCAGCCCCAACACCTCATCCCCTTCCCATAGCATCTTCCCATGCAACTGCAGGAGGTGTAACACCTGTCCTTTTACCTCCTCTCTCCTCACTATCCAAGGTCCCAAACACTCCTTCCAGGTGAAGCAGTGACTCCCTTGTATTTTTTTCAATTTAGTGTACTGCTGTTGCTGCTTACAATGTGGCCTCCTCTACACTCGGGAGACCAAATGCAGACCGGGTGACCATTTTGTGGAACAACCTCCACTCAGTCTGCAGGCAGGATCCCAATCTTCTGGTTGCTTGCAATTTTAATTCACCACCTTGCTCTTACGCTCACATTTCTGTCCTCGACCTGCTGCAATGTTTCAGTGAAGCTCGATGCAAGCTGGAGAAACAGCACCTCATTCTCCGATTAGGCCCTTTACAGCCTTTTGGGCTCAGCATTGAGTTCAATAACTTCAGACCATGAGCTCGATCCTCCATTTTGATTTTTTATTTTGCCAAGGGCTAGTCTGTATCTTGTTTTTACGTTTTTACTTTCAGACAGAGCTGTCCATTATTCTGTCATGAACACTTACCCTGGACCAACGCTTTGTTTCTTTACTACAACCATTACCACTCTCTTTGCCTTTTGTTCCATGCTATCTTAGTATTTAAGCTTTCCCACTCTTTAACCTATCCCAGACCTTTCTTTTCACTCCCTTCTCCTTCCCCTTTAAACAATATAAAACCCATCATATTTCTACCTCCTTTCAGTGCTGGAGAGGAGTCATATATGACTCAAAACATTAGTGCCATATAAATGCACGTCTTCATCTTTCTCTTATTTGTGTTTCAGGCACCGACACATGGATCTCTGAAGTGAGTAGCAAACACAAAGGAAACTTGCCAGATTTGCTAAGGCTAACAGCCAGGAAGACCTGATGGTATTTTTTTCCTGTCACCGGCATTCGTGAATTGCTTTGCCAACAAATGCGAGCCGCATGAGACCCATTGCAATGGGCACCGGTGGGCCTCGCACCCCAGTAATCCCAAGATAAAAGCAGCTAAAGTGAACAAACTGGGAAAGGGCCTTTCAGCACACCCATGACCCCATGATTTTGTTTAGTGTTAACTTCCTTTGCTGGTTTATGTCACACAATTGCTTCCAGATGGGATTTCTGCTGCTATTATACATCTTGGTATGCTACTCAATTACTCAGGTCTTGGCGCACTTAAAGCTGATAAATAATATTAATCTGTCACCAATACCTTATATTTGAACTAGAGGACTGGAGCATGACTGCAAAAGGTAACCAGGCTGTAGGAAAGAATGTCAAGTATTTTTAAAAACTTGATATGTCGCTACCTGATATGCAAAACAGTAGACCCACTGTACCAACTGGTATGCTTAGAAAAGAGAGGTGCAGCCATACATTCCAACATAACATAGTTACTGTTGTCAGCAACTTACTTTACTGCACTTCTACAGTATGTTCTCTTTAAACCATAGCATACTGCAGTGCTGAAGGGTGGATAATGTAAGGAAACCTGAGCAAAAAGGAGAAAGTTCCGAACTTTGAGATTATCTTCGGATAGCCAAATTGGGCAGGGCCTATAATGGTTTCACCCAATGAGTCCAGGTTGGTTATTTAAGCACTGGAGACTTTGGCCTGAATTTTTATCCTCAAGGCAGTAGTGGGAGTCAGGAAAATTCCTGTCTCAGCCCGCCCGCCTTGGGAGAGAATGCACTCAAAGGTGGGATCTTCATTGCCGGGGGTGGGAGAGGGTGGATACGGGCTGGAGTCGGGCTAGCCGACCTGGGAGAAAGCCCAGAAGCGCCCACAGGGGCAGCCAGATGCCAAGGCAGGGCTGTTTAAAAGGCCCACTGTGGGACTTCATCCCAGTTAAAATAAAAACACCATGGCCCTCCAGCCATCAGCCCTCACACTGCCTCGCTCCCCGCACACTCTCCATGTTCCATCCATGCACCTCATGCCCCCCACACTCCCCTCCATGGACCCTCATGCCCTCCATGCCATGCAATAGCACTCCTCATACTCCCAATGGCCCCTCATGCTCTGTATGACAAGCAATGGCACTTCCATGCCCACTGACCCACTGACTGTATAGAACCAATGAACTCTATAGTGACAGTAGCTGTCCATCAAACAATGTTTTCCCTCAGGTGCCACTGTTTCAACAAGAGTAACAGATGTCTGGGCTCACAGCAAAGCCTCATTATGTATGCTTGGTTGATAGCTCTGGCTCTCTGATCTCTGCTGTCAATTTTGCAATGTTTATTTACACAAGCTTAAGTGGTTTCTTGTGATTCTGTTATTGATGCTTTAAATGGCCTGAATGATTGATACTTTTATTGCCTTGTAGTGAAATGACTTTTTTTCAACATAGTGGAAAGCAATGAATGAATTAAATTTTTTGAAAGCTTTTTGTTTTTATACACCCTTCTATTATTATAGGGTTCATCAGTTCTACACAGTGTATCATGGGTCAATGGTCTGGAAGTGTCATAGTTTGGCATAGAAGGATTGAGGAGGACCTTTTGAACGCACCTTTTAAAGGTCTCATGAGGCACACTAGAGTTCACGACTCCCCTGACGGGCTGTGAATCATGTCTCTTTAAAAACCTGGCCCAACTCCATGAAAATTGCGGAGGAGTGGGACATGCCTACCTCCGCAATGGAGCCAGCCAGGTAGGGAGTGCTGTGTATGGGCTTGTGGAAGGATCCTGCCCGCACGCCCAAAAATTCAACAGCTTGGGAATGGGGTCCGGAATCCCAGAATCGGAACCCACCCATCATTTTTAATGGGCTCCCCAGTCACCCTGACTCGCTGAAAATTTAGCCCTTTACCTGAGCCAGTTTAATCCAGTCCTCACCTGTGCACTAGTCAGCAGAGTCAGTGGATAACAGGAGCAATATCCACCCCCTTCCCTCTCTCCATCAAGAGACCCGGTCTGATTAGCGTGATCTAGATGTTTCTTTAATATTTTTTCTGCTGAGTCTCTCATTAATGCCTTCATTACCTCTAGACTCAACTATTCCAATGCACTCTGGCTGGTCTCTCACATCCTACCTCTGTAAACTTCAGGTCAGCCAGAACTCTGCTGATATGTCTTAACTCACAGCAAGTCCTGTTCCCCCATCAACCCAGGGTTACATATTGGCTTGCAGTCAGGCAACGTCTTGACTTTGAGTCCAATTATTGTGCTTCTTCCACCTCCCCCACTAAAATTAGCTAGCTCAGGGCAGATCCTGGAATCAGCTGTTGACAGCGCTCTGTTGGTGGCACTCACAACTTTGCATTCGAAAGTTGTGGGTTCAAGTGCCACTCCAGGACAAAAATCAAGGTTGATGTTCCAGCCCAGGGCTGAGGGAGTGCAACACTGTCAGAACTGCTGTTAAGCCCTCTCAGGTGGACATAAAAGATCTGACGGCATTGCTTAGAGGAAGAGCAGGGGAGTTATGCTGAGTATTCTGGCCAATATTTATCCTTCAATCAATATCATAAGAGCAGAATAGTATGATCGCACTTCTGTTTGAGGGATCTTGCTGTGCTCAAATAGGCAACCGTGTTTCCACCATTATAGCGGTGACCACACTCCAAAAGTACTTCATTTGCCGTAGGTGCTTTGGAGCATCAGTTAATCATGAAAGGCGCTAGATAAATGCAAGTTCTTTTCTTCTTGGGCTGTGTCGTCTGGATTCCACACTTACACATAGAAACACAGGGACAGGAGGAAGCTGTTCAGCTCCTGGAGCCTGCTCCGCTAATTCAATTAGATGATGGCTGGTTTGTATCTCAACCCCTATTAGCTGCCTTAGCCCCATGTCTCTTGATACACTTATCCAACAAAAAGTATCTTGAAATTTGAATGCACTCAGTCTCCATAGCCTTATGAGGTGAGACAATTTCAAATGTCAACTGCCTTTGTGTGAAAATGTTCTCCCTGATTCCCCACCTAAATGGCCTAGGTCTAATTTTAAGATTATGTCCTCTTACTCTTGATCCCTCCACCAGAGGATATCATTTCTCTGAATCTTTATAACTTATATTTAGTGGTCTAGGAATTTCTAAATTAATGCCTGGTTATACAGGGCAGACATTAAATGAATGAGAAGTTTATCATTTGCTAATTGTTACAATTCTTATAGCAAATTATACTCATCAAAAGAGACAGTTAACTGAAATGTGGTAAGCTTGACCAACACTCTTAGCGTCAGCTAGGCTCAGTTGATCGCATTCTCCCCTCTTAATAAGAAGGTTGTGGGTTCGACCCCCTCCCACTCTATGACTTGAATGCATAATGTGAACTAGTGTCCCAGTATGGCACTGAGGGGATGCTGCATTGTCAGAGGTTCAGTTAAACAAAGCTACCACTGTCCCCTCTAAGTTTTCCTGGCATGCAGCAACTTAAAAGTTCCCAGGCAGGCTGGGCTCAAGTCAGCCTCTTTAAGTCATGGTGTGGCCAGGCAAAAAAACTTAAAGGGTCGAGCATATTAACGAATCAGGCATGCAGGACAGAATAAATTAAAGGGTATGTTACAAGGTACCCCGGTCAAGTTATTTTAGTAAAAAATCCCAGAGTACTAATTGGAAGAAAGCACCGGGTTCTCCTATTTTGCAGCATTTTGTATTATCGCAGTACCATGTTTGCATTTGCCACAGCAGTGACTGTACTTCAAACTTTATCTATTTCGGGTAAAATGATTCAGCATCATCCACTCGTGCAGCAGTCACACTCTGTATTTAATAAGCCACACAATGTCCCCTTTCAAAAAATTTTAGATGCATCACTTAATTTCTACCATATAATTAGTAATCCAGCAGCGCTTTGATGTCTGCCCAAATTAGAGGCAAAAAGACATTGGGTGAGGATGAAACACAACGTGGTGTAGAAACAAAAATAAAAATACCCGGAAAAACACAGCAGGTCTGGCAGCATCTGCGGAGAGGGACACAGTTAACGTTTCGAGTCCGTGTGACTCTTGGGAAGAGTCACACGGACTTGAAACGTTAACTGTGTTCCTCTCCGCAGATGATGCCAGACCTGCTGTGTTTTTCCAGGTATTTTTATTTTTGTTTTGGATTTCCAGCATCCGCAGTTTTTTGCTTTTATCGTGGTGTAGAAACAATTAGTTGTTCAACAGGCTGAAAACCAGAGCACAGAGCAATGTCGGTTTTACCATACATCAGGCTGAAGAGATCACCTCAATCAATGTAAATATGATCCCAGCATTTTAAACTAAATTTACCTCTATTGTAACCTGACATTGCGGTAAAAATTTTAATGACATGTTCAGCACTACCTGACAGATGTACATGTCCAGACAACAGCCCATACACTTTCAAAACTGTTTCATGCAATCCTCTAGCCACTATTTATAAATCAACTGTGGGAACCATCAATTCTTGATAGGAAGGGTGTAACTAAAAACCATTGCAAATATGGTACAGAGAGAACAATTTGCATGGGGAAAGGCTTGAGTGTCCTTCACCTTTGAACAGTGATGAGGGTGAGGTTTTAACTCATTCAGAACCCAACTACTCACACAGAGTTAAAATCAGGGCCCCTGAGATTCATATCCAGCTCAAATCACCTTCTTTGGTAAAAGCTTATTCCAGTAAAGTCCCTCTGTTCACAGGGGTTACGTTCCCGCGAAAACTCGCAAATTGCGAACTCGCGAACAACAAACATGTTTTACAATGGGAGTCAAATATATAGGTTCCCGCCAACGTAAAATTTGACATGTATAAAGGATCAAAGGAAGTAAAAACAATTTTCTGGCCCTGTTGGCGTCGGGCGTCATGATGGTTGGGGTGGGGGAGTGGGGAGCAATATGGCGAGAAGGCCAAAAATCGGTTTCACACCGGCGTGAATGCACTGTGGGATCATCCGATGGCATCTGCACTGGAAGAACACCAATCCCGCTCCCAACAGCTCTGCGTGATGTTTCTCCGCCTTCTGCTGACTCTCCACAATGAGTTGGAAGGCCGAATGCAGAGGCTTGTTATCTGACTCGGACCTCATAGATGCCTCTCCCCCAGCAACTCCCCAAGTGCCAGGGAGCTCGGCTGAACCTACTTCCTCCTGCTGCGGACACGTGTGTGTGCGGTGACCACCAGATTGTGAACCTGAGCCTGCTCTAGAACTAGGTCCCACCGAGGTGTGTCCCTGCGCTGGTGCAGGATGTGGGTAAGCACTGTGACGAGTCTTCCAGGCTGCTTACTCCAGCTCTTCAATGGAGGAGGTGTCCTCTTGGCTGGAGGTGAGGATGTGGATGGAGCTGAGGGACTGGCTGGCTGAGGGTGTCAGTTGCTTGACAGAGCTCCCTGTGAACCTAAGTAGAGATAATTAGTGCATGGCAGCAGAGTCAAAAGCAGGAGAGAGAGCACTCACAGTTGCGTTGAGAAAGGGTCGATGGCGTGCAGGATCCTCATGTGACTGTTTGCCACTGACCTCACCATCGCCACAGGCACGGTCCACGTCCTCACGAGTTAGTGCAATGGCACGCTCCTCAAAGTGAGAGAGGGGCCTAATGTGGGCAACTCCATGCCCGGTCTGCGACCTCTCCCTGTCATTGAGAACCAGTTTCTCCTGCATGAAAAGAGATGAGGAGAGTGTGAGCAGGACACATGGCACTGCGTGGAATGTTTG
The DNA here is from genome assembly GCF_964194155.1 of Cetorhinus maximus. Classification (NCBI taxonomy): domain Eukaryota; kingdom Metazoa; phylum Chordata; class Chondrichthyes; order Lamniformes; family Cetorhinidae; genus Cetorhinus; species Cetorhinus maximus. Next base: position 124,275,278 of record NC_135887.1, read on the forward strand.
TGTGGTGAGCGGAGCCATGGATGGGATGAGGACGCGAACACCAGAGGAGATGAGCCTGATGGAGATGTGAGGGTGTGTGTGAGAGTTAGTGGTGTTGTCCCTTGATGTGTGAGTTGTGGATGTGTGATGGGTTTGAGTGTGTGTGAATTGAGAGTGATAGGGTGGTTGACTTACCCTGGTGAAACATTCATCCTCTTCCTGCACTGGATAGCTGACCTCCTCTGTGCTCTGGTGGCGCTGACCACCGCTGCCACCGCCTCCCAGGCCAGATTGGTGACTCTGGCGGACTCTCTAACCTCCAGCGGCCAGAGCGGGGGTAGAGGATATCATGGCGGCCTCCCACTGCATCCAACAGGCACCCCAGAGAGGCGTCACTAAATTTGGGGGCTGCCGCCTTCTTTGCTTTCGAGGCCATCTGTCGCCTGGAGCAGGCCTGGTCTGTAGACATGAACATAGGAACGCACTCTGGTGCGTTTTAAATATGGTGCTCAGAGCGAGGAAACATTGAGGTCACAGCGTACTGGGCAAATCCGAGCTCACCCACCAGTGACCCGGCACGTTCCCCATGAATACATAATTCATGAGGCGGGATGCACCAGGAATGAGATGATACAGTGTGAAAAGTCGCCATTGTGGCTGGCTTTCTCCCACCCCCTCCCACACTTTGTGCAAATCTGGGATGATTCCGCCCTATTGCTGTTAATAAATTTCATGAGAAGTTTACTGGAGAAATTGTTTAATAAAACAAGAAAAGGGTTTGTCGCACTTATAGTACTTTACTTGAGAGCGGAGGTGGACTATAATCGGGGTCACGGGGAGTTCTTGCTGCTGGGCCCACGGGGGGTTCTTGTTATCGGGGCCCTTGTGCGGGAGGAGGTTCTTGTTGCTGGGACCAAGGGGATGGGGGGGTGGGGGAGGAGGCTGGCTGCAGGAAATACGTCATGGACACCTTCATTTTTGAAACATTTTATTTAGGTAGCTTTTCTTTTATTCAGCATTTTCTAAAGATGGCTTCTTTTTTTTGTTTTTAAAACCACAGATAAGTGAATTTGGGCCTTCAGTGGGTGACTTTTGCGTGGATAAGCAAATTCGGAAAGAGGAAGTTACGCAGGGTGGGACTTTGCTGTATTTCGAATCCAGTTCTAGCATCTTTGATAGATTGAAACATTTCAACTGAAAAGAATTAATAAAATAGTCACCTTGTGCTCCTCTCAGTAGTGTTGTGGGTTCAAGCCCCACTCCAAAGATCTGAACACATCGTCTCATCTCATGCTCCAGTGAAGTACTGAGGGGGTGTTACACTGCCATAGGTGCTGTCTTTTAGGATGTCTGTTAAGTTGAGATCCTGCCTTTTCGAAGAAGAGCAGTGGAGTTTTCCTGGTGTCCTGGCCGACATATATCTCTCACCCAACAGCCCTGGAACAGGTGACCTGTTCATTTATTTCAATGTCATTGGTGGGACTTTGCTGGGCGCAATTTGGCTGCCATACTTCCTATGTGACAACAGTGACTGCACCTCAGAAAGTACTTCATTGCCTGCAAAGTGTTTAGGGAGAGACTGAGGTGGTGAAAGTTGCTTCATCAATGCAGGTGCTCCCACTTCCCTCCATGTCACCAAAATGAAGAAAGAAAGCAATGGAGAAAAGGAATGAAATGCCGACTTTGTTGACCACCCAGCCATATCATTGAGAAATGTCTCAAACAATTTAACACGCTGTAAATTATACTAATGTTTAAATGTCCAATAGAAAAATGCTAAAGGGAGTTAGTGTATTAATAAAGGACTAAAAATGTCACATCCTGCACAAGACACTGGTACATTACAGCCGAAAGGCAACTTTTTTTTATTCTTTCACAGGATGTAGGCGTCGCTGGCTAGGCCAGCATTTATTGCCCATCCCTTATTACCCTTGAGAAGGTGGTGGTGAGCCACCTCCTTGAACCGCTGCAGTCCATGTGGTGTAGGTACACCCACAGTGCTGTTAGGAAGGGAGCTCCAAACATTTGCCACAGCGACAGTGAAGGAACGGTATAATGAACTTACTGTACCGGACAGGTTTCTTACTTGAAACAGATAACTTTATAACAGAGCTCGTTTAGTAGCTACACGCTTGAACTAGGTCCATGGTGAGAAAGCCTGACCCCTAAGATTACCCGGGCTTAGGGCTCATTCGTCAGTACAATCACATGACCCCTCGAGGCAGTAGGAAAGGCTATACCTGCAATAACTACATTTCCTCCCCCTTTAGTTTTTTTACACCTGCTACTTACAAAGAATACTTTAATCCACAACATATACATTATATGCACAGGTCAAGTGATTAACGATTGAGTCTCTGAGGTAGTTTTCTAATTCGGTTAGGGCGGTGTAGCTCTACCACTTGAGCTTCTCCCACTGGATCAGCACAGTTAGGAACTGCAGCACCTGGTGCATCATTAGAAAGTGGCAGTTCAGGGTTAGGCCATTCAACAGAGGCATCAGGTATGTCTATTCTAGGTCGACCTGTCACCTCCGGGATTAAAGATTCAACATTAATTACAGGCGGAATAGCTGGTTGTTTGAAATTTTCCCTACTCCTTGGATGATCCACATGTTTTCGAGCAATTCGTCTTCCACTTCCACTTGAATGACAAGGGTCCAGTTTCTGAGGCAATTACACCAGGAACCCAAGAAGGTCCATTTCTAAAATTCTGCATGAAAACTGCATCTCCCACAGTAAATCTTTGAGCTTTGCTATGAATATCGTGATTCAATTCCTGACTACTCTGGTTCTTCTCTACCTTCCCCTTGAAGTTTGGAAACACCAGACTTAACCTTGTACGAAGGCAGCGTTTCATCAGTATTTCAGATGGTGTTGAACCTGTAATTGCATGAGGAATTGTACGATAATTGAGAAGAAAATGTGAAAGTCGAGTTTCTAAAGTGCCTTTGGATAACTTCTTCATTCCTGATTTGAAAGTTTGCACTGCTCTTTCGGCTAACCCATTTATTGAGGGATGATATGGTGCTGTTTTAATATGCTTAATTCCGCTTAAACTCATGAATCTCTGAAATTCTGTATTAATGAAGACAGTAGTTATCTGAAACAATGACTTCTGGTAGGCCATGTACACTAAAACATTGGCGCAGCTTTTCAATAGTTGCACACAATGACAGTGATCTAACTTCATACACATCCATCCACTTAGGATGCACATTGATGATCAATAAAAGCATGGTACCTAAAGATGGACCTACATAGTCTATGTGTAGTCTAACCCAGGGTCAACCAGGCCACTTCCATGGATGCAGTGGAGCTGAAACCGGCAACTTCTGTTGCTGCTGACACTGGACACAGTGCTTGACCACGATTTCAACGTCACTGTCTATGCCTGGTCACCGGACATAGCTTTGGGCAAGCATCTTCATTTGCAAAATGCCTGGATGCGCATTGTGAAGCTCTGTCAAGAGTGGTTCTCTTCCCTGCAAAGGGACAACGACTCTTGATCCCCACAACAAGGTTCTATCTTGACAACTTAACTCTGTTTTACAGGCATGGAATGGTCTCATCTCTTCAGACACTGGTGAATTCAACCATCCTTGCAATACAAGGTCTCAGACTTTTGACAAAATTGGATCCCTGTTTGTCCAATTCCTTATTCGCACAGACTGGCGAAGGGTCCAAGAAATTCAGCACAAGTACAACCTCTTGTGGGACTGGAGCATGTACAATGCTATCTGTCCCTCTCAGCACTCTCCATTGCTAGCGCTATTTCCATGACGTGTTTCAAATCAAAGTTAACTTCTGCAAGTAAACGGCACTGAATGCCCTTGTCGTGAATGCCACAAACCAACCGGTCCCGCAACATGTCATTGAGTGTGTCTCCGAAGTCACAGTGCTCAGTCAACTGTTTCATCTTTGCTATCTGAGTTGCGATGGACTCTCCCAGGGCCCTTACTCTGGAGTTAAACTTAAATCTCTGCATATTTACCAATGGCTTTGGCTGAAAATGCGTCTTCACAAGATCTGCCAATTCATTAAAAGATTTAGAATTGGGCATGTTAGGGACCATCAGATTGCGGATGAGGTTATATGTCTTGCTACCACAGATATTTAAAAGGATTGCTTTCTGCTTCTCCTCTGCTGTTATTGCATTTGCCACAAAATAAAAACCTAGGCGGTCTATGTACTGGCTCCAGTCTTCCATGGACAAGTTATAAGGGTCGATTCTGCCGAAGAGGGCATGACTGATGAGTATACTTTTCTTTCTGTCCTTAAAAATTGATGCACTCACATTCACGAGGCAAGGTGTAGCATCAGAGCTATTTATCCTCGTTGCCAATTGTAGTGAACTTGATGTACCGGACAGGTTTCTTACTTGAAACAGATAATTTCATTACAGAACTCGTTTAGAAGCTACATGCTTGAACCAGGCCCATGACTAGAAAGTTCCGCCCCTAAGATTACCCACGCTTAGGTCTCATTTGTCAGTACAATCACGTGACCTCTAAAGGCAGTAGGAAAGGTTATACCTACAATCACTACAACTGGCGATACAGTTCCAAGTCAGGATGGTGTGTGGTTTGGAGGGGAACTTGCAGGTGGTGGTGTACCCATTTATCTGCTGTCCTTGTCCTCCTAGACATTAGAGGCCGGGGGTTTGGAAGGTTTGGTCTAAAGAGCCTTGATGAGTGGCTGCAGTGCATCTAGTAGATTGCACACACTGTGCCACTGTGCGTTGGAGGTGGAGGGAGTGAATGTTGAATGTGTTGGATGGGGCTGCATTGTCCTGGATGGTGTCGAGCTTCTTGAGTGCTGTTGGAGCTGCATTCATCCAAACAAGTGGAGAGTGTTCCATCACACTCCTGACTTGAGCCTTGCAGATGATGGACAGGCTTTGGAGAGTCAGGAGGTGAGTTGCACGCCAAGTTCCGAGTCCCTGACCTGCTCTTGTAGCCACAGTGCTTATATGGCTGGTCCAGTTCAGTCTCTGGTAACCCCCAGGATGTTAATAGTGGGGGGTTCAGCAATGGCAATGCCATCGAATGTCAAAGGAAGATGTTTGGATTCTCTCTTGTTGGAGATGGTCATTGTCTGGCACTTCTGTAGCACGAATGTAACTTGCCACTTATCAGCCCAAGCCTGAGTGTTGTCCAGGTCTTCCTGCATATGGACACGGACTACTTCAGCATCTGAGGAGTCACAAATGGTGCAGAAAATTGTGCAATGATCAGCAAACATCCCCATTATTGACCTTATAATGGAGGGAAGGTGTTGGAGGGAAGGTCATTGATGAAGCAGCTGAAGATGGTTGGGCCTAGGAACTATCTTGAGAAACTCCTGCAGCAACGTCCTGGAACTGAGATGATTGGCCTCCAACAACCAAAGCCATCTTCCTTTGTGCCAGATATGACTCCAACCAGTGGAGAGTTTTCCCCCTGATTCCCATTGGCTCCAGTTTTGCTAGGCTCCTTAATGCCACGCTCAGTCAAATATGGCCTTGATGTCAAGGGCAGTCACTCTCACCCCACCTCTGGAGTTCAGCTCTTTCGTGCACGTTTGAACCAAGGCTGTAATGAGGTCAGGAGCTGAGTAGCCAGGAACCCAGACTGAGCATCAGTGAGCAGGTTATTGCTGAGTAGGTGCCATTCGATAGAGATGTCTACAACACCTTTCTTCACTTTACTGATGATCGAGAGTAAATTGATAGGGCGGTAATTGGCAAGTTTGGATTTGTCCTGCTTGTGTACAGGACATACCTGGGTAATTTTCCACATTGTCGGGTAGACGGCAGCATTGTAGCTGTACTGGAACAGCTTGGTTAACAGCACAGCTAGTTCTGGAGCACAAGTCTTCTGTACAATTGCCGGAATTTTGTCAAGTCCTTAGCCTTTGCTGTATCCAGTGCCTTCTTGATATAACGTGGAGTGAATCGAATTGGTGGAAGATTGATATCTGTGATGCTGGGGACATCAAGAAGAGGCCGAGATAGGTCATCCACTCAGCACTTCTGGCTGAAGATGGTTGTAAATGCTTCAACCTTGTCTTCTGCACTGATGTTCTGGGCTCCCCATCATTGAGAATGAGAATATTTGTGGAGCCTCCTCTTCCAATTAGTTGCTTAATTGTCCACCATTGTTGGATCCTCATTAGTTTGATTGGACTTATGGATCCGGGTTGCACGTTTGTTTTGGGATGGCCAAGTTGGTACCATACACAGAGTGGATGAGCAAACCATTCTTAGGTAGAAGACAATCTATTTATTTACAAAGGAACTCAGCAGCTACACTTGTGTTCTAACAACTCAAACCCTATCTCTACACTACAGACTCCAACTATAGGCTACTTACTACTGACTACTTAAGTAGGCCACGTTATTCCACTATTGGATACTAAGATCATGCGATCTTCCATTATAACATTCTTCTTAAAGATTACCACAACCACCATTCACAACTAGATGTGGAAAGACTGTAGAGCTTAGATCCCATCTGTTGGTTGTTGGATCACTTAGCTCTGTCTAGCGCATGCTGCTTCTGCTGCTTGGCACGCAAGTAGTCCTATGTTGTAGCTTCACCAGAATGCCACCTCATTTTCAGGTATGCCTGGTGCTGCTCCTGGTATGCCCTCCTGCACTCTTCATTGAACTAGCGTTGATCGCCCAGCTTGATGGTAATAGTAGAGTGGGCCTTGAGGTTACAGATTGTGGTTGCGTACAATTCTGCTGCTGTTAATGGCCCACAGCACCCCATGAATTCCCAGCCTTGAGCTGCTAGATCTGTTCAAAATCTATACCATTTAGCATGGTGGTAGCGCTGCACAACATGATGGAGAGTATCCTCAATGTGAAGACGGGACTTTGTCTCCAAAAGGACTGTGCAGTGGTCACTTCTACTAATACTGTCATGGATGAATGCATCTGCAACAGGTAGATTTGCAAGGATGAGGTCATGTAGGTTTTTCACTCTTGTTAGCTCCCTCACCACCTGCCACAGACTAGCAGCTATGTCCTATGTGGTGCCACCAAACTGAATGGATATTGAAGTTCCCCACCCAGAGTACATTCTGTGCCCTTGCCACTCTCAGTTGCCCATCTTTGGCCTGATGCCATGAGACTTTCATGGGGTTCAGTGGTCAATGTTGAGGACCCCCAGGGTTACTCCCCCCTCCCTCTAATGCATACCACTGTGCCACCACATCTGGCATGATTCCATGAGTATATCTGTATCAGTCTGTTTCTTGACTAGTCTGTGGGACAGCTATCCCAATTTTGGCACAAGCCCCCATGGTGCTAGTAAGGGGGACTTTGCAGGGTCACAGGGCTGAGTGTCCTTTCCAGTGCCTAGGTCAACATTAGATAGTCCATCTGGTTTCATTCCTTCTTTTTAGGCTTCATAGTGATTTGTGATTTGACACAACTGAGTGAATGAATGAATTTGCTGTCACATGCAGGCCAGACCAGGTAAGGACATTAGTGGACCAGATGGCCTTTTATGGCAATGACTTCATGGTCACCATGACTGAAACTAGCTTTATAATTCCAGATTTTATTAATTGAATTTAAATTCCACCAGCTGCTATGGTGGGATTTGAACCCATGTCCCCAGAGCATTAGCCTGGGCCTCAGGATTACTGGTTCAGTGACATTACCACTGTACCACCACCTCCCCACTGTTGACAATTAAATCAATTTAATCTGCACCATTTGTGATGTCACACAGAACAGTTGCTACAGGAACTTCCTCAGCTGTTTCAACAAATTGGAGTGAACTGTGTAGAAATCCTGCAATTGGCTAACATAATCTCGCGAAGCCACTGCTGTAGTCACCAAGAACATTATTAAGTTGTTTAACGATGCCTTCCAATTATATAAATATTCTGCCTGGAAGTGGGTGACGAATTACAACTATTTATGCAAGGCTATGCCTCAGATTTTAGTGGGACTGCCTGCAACAAGAAAAAGCCCGCTTTTCAAATTCTCTTCAAAGTTTATCATTAAAATAAGAAGCTTCCAAATATACCTAGCGCAATGATCTTGTTTTCATTCTTCAAGGTGACTTGAGGTGTTTAGTAGGGTTCCGGTGGGTATGTGGGTGACTGCTAAGGCCAATCTGTGCCCGGAAGGTTCTGCTGTGAACACCGCAGACGACTTAGTTTTGGATGGGTTGTCGGCTCGGGATTCCCTCTCCTTGTGTTTTCTTTCTGCCTCTGAGATGCACTTGCTTTCAAAGGAGGCTGCACCGATTTTCATTTAGTTGCATCAAGTGCAGCGATCCTGGGTTAGCTTCTGCCAGGACTCAAGGTTGATATCAGAACTCCTAAGTGAAGACTTCAGAGTGTCCTTGTAACACTTCCTTTGACCACCATGACAAGCGCACCCTAGATTCAAGATCCCCAAAGGCAAACTGTCCGTGCATTACATTTATGACAACTCAATTACTTTCAGGTGACCACTATTTTTCCACTCAGTCCAGTTAGCCACTCATCCATCCTCAAGTAGTTTACTTGGGGCACTAGCAAAGTTTCTGACTGATACTGAATGGGAATTTGCCAATGACTAATTCAAAGTGAAAATATGAACAATATGGTCATATGGAATCATGCAGTGATTGATAAAATGCTGCATAAAGCTTTCGTTGATCAACCAGACTGCAAGTTGGGCAGTTTATGCAAAGAATTCATCCCATACAGTTGTAGATATAGTCTTTATCAATTAATCTATTGACACAATTCCAAATTGTCTCTTGTTCTGTGTGATAGGTCTCCTTCTCTAGAATTTATTCACATTTTTCTGCATTTTTCAATGCTTGACATGCAGGGAGATGGACTTTCACCAAGATTGAGGTCTCACAGAAAATTGAGAGAGCACTGACCACAGAGCATATAGCTAACTGAGACACAGTTTAATTCAAGAGTAATCTTAAAGATCTTTTTAACTCTTTTGGCCACATATTCATGGGAGCATATGTCAATCAGCATAAAAGCTTCATTTCCATAGGGCAATGCTTTTCAGAGAGAAGTATTTCGGAAACTGCCCAAGGAGACAGCAGATGCTGAAGGAAAACTATGGAAACCAAACAAATGTATCTATGTCCTGAATGATACCTCCAGGATATAGTATTTTTCCAGTAAGATGTTTTACTGAAAATGGGTTACATTCAACTAAAAGAAAATTTTGCGATGTTTTATTGGTATCATGATGGAAAATTTTCAGGCTTCATGATGCTTGTTAGCGGTTTATTACACAGTGGTGCTGAGGAATATGAGAGATGTGTTATTAATAACATTAGAGTAGATTTTAAAATCGAGAGTCAAGCTTGCAGGGCTTTCAAGCATAGTCGTTTAGATATTAAGCGAAGGAGGTCTGGAATAACTTTAACAACCCTATCTAGAGAGTGTTAGTCCTATCCCTATTGTTATGGGCAGGGAGGGGTTTAATATAGGAACAGCTCTGATTTCTCCTCTCAACACCCATCCATAAACAGAAAGGTGTTTCTCATTTTAGATTTCCCCCTTTATAAGTGGTGGCATATTTTCCCCAACCCCTCGGTTTTTGGAATGATTCAACCCTCTATTAATAACCCCACAGCAAACTCGAGATAGAGTAAAATCAAAGGGTTAGTTTATTTTACACACACTCAAAACACAGGGAGGGAGGGTGTCGCTACGTAACCCTGTACATTCACACAATAAAAGAGGGATTGGGGAAAGAAAGAGGTACAGAGCAAAGACAAAATAAGAATCATTGTTTCACCATAGAGCCGTAGAACTATAACCATAGAAAAGTTACAGTGCAGAAAGTGGCCATTCAGCCCAACATGTCTGCTTTGGCAAAAAAGAGAAGAAAGAAACCAGCTGGTTAAATTCCCATTCCCCAGCACTTAGTCCATAGCCTCGCAGGTTACAGCACTTCAGATGAAGATCCAGGTACCTTTTAAATGAGTTGAGCATTTCAACCTTCAACCACCAACTTATGCAGTGAATTCCAGATGCCCACCATCCTCTGGGTGAAAAGGTATTTCCTCATGTCCCGTCTAATGTTTCTACCAATCACCTTAAATCTATGCCCCTGGTAATTGACCCCTCAGCTAGGGGAAACAAGTCTTTCCTGTCTACCCTGTCTAGGTCCTCGTAATTTTGTACACCTCAATTAGGTCATCCCTTAGCCTCCTCTGTTCTAAGGAAAACAGCCCGAGCCTATCCAATTTCTCCTAATAGCTGCCATTTTCAAGCCCTGGTAACATTCTTGTAAATCTCCTCTGCACTCTCTCCAGAGCAATTATGTCCTTCCTGTAATGTGGTGACCAGAACTGTACACAAAATTCCAGCTGTGGCCTAACCAACATTTTATTCAGTTCCATCATTACATCCCTGCTTTTGTATCCATTACCTCACCTAATAAAGGAAAGTATTCCACATGCTTTCTTGACCACTTTGTCCACCTGTCCTGCCACATTCAAGGGCCTGTGTACATGTACTCCAAGGTCTGTCACCTCCTCAACCCCTCTCAATAACTTCCCATGTATTGAGTATTCCCTTGCTTTGTGTGCCCTCCCCAAATGCATTACCTCACACATTTCCAGATTGAGCTCCATTTGCCACTTCTCTGCACACTCAACCAAACCATTGATACCATTCTGGAGTCGACTGATATCCTCTTCACTATCAACTACATGGCCAATTTTTGTGTCATCTGCAAATTTCACAATCATGCCTCCCACATTTAAGTCTAAATCATTAATATATGCAATGAACAGCAAGGGCCCCAATACTGAGTTGTGTGGAGCACCACTGGAAACCGTTTTCCATTCACAAAAAGATCTATTGACCATTCCCCTTTGTTTCCTGTCGCTGAGCCAATTTGGGATCGAACCTGCCACCTTCCTCTGTTTCCAATGAGATCTCACTTTCCTGACCAGTCTGCCATGTGGGACCTTGTCAAATGCCTTACTGAAATCCATGTGGACAACATCCGCTACACTGCCCTCATCAATCCTCCTTGTTACTCATCAAAAAATTCTATTAAGTTAGTAAGACACCATCTTCCCCTAACAAAACCATGCTGACTATCCCTGATCAATCTGCGCCTTTCTAAGTAACAGTTTATCCTGTGTCTCAGAATTGATTCCAAAAATTTTCCCACCGCCGAAGTCAGACTGACCGGCCTATAATTTATCTACCTTCAAGAATACCAGTCCCTCCAGTACTTCCTGTCTCACTTACACACCTCGAGCACACTCATCTCACTGTCCTGAGCATTTTCAATGCTGGTGCTGGGGCTTTCTTTCAGTTGCTTATCTGAGCTGATCTGCATCTCCACCCACCCAATGGTCACACTCCCAAGCAGCACCTGTTCCCACCCAATAGGTGTCTCCTTTCACTTTTGGTTTTAGAAGCATGGTGCTGGTAACAGCACTGTGGGTGTACCTACACCACATGGACTGCAGCGGTTCAAGAAGACAGCTCACCACCACCTCCAGCTCACCACCACCTTCTCCAGGGCAAGTAAAAAAAACATTTTCCTTCAGCTCCCCCGTCCTTTCCCCTCCCCAAGTCATCCATGTCTTTGCCCCCATCACAGCTGATCCCCCTAGCATCACCCTCCACCTCCCGACCATCACCTACCAGCCAGAACCCTTTTCTTTTGGGGATGTCCAGGTGAATGTACACGTTCCCTACCATCCCAAAATTCTACCCTCATCCACATTGACCTCCCTGACCTCACGCTTCCCACCCTCAGGGTCCGTGTCTGCCTCTGTTTCTCCAACAACCACCCTCGCCGTCCCTTCAACTACTACCATCGCACCCTCACCCTCCCATGTTACCAGCTCACTCTGCCCTCTCTCATTCTCACCATCGCTTCCTACAATATCCACTCTCATTTCACTCCCCAGGAGGCAGTCAGTGACTCTACAGGCACCTCCCTTGCACATTCATCTGGACACCCTCCCTTTACTCATTTCTCCACCCTTATTCCTTCCTCCACCCTTACTCCTTCCTCCACCCTTACCCTTTCCTCCACACTTACTCCTTCCTCACTCCTTGCTCCTTCCCCAATACTTACTCCCCATTAGGCCATCATCGGCTCCACAGACCCCTCCCTTGCACATTTACCTGGACATCCACCCCCTTACCCCTTCCTCCACCCTTACTCCTTCCTCCCCCGGGCTCCTCGCTCCCTCTGGACTCCTTCCTCCCCCCAGACTCCTTTTTCCCCCTGGACTCCTTCCTCCCTCTGGACTCTTTCCTCTGGAGGACTCCTTCCCTCCATGGACTCTTCCCCCCTCTGGACTTCTTCCCCACTCCAGACTCCTTCTTCCCCTGCTCTGAACTCCATCCTCCCCCCAAAGTCCTTTCACCCTCCAAACTCCTTCCCCCTCCAAACTCCTTCTTTTATACCTACCTTTCTCCCCGCCTTACACCTACCTTCCCAGTTGTCATATCCTCCCCCATTAAACCCTCCTCCCCCGTACTTGTGCTCCCCTCCCAACCTCACACCTCTGGCACCATCATTCCCCTCTGCCACTCTCACCACCCCCCCAAACACCATCATTCCCCCTCTCCCACCCTCACCCCCCCGCAAACACCATCATTCCCCCTCTCCCAAACTCACCCTTCCAGCAACATCGTTTCCCCACCCACAACCTCATCCCCCCGACACCACCGTTTCACCTCCCGCCACCAACCTCACCCCACTTCTCCGCCATATCTCCCTCTCCCAGTCAAACTTAGACTTTCCTATCCACTGATCACTTGTTGCAGACCATGGCCAAGACACTGATGTCCCGAAGCAGATCTTCAAGGGTGACCTTCCACCTTCCATGAGCTGCTTCGCAGTGGAGCCATGTCTGTATAAATCCACCTAGCATGTGATGCTCATTCCTCCAGGATCCCGTTGCTGTGAGGCTCCAGCATCTCCTGCCCCTCGGTTGTCAGTGATGTGAGCAAGGCCCTGACAGTAAGCCCTGACTTCTACACATCGCATTTGTCAAGATGTGTTCTGCACCGGCATGTTTTCCCGCCAACGTGGGCGGTAAATATGATGTTGGGGAACGATTCCGGCGAGCTGGGCTTATAATGATGGGCAGATGTATTAAAATGAAGTTCCTGACGTGTGGCAGTGGGAAATGCGGTCTGCCATTGACAGGCAAAGCAGATGATTGCAAGCTGGTTTCACGACGTCGTGAGACCGATTTTTGGCCTCCCCGCCATTTTGTCCGTTCACGGCCGCCATGACGCCCGACGCCAACGGGCCTGGAAAATTCCACCCAGGCTCTTGTGGAAGCAGTGGGCCTAGAATTCAACTTGTCAACAATTTTCAGTATATTGGAGATAACGTACCCATTGAATGTTATGTTGCTAATTGCTCTTCGTGAGATAATGCACACCCTACAAAAAAATGTGGGTGAGAAAAGTTTATGGATTGACGTTGCTGGCTTGAAACGAATGCTGGAGAGAAAGAAAATTTCTAAAATTAAATGAGTGGATGCAAATCATCAACTGTTGGATTGTTTTACAAAAAAATAATTCATGTACAAAGAAATTCTTAGAGTCTGAGGGGAGGGATGTCTCACAATGTAATGCTTTGTACATAACATGGAGCGTTTTGATTTAGTTTGTTTCCAATTTTTGGTCGTACACATAATAATTCAAATTTTATTTGAAGGAGAGAAGGGAACCTGTTAATTGTTTATTAATTGTGTTTAATTGTATGTAGGTGTATGGGATTAACCGGGGACTCATTTAAACTCCTATAAATAGGAACAGACTGAAGCTGTGGTGGTTGAGTTAAGACGTGCCTGTTTCTAATGTGTATCTCTGTAAATAAAAGCTTATAAAAGGGTGTAAAGATTGGCTTGAGTTCTATCTCTCACCATCTGGCCTTCTGGAACAGCCACCATTGGTAGAACAATTAAAATGAGGGATGCACAAGAGACCGGAATTGGAGGATTGCGGAGATCTCAGAGGGCCGTGGGACTGGAGGAGATTTCACAGATAGGGAGGGGTGAGGCCATCATCAAAAACAGATTTTTGAAAGACGACCCAGACCTTGCTGTCGCTTGCCATTTCAACACTCCACCCTGCTCTCTTGCCCACATGTCCGTCATTGGCCTGCTGCAATGTTCCAGTGAAGCTCAACGCAAACTGGAGGAACAGCACCTCATCTTCCGATTAGGCACTTTACAGCCTTCTGGACTTAATATTGAGTTCAACAACTTCAGATCATGAACTCTCTCCTCCATCCTCACCCCTTTTTGATCCTCTTTTACCAAATATTTATTTTTTAATTTTTATATATATTTTTTCCCACCTATTTCCATGATTATTATTTTAAAAATTTATTTCCATTCATTGCTTTATTCCCACCGTTTAGTCTATTTTGATCTTTTCTCCCACGCCATCCCCTCCCCCCACCCCACCCCCACTAGGGCCGTCTGCCACTTGCTCATCCTGTTTTCTACTCTAAATGTCACCATTAGCACCTCCTTTAGCCAGTATCACCACCATCAACACCCCTTCGACCTTTTGTTTATGACATCATTTGCAATCTCTCCTTTGCCTCCACCTATCACTCGCCTTCTATCCAGCTTCACCTGTCCCACCCACCCCTTAAACAGTATATATTTCAGCACATTTCTATTTCTCTTCAATTCTGAAGAAGAATCATACGGACTCGAAACGTTAACTCTGTCTTTCTCTCCACAGATGCTGTCGGACCTGCTGAGTTTTACCAGCAATTTTTGATTTTGTATCAAAAACAGATTATCTGGTCATTTATCCTACTTACTGTTTCTGAGTTCTTGCATTGTGAACAATTAAAAATTAATTAGTCATCTACGACACCTTCAAGATATCCTGAGCATGTAAACAAAGCTAAATAAATGCAAATGTTTCTTTATCAATAAGTGCTACATACCTCAACCAATGGAATCAGCAGACAAACTTATTTTTTCTGATCTTCTTGCCCTAAGAGATTTCTAAATAGCGGGGTGAGAAACGGGCTCTCATTTTGATCCCCATGACTAAGCGTCTAATTTACCATCACAATAGCAATGTATTCAGGGAACTTATTGTGGAGTGGGGTGAGGGGGTGAGTGGAAACAACTATTGGTATGATGGTGTATTGGAATTTTGTAGTTCAACATGACAACCTTTCCTATTACCCTCTCCCTTCCAGCACACGCGTTTCGGAAAGAGCATTGGTTTAACATCACATCTGAATGAAAGCCAGTGATGGGGGAAGAGAGGGGGTTGCAAAAATAGGTAGGTGTGCTTCAGATGGGTGAACATAAGGCCATAAGACATAGGAGCAGAAATTCGGCCATTCGGCCCATCGAGTCTGCTCCGCCATTCAATCATGGCTGATAAGTTTCTCAACCCCATTCTCCCGCCTTCTCCACGTAACCTTTGATCCCCTTACCAATCAAGAACCTATCTACCTCGGTCTTAAATACACTCAATGACCTGGCCTCCACAGCCTTCTGTGGCAATGAATTCCATTGATTCACCACTCTCTGGCTAAAGAAGTTTCTCCTCATCTCTGTTCTAAAAGGTCTTCCCTTTACTCTGAGGCTGTGCCCTCGGGTCCTAGTCTCTCCTACTAATGGAAGCATCTTCCCCACATCCACTCTATCCAGGCCTTTCAGTATTCTGTAAGTTTCAATCAGATCCCCCCTCATCCTTCTAAATTCCATCGAGTATAGACCCAGAGTCCTCTAACGTTCCTCATATGTTAAGTCTTTCATTCCTGGGATCGTTCTCGTGAACCTCCTCTGGACCCTCTCCAGGACCAGCACATCCTTCCTGAGATACGGGGCCCAAAATTGCTCACAATATTCTAAATGTGGTCTTACCAGAGCCTTATAAAGCCTCAGTAGCACATCCCTGCTTTTATATTCTAGTCCTACCAACTCAACCTGCAAGTTAACCTTAAGAGAATCCTGGACTAGGACTCCCAAGTCCCTTTGCACTCCAGATTTCTGAATTCTCTCCCCATTTAGAAAATAGTCTATGCCTCTATTCTTCCTACCAAAGTGCATGACTTCACACTTCCCCACATTGTATTCCATCTGCCACTTCTTTGCCCATTCTCCTAACCTGTCCAAATCCTTCTGCAGCCTCCCCGCCTCCTCAATACTACCTGCCCCTCCACCTATCTTTGTATCATCTGAAAACTTAGCCAGGATGCCCTCAGTTCCTTCATCTAGATCATTAATGTATAAAGTGAAAAGTTGTGGTCCCAAAACTGACCCCTGCGGAACTCCACTAGTCACCGGCCGCCATCCTGAGAAGGACCCCCTTATCCCCACTCTCTACCTCCTGCCAGACAGCCAATCTTCTATCCATGCTAGTACCTTGCCTCTAACACCATAGGCTCTTATCTTACTGAGCAGCCTCCTGTGCGGCACCTTGTCAAAGGCCTTCTGGAAGTCCAAGTAGATAACATCCATTGGCTCTCCTTTGTCTAACCTACTCGTTCCCTCCTCAAAGAATTCTAACAGATTTGTCAGGCATGACCTCCCCTTGATGAAACCATGCTGACTTTGCCCTATTTTATCATGCACTTCCAAGTATTCTGAAATCTCATCCTTAATAATGGACTCTAAAATCTTACCAACGACCGAGGTCAGGCTAATCGGCCTGTAATTTCCCGTCTTTTGCCTCACTCCCTTCTTAAACAGGGGGGGTTACATTAGTGATTTTCCAGTCCTCTGGGACCCTCCCTAACTCCAGTGTGGTTGAGACGTTAGAAACATGAAACAGGAAACCCAACCTCCCCCTCCGAACTCACCCATCTCCAGTTTTAACGGAGTTCAGATAAGACACAGGTGACCAGTCCACTCTCAGGCAGGTCTGCCAGTGAAATCTTTTAAGGAGGTGGTGTGCTTTTGGGTTTCTACTTTTAAGCCATGAGATTCTCGAGAAACCCAGCAGGTAAATGTAGATGAGAATCATAGAATCATTACAGCACAGAAGGAGACTATTCAGCCTATCGCGTCCATGCCAACTCTCTGAGAGAGCTACTCGGGTAGTCTTACTCCTCAGCCCTTTCCCTGTAGCCTTGCGATTTTTTTTTCTTCAGGTGCTTATCCAATTCCCTTTTGAAAGCCATGATTGAACCTGCCTCCATGACACTCTCAAGCAGTACATTCCAGATCCTAACCACTCGTTGCAAAAAAAGATTTTCCTCATGTCGCCATTTGTTCTTTTGGCACTCACCTTATATTAGTCTGCTCCGGTTCCTGATGCTTCCGTCAGTGGGCACAGTTTCTCTCTATCTGTTCTGTTTAGATCCCTCATGATTTTGAATACATCTATCAATTTTCCTCTCAACTTTCTATTGTATAAAAGCTTCTCCAATCTATCCTCGTAACTGAAATCCTTCCTTTCTTAAACCATTCTTGTAAGTCTTTTTCTGCTACTTTAAAGCCTCCACATCCTTCCTAAATTGTGGTACCCAGAATTGGGCACAATATTCCAGTTGAGGTCAAACTAGTGTTGGACAGAGATTCATTATAACTTCCTTGTTTTTGTAATCTATGCCTCAATTTATAAAACTCAGGATTCCCCTTATTAACCAATTTCTCAACCTGCTCTATCATCCTCAATGACTTGTACATGCATACCCCCCAGTCTTTCTGTTCCTGCACCTCCATTTAGGATCGCATCCCTTATTGTATATTGCCTCTCCTCATTCTTCACACCAACTTCACACTTCTCTGCATTAAATTTCATCTGCCATGGGTCCGCCCATTTAACCAGCCTGTCTATGTCCTCTTCAAGTGTATCGGTGTCCCTGCCACAGTTCACAATAATTCCAATACTTGCCATCTGCAAATTTTGAAATTGTGCCCTGTACATCTGATCCTAGATCACTAATATAGATCAAGAAAAGCAGTGGTCTGGTACTGACCTCTGGGTAACCACACTGTACACCTTCCTCCAGCCTGAAAAACAACCATTCATCACTCCACTCTGTTTCCTGTCACTCAGCTATGCTTTCACTGTCATTTTAATTCCATACACTCCAAATTTGCTGGAAAGCCTATTATGTGGCATTTTATCAAACACCTTTTGAAAGCCCATGTATACCATATTAAACTCATTACTCTCATCAATTCTCATCAAAAACTCCATCAAGTTCGTTAAACATCATCTTCCTGTAGCTAATATGTGTTGGTTTTCCTTAATTAATTCACACTTGTTCAAGTGACTGCTAACTTTGCCCCAGATTATTGTTTCTAAAAGATTTGCCATCATTGAAGTTAAAAACTGACTGGCCTGTAGTTTCTGGGTTTATCTTTACACCCTTTTCGAGCAAATGTGCAAAATTTTCAATTCTCCAGAGAAATGTCGGACCCATAAATTAAATGCCCTTACAGCACTGTTTGTGGGCCAAGAGAAGCAAAAGCATTCCCTTCAGGCCCAACCAACTTACCTGTAAGCCCTCCTCGCCATGACCATGATCTCCCCCCACAACCCGATAATCTCTACCTCATATATCAGTGACCCGTCTCTCATGATCTCACTCTACTCAACCTACCATCTCCTGCCATCCCCCCTCCACAACCTCTAACTCCTCTGTGATCTCAGATCCCCGTGATCTTCTCCGCCCAACCATTCGATCATTCCTGACCCTCACAATCTACCCCAATACCCCGTGGCCATCACTGAACCCCTCCAAACTTGTTCTACCCACCCCCACATCCACCTGACCCTGGACTGCAGCCATGTCTGAAGCCTTCCTCAGGCATCAAGCAGCCAGGGAGTCTGTTAAAAAAACACACAACCAGATTTTTTGACGAAGGCTCTTCCCCGCTGTTCCAAAACCCACCCCAGTCAATATCATGGACAGCGCCTCCAACAGTGCAGCACTGCATCAGTACTGCACCAGAGTCAGGCCAGACTTTAAGTTCATGTCTCTGGAGTGAGATTAGAACTCAGGCAGAGGTTATTAAAAATGACCTGTCAGAGTCACCAGCAGAAAAAGTAAGCACCACAAGCAAGACAGATATACACAACACTTAAAGATGGTATTTGACTGTCTCCTACCCACCACTTTCCCCACAGGCTCACAATTCCTCAGGCAAAAGGGCGGACAGACAAACTCCACCCAGACCTATCACAATGATCCTCTGTAAATAGACACCAAGCAGTATGCATGAGCATCAAGATAACTGGCACACTGATTTTTCCGTTCTCCTTTGGGAGGGAGCAGAGTACATAATCTCTGCAATGTTCTCTGATAACCCAGCCAAGACATGTAGCTTGTTATTGGGTGTGTGGGAAGAGAAAAAGAAGTTTTGACTAGATTTGGTGAGTTTTATTTAGCCCGTGGGAGGACAGAGAAAATACTTTGCCAAGGTGACTGGGGACCTCAATAAATCATCATGATGTGGTGGAAAATGTCTTTCTTTTTTTTTTGAACAGACAGGGTGTACCAGCAAGACTGCTGTATCCAACATCACATTGCCAACAACCAATAAAATTTTCACCGCAGCCACACCCCACACCCTCGTCAGCTCAGCATTTTGCAAAAAAAACATGGGCGTCACCAGAAGTAAAAGTTCATTTTCATGGAAGTGCAAAAGACAATTTATATTCATTTTTGACACTAAGCGATATTCCTAAATGATAAAATGCACTTACCCTATTAAATGTGGAAACAAATAACATTGTTGGTCTCTGATTCCTTGCCACCCCATTACTGAGGCTTGGATTGAAGTCCAGCAAGGAGCAAGGGGTACAGCAGACTATGCCATTAGACTAGTAATTCAGAGGCCTAGACTATTGATCTCAACAGAGCAGTTTGGGAATTTAAATTCAATTAAATAAATAGATCTGGGAAAAAAAAGCTCGTATCAGTAACGGTGATGATGAACTTACCAGATTGTTGTTCACTAATGCCCTTCATGGAAGGAAATCTGCCCTCCTTACCTAGCCTGGTCTACATGTGTCTCTAAACCCACAGCAATGCGCTGGACCCATAACTGTCCTCTGAAATGGCCCAGCAAGCCACTCAAGAAGACAGATCACCAGAACCACCTTCTCAAAGGCAATCAGGGAGGGGCAACAAATGCTGGCCTTGCCAGCAATGCCTGCATCCCGTGACTGAATAAAAAAGCATGCAAACTCTAGGTCAAACAAAGGCAAAGCAAAATGCCCCAAACAATCGGTATGATTTCGCAAGCCAGCGATAAGTGAACATGAGGTCATCTCCAGGTAGCACTGCTACAGTAACAAGAAGAAAGTGACAAGGAGTGTTTGATGCAGGTGTGGTGATTCAATAGGCAATGACAGCTGCATCCTATATGGGCTGTCCCAAGTCATGCACTGTCCTGCCTTGTACAATACACCTCTTCTTTCAACTTCACTCAGTTAAAACCCTGGGATCTGCAACCTAGTGCCATCACCACAAGGGTGGTGAACATCCAGCAAAAAAGCTGACAACCAGTGTGCAACCACATGGCTGCGCAGCAACCCAAAGGTTCCCATGTAGGCAATGCACAAGTCAACTAGTTTAAGTTACTGCATGCGTCTGCACAGCTATGCAAAAAATTTTAAAGTTGTTGTGCACTTAAACAGATCGCCTACACACTACCAAAACAAATTAGAAGGTGCATTACTCGTCATGATCTTCTAGGGACTACTAGCAATGGACAATACTGGCAAATGGCCTTGCCAGGAATACTCACCCCACAAGGACAATTGAGAAAAAGGCAACTTCCTGCATCGTTGGTTCTTAATCTAATGAGTTTTATTATTTAACAAAAGTTCTGATGTTAGATCATCAACCTAAAATGTTATCCCTACTTTCCTCTCCCCACAGGTACAGCCTGATCTGCTGACTGTTTCCAAATTTCCTGTTTCTGTCACAGGTTTTCACCATCTGGAGCCTTTTGAGTTTTATTATCTGCCCGAATAAGAACAGTGAGTGGATCTCAAATGCATTGTATGTGATCTGCTTTGAAATGCCTCGGAGGCTTGATAAAACAGGATATAAATGCAAGTCTTCTATTTGAATGAAATATGTTGTTTACACATGATTAAATAAATCCTAATGACATAACAAATGAGAATGCCTGTGCACTTTGGAGAATTGACTAGGGATCATTTTGGCATGCAATGAAGTCAAGTGTTTCATAAATTGTCACAGATACATGGATAAGATATACAGATTGTTTTCATTAATTTCTGCCCAAATTAAAAACAGAATGTGGTAATGTTATCAAATGCAAGCGTGGGAAGAAAACTTCATCATTTTGCAACTCCTAAGCCCCAGTACAACCCTGAGTACATTGTACAAATTTATTGGTCCGGAAATTGCAGTTGTCATGATGGCATAATTGCCAGTGTTCACTGTCACTACACCTGTGAAACTGACAGCAACTTCTGGCATCTGCACATATGCATTCAAATGCATAAGCCTAGAGGTTTCTGTCAGCAATTCCCTGCTGTTCCACAGAGTATACTATTGATGTCTCCGCATATGAAAATCTTTTGAAATCACTTGCATTAATGTGAACTTCTACTTTTACACCAATGGTCTCACTGTAAAAACCCTTGAAAAAGTTATTCTTTGTCGAATGATGTGTAACTGGGTTTTTAATAACATACTATGTTCATAATTACTACTAAACAGCCTCTCTGGCCCTGAAAAACTAATTTTATGTCCATGGAATGCCAAATTTCTCCTTTATGATAAAAAATTTCAGAGGTTTTTATACTAATAACTTTAATTATTTTTAAAGTTGATTGTGGTATTTTGGTTTCTAATTTAATTTCATACATATGTCCCAATCTTTATTCTGCTCTCTGCAAAATGATTAAAATGCGAAGGATAATTAGTGCATTTTACTTCTTGGTTTGTTGTGTGTGAGAATTCATCAGTATGGCTGCTTGATGACATTATTGTTGCTGGATCCCAGAGATCCCCTATAGCTGTCATCAGGATCAAATTAACATTGGAACAGGTAAAATCCATGTTACAGAGATTATTAAATCTTTGTGGACACTTTTCTTTGAGGTTAACGGCGAGCATCACAACTGACCGCAAAATCCTGGCCAATATTTTCATGTTGAGAGTTAATTTGATACACAAGCCTGAAGGCATTTTAGTGTACCTGATTCCGCCTGTGCAGCCCTTGTCTCCCACGCCCACTACTTTCATTTTGTACAATAAACAATATGCCATGGAGCAGCCAGTTCCCAGGAACTGGATGTCAATCATCTCAACCTATGCCATAAGAGTGCATGTAGTGACAATGGATGAAAGTAATTACTTGCTGTGAATCACAAAAAATATTTGGCCACTAATATAGAGATATTGATGGACACCTGAGAATGAGTCACAAGGCTGGATTTCAAAACTTTCAAGTGGCATTCTAGCTGTAGGGTAAAATTATATCCCAGAACGTCTTCCCCTGGTATCAGGTAAAATAAACTGTTTTATTAATTGCTAAGTTTCTTTCCTTTATTGCTGGAACTGCTTGCTAGTATGGTGACTGACACTTTCCTCTGATAGATCAGCCATGATTATACTGAATAGTGGAGCAAATACAAAGGGATGAATGGTCTACTCCTGCTCCTATTTGCTGCACTCTTATTTAGGGGATGCGATGGCGTAGTGTTGTTGGACTAATAATAGTACAAGGTAATGCTCTGGGGAGCTGCATTTGAATCCTGCCACAGCAGATGGTGGGATTTAATTTCAATAAAAATCTAGAACTAAAAGTCTAATGATGATGATGAAACCATGCTGATTGTTGTAAAAACCCATCTGGGTCCCTAATGCCCTTTAGGGAAGGAAATCCGCTGGCCTGGCCTACATGTGACTCCAGACCCACAGCAATGTGGTTGACTATTAAATGCCCTCTGAACAAGGGCAATTAGGGATGGGCACTAAATGCGGGCCTAGCCAGTGACGCCCACATCCCATGAATGAATTTTTAAAAATCACAAAAGGTCCAATACCTTTTGCATTCACTAAAGGGTGTCAATGCTTTGCTTTGTGATATTATTATTACTGCTACCATCATGCAGCTTTTAAATTTGCAAGTTCCAATGGCTATCTCTATCCAGACCACCAGATCATAAACTGGAAAACTGTAAGACTTTGCACAATCTTTCTCAGAAAATCAAATTATTTCTAAATGTTTTTGACATTTATTTAAAGCTTCCTAGAGATGCCCAAACATATAAATAACTTATGTCATCACACCACTTCATGCATAACACTGGAAAACCAGCGATGAAATATGTCTTTAATTTCCCAGGCAACCATTGAGAGAAAATGTTGTGATCCTGCCTTTTAGTTTGTAATCTAATCTTTCAAATTTAGGAAATCCTTAATAGAGCAATCTTATTTGTTTAATTTTGAAAATAACTTCCAATTAAAAAGTCACTCATCCTCTAAGGAATGTAGGCAGTCAACACTGTGGTTTCCAGCCCAAGGCTAAATGCAGTTGTTGCAAAATGTGCATTCCTTTGGCCTCAATTAGGTGTTGAAAGGATGCCTATTTACAGGCAAAAGCCTCTGTATTAAGTTTAAACCCAAGGACAAGGTATTTAGTACCAGACTACTGACCAGTTGCTTCCTTAAGACAATTTATTTAAAGACCATAATTTGTTTCACATCATTATCATGTCAGGTCATTATCATGTAGGTGGAATTATAGTACATGCCCATGATATCATTAATAAGATGAAACTATCTAATATCTAACATTAACATCAGTTCTAGAAGACAAAGACTTTTCACTGACTTGGTAATAGAGAATCAGTATTTAATTTGAGACATCATTTTTCTGGATCAAAAGACAATACATTGCAAGACAGTAATGTTTTACAATCCTTTCATTCAAGCATGAGCCTCTTCTAGGTATTTTTAACACTAATAGATAGCTACATACAATTCATCTCCCTGTCCAGGTGGGACTACTGCAGAATATGTCCCTGATTTGCTGGAGAACTTTTGGGAGTTCATTTGATTCAATAGTGTTCATGAGCTGATCAGTTTGGAGGTGTATATGGTTCAGTAATCCAAGGCTGCATTTATGCTACAATGTTAGCATTCATGCTAAGTATCTTCACTTCTCAGATGGAGCACAAAGTCTCATTCTGCTTCATTCGGGTGTTAGGTTAGGCCCTAACAACTGATGTACGCTGCAAGATCTTAATGCCACTGCAGCATGAAACCACTTGCCACCAACACTATACATGTGGTGCAAATTCAGCCAGAATTTCCAGATTCAATACCTATATAAAACTTATATATTTTCAGGCTCTTGATGAAGTCCCTGACTGGGTTAAGATTCACATAGCTTGATAACAATGCACCAATAACTTCTGCCCTAGTAAATTTGTCAACGTCTTTGAATCAGATTGATGAGTGGCAGCAATTTGACGGGAATTGGTGAAAGAAAAGATCTTATCTGAAAAATCTTGATCATTATAAGTTGGCATTTTGTTTGTAATTGAAGACCCAGAGAAATTAAAGAAAGGCTTGAAGGTGTCTTGGGATTAACTAGAAGCCTGTCATGTGTTACTCAATCGAACAGGGAACACCGTCGGAGGCAGAGTGGATACAGTAGAAATGAAAAGCTTAAATAAGCCATTACTAATGGTGTTTCATGGTTGGTGCAGTTTTGAAGAAATGATTAAATAAAGGAGAAACAGGAATTCAAGAGCAACATTTCCCCAAGTCTCAGCTCGGTTCAGTGATTGCACTTTTACCTCTAAAGTTAAATTTTGTTTGATAAAGCACTGGTGAAGCTCCTTACAACATTATATTATATTAAAAGCACAATTTAAATATAAATTGCTGATGTTGAGGCAGAAACCTATGCATTTATGTCTGTGGACACATAACCTGGTGGTAGCCTTCCATCTCCTAAGATGGTGGTTGGCACCATGGTGGTCAACTCTGCGTTAATCATCGCCTGGTATGGCTCGGGAGCCCCACTCCGGCATGACAGTCTCTGCCGTATTTGATGCAGAGGAAGACAATGGGCTGGGAAGGTGCAAGATTTGCTGACCTCTGTTTTCTCAGTCAGTGATGCATTATCAGAGCTACAAACGGAGAAGCGGAAGGGCAAAGGCCTGGATGCAGACAGAAACAGAAAGAGAAGCAAACCAAATTCTTGCGAGGAGAAGAAGCAACTCGCTCTCATGAAGAGGCCAGTTTTTCTGTTTGTCAGAAAATGAGACAGGAGGCAATGTGCGAGCT
Organism: Cetorhinus maximus; assembly: GCF_964194155.1. Taxonomy (NCBI): domain Eukaryota; kingdom Metazoa; phylum Chordata; class Chondrichthyes; order Lamniformes; family Cetorhinidae; genus Cetorhinus; species Cetorhinus maximus. Next base: position 124,300,487 of record NC_135887.1, read on the forward strand.
GGCTAAAAAAAAAAGGGTATAAAACCTGGAAAGCTGTGCGGATAGCCCAGGGACAAGGGTGTTTTCCCAGAAGCGGCCAAATCATGAACTGAGGTGTTACACGCTTGGTGGGTTGAAAAGGAACTTGGGAAAGCTACACCATCAGGGCTGTCCTGACCCAAGGGAGAGACGACTCCTAGAGTGTGCCTTGCTGATGGATTATCATGCCCATGAAACTCAGAGGTGAAAGACATTGATGGTGGGGGCTCCTGACCCACCCTGCATGAATAAAGAATAGCATATTGTGAAACCGTGCAGCTACGTAATGCCATACCTGCTGAATTCTTGTGACTTTGTAAGACGTATCTTTGTTGTATCAACTACTTAAAGTGAAATTTCCTTTTTTATTTGAAGTGTAATTTTCCTATTAATTCATGTTTCATTTGTGTTTGTTTGACTCATGTTAAAGTAAAAAGCTACAAAAAGTGAAATCTTGGGGGTAATTTCCTCTTTGGGAGGCCATTCAGTAAATTTGGCTATTTTGGTTTATGGTTTCTCCATGGTTAATCTATTTCTGTGGTGTTGATTGAGGGGTACATGTTGGCCAGTACACGGGGAGAAATCCTGTTCTCCTTTGAACAGGGATATGGGAGCATTTAAAGTCGAACTGAATCAGCAAACTTGATTTTAGGATTAACATCGCAACCAAAAGACTTTTGGCCTCTCTCCAAATTTTCTTGTCCCCGCCTGCAACGATTGCCCGCCGCTGGCAAGACCAGAAAATCCTGCCCAGAGTGTGGGCTGGAATTAAGGGTGTGCTGCACTTCATTTTGATGATGGCAGATTGTTTGGAGGTGAAGATTATGGGGAGGCTTGTCTCTGGTAGTTGGCATGATCTTTGGTGACTTAAGGGGCTAATTCTTAGCTAACGATTAACATTACTTTCTAATGAGGGCAAGTAAAAGTTTTTAAATAGTACTTGGGTCAAGCTTTACACAGCAAAAACAAAAAAGGGTTTGCTAGTTTAAAAAGAGTCCAAGCCTATGCATTACAGCTTGCACAAGGGCTCAGGAATCTGCTGCAGTGACTAAATGAGCCATTTGAAACCATGACCTGAATTTTGCGCCCGTCTGGCGCACGCGATCAGCAGGGGGGAAACAAGCCTCCCCCCGACCATGATCAGCCTCCAACCGCGATTTCATGCGATTGGCCAGTTCATGGCCGGCCAGCGTGAAACATGCCCCGAGGAAGGCTGAGCACTGCCAGTGAGGGCGGGAAGAAGGCGGGCGCTGATGTCACCGTGGGCGAGGGTGAGCATTTCCACCAAGCTCCCTAAAGTCAGACAGATGCCTCAGGGAGCTGCGGACCTCCAAATAATAAAAGAAAGCACAAAAAGGCTGCAAAAAATGCCCATGCAGCACAGTCAAGCGCCTGAAAGCATCGCTCATTAAAAAAACGGTCCCCAGGCGTTTCTTTTTATTTTAAATCCTGACGGAGATTTAGAGGTTGGGTTCCATCCAAAATGTAAAGCCTGCCTGGCCGATTGTCCCGTCCGCTAACCGTAAGGATGGACGAGCCACGAAAAATCGCTTACAATTGGGGCGTTAATGAGCTTAATTGCCCGCTAATTGTTAGTAGGTGCTCTTCCGACCTTTGCGCGTGCCCGCCGAGCAAAGTGCCGCGCGAGTGTGCGATGACATCGGGACGATCGCCCGACATCCTCTCGCGGGTTTTTACGCCCGCTCGGGTCGGGTGCTGCCCACCTATGGGGGGGGGGGGGTAAAATTCCGGCCCATGAAGGTGTCAAGCTGCCAGTCTGTGCCATTACTGGATCAAAATTAGCCTCAAAGTAAATGTATTACAATTAACTCTAGTGTCCACGATTCAGAGAGAAAATCAGGTGCAATTCCTATTTGACCCCTCTTCCTGGGAGGCAAGTTGAAGCTTGGCTCTGATACCCACTATCAAGGTTCAGATGTGAATACTCCTCACTTGGATAAGATTCCAGAGAGTAACCTGTGCCAGTGGAATCATACCTCAGCGTGGTATCAATGGCTTCAAGATGGGAAAAGAATTCTAATGTTAACATTCACGGCAATGTGACTTGACACTGCAGCTCTTTCCCTAAACTGGATGTGATGGTGCTCAATCTTAAACAATATGTTAAGGTGCAGGTGGACTCCAAGGGTTATATTACAAGAAGCGATTACGGAAATTAAGATATTCCCTGGAATTTAGAAGGTTGTGGGGTGCTTTGATAGACGTTTTCAATATATTAAGAGGAACAGATAGGATAGATAAAAAGAAACTATTTCTGCTGGTTGGTGTGTTTAGGAATAGGAGGTATAGTGTAAAAAATAAAGCCAGCCTTTTCAGGAGTGAAATTCAGAAAGATTTTAACATCCAAAGGGTAGTAGAAGTCTGGAACTCTCTTCAACAAATGTCAATTGGTGCTAGATAAATTATTACTTTTAAACTGAAATTGATAGATTTTTATCATCACTGAAGGTATTGGGGGAGATATGGAGGCAAAAGTGTATGGAGTTACTCACAGATCAGCCATGATCTCATTAAATGGTGGAAGGGGACTCAAGAGACCAAGTGATCTACTCCAGTTCCTAGGTTCATAAATAATACAGCAAGCAAGTCTGATATGCCAGTATATGTGGTGGTGAGAAAATGGCCCCATTTACACTGCGAGAGCTAACGAGTCTTTGCGCCAGCCTAAACAAAGAAAAAAGTGATGGCTTGTGCATGATGGCTCATTTATCCATTCATTCTGTCACCATCCAAAAGCATAACCATCTCTGGATCATGGTAAAACTTTACTCTCTGTGGGAGGCAGTACTGGGATTTGAGGCATGGATTAACACCTCCTCAGTTGATGCTACACACTTCCTCCAACAGTGGTAGTGACTGCGACTGCCACCAATAAATGCACATGCAGTAAACAGGGTGTGAAAACAAATGCCTGATTACTGCTGTGGTTGGCCAGAAGTCTTGTCATTACAAACGTCAGTTAATAATATCTAGTTACATTGCTAGTCGTGAGTCTTTCATGGAGCAGTTCAAGTATTGTTATAGTATATGTTACATTGCAATCATCTCATCTGTAATGTATGGAACCACAGTGAGGTTATACTTAATAACAATGGTATTGTCAACTAATGTTGCAATTAAAATATTACTGGATTGTAATTACAATTACATTTATGGGAGTTATATGTTTATATTTATCCTCTTCAAGTTATCAGACTTGGCTCAGTGACTTGACATTGAGCCAGAAAATTGTAGATTCAAGACCTACTCCAAAGACTTGAGCACAAAATCTAGGCTGACTTTCCAGTGCAGTACCGAGGGAGTGCTGCACTGTCACAAGTGCCATCTTTCAAGTGAGATGCTAAACCAAGGCCCTGTCTGTTCTTTCTGGTCGATGCAAAAGACCCCATGGCACTGTTTTGAAGAACAGCAGAGGTGTTACCCCTGCTGTCTTGTTTATTCCCTCCAGCAACATCATTAAAAATCAGATTATCTGGCCATTATCACATTGATGTCTACGAGACATTGATGTGCAAAAAAAAATCAAATCTGCTGCATTTCCCACATTTCAGCAGTGACTACACTTGAAAAGTATTTCAATGGCTGCGTAGTGTTTGGGGATATCCTGCAGTTATGGAGTACACGATAGAGATGCAAGGCCTTTTCTTTATATCACCAATATTCTGCACTCCCCTCTAAAAGTGCTCCCCCTTTTCTAGGGTATACTTCTACACACACCAGTACCGTGCCCAAGGGAACACTAGTCATATGTGAACCTTGAAAGTGAGTGGCAGAGCCTCATCAACTGTGGAAGGCATCAACATTCAGCCCTTTCCTCATGTCACAAGGCAACAGAGTTTTTCATGGGGACTGAGGACTTTGGTTTCAGACCTCACAAGATTTAGTTGGAGGCAATTCTCCTGCTCATCCAGTACTAGGTGTCAGGTAAGCTGTCTGAAAGATTAGAGACAAGTGGAGGGATCTCTGGAGGCAGTGCTTGAGGGTGTTGGCAATGTCCCTGTGGAAACTGAGGGTGGGTTTTCAGACTATGCTGCTGAGGGACAGCACTTTGGTGAGACATGGAAGGGGTCAGAAATAAAATCCTGGGGGGCACTAGAGGGATGGCATAGCTCTGCATGTTTCCTGTGGCCATTTACTGTGGGCACTTTAATGCCATAATCGATATGGCATCCAGCCTAATGTGCCCCAAAACTGTGCACATGTGGCATGGGTGCCACTTAGGATCCCAAATGCCATCTGTAGCATCCAGACAATGAGGGGGCTACTGATCCAAATTTCACACCAAATCTGTTTTGGCGGTGTCAGTGGAGGGATAAATGGTGGCCAAGGTGCCATGGCAATCACCCTAACTTTTGGAATTCCGTTCCACATTGTAGAATCATAAAAACTTACAGCATCGAAGGTGGCCTTTGGCCTTGTGCCTGAGCTGGTTCAGAGGAAGTTCTCTCATGTTTAATCCCATATCACTGCTTTTTTGTCGATAATGCAGCAAGTTCCTCATTCTCAGGTACCTGTCCAGCTCCTTTTAAAATTATTTAGGGGTAATTGTCTCAGAACTATAATTGCTAAACCGAGTTTCCTTTGTGTTGTGGAACACTACCTATGCTGACAATTTCAATACCTTCACTCTTCAAAGTTAGGCCCAGTTCAAAGATACGAACAATTTTCAGAGCAAGGTGTTCAGATTAAGGATGCTGCACTCTATTTTCATTTCCTTAGGGGATCGCAAGGATAAGGAAACACATTTAACCTGAAGGTAGGTGTCATGTTGGTTCAAAAACACCATTTAAAATGGTCTTTTGTGAACCTAACCCAAAGATGCTTGGCATCTGTGCAACAGTCAAACCACACCCTTAATTACAGCTTGTGTTAACAATTAATTAACATCGTTGTTAAAATTAGATTTTCAATCATTTAAAATTATGAGGGAAAATGTCGGAACCGTAATGGTATTTCCCTCAATTGAAGGCTTGCCTTGTTTATTCGAGGGATATCTGCAGTATTGAATGTTAATTTTATATGCTAATTAAGTATGTTAATTAACATTTTAACTCTGCAGGAATGAGCAAATTGATTTATGTGCAGTATCCAGTAAGAGTCTATGCATAATTGTCACTTTCAGTTTGGTGTGTTGTTCCTTATGCTCTTTCCCCCCAAAGAACAACGTGCAGGATAATTGAAATGCAGTCAGTTATTAATAAGGTCCAAACTTTTACTCTTTTGTCCAGACTCTTTAGTTGCTTTTATGAGTCTTAGGCATTTTGAATTCACTGATCTACAATGGTTCCTGTAGTATGAAGGGTTAATAGATAGGATATGCTAATGTTTAATATGCTAATGCGTGACATAGGTGATGATGTACCACCGACTTCAGTCTTGTGTTAGACTCTCAAGAGAGAGGTTGGAATCATACCTAACAGCAATGTGCCTACTTTGTAACCTGTCCAGATGTAGTACTAATAAACAAGTTTTAAGCAGATACCAGACTATGTGTACAGTCTGTCCAAGTACAGGTCCCATGCCTAGGGTACAAGGTAGAAGGACCCATCTCAGAACAGTTCCACATCCCATAGCAACCCACGTCTAAATCCTTTCATGGTTTTGTCCCCCCTATCTCAGTAGCCTACCCAGCCCTACAAAAACCCTCTCCATTCCACTGACACCCCTTCCCCTTTCCTTTGCCCCACCATTGGCAATGGTGATTTCATCTATGAATCTCTCCACCTCTCTGAACCTCTCCACCTCACTACTTCACTCTCCTCCTTGAAGACCCTCCTTAAAACCCATGTCTTTGACTAAACTTTTAATCATCTGATGTCACCTTCTTTACATCAACACCCTGTTTCTTTTTTCATCATCCTTCTTTGGAGCGTTTTGAGACATTTTTCCACATGTTCCCCTTAGTTCACTGGTAGTATTCTTGCCTCTGAGTCCAACGCTTATGGATTCAAGCCAAACTACAGCAACTTGAGTAATCTAGGCCAACAACTCAGTGCAGCAGTGAGGTTGCCTTTTGGACAAGACTTTAAGACAGGACCCCATCTACCACTCAGAAGCACATAAAGGATCTCGTGTTACTACTTAAAGAAAGGCAGGTGGCCTGACCAACCATCACCCATCAATCAACACCACCAGAATCAAATGACCTGCTTCTTTATCTCATAATTGTTTTCAGGGCCCTATTGTATGTAAGTTGGGTGCCATATTTGCCTATGTCACAATCATGGCTTCAGACACTGCCATGGGATCCTTTATGCCCACCTGAGGGCAGACAGGACCTTGGTTTAACATCTCATCCAAAAGGCAGCATTTCCAACAACACAAAGCGTCTGCCTTGTTTATACGTTTAAGTCTCTGGAGTGGGGCTTGAAACCACAAGCTCGAGACTCAGAGGCAAGAGGGTTAATGCTGAGCTATATTGGCCAGGAGGATATAGTAAATTAGCTGATCCCATTGAGTTCACTATGAATCAAGAGGAAAGTGTTATACCTGTGCAGGCATGAGGAATACAATAAAAAAACTGCATTTCTTTTAAAACAGAGCCTTATGAACTGTAAGATGGCTGCCGAAGAGGCGCCTGATTTTTGCAACTGCAACACTATTCAAGCTTCTGGAAATTTCCATAGTGGATTATAATGGACATGCCTAAACTGCACCCTTTTGCGAAATTCCACACCTGCCATTGTCAAGGCTTTTTAGTCCAAAACTCAGGGACAATAAGTCCCCAGACTCTCAGGTCCCTCTTGTCCTCACTTATCACCCCACCAGCCTCCTCATTCAAAGGATCATCCTCTGCCATTTCCGCCAACTCCAGAATGATGCCACCACCAAACACATCTTCCCTTCACCCCCCCCTGGTGGCTTTCCCCAGGGATCGTTCCCTCCGGACACCCTGGTCCACTCCTCCATCACCCCCTACACCACAACCCCCTCCCACGGCACCTTCCCATGCAACCACATAAGGTGCAACACCTGCCCCTTTACTTCCCCCCTCCTCACCGTCCAAGGGCCCAAACACTCCTTTCAAGTGAAGCAGCATTTCACTTGCACTTCCCTCAATTTAGCCTACTGCATTCGTTGCTCCCAATGCGGCCTCCTCTACATTGGAGAGACCAAACGCAGACTGGGTGACCGCTTTGTGGAATACCGTCGGTCTGTCCGCAAACATGACCCAGACCTCCCTGTCGCTTGTCATTTCAACGCACCACCCTGCTCTCATGCCCACATGTCCGTCCTTGGCCTGCTGCAATGTTCCAGTGAAGCTCAATGCAAACTGGAGGAACAGCACCTCATCTTCCGACTAGGCACTTTACAGTCTTCCGGACTTAACATTGAGTTCAACAATTTTAGATCATGAACTCTTTCCTCCATCCCCACCCCCTTTCCTATCCCCCTTTCTCCAATAATTTATAATTTAAAAAAAAATATTTTTCTTTTCCCACCTATTTTTAAATTTATTTCGACCTATTGTTTTATCTCCACTTTTTGGCCCATTTCGATCCCTTCCCCCCACCCCACCCCCACTAGGGCCTTCTTCCACTTGCTTGTCCTGCTTGCTACCCTTAATGTCACCGTTAGCACATTCCTTAGATAATATCACCACCGTCAACACCCCTTTGTCCTTTTGTCAATTACATCTTTGGCAATCTCTTCTTTTCCTCCACCTATCACTGGCCCCCTATCTAGCTCTACTTGTCCCACCCTCCTCCACCAGCTTATATTTCACCTCATTTCTCTGTTTCCTTAGTTCTGATGAAGAGTCGTACGGACTCGAACCGTCAACTGTGTTCCTCTCCGCAGATGCTGTCAGACCTGCTGAGTTTTTCCAGGTATTTTTGTTTTTGTCTCTGACTCTGGGTCTGCCCGGGTAACAAAGGAGGGCTGTCAAGACAATGGTTGCTCACAATGAAGTGCTAAAGACCCCTATCTACCTTCAATGGTGTATCAATAGCTTTTTGACCATGTGATTGAAACTACTTTGTTCTTGGGAAAGATTGCCTTCCGTTGTGTAGTAATGGCCAGCTGTCATGTGACCAAAACTCTCTGATTTTTGAAGTGCTTTTAGTACAAAGCTCTGCCTATTTGGAAGCAGTCCACAAGAAATAACATCAGCAAGAGGAACTATGGAAACCAGGGTGTAACATCTCGCCTGTGCAAGGCTACCAGGCTTAAAGCATTTAAAAAATCTCCTGGAACCTGTTTTTCCAAAAAGACTTTGAGTTTACATGAAACGGGAATTGGACCTCAGGCTACAAAGACCTGCTAATGCTATCTACAAAACCTGCTGAGCAATCTTTTATTTTTGAAGAAACTCTACACATCTTAAAGTCAGCCATCTGAACTCACCTGAACTTCAACTGCAGAGTGGGAAAACCTCCTCCTTCACTGGACTCTCCTTGCCAAGTGAACTGCTAATTATTCTATTTAGTTTTAATATTTGGTAGAAGTACAGTCCCTTTCTTGTGTGTTTGCTGTGTGTTTGCTGTAGCGGTAAGCCCCTCCGAGAAGGATGTGAATAAATGTGTGAATAAATAACAGTCCTTGTTTCAAAATTCATGAAAGTGCTGCTGGCGATTTTTAAAAATTGACAGCGCACTAACAGGGTTTGTGGGCACACACAATAGCCTTACCAAAAACTAAACTGCTTCGATTACGGACAGAAGGGAAGGAGAATTGGGGTGTTCAGTCTAGCTCCCTCTGTGTCGGTAACAGTCGGAACATCGGCGAGTATTCCCACTTCTGATCGCTATTCATTGGCCTGTGCTGGAGAATGCAGTTGTGCAGGGTTATTGATTGAGGATGGGATTAGTTCCCTCGGAATGACACTGCCAATCAGTGCCAAACTGAACAGTTTTCGGCTGTAGACTCATTCCCATGAGGAACTAGATCGAGACTACCAAAACTCACTTGACATAGGATCCTTATAGTCAGCAGACAGAGACGAGCTTCATTCCATCTGCCCCTGGCGCTTTATCAGTCCAAATAAATTGTGTCTCCCAAATTCCCTTGATCCACCAGTCTAGTTATTTCTTCAAATAACTGAGTCAGGCTTGCCAAACATGAGCTCTACTTGCTGAACAAGAACTCTGTAACCCTACATTCAAAGGGTTCACTCATAGCATCTCTTATCATGCTTTTCATTAATTTTCCCACCACAGAAGTTAGACTTCAGTTCCAAGGTTTTGATTTTCATCCCTTTCTGAATAAGGGGACCACTTGTGCTTTTGTCCAGTCACCTGGCCCGACCCCAGTTCTCAGTGAGGTATTTAAAATATCCACTGGGACAACATACACGATCTTTACCATTTCTCTGAGTGCCCTGGCATCGGTTAATTCTGGCCCTGTTGATTTACTGACCTTGAGCTCTTTTTATTTAGCACGCATCATTTCTCTTAATATCTGCAAAATTATCTGGATTTTAACGCCATTTCCTAAGCAAGGGATGAAGCCAACTTTCCCATGGTTAAGAACAGATAAAACATATCTATTTAAAACTTTTACCATGCTTCTTGGGGGTGTGTTCACTCAGTTGGCTAGATGCCTCATGTGTAGTACAGAATAATGCCAACGCTGTGGGGTCAACCCATGTACAAGTTGAGGTTGTTCTTGGGGCCTTCCTCCTTGCCTTGCCCCATAATTATATCAGGGCATATGCCATGATGAACAGCCCTCAGACAACAAGAATGCTACATGGAGAAAGAGCATGCCTCTTTCATCTCAAGTTATCCTGCAATGGTCCTTTTTGTTCCCTAGTTGACCTTTGACTCCAAATATGAGTAAAGCTGTTTTCCCTTTGTGTTGACCATTTTCCACCTTCCTCCTCCTGAGACGTTCATTTTAAATTATCTATTCCTTTAAAGTAAGGCTACCTGATTGCATTCGTATGCCTCCCCACGTCTTCGTGCTTGAAAGAAAAGGCAAAGAAAGGTTTGTATTTACAAAGTGCCTTTCACAACCTTAGGACATCCCAAAGCGCTTTACAGCCAATGGAATACTTCTGAACTACAGTCACTGTGGTAATGTAGCAAAACGTGCCAGCCAATTTGTGCACATGAAGCTCCAACAAACAGTAACCTGACAATGACCAAAAAATCTGGATTTTTTTTGTAACGTTCGAATAGCATTTACATCCACCTGTAGAGGGCAGACTGTTTAACGTCTCATCTGAAAGATGGATGAAGAAGGGGTCACACTCAAAGCATGAAACGTTGACTAACTTGCTGAGTGTTTCCAGAACTTTTTGCCTTTGTTTCAGATTTCCAGTGTTCTGCTTTTCTTTAGTTTCTTGAATTTAAGAGTCAGTTCCTGGTCTCGTTGTGTGTACATGTGCATACAATCGGGCATTCTCAAATCTTTGATTTTTCTTCTATTTGTTTCCATTTAAAGAGTTTTTGAGTCAGAGGAGGTTTGGCACAGTTGCTAAATGATAAAAACATTTAAGCTATATTACATTGTAACTACTTGTCTAACTACTTGTTCACGTCCAAATACAGCAATGTTGTTACTAATGAGCCAGTCCAAGTTTCAAATAGTTGCCTAAAGTGTTCTGAGTCCATGATCAGTGCTGATTCTGTGATTCCTTTCATACTATTGGGAATATCTCATATGGTTTTTAAAGTAGATTTTCCATATTATACCATCCCATGATGTGATACCATGGAGGCTTAATGGGCCACCTAGCATCCTCTTCGCACCTAATCAAACCCTGTTGTTAAAGACGTTAAGTAATGAGATCATTTCTTACAGGACATATCATTGACAATCATCAGTACACACATTTGAACAGGGCTTTCTTATTAGAAATGTTTGAATAAAGGAAGTGTGTTTCTCTCTGAAAGTTCTCCTAATGAAGGATGGCCACAATACCACGTGTCCTTGTTAAGACCTGCGCCCAGCCATAAATAGAAGGAACTGGGGCCACGCAGGTTTCTTGCAGAAAGCACCTGCATTAGGTTATCACATAGTACTTTTATAATTGAAGGGCTCAAGTTTCCTCCTTCCACTGGCTAGGACTAAATGTTAAAAAAAAACTATGGCAAGGAAAATTCAAACACATGTTGATTTGATGAGTTACCTGATGCTTCTACTGCCCAATGTCAGAGTTCCACAAATGGCATACCGACCGTATCTCCATACTGGACAAACTGCACTCCCTCCTCAACTCCCCAATCCAGTGCCGAGCCTCGCAAGCCCAAAAGCTGTACTAAGTTCGCTCATCACAGCTCAAGCTGCTGATGGTCTCAGTGCCCTGGGGTTTGGGAGAGGGACGGTCAAGAAGCCTCAATCACCCTGATTTTTATCCTATAATCTGCGCTGAAAATTGCATGCACATGACTGAGGACTGGATCTAGATTGCCAAAGCAGTTAAATAGCTTGCCTAAACTCTGTGATTCTTATCTAAGTTTCCAAGAATGGGGAACTGCTTTATGTGCTTATACTGTACTTTAACTTAGTTCATTAAGACAAGTAGAGATGGTTTAAAATGGGCTGGGACTTGGGAAGTTTATGCGGGGAGCTAGGGGTGCTGGAGAAAGGGAGAAGGCATAGGGATGGCCATGAGGAAAAGTCAGAAGGAGACCCGGGAAGGGCATGGGATAACATCTCCATTCACAATCTGCTCAACACCCCCAAGCGCTTATCACATCTCTGCACCCACCCGGCACCCTTTCCAATTCAAGTTCCGGCATCATTATCCTCCCACGATGCTCACCAATCCAAGGCGCCAGCTATGCACCAATCCTGTTGGCAACTGGCAAAGCTCAACAACATAAAACTCCAATATCAGCAGAAAGACTTTTAAGCTTAGGGGGGGGATCATGCTTGGGAAACTGAGACCTGAGCAGATCTTGTACCTGGCAATGGTATTCCTCACCAGGAATACAGGGTGAGTACAACCAGAAGAGGAGCACATCGATTCCCCTTCAGCCCTCAGCCCTAATCCATGCTCCGGAACTCTGGCTCCCCTTCCCAGTGCTGGCCAATCCCAGGACCTTCCACCCAGTACCATCAGACCTTAAGAGCCATCTCTTAAATCCTGCCAAATGCCAATTGAGACCTCCACCATTACTTCACTAATATGCCCCAGGTCAGGCCCCCCTTTACAATCCTGACTGACCCCATTCCCAATGCACCATTCCAGCTACCCAAACAAGGAGCTTATCTCAGTGCATCCAGACCCCATTCTATCATGTTCCATCTTGCTGCAACTCTCATCACTCAACCCCACAATTCCAAAGCTTCACCCTGCACATACACAACTTGGCATCAAACTCCAACACAACCCTATCTCCAATGAAAGCAAATCTTCTACTTAAATAATATGAGGGTGAAATTGCTCTAGGCCAGCAACACAAAATGGATTCAAAAGGAGTCGGCACCTGACCTTTCACTGCACACGGTCTTCTCTCCATGGATGTTCACAGGACGATAGTTGGATCTCTTCAGAGATTCAATTCCTAGTCTTGCTGTCGCTTTTACTTGGTCTGAAATGGAAAACCTTGCAATATGTTCCAAGTCAATGGAAAATAAAAGCTGGCGTGGTGAAAATCAGCTGCTGATTCACTATGAGTCCACTCTGCGCTGCTGGCATAGAACAATATCACCCCCTAAGGATGCAATTTTCCAATGCTGTGCTCCCAGTGGAGAGTCTTGCACACTGGGAGTTTATATCACAAATTCAAGCATGCATTTTGTGCACAAAGTACACGAGTATTTAAATGATTGGGAAATTATGCACAGCTCATGCTCAAGTTTCCCATATGAGCTACAGGTGGGCAGGCTGCCCTCAGACATTGGAACTCTGAATATTAGCCCTCATACTTGATCTTGCTGCTTCATCACACAGTCACTGTGAGAGACTCACCAGGACAATACAATGCTCTCCCCACCATACAACCTGACACTCACACAAGTAGACAATTCTATCATTGTTTTTATTATATCTATATACAAAATACTCCATGCAAATGATGTCAAATAAACACAGAAGGATATTAAGCTACACAAATAATATTATGTATACACACACTATTTACAAATAATTTTAGTAAAGAAAGAACTTAGTATCACGTCGCACCTTGCATGATCTTAGGGCATCTCAAAGCGCTTTACAGGCAATAAAATATTTTTTGAACCTTTTCATGTCGGGAAAACCACTGCAGCCAATTTGGACATAGCAAGATCCCCCAAATAGCAGAGAGGTTAATGGCCAATAATGTGCTTATGGTGATTTGGTGGAGAGAGATAAACGTTTGTCAGGGCACCAGGGTGAGCTCCATTGCTCCTCCTCAAATAGCGCTGTGGGAGGTTTTAAACCCCAGGGGAACATATAGAGTGTCAGTTTGATACCTCATCTAAAAGGCAGCACCTCTACTAATACAGCACTCCTTCAGTACTGTATTACAGTGCCAGACCTTGTGTTTAAGTCTCTGGAGGGGGACTTGAACTCACAACTACTAGTGCTCAGGAATAAGAGTACTGCCATTGAGCCAAGGCTGAGACAGGGTAAGGAGCCTTGTGCACTCACCTCAGCTTGGGATTTTACTGGTCAGCACACTTATCCAATCCCAATATGCAAAGCCAGTAGGTGAGGCCTGTGTAGTTAGTGGCATTCATAAAATCACCATGTATATATATACATTGCATATCCGTATATATGCATTTTAATATATTATTTCATATATTTCACATTCATTTATTTCAATTCTAATTCCTACATTCACAACAAATTTGTAACGAATCTTATCAACACAGGCATTTGAAATCAGCAATTATATGTAAGATTTCCAATGTACAATTTCACCTTATTTTTCAATTAAATTCATTTTTTTTTATATCTGTCTCTCATTTACACTACTTAACATTCATTTATTTTAACCAACATTCTTATCATCTAAAACAATGATGGGTTCTGCAATACATCAAATAATCCTCCCCTTACTCATAGAACACAAAGGCCTTGAAGGTTTGCAGGAAAGTGGCACATCTTTGCAGAAGTACCAAGACTGCCATACCCAGAACCTTGGACACTGACCCCGCTGAAGTTCATGGGGACAGTGGGAAGCCCTTTAATTTGCTTGGTGCTTCAAGGTACATCTGGGAAACTCACAATTGACACTAGGCCAGAAAGTCCTGCAGGATGAAGTTGGGGCCCTTTCTGGAAGGTGATGTAACCGCACCCCATCCCCAGCCCCACCCAACCATCTGCACACCTCCTACAGCCTCCTTTGTTAAGGGCCACTGTTCATATTGTCATTGGAGGAAAGGTTTCTTGCACAGTCCAAGCTTTGAACCCAGTCTGGAACTCCAGTTGGCCCCCATTTCCACCTCTGTCAGGCAAGTCTGCTAGGTTTATTATGGTCTCTTGTGCCCCAGGAGATTCATGACTGTATAAAATGTATTTGTGTGATCAAATTGCAAATTAGGTATCTGGCATTGTGCACTATTTATTTATTTGGTATGGTGAAAGGTGATTATTTTATATTCCAGCATACTAAAGGATTATAAACATAATTGGCAATACTGCTTGTCTCAAAATTTACAACCTAAGCCTTAAGTCCCAGTGGGACAATTTTCATTCAGTCTAAATTACAAACAAGTAATATTTTTAATGGTTTTTATAATTAAAAATTGATTTGACTTAATTACAGCTTAAGCCTGAAGTGCATCAGGATCTAAACTACAGAGCAGGTAATTTTTTTAATAGTTCTTATCATTAAAAATTAATTTGACATAATTTGACCTTTCCCAAACTGAGGCTGGAGGGAGCAGAGCAAGACTGTGGGAATAAAGTGAGAAAAAAAAAATGAGGCAAAATAGACAGAAAATCCGAACAGTGGAGATTAAGAAAGATTTCACATGCAAATAACTTATCTGACCATGCTTGTCACATTAGTGATCTCCTCTAGGCTTAGGCATTTCAGGCATTCCTGTCCTTGCACTGATGCTCTCTCAGCCAGCTGTGCACCCTATGGTTCTGCTAGGCTCCTGCATCAACACAGAGGCAGACAATACAGCCTTTGGTCTGATTGAACACAAAACATTCACAGTCTCTGGGTAGAAATGACTGCCGAGCCCCTATTGAGGCTAGACCAGGCTTGTCAAGTTAGCACCAGTGAGGCTTTCCCACTAAGCAGCTGGATGAACATTGACAAATGCTTTGCATGTATAATTACAATGTGGTTCTGGTCTTTATTATTAATAAAATCAATGGGATAGGTCCAGTTTATTAGGGGTTCTGTCAGTTAGAGACAAACATGTAACTTGATCACAAAACTTAAGAACTCTGGTTGCAGTTTCATAAATAATAATACACAAAATCATAGACTATTAATTTTGTTCACTGTACAATTTTGCTGCCATTTCTAATTTCTAGCGACAAATGATTGCGGCTGAATAATCAGGCTGGATACATTGTGCCATTGAGTTTTCAGCATGAGCTATGTCCGAGTGTTTTGTCCGGATGCTTTCAGTGCGATTCAGTGGATATCTGTACCTGGAACCAAGAACTTTGAAACCCCTGTCAACTTGTAGAAGTGTCGTACAGTTTCCCGCATGCTGCGAATGACATGTTCAGCCCCTTCTTGTGAAATCGCCTCAAATGCCACAAGCAACTTATTGCTGGTGTCCAACCGAAATGAATTACAGCTCAGCAGCTGGTAGGTATTGGGCATGTTCTTCTACAACTTTGGTTGAGCATTGATTGAATAAACCCAAGGCATCCACTGTTTAGCTGCCTAGGGCATGACTGAAGGAATTTGAAGGCTTGCTGAATTCTGATCCACCTCTATTTGGGATGCCTGGTACCCCAAATCGCCAAGTCCCACAGGTGCCATCGTGGAGATATGACGTTCAGGGCCCTCAGTGAAGAGTTGACTATTGACCAGTGGTGACAACAGGCCAGAATCGTTTATTGCAACAGTGAACAGATCAGGCCTGAAAAATAAAAAGAGGGAAGTGAGTGAAGTGTCTCTTCAAATGTTGTCAGCGCACCAACCACATGCTGAAATTTATGAGGCTTCACATTCAATCCACACAGCAATCCCCTTCCCAAAGTATTTGGAGCTAATTACAGCTATTATTTCAAATGTTACTCCCACTGCTTCCCATTCAGAAGGAGTTCAGGGTAGAGAAAAAGAAGCCAGCTGAAAGAGTCGTGAATGGTGAGCAAAAATCTTGTGAATTGCAACATGCCGATGATGTACCGAGAGGTTGTAATCAGTCTGACTTTGCCTGCAGAAATCACACTGAAAGCAACGAGACAAGAAACTCTGATGTAATTCATACTAAACACTCAACTAACCAATCACAGCTACTTGTAAATAGAAACTGTATACGATGCAAAATAATTCCAGTGACCCTCTCCATCTCTCTACCTCAGCCTCCTCTTTTAAATTCTCCCGGAAACCTACCTCTTTGACCAAGCCTTTTGGTCACCCATTCTAATATTTCACAATATGATGTGGCTTGGTGTCAAATTTTTGTTTGATAATGGTTCCTGCGGAACACCCTGGGATGTTTGAGTCCTTTCCTGTTTGACTCAGCTGGCCTCACTCCTGTCATAAGATTTCGAACTCCAGCCCACTCTAGAGACTTGAGCGCAGAATCTGAGCTGACTCCTCAGCGCTGTACTGAGGGAATGCTTTACTGTTGGAGGCGCCATCTGTGAGGCAAGTTGTCAAACCCATCCCACCTTTTCAGGTGGACGCAAAGAAGGATATGGGAGCTCCTCTGGTATCCGGGGTCAATGTTTCCCCTTCCTCCACATCACCAGAAAACAGATTAACTGATCATCTCCTTCATAGTTCCTGGCACCTGACTATGCATAAATTGATTGCGTCCTTGCCTATATAACAACTGACTGAACTTTAAAGGTAATAATTTGAGATGGCCTCAGGGTGTGATGAAGGTTTAATCCAGGTTTTCTCTGATTTCCATTGATTGACTTTACAAAATAAAGTTTATATATTAAAAAAAAGTAGTTAGCAGTAAGCATGCAGTGATTATGAAATGGTTTATGTGTGACAAATTCATTTATTCCAGGGCTATTATGCCTTCAGTGGCATGACTGTGATTGCAGAGCCTTCTGGTGCCTAAAACCCACAATAGTTCCACTTCATTCTCGTGGCATCAGTTTACGGTGACCAAATTCAGCGTTCACTTTGCTTCTATCTTCTACTATAAACAAGGTAACAGATGGTCACACAGTGGGCCCCTTGCCTGCTTGACCATGTAGTATAAAACAGGAGAATTCAGGGCCAGCAGAAGGGTAGCGAGTTGCAAAAATATCGTTTGCAGACTTGTCCATTTGAGAGCAAACCATTGTATTAAATCAAATTTTAAACTATTTAAATCCTGCTGGTACGTTTCCGTTTCTGGAAGTCAAATAGGAACAAGATCAGGCTGTGCTCTGATGACTCTTGGTTGAATAGTCACCCATTATTCATTGTCTAAACTCACATATTTAGGTAGGCACCCATTTTAGTTCAGTAACCGGCCTGTAAATGCAGAGGAAATGAATTGAATGTCACTGACAAGCTCCCTCACTGGCCCAGTGCACTATCTGATACAGTGCTGCAAGCCAGTCTTCTTAATTCCTACTGAAAGGAGTTAACATTTCTATTAGAATATTAGAGCATTTTCATAGAGAGAGTAACTTTGATACAAGCGTCTTAAACGTTCAAGCAATAACAATCCAAACATTAATTTCTATTCTGATATTTTTGTTGGAATTCCTATTTCCTTTCTCTTTGCTGAGATTGCTGACTTAGTGTGTTAGAGCATTTATGAAAAGAGGAGTATGTTTGGTCAGGAATATACCGTGGGAACTTTTCTTGTAATATTTCTGCAATGATATTTTCAGTTCACTCCCTGACTTAAATGTCACTGCTGGACTTTCATCCACTTTAGCATTCCAAGAAAGAACTATCACTGGAAAGCTATAGAAGTGAAGAAAGAAAGGACTCACATTGATATAATGCTTTTCGTGACCTCAGGACAACCCAGGCAACAAAATATCTTTCGAACTGTTGTAATGTAGGGAAACACAACCTACAATTTGCACACAGCAAGATCCCAGAAACAGCAATGTGATAATGAACTGACACTTTTGTTTAGTCGCGTTGGCTGAGGGGTAAATATTGGCCAGGACACCGGGGAGAACTGCTCTCCTTTGAAATAGTGCCATGAGATCTTTTTCTCTGCCCACCGGAGAGGGCAGACAGGACCTCATTTGAAGGATAGAGCCTCCGATGGTACAAAGTGCTCCTACCAAGAAATGGCTGATACAGTGATTACACAGTAAATATTGAACATAAGATACTCTGTGAGGACCTCGCCGTTGATACGTGAAGTGCCACATGAATTATAGGCATTCATATCAACCAATGATCAATGGGAACAGTCACATCAATACCCACACAATTACACATGTATATGCCTGCATTGATTGCAGTTATAGATTTCTCACTTAAAGTGCTGGCCCATCTTTCATGCCAAATACTTTTATTTTAAATACTAAAGATTCAATCTTTTGCAGGTATATTGTTCCCTCCTGGGGTATATATACTCAGGATTCTTTGTAAGCAGACCTCCAACTAGGCAATTCATACTTAGAATGGAAGGGACGGCTGAAGCTGTGTTATTCAGCAAGAGCACAAATAACGTACAGCTATATAATGCCTGTAATGTAGAAAAATACACCATGGCACATCACAGAGATATAAGAAAAAGCATTCTAATTCTGACAGTGTAATATAGCATTAAGGTTCCAAAAAAAGTTATTTTCTTATAATATATATTTGTATAGTATTTCTCATTTTGGAGCACAGTCAAGCTTCACTACAATGAACCTTCGTTGGGACCAGCAGAAGAGGTTATTATAGTCAGATTTAGTAATTTGCTGCATCAGAAAAATAAACAAATGACCAATTTTCATTGAACATCATTTTATTCTGTTTAAGATTAACTATACTCCATAGATTGTTTCATATTATTCATGCTTTCCTCAAGTCACACTATTTCTATCTTGTTAACACTGAGTACACTTCAGAAGTACTTAATTAGCTGATAAGAGCTTGGGGATAATGACAAGTCTTTCTTCCAGAAAAGGACTTCAGCTCCAGGAATAACTTTGCCTGTTTACACATAACACAGCATGCAATGTTACTCTCACTGTCTGTTTTACACCAGTGAGAGACACCTTCATCAAGATGTTAATGGATCAACACCAACAGCGTCTCTGCAATGGCCTTTCATCTTTGACAATACCAGACGTGTTGGCCCACATTGTTGCGATATCACTTTTTGTTAAGACAAGTTTTTTGCTGATTAGCTTACAATCTTCCCGAATGATTCTGATCGTCAATGATTTGTGGCTCAGTAGGTAGTGTCCCTACGTCAGAGACAAAGATGATCTCTTCCTTTGCCAACCTCACCCACATTGCCCTTGCAGTTGTCTCATGCCAGTACCCTCATTACAACTGCAGAAATTAATGAACTGGAATATTAGCTGGGTTCTGCTTGTGGTGGTAAAGATGCCAATATGGACTCGAAATGTTAACTGTCTTCCTCTCTGCAGATGCTGTCAGACCTGCTGAATTTTTCCAGCTATTTTTGTTTTTGTTTCAGATTTCCAACATCCACAGTATTTTGTTTTTATATTATGGTAAAGATGCCAATTGGCCCATTTTTAAAATTCTTTTAAGGGATGTAGGCGTTGCTGGCTAAGACAGCATTTGTTTGCCATTCCAAATTGCCCATGAGCAGGTGGTGGTGAGCTGCCTTCTTGAACTGCTGCAGTCTATGTGGTGGAGGTACACCTACAGTACTGTTAGGAAGGGAGTTTCAGGATTTTGACCCAGCGACAGCGAACAAACAGTGATATAGCTTCAAGTCAGAATGGTGTGTAGCTTGGAGGGGAACTCACAGTTGGTGGTATTCCCATGTGTCTGTTGCCCTTGTCCCTCTAGGTAGTGGAGGTCTCGGGTTTGGAAGATGCTGTTAAAGGGGGCTTGGCGAGTTGCTGCACTCCATCTTATATATGGTACATGGTGTTGCCACTGTGCCTCGGTGGTGGAGGGAGTGAATAGTCAAGGTGTTGGATGGGGTTGAGTTTCTTGGTCAGACTCACAAGAGACAAAAATGTCCCTTCAGATGATGCACTAAAGTGGAGATCTTATGGCTCTGTAGGTAGTGTCCCTACGTCTGAGGCAGAAGCTCCAGGTTCAAGTACCACTCAAGGACTTGTTGGCCACAGAAGGAGCATTCATGACATGGTTCAAGAGATTGATAATCAGCCTCCTAGTCCTTCCAACACTTCCCCACTATTCCCCAAAGGGGAAAAAATGTGTGTGAAGATACGAAACAAACATCAAGAAACCAAAGAGTTGGTGGTAACCACAGAACCATAACCTAGCATAATTCATTCACAGAGAGCATGAATGAGGGCAAATAAAGTGTTCTCTGAAAACAAAACTAGAATTTATGGGAATTGGATTGTGCAGTGGGATTAAACCCTTTCACCTCTGGGTTCAAAACTATCCAAGATTGATAGGATGAGAATCTGCTGACTGCAAGGATGCTAAGTGAAATCAGTCTCAATGCAGCTCGTACCAGAATTTGCCCCCTAATACCTACTGCCCTCAATTTGGTGCTAATTCAAACTAAATTGAGATCTCACTCAGTGGAGGGTGGGGGGCAATGAGCCATGTGGCAGGGTCTTGTAAACAAAAGTGGTGCAACAGAGGATTGTTGACTGAGGTTTGAGAAAAGCCTTGGTGTAAAGGGAGCTTTATTCTGTATCTATCTCTGCTATGTCTGATGTGGGAGCGCATGACGCATGAGTGCATGACAAAGTAGAAGGTTTTCAATTTCCTACCATTGACATAAAAATGGCATTAAAAGGAAGTTTCGATCTCTGAAGAAAATATCACATTACATTTTTGTTTTGGTGAAAAAATGTTGCCATGGCTCCAAATCAAGTTAATAGTACAGCAATATGGAAACAGCTACTCATCTACAGTTTATAGTATACAGTTTATAAGAAATATTTTAGATTAATATCCCTTTATTAGACATCATTTATTTCACAAATCCCTAAATAAAATGCAATTAAACTACAGTAATCTTACTTTCTCTTGTTCTCTCTGTTCCCATGCTGTGGATATTTTTTAATGCTATGCTCAGATAACCTATTTAGGTCTCCTATGTTGTCATATTATCAACAAATAATTTCAAAAACTGTGACTTACGGTGTATATTTCCTCTAGAAAGACCAACCTGTTCTGCCATTCTTATATGAATTTGCACAAGAAACAACAGTAATCAGTCTACCTAGAATACTTTGCAGGTAGTTTGCAGGTAGGAGGACCAAACACATGAATACTAAATGTTCTGCATACAGCAATAAGGCAAAAGACAGAGAAACTATTATTGAAGAAGCTGGAAAGAAAAAAAATGATTAATGCTGTGAAGGAACGAGCTGATTAACTTCAGTGTTTGACTTTAGATTTTTTTAAATATGCTATTTAACATTTTTAAGCAACTGCAAAGAGCCCTCAGGGGAAGTAATAATAGTTTGACATAAGATATTCCTGCTGATAAATGCAATATACATTGTTCAGATATTGGAATATGTATATAGGTATGTCATAAAGAGTTGGCTTTTACTGTATCTTAAATAGCACACTCAAAAAATTGAAATGATTAATTGAAGCATGCTTCAAATAATTCATTAATCAGGATAATTTCAACACTAAAGGTTAAAAGGCCTTAATAAGGTAGTTTTATCCCTATCTTTTGCATTGCACCAACAAATTGACCTTTAGCCAGTTGTGCCTGATTAAGACAAGAATTGACTTGTGTGGGTGTAGTTTGGTATGAGAATGTAGAGGTGCATTTCCAAATCACATCTTTGCTGCCTAACAGATTAGGTCAGCTACTTATGGAAGAATGCATGTATTAGGTAAAATGGAACATATTCAATTATGATTTCCCAATGTCAAAGATTTCATAGGACATTCAAAGGATAAATCAATCCACTCGTTAGTAGGACTGAAGTCCCTGATTTTAAGTCAACTTTTATAGCCTGTCGATGGTCAAATGAAGATTCAATCACATTTACTAAATTAAATTTAAAAGTATGATAGCTACTTTTCCTTTGTATTTTTGCAAAGGAGTTTGGCTTTGGCTTTTCCATATTGAGGTGGAACAAATTTTGACTCATTCAAGTCTTCATTTCAGCCAGGCAATTGGAAAATATAGCAACTAACTTTGGATCAATGGAGGAAGCAGAGAGGTAGAGAGATAAAGGTTGGCGTCCTGAGTACATCTGGAAGTTAATCCCCCCATAGTAGCTAATGATGTTGCCAGGGGGTTTCATATAAATGGAGAAGGAAGTATTGGCACAGTAGTGTTTGCAGAGAAGACGCTATTAGAGGTAATATGTTGCCCATGTTTTCATTAGTCTGAGGAAATTAAGAGAGAACAGTACCACAATGGCGGGCTGCAAAGGAGAATCAGTCAATAGTGTTATAAATGCTAGAGAGGTGATAACGTAAGAAGAAACAGAAAGTGTACAGACATAAAAGATGTCACTTGTGACAGACGAAGAGTCTCAATGTTAATGGTGGAGTGGAAGGCGGATTAGAGGATCTCAAATAAGGATCAGCGTGGGGAGCAGGATTGTAGCTGTGAGGCGATAACACATTCCAGGACTTTGGAAAAAAAGACAAGGTTGGGGATTGGATAATAGTTGGAGAGGGTGGAGAAATTAAGAGTAGGTTTCTTGATGAGAGATGAAAATGGTAGCCTTGAAAGAAATGGAGACAGTGCTGAAGGGAGACAGAACCAAGAGTTAAGGGGAAGGCAGAGGAGGCAGCAGCATCTGTGCAAATGACACTAAATCTGAGCACAAAAATGTTCATGAGTCCTTTACATTTATAGTTTGAGGTGAGGGCGAAGGACTTGGAATCGAGATATTCGAGGATGGTTTGTGACGGAGAAGAAGAGCTAGAAGCTGTTCCCACTCTCCCAGAATGATCCTGAAGTAGTAAGAAGTTTTTGCAAAGGAAAGAGTGGCAGCACAGCCCTAGGTGGGTCTAGCCAAACCTGCTGATGGACAACCAGGCTAATTGATCGCCAAATGCATTCCAGCTTGATGATGGCTGTTTTACCAGTGTGAGTGGTGGAGTCGAGAGACTGCAAGATCTCTGGGGGGCAAAAGCATTGAGAGTCCGAGCAATTATGAGGAAGGCGAATGGAGGTGCAGTATCATCACGAATGTCAGGCCACAGAAGAGGGTCAGAATGTATGGGAACAAGATAGGTAGTTTTCTTGAGATGGGATTTTGGGGTGACAGGAAGATGTGCACATGAGTAGAGATCAAGAATTAGTCAGAAAGAACCCTTTTAATGATAGAGACCTCTCAGAATTCAAGGTCAAGTGTGATCCCTGGGTTAAGGAGTAATCATGTGGGTGAGGAATCAATTATTTTGGAAAGTGACAGTGAGGGAGGTGAGTAGGACAACTACTTTGTTGTAGAAAGAGTGAGTTTGAGTGAAGATTGAAATCACTCAAGATGACCAGTCATTTGATAGGGAGGATTCGTGATTATTACACATTTCTCTTGAACAGCAATGCCCAGTCATTTCTTTGATTAATTCCTGTACTAGGAACTTGTAACTGAACCAAATCTTCGAATAGCAAATTTTGTCGACTTTATTTGAATGAGGTGACTAAAAAAGGTAAGTTAAAAAAAAGTAGGAGTACTAACCACAGCACGAATGATTCAGTTTTTCATCTGAAGTTAAGCAATCAATATTTTCAACATTAATGCAACAGGGTACTAATAGAATCTATTTATAATAATAACTGGGGTTTCTGCTTATCTTATTTATTATAAAGGAGGTGCTAGAGCAAGTGTACCAAACTATGTAAATGGAATCTCTGCCATCACTTTTTTTTAACCCAGCATTTATAAGAACAGTTTTTAAGATAGGAAATATGTGGTAAAGCATGTTAGTTAAGTGTTGATAGGGACAACAAGCCCTTTCATGCCGACGTATTTGCATAAAACCGCAAAATAAACAATCAAAGTTACAGTTGATTCTTCACCTTATTAAAGCGGGGATGGACAGGCTGTGGCCTGTGGTCATTATGAAAACCCATAGGCCCTCAGCCTTTCGATCCTCATAGCCTGGGCAGCTCAGTCCACACGAACGTCTATAATTTTTATTCATAAATTTAAATTTTGTATGCTTAGAGGTTCTGGAAAAAAGCTGTACTTACATGTTGTTGCCATATTGGTGGATAAATCGTAAATCAAAATAATGGGACTCATATCAGCAACGTGAGGTGTATGTGGATTAAGGGAAACATGGGGCAGAACCATCCCAGATTTCCACAAAGTGCAGTAGTGGGTGGGAAAAAAGCCGTTTTACCCATCGGCCACAATGGCGGGTTTTCGCGCCGTATTGTCCAATTTCCTCCACATTGATTATGCAGTCATGGGCAACATGCCGTCTCGCTGGCGGGCGGCCTCCCAATTGCCTGCCACGCTGTTACCTCGCCACTTCCTCTCCCAGGGCACCACATTTAAACTGCAGCTGCCCATGCACTTCTCAATACTTGTAGCCCAGGACTGCTCCAGTGATCACTGGCCCCAGAAGCCAAGAAGAATGCAGCCCCCCTGATTCAGTGACACATCCCTGGGATGCCCTCTGGATGCTGTGGAGGCCCGCTGAGATGTCCTCTGCCCACTGCTCTGACCACAGGAGGCCCATCAGTCTCATCAGTCTGGTCTGGGAAGCGGTAGTAGAGGTGGTCGGTGCCAACACTGCACACAGGAGTTCGGCCATCCAGTGCAGAAAAAGGATAAATGATCTGATCCTCGCCACCAGGGTAAGGCAACCATCTCATCACTCTAAACTCACACACTCACAAGCCCATCACACAATCACTGGCATCTCACTCACTGTCAGCTCAAGGGACATCACTACTCACTCTCTCTCACACACCCTCACACCTCCATCTGGCCTTATCTCCTCTGGAGACTGCCTCCTCAGCCCTCACCACCTTGAGGCCACAAGCACAGATCAACATGTGCCCCCCCACACACCCTGGGATACCCCACTTCCCCATTTCAGCCCTCACCCTGCAGCCAGTTCCCATGCCTGAGGTCACTTTTCCCCCTTCCCCAAGCAAGTCCTAGCCCTGCAGCCATTGAAAGGCCACCCCCGCCTTATGGCTGGTCTGATAGGTAGAGACCTGCCCGTGAGCTCCCCCGAAAGTGATGTATTGCTGCTTGCAAAGCCTGGTACTGATGACTGCAAGTGCTGCCCGAAGCAAGGTGGGCAAACAAACCTCAAAGTCCCGAGGGAAGTGCAGCTCGCCAGGTGCGCGTCACTTCAGTACAGTTGTGAAACACACGTGCCCGAATGATCCAGCTTGGGCAAATGCCTCTGGTGAGCAGCGCTTATAATGAGATTCTAAGGTATTGAAATTAGGTTCCCGATGTGCAGTGATGGGAAACGCGGCCCATCATTGACGGGTAGAGTGGATGATTGCAAACTGATTTCATAACGGTGTGAATCCGATTTTTGGCCTTCTCGCCATATTATGTCCCCCACACCTCCCACAATCCCCCTCCCCGCCCGCCCTCTGCCCGCCATGACACCCGTGCCAAGGGATCCAGAGAATTCTGGCCATGGATCTAAATTCCATATGCATCACTTGTGTGTGCATCATAAGTACCTTTGTGGTCTGTGTAGACAAACTCATGTAGATAAACTCCTTAAGCCTGGAGGTTTGAAAAGGGTTGTCCTCAGCTGCTCTTCCTCACATTCATGCATTTCATAGCCAGCCCGCATTTGATACAGTCAGTGGGGATAAATGTAAAGCGGTTAAAGATATTACTACCTAAAGGGGATCAAAGAAAATAAACCGTGGAACTAGGAAGTTGTAATTATTTTCAAACCATGAACTGAAAAAATATAACCTCCAAATAAATAACACCTTGATTTTCCTCTTGATAATAAGTACTCTGTCGGACCTTCACATGAGATTTACCTGATGCACAATTCACTGATAACCAGGCAAGGCAATCCTACCATGCGAGTATTCCTGTTGACTCACATCCGGATAGGGTGGAATAGAATAGAGGGAGTTGGATAGCCAGAATCTCAATATTTTTCCAATATTTGTTCCCATTTCTTCCTCCATCCTTCCCTCTTTTCCCATTCTGGATATGGTTCCACAGGCACTGGCATTGATCCAGAACTTCACTCAAGTGGGAGCAGGTTGTTCAATTGTAACAGTTATGAATAGGCATCAAATTGCAATTGTCTTTTTCTTGTTGCAAATTTCAAATAATATTGAAGTACAGGGTTCCTGAACCATATTCCTGTTCTGTTGATTTTCCCATTGGATGTTCGTGGGACTGAAGGATAAAAGGTATTCTCAGCTTTTTTTTATTCACAGGCTGTGAGCACCGCTGGTAAAGCTAGCATTTGTTGCTGATTCCTAATTGCCCTTGAGAAGGTGTTGGCCAGCTGCCTTGAACTGCTGCAGTCTATGTCTTGGTGCACCCTCTCCGCTCCTCTGCTCTTCATTGGAAGTGTACCACGGGATCTATTCATCCACTCTGAGAGAGCAAACGGAGTCTCATCCAAAAGACAGCACCTCCAAGAGTGCAGCACAGCATGGGACTGGACTACAGTTATAGGTACAGCTATCCGGAACGAAACTGGTCTCACAGCACATTGCTAAGATGAAGCAACACTGGCAGCTGGATACATTCCATTAAATGCCAAGCTGACTTCACCAACCTTTTTCCTTTCATAAGTGGTGTACTCTTTTGGGAGTTTACCTGTACAAATCTGGCAAACCACTGCTCATGAGCACTGTGAGCTGGTAGAGTTGAAAAGGTTTATTTTAAAGAGGTGCCTTCGTGATCCTCATTACAACTTTATAATGTTGGGTTTGTCATCAGTACTTTATACTTAGAGACCACCACGTTAAGCCCACTGAGTAAGCACAACGTTACCATTGACTGTTTTTCATCAGATATCTTTTGGAACATTATGTTCTCTACTGTTCCTTCCCATCCTTTGCCTGAGAAAACAGTTTGTTCTTTACCTTTGGACTTGAACTTGACAATAGTTTCCTGCATTCTTGTATCAGTTGTTATTTAGAAGCATTTGTCATGTCCAGTAAAGGCATGTCATAGTCAGAACTTTAAACGTGGACTGTATTCAGTATAGAATTTTCTGGTACTGTCCTTTCTTTAAAAAAATGAACATTAAAAGACTGAGGGTCAGGTGACTTTTGCAATTTCTGCAGAGACTCAGAAGTACCTCAAGTCTCTGGAAAGTTCCTAATTGAATGGCTATAGGTAGGGTGCCTCCATTGAATGAACACACCAAGATGAAAAACATTTGTGGAATTCACACCTCCTACTGTTTGCGGACTTAACCCAAAACTCAAAATCCATGGATTCCCAGACCCACTGTCTCCAAGCTCAAAACTTAACAAAGAGAGCTGTGGAGAAACCAATTCATTGTCAGAGGTGAGAATGGCCGCCACCCATTCCCTATTGTGTAACAATGGCTTCTAACTTCAAATCATTCTGGTTGGACAATAGAAGTATTAATCACAAAACAAAAACAGAAACAGAAATACCTGGAAAAACTCAGCTGGTCTGGCAGCATCGGCGGAGGAGAGCACAGTTGACGTTTCGAGTCCTCATGACCCTTCAACAGAACTCAGTTGTGTTGAAGGGTCATGAGGACTCGAAACATCAACTGTGCTCTCCTCCGCCGATGCTGCCAGACCAGCTGAGTTTTTCCAGGTATTTCTGTTTCTGTTTTTGTTTTGGATTTCCAGCATCTGCAGTTTTTTGCTTTTATCAGAAGTATTGATCATGTGGTCATATGATATAAACTGACTACAGGTAATGAATCTTATTACTCCAAGAACCACGGAGAAACCAATCAGCCTGCAAACAACACAGCAAGAAACAGCAACAGGAGCAAAGGCAGCAACCTTTAAACGAGAGACTGCATCATTGTAAGGTCCCCAAGTCTGTTCCTTTTCAAGTCCACCAGTACAGAAAACTGACCTCTAGTAATAAGAACACAGGCAACTAACTTTGTAACCTGCTGAAAATATATCCGACTTCATTTAGTGAATTCACCTAGCTACACTTCAAGAGTGGAAAACAACCCCTTCTTCACCAGGCCTTCATTGAGACAAAAACATAGAGATAAAAACAAAAAACTGCGGATGCTGGAAATCCAAAACAAAAACAGAATTACCTGGAAAAACTCAGCAGGTCTGGCAGCATCAGCGGAGAAGAAAAAAGTTGACGTTTCGAGTCCTCATGACCCTTCAACAGAACTGAGTAATTACCTCGACTACAGCTCCTCACACCCCGCTTCCTGTAAGGACTCCATCCCATTCTCTCAGTTCCTTCGCCTCCGTCGCATCTGTTCTGATGACGCTACCTTCAAAAACAGTTCCTTTGATATGTCCTCCTTCTTCCTTAACCGAGGTTTTCCACCCACGGTCGTTGACAGGGCCCTCAACTGTGTCCGGCCCATCTCCCGCGCATCCGCCCTCATGCCTTCTCCTCCCTCCCAGAAACATGATAGGGTCCCCCTTGTCCTCACTTATCACCCCACCAGCCTCCGCATTCAAAGGATCATCCTCCGCCATTTCCGCCAACTCCAGCATGATGCCACCACCAAACACATCTTCCCTACACCCCCCTGGCGGCATTCCGTAGGGATCGTTCCTTTAACTGTATTTTCCTCGAGTGTGTGTGTGAATGGTGAGTGAGTGACATAGCATTAGATTTTTGAGGTGAACATATGAATAAATAATCCTCTTTATTAAATCACACGTAAAGTTTGCAGCTGATTATTCAAATTAACCAGACACACGCATTTTCCTTTTCAAAACCACACCGATTATGAACAGTAAGGGAAGGGAACAGGGTTTTCAGTTCTCTCTCATTCTTGTTCATAATACATTTAAAAAGTCAACAAAGACAGAGTCCTGTAAATTGCTTGAGTAGGCTTGATCCTCAGTTTCCAATCCTTCCCAATACTCAGTTGCCATTGTTATCCCTGCTTGAATGCAATGTGTGGACAGGTGAACAATGTAAGATCAAATTCTGCAGAAGTATTGTTGTAACATTGTTCATTCCAAATGTGTTCAAACTAAAATTTAATAGAATCTCATTCTTAGGAAAATCTAGTGGGATGCTAGCTAGAAATTTATCAGATATGGGGGCAGGAGGAGAGGAGTGGGATAGATTGGATAGCTTTTTCAAAGAACAGGCACAGGCACAATGGACCAAATGATCTCCTTCTGTCCTGCATGATTCTATGATATGCATTGCAAAAAAAATTGATCTTTTGTGTAAATGGTACGGCATGCTTCATTTCCATTGGCAGGGCTATCAAAGTTGATTGTTTTTAAATTATTAGAACTTAGTGTTCATTCTTGCAGGAAGCACAGAAAGACTTCAAACAATGGTACTGGGTTACTAATGGACAAGTTAGATATTTTCCTTTACATATTGGCATGCTGCAACAAATCTGAATCAACAAGTGACACATTTCAACATTTGCTTTGAAAGGCCCAGTGTTCCAAGAATAACACTGCCTTGCGAAGGCTTCTACAAGTGGAAGTGGTCCACAGTCTTCACTGCTGATATTGTACGTGCAAGTGTTGGATCGAGGAAGAATGTTAGATGCATTGCCTTTTGCAATCCTGGCATAAAAAGGGAAATCTGGCAAAAGTGCAAAAACAATACTTTCAGTGTTGTACTTGTGATATTACTGTGGAGATTAACAATGATCTACACCTTCACTTCTGTATTAGGGCTTAATTCTTTGCCACTTCTCTTCCAGGAATGCCCACCTTGGACAATTCCTGCTCTTCTAACTGACAGGGGCTTCTTTTGTCTCTCTTACCTTGTTCATCTTTGCTGCTTTGTGTTTCCATTCTCATGTTTGATTAGATAGCTGTAAAAACTCACTTTCACACCCACATCTCCTTCTTCAGGCAACTGTCTCTGGCTTCAACTTGTTCCATATGGATACCAATTGAAACCCCACTCCCCATGTTTCACATCCACCCTTGATTATAGATATCTCCAGGGTATTCAGAGTTCCGTGCTGCATCCTGAGATCCACGCTCAACACCATATGCCATCACATGCAAGCTCTCAACTTTTCTCTTCAGCAGCACCGACTCATTTTCTTCCAAAGTTGTTTGGTCCATAGTTCCATTTCATCCTTTGCCTCATCTGATGCTTTAGCAAAACTCTTTTTGTCTTCCTTTCAGGAAGGATCAAAAAGTTTCAACACTGTTTGGAAACTAACACCCTTCCAGATCGTCCTTTTCTTTCACTTTTCTTTGACCACATCCCTTCTTCCAATCTCATCTTTTGTTGTGTCTTCAGTATCCTCCCTCCGACTTTCCCTTCTCTGAGCTATGGGATCCCCTCTACATTCCTCAAGTGTGTGTGAATGGTGAGTGAGTGACGTAGCATTAGATTTTCAGGGTGAACATGTGAATAAATAATCTTTATTTAAACACACAAAAACGCTTGCTGTTGGTTATTCAAGTTGACCAGCCGAAGAGGCTGAATAGAGGGGAGTGAGCTCACTCCTTCTCATCTGGTCATAACACCTTTCCTCCATCTTCAGAATCCTTGTTCCACCTAGAAGCCTTCCTCTGGCTTCTTTAGGTTTTATCATTGGGAGCCGTGGAGGTGACACCAGCCCTCTTAGTTTTCCTACTCTGCTCACTCAAACCTATTTCCCTCTGTAAAATTTTTTTTCCTTCAGTCATGGGATAAGGATGTCGCTGGCAAGGCCAGAATTTATTACCCATCCCTAATTGTCCTTGAGAAGGTGTTGGTGAGCTACCTTCTTGAACTGCTGTAGTCCCTCTTGGTGTAGGTGCACCCGCAGTGCTTTTGGGAGGGAGTTCCAAGATTTTGATCCAGTGACAGTGAAAGGATGGCTGTATAGTTCCAAGTCAGATGGTGTGTGACTTGGAGGGGAACTTCCAGGTAGCGGTGTTCCCATGCATCTGCTGCCCTTGTCCTTCTAAGTGGTAGAGATTGCAGGTTCAGAAGTGCTATCAAAGAAACCTTGGTGAGTTGCTGCAGTGCATCTTATAGGTAGTGCACACTTCTGCCACTGTGCACTGGTAGTGGAGGAAGTGAATATTTAAGGTGCTCTTTGGGATGCTGATCAAGTGGGCTGCTTTGTCCTGGAAGGTATTGAGCTTCTTGAGTGTTGTTGGAGCTGCACTGAACCAGGCAAGTGGAGAGTATTCCTTGCAGAGCTCCACTCTCTCAAGGTCGAGCTCTAACATTATCATTCAACCTGCTGACAAAGGTGGTGCTGACAAGGTTGTTGTCTGGCAAATGAACCTCTACCTCACAGTGGCTGAACATCAACTCTATGAAACGTCCCCCTATTTCCCCTGACTATAATCCCACTATCAAACATCAAGCCCTTTTTTTTAGATCTTCCCTTCATGGCCTCCAACCTCACAGCTTGCCTACCCTGTACAATCACTTCTATCTCCTTCCCAAGATGCACAAACAGGACTGCCCTCTTAGACCTATCTTTTCAGCTTGTTCTTGCTGCACAGATCTGATTTCCTCCTAATTCAACTCTATTTTATATCCTCTTGTCTAGTCTCTTCCCACCTGCATTCACAATTCTCCTGCCCCCCTCCCTCACTTTAACTGTTTCCAGTTTTTTGGCTCCATCCATCTCTTGTTCACCATGGACATCCAATCCCTCTACACCTCCATCCCACACCAGGCCAGCCTGAGGGCTCTCCACTTTCCTCTAGAGCAGAAGACCAATCAGCCGCCATCAATCACCCCCCTCCTAGCTGAACTTGTTCTCACATTGAACGACTTTTTCTTTAACTTCACTCACTTCCTCTAAGTGAAGACATTGCTAGAGGAAACTGTAAAGGTCCTGGCTATGCTTGACTTTTTGTGGGATATGCAGAACATTCTTTGTTCCAGTCACACTCAGACCCCTTCCTCAACTCTTTTTCCGGTTCATTGATGATGGAATCGGTGTTGTTTCCTGCTCTTACCCTGAGGTTTGCTTTCAATTTTCCCCCTTCTCTTGCCTTCACATAGTCCCTCTCCAACTCTTCCTTTTCCTTCCTTGACTTTTCTATCTCCATATCTGGGAACAGGTTATTGACCGATATTCACAATAAACTCACAGACACTCACAGTTACCTTGGCTACACTCCAACCCACCTTGCTTCCTATAAGCACTGTAAACCATTCTCCCACTTTCTCTGTCTCCATTGCATTTATTTTGATGATGCCAACTTCCATACAAGTCCTTCTCATATGTCTTCCTGTTTCCTCAACTGAGCATTCCCCTCCATGTGGTTTGCAGGGCCCTTGACCATGGCCATCATATTTCTGCTCTTGCCCCTTCCACTCCCTTCCACAATAGAGATCCCCTTGATCTCACCTTCCACCCCACTATCCTCCACATTAATGACGCCATGTATGCCCAAGTAGATGGTGTAGCCATGCGATGCCCTCCACGCCCAGCGCTCACTAACATTTTCGTCGGTTTCCACGAGAAATGTGTTTTTGATGGAATTAGCCCTAACCTCCTACCCTGTGCATATTTCTGATACATAGATGATCCGGTCGCGATCTTTGTATCTGCAGCCCCATGTAAGGATTTCCTTACACACCTTCACATCGCTCTTGGGATGGAGCAGTCTAACACGGTCCCTTTCCTCCATGTGCTATTTGAGAAATCCATTCATGGGTTCCTCACTACCAACTACAACAGGCCTCCCTTCACTGGTCAACATACACGTTGGGATTCATATAACTCCACACGCTATAACATTGGCCTTATCGGCAATCTTGTAAATAGGGCTCTAGCCATTTGCTCACCTTGCAAGTTTGATGCAGAAGTCGAGCATATCAAAGCCATCCTGCGGGTCAATGGCTGTCCTGATCGAATCACTTCATTGTTCACTGTATATCAGGCTAACGCACAAACAGGCCAAAGGATGTCACTTTTGGACCTGAAAAGTGCCCGGTCGACCTCAAATTACACTAGAAAGGCAAAGCATCTCAAAAGATTTGAACATCAGGCTAAGCAATTCATTTCATGGTGTTATAATGCAGGAGCTATGCCGAGTGGTATTTCGCATGAACAGATGCTACTGTCAAACATTGTGCCTACCACACAATTGAGCAATGGCGTATATGAATTTCAGTCCTGATGTGATGCCAGGTACATAGGACATACATCCCAGCAATTGGCAAATCGAATCAAACACGTTCCTTCTGTTGTTCATAATATACCGAGTGGAGACCATACTCAACCAGTCTATGCTTGCAAAACTCAAAACAAAATGTCTACTGTTAGATGTGATTCTGTGGTTGGACAGCCCTTGCTGAACAACCCTGAGCACACTTATAGCAATTTAAGACAATCAGCCGAGCTCATTACATGGCTCATTTGCGCTTGCGAGAAGTGACATTCATTCATATGGAGTGACCTGTTCTCTGCAAACAAAAGGAATACAGGAGACAATGGCGTAGTGGTATTTTTGCGGACTAGTAATCCAGAGACCCAGTGCTCTGGGGACCTGGGTTCGAATCCCACCACGGCAGATGGTGGAGTTTGAATTCAATAAGAAATCTGGAATTAAAAGTCCAATGGTGACCATAAAACCATTGTCGATTGTTGTAAAAACCCATCTGGTTCACTAATGTCCTTTAGAAATCCGTTGTCCTTACTGGTCTGATCTGGGCTATATGTGGCTCCAGACCCACAGCAATGTGGTTCACTCTGAAATGGCCTAGCAAGCCATTCAGTTGTAACAAATTGCTGAGTTTGTGGCAGGACTGTCAATCCTGCAAGTCCTCACTAACATATGGGGGCTAGTGCCAAAATTGGGAGAGCTGTCTCTTAGACTAGTCAAGCCTGACATAGTCATCCTCACAGAATCATACCTCACAGATAATGTCCCAGACTCCACCATCACCATCCCTGCCCCACCGGAAGGGCAGAGGTGGCAGCACAGTGGTATACAGTTGGGAGGGAGTTGCCCTGGGAGTCCTCAACATTGACTCCGGACCCCATGAAGTCTCATGGCATCAGCTCAAACATGGGCAAGGAAATCTCCTGCTGATTACCTCATACCACTCAGCTGATAAATCATGTTGAACACAACTTGGCAAGGGTGCAGAATGTTCTCTGGGTGGGGGACTTCAGAGGTAGCACCACTACTGACCGAGCTGGCTGAGTCCTAAATGACATAGCTGCTAGACTGGCTCTGCAGCAGGTGGTGAGGGAACCAAAAAGAGGGAAAAACATACTTTCCCAACCTGCCTGCTGCAGATGCATCTGTCCATGATGGAGTGACCACCGCACAGTCGTCGTGGAGACGAAGTCCTGCCTTCACGTTGAGGATACCCTCCATTGTGTGGTGTGGCACTACAACTGTGCTAAATGGAATAGATTTCAAACGGATCTAGCAACTCAAGATTGGGCATCCATGAGGTGCTGTGCGCCATCAACAGCAGCAGAATTGTACTTGAACACAATCTGTAACCTCATAGCCTGGATATCCCCCACTCTACCATTACCATCAAGCCAGGGGTCAACCCTGGCTTGATAAAAGCAGCTGAAGGTGAAGAGTGCAAGAGGACATGCCAGGAGCTGCACCAGGCATACATAAAAATGAGATGTCAGCCTGGTGAAGCTATAACACAGGACTACTTGCGTGCCAAACAGCATAAGCAGCAAGTGATAGACAGAGATAGGCGATCCCACAACCAACGGATCAGATCTAAGCTCTGCAGTCCTGCCACATCCAGTCGTGAATGGTGATAACAATTCACTGAAGAAGGAGGCTCCACAAATATTCCCATCCTCAACGATGGAGGAGCCCAGCACAGCAGTGCAAAAGATAAGGCTGAAGCATTCGCAGCAATCTTCAGCCAGAAGTGCCGAGTGGATGATCCATTTCTGCCTCATCAGGAGGTCCCCAGCATCACAGATGCCAGTCTTCAGCCAATTCCATTCACTCCACATGATGTCAAGAAATGACTGAAGTCACTGGATACTGCAAAGGCTATGGGCCCTGACAACATTCCAGCAATAGTACTGAAGACTTGTGCTCCAGAACTTGCCGCACCTCCAGCCAAGCTGTTCCAGTACAGCTACAACACTGGCATCTAACCGGCTATGTGGAAAATTGCCCAGGTATGTCCTGTACACAAAAATCAGGAAAAATCCAACCCGGCCAATTACCACTCCATCAGTCTACTCTCTATCATCAGTAAAATAATGGAAGGGGTCATCAACAGTGCTATCAAGCAGCAGTTGCTTAGCAATAACATGCTCACTGATGCCCAGTTTGGGTTCTGCCAAGGTCACTCAGCTCCTGACCTTGGTACAGCCTTGGTTCAAACATGGACAAAAGAGCTGAACTCCCGAGGTGAGGTGGGAGTGACTGCCCTTGACGTCAAGGCAGCATTTGACCGAGTGAGGCATCAAGGAGCCCTAGCAAAACTGGAGTCAATGGGAATCAGGGGGAAAACTCCCCACTGGTTGGATTCATACCTAGCAGAAAGAAAGATGGTTGTGGTTGTTGGAGGTCAGTCATCTCAGCTCCAGGACATCACTGCAGGAGTTCCTCAAGGTAGTGTCCTAGGCTCATCTTCAGCTGCTTCATCAATGACCTTTCTTCCATCACAAGGTCAGAAGTGGAGATGTTCGCTGATGATTGCACAATATTCAGCACAATGCGTGACTCCTCAGATACTGAAGCAGTCCATGTCCAAATGCAGCAAGACCTGGACAATATTCAGGATTGGGCTGACAAGTGGCAAGCAACATTCGTGCCACACAAGTGTCAGGCAATGGCCATCTCCAACAAGAGAGAATCCAACCACTGACTCTTGATGTTCAATGGCATTACCATCACTGAATCCCCCACTATCAACATCCTTGGGGTTATCATTGGCCAGAAGCTGAACTGGACTAGCATTATAAATACTGTGGCTACAAGAGCAAGTCAGAGGCTAGGAATCATGCGACGAGTAACCCACCTCCTGACTCCCCAAAGCCTGTCCACCATCTACAAGGCACAAGTCAGGAGTGTGATGGAATACTCCCCACTTGCCTGGATGAGTGCAGATCCTACAACACTGAAGAAGCTTGACACCATCCAGGACAAAGCAGTCTGCTTGATTGGCATCACATCCATAAACATTCACTCCCTCCACCACCAACGCACAGTAGCAGCAGTATGTACCATCTACAAGATGCACTGCAGGAATTCACCAAGACTCCTTAGACAGCTCCTTCCAAACCCACGACCCCTACCATCTAGAAGGACAGCAGATAGATGGGAACACCACCACCTGGAAGTTCCCCTCCAAGTCACTCACCATCCTGACTTGGAAATATGTTGCCATTTCTTCACTGTCTCTGGGTCAAAATCCCGAAGCTTCCTTCCTAACAGCACTGTGGGTGGACCTACACCACATAGACTGCGGCAGTTCAAGAAGGCAGCTCATCACCATCTTCTCAAGGGCAATTAGGGATGGGCAATAAATGCTGGCCCAGCCAGTGAAGCCTACATCCCAAGAATGAATATATATTTAAAAAAATAGGTTCAAGACTTGTGCCGTTTTTTGAATTACCAGGGAGCTTGGGAAGCCTATAGTTCCTTGTTGCCTTCTCTGTGGCAATGCCTCAGCCAGAGTCAACTTGACAACCAATCAGCATCCCTTTTCTCCTGTAGCCTAAATTGTTGTGATCGTTTGAAATTTGGCATTCTTGTATTTGTCCTGATGAGTGCAAGATGAAAAGCTTCAGCAACATTTCTCTCTTTTCAGCAATATTCAAGTTCTGTACAACAAAGCGACAGTGATTTCAGTATCATTTACGCATAGCAAAATGATTAAATGGGTAAATGGATTGAAATTTAAGTAACCCATTTCAGCCTAGCATTGTACGGCAAGTCTCAGTACAAATGTGCTAATATGAATCACTTAAAGGGCTTGTATAGATTAAAGCACTAATTGTACCAGACACAAATACATTGACACAATAAACATGCCAACTTACTAAGTCTTGACAATTCCCTGTTGAGTATTCTTTTGGTGAAGAACATGACTGAAGACTAAAATGCATATAAATTCCATTTCTCCTTCTTCTTGAATCTGCTCCTCCAACCAGAATTGCACTAAATTTGGTCTTGATATCTTGCCTCGTCTTTAAGTTCTGAACAGTTATGAAGCATGTGTTTGAGATCATTTTATTCACAACTGAACCAAAATTCAGGATATTTGATTCATAAGGAGAGAGTGAGCCTAACTAGCTATAAGCTGGAATAGAAGGGGTGGAATGTTGATTAAAGACAGAGGCAAAAATAAAAGATTAAATCAATTGAATCTGCACTTAATACCTTCAGAATGTTTCTTTCCCGCATTTGCCACATTGTTGGAAGAAGTTTCATATATTGTTGCACAAACAATAATAAAGGGTTTACTTCACAAAGAACGTGATTGTCAGTTTACCTCTTTGAGGTATTGTTAATTCAACCTGCAGACAACTGACCAACATGATCTTAGTGTCAGGGTTGAAGGAAACAAATCTTTTCAAGGAAAAGGGCACACATGGGTCCTTTTAACCTTCATGGCTTTAACTGTTGCTGCTGTGACTCTGGAACTTGTGTCCTGCCCTGCTATTCCAACAACAAGACCACAGCATAACTCACTGGGACGCATATGCCTGGTCTGAATCGAACATTCCAGAGTTTCTCAGAATACAATTGCTTCCTATGCTATTGACTGTTGAATCTCAAATGGAAGCTGGTCAGCAGTAGGGCCAGCATGGCTAAACTGTTTGCCACAAGTATCTGGTCCTATCACTGCTAAACCATCTTTAGCTATGTAACTGAGAGAATATGGCAAATAAGCTCAAAGTACATTAAAATGGATGCAACAAGTTAATTATTACAACAGTATTGGACATGACCACATTCTTCTGATGCTCCATGCTACATGATGCAAAACACATTGCCAAAGACATGAAATGAGGTAGCCTTATCAAAAAGAAAAACTAATTTAGCTATTATTTTGTGCCTAACTGGTAGTGGTGTGCTATTGTTATTAGGCTCCAAACATTTACAATCACTTTGCCTTTCATTATGATCTTGGGCATCATTGCTGAATGCTTCCGTTTGAAAGAAGCTTCTCATTATCTTTAATTCTACTGGGCCCAGTTATTAATACCAACAGGAAATCCCATGACTTTGCCTTATAGGTCCTGACTTACTTTATAAATCCACTCGATACAGACACAGTCTATTTATCACCCATGTGCAACTTGCAGCTGTCTTGAGCTACAAAGCACTGACTGTAGCATTTGGATAAGGAAGTGCCAGCTGGAACAAGTAGTTTAGCAGTGACTGGATGCAGATTTCACTGCCAAGTGGGCAGCTGGAAGCCTGGGTGGCAACAGGCTACTGGTTCCTGGAAGGCCTCTGATTCATTGAAGATATGCTTCTGCTTGTCAGGGGTGCGGCAAGCAATCAGTTCCAGTGGTTACTTCATACTGCAATCCAATTATTCCTCATTAACTCAGAATGCAGCATCAACCTTCAACGGAGCTTAAGCTGTAATCTGCATTCTTTGAACAATGCCTATAATTACAGTGTTCACATCAAGAATTACACAAGGCCAAACCGCATTTTATTTGTTTCACATTTTATGAAAGTAATCATGAGGTTGTGTAGGACTTAGAATGACATAATTAAAGAGGTAGCTTCCATTTTGGTGGCCAGCACTGTAAGCAACATGAAGTAAAAAAATCTCAAAAATGTCCCCTTAGCACTAGCAAGGCTCTTCGCCCCCTTCCATTCAGTTCCTCCCCCATATGAACAAGGGGAACGACAGAGCCAAGTGCAAAAGCCAGCTGTGATGCACATCAGCACATTCAATCTCTGCCATTTTTTTTGGCCCTTCCTTTTCCAGATTCTGCAGATTCAGCAGCTCTCGCTCTCATATTGATGAGCCACAAGCAGCTTTCAAACGGTGGAGCTCCGGCCCTGTCCTGGTCCAACGTTCGCCCTCACAAACTTTACCATGG
The DNA here is from genome assembly GCF_964194155.1 of Cetorhinus maximus. Taxonomy (NCBI): domain Eukaryota; kingdom Metazoa; phylum Chordata; class Chondrichthyes; order Lamniformes; family Cetorhinidae; genus Cetorhinus; species Cetorhinus maximus. The sequence continues at coordinate 124,339,717 of NC_135887.1, forward strand.
GACTCGCTAAATAAGAATCAGGAGAGAGAACCCTTGCTGGTGTTCCCATCCCATCCATTGACCAGGCTCTAAGTGCATTTTATGGCATTCAAATTATAACCTAACCAACCCAGGGTGAAGCGGACAGCAATTGTTTCAGTTACCTTGGAAGTCAATGCAAAGTAAAATTCGACAGAATGTAAAGCAGGATTTGAATTTGTCGGTTTCCTAGTGGGGCGCTTTGGGGAGGTATACAGGTTGGATTAAAAATGTCCCCATCATATTTTGCTTTAGGGAGGGTATTCATCTGCGTATGAATATTTATTTAAAAAGATCCTTTTGGGTCTGTTGATGGAATGCAAAGGGACTTTCACGTAATAGCTTAACCCATGGAGTCTGATGAGTCTTGTCCCTTTCCATTATTTTCCACAGGGATGCAATGTGTTATCATTACTATCATTATTCAAATTAACTTAAACCTTTGATGATCAGTCAGGTCACAGTGCTTTTGAACCGAAAGACCATAATTGCCTTTGCGTTTTTCTCGTTGAAATTGAAAATTGCCTTGAATTGTGTGAAAAACACTTCTTATCAATCAGGGTTATGTGGACCCCTTAACTTTGGAGAAACCTAAATGGCCATTAAAGTGGATAGATAACTCCTGCAGATGGTCTTCATGCCTGCGTTACTGAAATGTAAAAGATGAGAAAGGACCCAGGCTAAAAAAGGAATGATTTATGCTTTAGACTTTATGCTTTATGATTTCTACTTCAAAGAAAAGAAAAACTTGCATTTATATAGAATTTTTCACTGCTGCAGGATGCCCCTAGCGCTTTATAGTTAATTAAATGTTTTTGAATTGTGAGCGCTCTTGTAATGTAGGAAACACCACAGCCAATTTGCACACAGCAAGCTCTCACAAAGAACAATGCTAAATAAAATAAGTGACAGCCATTCACTGGTTCAGTCCCCAGGGCAATGTCTTGATTAATCAGGATCAAGGTACCTGATTAAAAATTCAAACAATGCCTGGCAGTTATCTGTCAGTCACCATCCACTGGTGTGTTATCCATGGCAACGCCTCTACCAATCAGAATCCACTTGCCAACCAATCAGCACTTTCTTCTCATACAGTATAAATATGTTGTTTCCTCTGACACTGGTATTTTCTTACGAATTGTTCTGATGAGTGCCAGATGCAAAGCTTCAACAAAAAAATGCCTCTTTATTCAGAAATAAACAGCAATGTGATAATGACCATAATCTTCTTTTACTTTGTGATGTCAGCAGATGTATTAAATACTAGCCAAGACAGTGGGGTGACTTCCCAGCTTTTCTTCAAAATATTGCCATGGGATCTTATAGAGCAATTTATAGACCAATCTTATAGAGAGGACAATTGGGAGCTCAGTTTAACATTTTATTGAAAAGATAGGACCTTCGACAGTGTGGCACTGCATCAGTACTGTAATGGACTATCACCATAGATTTTGTGCTTAAATAAAGTCCTATTTTGACACAGTTATTTTAAATTTGTAAATTATTTGCACTCTATAAAGGTATTAATGTCCTAAAAGAAGCAATGTATTTATTCAAGATATTTTATGCCAGAAATGTGAAATAATGCAATGAGTGATGGAGGACCTTAAGACCAGGAACCACTAATTAAACTACAATGAATTGGCTTAAATTCCATGTCTGACTCATCAAAGGTCAGGAATTTGCCAATATTTAAATTGCACTGACTTATTTCAGCGAAATACTAGTACATTCTATTAATCTCTATCTTGTGATAGCTTGTATAACAGTTTGGGGTGCATTCATTCTATAGCCCTTCTGTCAGTCAGGGCTCAATGGTGACACACCCACCTCTCAGTCAGAAGGCTGCGAGTTCAGAATGCTATTTCAGAATCTTGAGCACAAAATCCACGCTGACGCTCCAGTGCAGTACTGAGGGAGAGCTGCACAGTCGGACATGCTGTCTTTCAGGTGCCATGTTGAACCAGCAAATCATCCAATGGTGGTGTTTGATGAAGAGCTGGGGGTTCTCCCAGTGCGCTAGCTTATATTAATCTTCAAACAACAGCACAAAAAATCAGATTACCCATTCATTTATCTCACTGTTGTTGGTGGGCACTTGCTGCTTGCAAATTCACTGCTGCATTCACCTACACAAACAACAGTGACTGACTACACTTCTTTGACTATGAAGTGCTTTGAGGCATTCTGTGGATGTGAAAGGCACTATATAAATGGAATTTTTTTTCTTCCTTTCTAAACGTGAGAGTCAGTTTGTGTAAAGAAAGCCCCAACAAACAGCAAATGGCTGGATAAGCTGCTTTTAGGCAGCATTGGCACTTTTTATTCGGCTTTGATTCAATCACTGCAAATAATTAATATTGCTAAAATAGTTTACCAGTTTGGTGGTGATTTCTCATGAAACCCTGTTGCAGTGGCTGGAGTATGTCACCACCATGCAAGTGTAAACAAAACACAGCCGATTCCACTCCAAGGTTACTACAAGTCAAATGCGCAGGCCACATGTTACAAAGGAGCAAAACCCTGTTCAAGTTGCAGCATTGTAAAATAAAGAGTGCAGCAATTTTCAAAGTGCACGAGTCCTTTGTCACCAAAAAGATTTGCAGTAAAGTCGGGTACTGCAATTAGAAAGTGTCCATCCACCTCACTTGCTGAAAGGATCCAAGAGATTTTCTAAAGTTTGCGTGATGGTTTAATTTTGCATTCTTTAAACAGTTTGATAAATTAATTTGGAAAAGATCAGATAAAAGAAATCGGTGGCTTTCTGTTCAACCAAAGCATAATCGAAACACTGATAATAACAAATGGAGCCATATGATATCCACAGTTAGATCCATTTGTTGGTGTATTTGAAACAAACGCATGGCTAAAATGCATTTTTAACAATCCCACACAATTCCTTCATCAGTCAATAATCCTCTGGTCACTTCTCCCATTGCAATTGTGATTATAAGGACTCATTCTGGGCACCTTGATCGAATGCCCGTCTCATCTTAGAAATGATCAGTAATATTTAATGGTGACAATGTGTTACCTATGGAGTAACCTCTCAAGGAGACCCACATGAATTAATAAAAGCATTTCATTTAGGACTTTGCAAAGGCAACAGCATTCAAATTCAGTTAGAGCCCCAGAGATTTGCTCTTGAACCTGAATCACCACTGTCTGCGCAGTGTCAAATGGTGTTCACTGGGCCCATCTGCTTTCAAATAGTGGATCCATTGCAGAATGCAAGCACCTGGTGAATATAAATTACGACAGAAGATTGGGAGGTCTATAAATTGGCAGGCTGACCTTTGCCCTGTTGGTGAGCCATGAGCTGAACCAACAATATTAGCATACAATCTAACTTATGGCTGAGTTTTTACCTGTCTTCATAAAAATATGCAATCGGTACTTTGTTGTAATTTCAATGAATACATAATGGAGCCTTTTAAGCTTCACATCATCCTGGACTGTATAAAGCTGTGTGCTGGTACAGCTTGGGTCTCCTTTGTGCAGCTGAATAGTGTGTTATTGGGTGCAATAATGTGATGACAGAAAGTTCATTGACAACTATCTCATCTTGTTTTGATCGGAGATTTAAAGAAAGGATTTTTTTTTTCTTTTTAAAGCTCAGGCCGTGAAAGATTAGAGAGAAAGAAAGCTGAAAAGCAATCGAGTACAAACTTATTTTCATTGCACAATAACAGGGCGTGTTTGCTGGCATTAACAACGGCCTTCATTCTTTAATGAGTCAGTGGCTTAGAGCTGGGGCCCAATAAACCCAGGGTTCTGGCTCCGTCGACCGATGACCGGCAACCTGCAGCTGTGAATGGCAAGCCCATTCCAAACTGTGGGGACGGGAGTATGGTCATTCGAATGTTTGGGCTGGGGACTTTAACAGTGCTTGACCACCACCACCACCACCCACCCACCCTTGAACCCCCACTCCACATGGAGGCCTGAAATGTCAAAGTCGTTTCATGCTGTCGTGACACAGGAACAGAGCTGGTGAAGTATTCAGCTCCCAAAGGATCTGTCTGCAAAGCCCTGAGGCATTCTAGCACACTTGGAAGGCCCCAAAGTAGAGCCTATCCATGCTCTCAGTATGAGTGACAGGCTGAGTGGAATTGTCTCACGGACTAAACACTTCACCATCTCCCACCACTCCCTCGGCGTAGGCTGGTCAGCGAAAGATCCACCGACAACCCAGTTTACCAGGATTTCCCAGCCTCCTCTTCACAGGCAGAATCGATTGTCTTCCCATATTCCAGCCCCTTCATGGCACTTGGGTGGGAAGTGCTGGGGAAGAGGTGGACAGGCAGTAATTTGGGCCTGCTGTCTCTGAGCTCATGAAGAGCACTCATGGGGTGAACAATGGTCATTACTGAGTTAGCTGGTTTCAGCTGGGGGCAGTGAGAAAGGTGTAACAATTGACCACAAGTCTTCTTATTAGCAAAGGAGAGAGTAATAAATAATCCAGATTTTTGCTGCTGGGTATTACATGGTAACTCGCCCTGGTCAGCATAAGGCTCAGTGGGTGTCCTCCATAGTCAAACAGACAGCCTGTCAGTACTAATGTCAAAGTTCACATATGAATATTGACCCTTCGGTGCCCAGTGCTTTGCGGAGCTGCAACCCACTAAAGGAATGGATGCCTTCTGGAGAGGAGGGAAGAGAGAGGTTAAAGGAAAACTGACCAATGCAGCTGCAGCAGACTGAAATGTCCTTCCTAAATCCTTCTGCCTTTCCGCTGTCCTCTCTCCCTTTAGCACTCTGCATGAAGAATCTTTCATCAAACTTCTAGTCTTCCTAACACTTCTTTCTTTGGCCTAACATCCATTTTTCCCTTCCAACTCTGTGAAGTGACTTGGGTCCTGTGCAAAGAGAGGTCTTTAAATGCAAATTGTTGCAGAGGCACAGAGAACGGAGGACAATGCAGAAATGGGTTTTGCCTGATTTTAACAATGCACATGTTAAGCACAAGGTACCACGGTGAGTCATTGTCGGCTGTCCATCAATTCGAAGATGACTTCTACTCAGGGTTGCGAGTTTCTGCCATGGGTCCTCATGTGACCGAAGAAGCCAATTCTTCTCCTGCAGACCTTTGGGCACATAGGGCAGGGGTCCCATGAGGTAGCGGGGTCCGGCATGCAGGATTTGCTTCCTTTTCTTTCCCTCTTTGCCGCCGCTCTGCCTCATCATTAAGACGTTGTGACACAAAGAGTGATGCAGCTTAATAGATGAGTTGTCGCCATTCTGAACGATTGGTAGCAAGCTCCTCCCAGTCATTAATATCAATGCTGCCGCACTTCAAGGAGAACCTCAGAATGTCTTTAAAGCATTTCTTTGTCCTCCCTGGAAGGTTGACTATTGAAAATTGAGAAAACAGGACCTGGCGAGGGAGACACTTTCTGCCATCCGGACACAGTGTCCATGTAGTCCATCGGAGTTGATTTTTCAGGAGTTTTGCCTGAATTCTTCATGAAGATCACTAGCATTTGTCTGATGGTCTTCCTATTGAACCCAGGGGAAGCAGCGGATGCATTGCTGACGGAATTTCTCTAGCGCTCTTATGTGTCGCTAATAGGTAAGATGAGTAAGTTTACACCAACATTTTAATTTGTGCTACCTTGAGTTTAGAGAATTCTAAAAGGAGAAATCTCCACATTTATAAAGGACATTTCAAAGCCATAATCAACATCATCATAGCATGGGCTAAACTTTATATTAGCCCACCTGGCACAGGCCTTTCCACAACAGGGGGTGTTTATCAGACGTGAGGATTAGTTTAAATGAAAACAGAAAATGCTGGAAAAACTCAACTGGTCTGACAGGGTCTGTGGGGAGAGAAACAGAATTAATGTTTCGAGTCCATATGACCCTACTTCAGAGCCAGACTCGAAACATTAACTCTGTTTCTCTCTCCATAGGTGTTACCAGACTGAGTTTTCCAGCATTTTCTGTTTTTATTTCAGATTTCCAGCACCTGCAGTATTTTGCTTTTATATGAGGATTAGCTTGCTTGCCTGGATTAGTTTTCCTTTTTGGTTAATTCTACCAATAAATTAAATGTTTTTACAACAGGCTGAATGAAGTTCAATGGCATTGCACTTCCCTATGGCACCAAAAGAATGGCCTCAACTTGGTTTTGTTCCCTCCAAACTAATAAATGTGTTTCACTTTAATGTTTCACCCGTCTCAGTAGTGAATTACTAAGTGCCACTTTGCAAAAACTTTTGTTTATTAAGCCACAGAACTTGTGATTTTGCTGTAAAACATGTCCTACTTTTGTTTCTGGCAACATTACAAGGTAAAAAATAAAGATAACAAATTGCTCATTCAGAGAACCTGCGTGGACATGACAGACTGAATGGTCTCCTTCTGTGCTGTAATAACTGTGATACCCTGAGACATGGGAATGGATTGGACAACAATGAACAAAGGGAATCTTGGAAGAACCATATGTGGGCTCTAATTTCTGATTATAATTGGATAATTCTTTGTCTGCAAGGCACAAAACTATTATTGACAAATGCTTCAAGTGACCATGCTTGGGGTTGACCTTTCTGAATGATCCCTCCTTGCCTGGTTTGGTATCTATTTCCTACATGCCTTCTGGTACATTTGTTTTTACATTAAAAGCATCATATGTATGGAAGTTTCGGTTGATGATGGAATTAATATGTTTTTTTTAAAAATGCAATTCTTAAGATGCAGGAGCAGGCCAAAATAAAGAAATGCAGTGATGTCGCTCAATTAGGTACTTAATGAAGGGGGCTAGCCATTTAATGGGAGCAGCAGCCACTGTAGGAAGAAAAGAGAGAGAGAAAGAAAGAGAGAGAGAGAGAGAAAGAGAGAGAAAGAAAGAGAGAAAGAAGGAAAACATAGGGAACAATGAGCCAATGAGCATGCAGCAAGCTCCCACAAACAGTAACATGATAATGACAAGATAATCTGTTTTACTGATATTGATTGTGTATTATAAATATTGGCCAGGACACCTCTTCTGCTGTCCTTCAAAATAACATCATAGGGCCTTTTACATTCACCTGAGAGAGCAGATGTGGCATTGGTTTTATGTCCCATCCAAATTACAGTACCTCCAACAGTATAACACTCCCTCAGTATTGCACTGGAGTGTCAGCCTAGACTTCTGTGCTCAAGTCACAGTAGTGGAGTTTTAAAAAAAATTCATTCAAGGAATGTGGGCTTCGCTGGCTAAGCCAGCACTTATTGCCCATCCCTAATTTCCCTTGAGAAGGTGGTGGTGAGCTGCCTTTTTGAACTGTGCAGTCCATTTGGTGTAGGCACACCCACATTGCTGTTAGGGAGAGAGTTCCAGGATTTTGAGTTCCCGCGACAGTGAATAAACAGTGATATATTTCCAAGTCAGGATGGCAAGTGGCTTGGAGGGGAACTTCTGGGTGGTGGTGTTCCCATCTATTTGCTGCCCTTGTTCTCCTAGATGGCAGTGGTCGTGGGTTTGGAAGGTGCTGTCTAAGGAGTCTTGGTGAGCTTTTGCAGTGCACCTTGTAGATGGTACACACTGCTGCCACAGTGCGTCAATGGTGGAGGGAGTGAATGTTTGTGGATGGGGTGCCAATCAAGCGGGCTGGTTTGTCCTGGATGGTGTCAAGCTTTTTGAGTGTTGTGGGAGCTGCACTCATCCAGGCAAGGGAAGAGCATTCCATCACACACCTGACTTGTGCCCTTGTAGATTGTGGGCAGGCTTTGGGGAGTCAGGAGGTGAGTTACTCGTCGCAGGATTCCTAGCCTCTGACCTGCTCTTGTAGCCACGGTATTTATATGGCTAGTCCAGTTCAGTTTCTGGTCAATGGTAACCCCCCAGGATGTTGATAGTGGAGGATTCAGTGATGATAATGTCATTGAATGTCAAGGGCGAAGGTTAGATTCTCTCTTGTTGTAGATGGTCATTGCTGGCACTTGGGTGGTGCAAATGTTACTTCCCACTTGTCAGCCCAAGCCTGGATGTTGTGCAGGTTTTGCTGCATTTGGACATGGACTGTTGTAATATGGGTTTTTTAGCTATCTCAATGATGAGATCTTAAGACTTGTATATTTAAATATGAACCCTTTATTGTTAACCTTTAACTATTTACAGATCCCAGGTTACTGCCATGCATGGTGCTGTTACCTCCATGCAGGCTGGTTCCAGAGTGTTCTTCTAGAATGTTCTCTCAATCTATTACCATGTGACTCTATACACCATACTGGGAGTGGGGCTATTCTCCAGTCCCATGCTAACCCTTGCTCTGCTTATCACTTTTACATTACAATGGCATAAAGGCACACACAACATCCTACAACAGGAATTGAAGCACAACCTTTTGGCTCAAAAGCTTGACTGCTATCAGCTGAGCCACATTTGCAATTCATGCATCAATAATTACACCTATACAAAATCAAAACAAGAACCAGAATAAAATAGGCTAGTTTACTTATAAGATATGAATCATATCGTATATCTCTATAATGTATCCTCCAGATGATGTACCTCAGTAAAAATTAATCATTACTCTGATCTGCAGTAGCTCAGTCAAATAGAATTTTTCCATAAATTCTTAATTTTAAATTCTCATCCTTATTTTCAAATCCCTCCAAGGCCTCATCCCTCGCTAACTCTGTAAGCTCCACCAGCCCCAAAGCCCAATGAGAACTTTACATTCCTCCATCTTTGACCTCTTACATATGTCCACTTCCTTTGCACTACCATTGGCAGCTGTGCCTTCAACTGCCTAGGGCCTAAGCTCTGATATTCCCTCCCCAAACCTCTTCACTTCTCCACCTTTCTCTCCCAGTTGAAGACTTCTTAAAAGCTATCACTTGACCAAGCACCTGTTCTAATGCCTCCATCTGTGGCTCAGTGTCATTTGTGTCTGATTGCAATCCTCTGAAGCTCTTTGGGCATTTAGCTACGTTAAAGGCACCGTATAAATGCAAGTATTTGTTGTTGCTACAGCTAGATTATATCAACTTACTGAATAAATGTCTTATGTAAGAAAAATACTGCAGACTCTTTTTCTCTATCTACAGATGCTGCCTGACCCGCTAATTATTTCCAGAATTTTCCTTTCATAGAAACAAGGCCTTACTTTGGTGAAGGAGTACCTTTCAGCTCAGTTGGACATTATGGGTCATTATGGACATTATGGGGAGAGGAGTACAAAGCGAGTTCCTGCTGTCCTGGCAAACATGCTTCTCTCAACCAACACCACCAAAAAGCAGATTAACTACTAATTCATCTCATTACTATTTGGGGGATCTTGTCACACACAAATAGCTGCCAGATTTGCCTATATAACTAGTCCCTGCACATCAAAGTAATTCATGAGAAGCATTTGGAGCCATTTCTGAGGGACGTGTTAAGGCACTGTATAAAGGCAAGCCTTTACTTTTCATCTACTACAAACTGATGCTTTGTAAATTAAAACATTCTTAATGAGACCAATGAAGTTCCCATCTGAGAATGTTACTTTCCAGATCGGATTCCAGATTGATACAGCACATTCTGCTTGCACGCTCTCACTTACAGGGAGAATTCAAGTTCTTTAATTTAGTTTTGATCACAGATGGAAGAAAGTGCCCTTAAGTGTGTGGGGGTGTTATGGCTGCTGACATAGCTTCTTGGTGTGAGGCCCATGTTTCAAATGTGTGACAGTCTGCCTTCTCAATCTGCTTTTTTTTTCCCCAGTTGCTCTCTGGCAGCGATCTTTCTACCAACATTAACTCCTCCAAAGTCAAACCTTCTCACAGTTATCAGCTCAGCAATCAATAACTTACTCTTTCAAACTCGTTCGTTTTTGCATTATCTACCTTTCAACACAACTATATGTACAGATGTGTTGTGAACAATCTCTCTGATGTTCAGGCACAGATTAAGCTCGCTCGAGGGGATTTCTTTCACCAAGCATGAAGAATTTTTAAAAATACTAAACGGAGCCTGTCCATCTCGTTGGCCCCATTTATGATTGATTTTAAAGACTGATTTCCACCATCAGAACCTTTTCAGATAGTTACATAGAGTTATGATTAATATTAATATCTTTTCATCCATTCTGTTGACTTTCATGAATTTTTGAATGCTTCTATTTACATATTGAGTGCTAGTGATATTGAGGCAGTAACTGGTTCCCAAGATTGATAGTAGCCGGGAGCTCAGTTACATAGCAGACATTGCTTTAATCAAAAATTATTCTTGGGGTAGGGGCATTACCAGTCAGGCTGGCATTTAGTGCCCATCGCTAGTTGCCCTTGAGAAGATGATGGTGAACTGCCATCATAAACCGCTGCAATCCATGCAGTGAAGATACTCCCATAGTGCTATAAGGTAGAGGGGTTTCAGGAGTTTGTCCCAGCGATGATGGAGGAACAGTGAAATATGTCCAAGCCAGGATCGTGTGTGACTTGGAGGGGAACTTGGAACTTGGTTCCCATGCGCCTGCTGCCCGTGGCCTTTTAGGTGGTGGAGGTCATGGGTTTTGGAGGTTAGCTTAAGAGTACTTAAGGGTAAAATGTACCAGCCAGCTGCCCTACAATGTCAAATTCTGTTAACTTTCCAAATGCATTGCTTGAAAGAAGGGTGGAAGCAGATTCAATAGTAATTTCAAAAGGAAACTGCTTATACACTTGAAAGAACAAAAGTTGGGAAAAGAGCAGGGAGGAGAATCGGCTTGGATTGTTCCTTCAAAGACCCATTATGGGCCAAATGGCCTCCTTTGGTGCTGTACAATTGTTCATTTAAAACTATTTAATCGACTGATACAACAAGAAAACAATTATGATTAGGCAGGTAGAGTTTCTCAACAGATCACATAATGAGTAACACACTGCATGGTCTGGTACCAATTTACAAAAAGCAAAAAGATGCCCTTCCACTGACTGTGTTGAGTTAGCTTATCTGTACAGTATTGCAACTAATTTCAGTGTTCCTTAAGTTTCCCCTTCCTAACGCACACTGAGAGCTTGGTGTGTGCATTGGGTGAAGGCAGGCTCAGGCTTAGCTGTGATGTTCATCCAATCCCCAAACTGGCCATCAACACCCACTGTGCAACCAAAACAGCTTGTGAGCTGTCGAGCTGTGTGCTGACATTGGTCATTACCTACAGGACAGGGGAGGAAACCATGCCAAGAAAATTACAAATGTTTAACTTTTTTTTAAAAAAGGCTGCAGGAATCTTTTTAAAGCGATTAAATCTGGAATGTTTTCTAAATGGCTACACTCTGGACTGTGGAAGAATGAAAAGATTTGGGTCAAAAACAGAAAACGCCGGAAAAGCTTTTTTTTTCAGTTTTTCTAGCATTTTCTGTCTTTGAAACAGATTTCCAGCATCCGCAGTATTTTGCTTTTATTGAAGAGATTTGGGTGCCCAAATACACAAATCACTGAAAGTTAGTGGACAGGTACAAAAAAGCTTTCAAAAAGGCTGTAGAAATGTTGGCCTTCATCTCAAAGGCCTTGGAATACAATGGGTTAGAAGTTATCCTTCAGCCGTATAGACTATAGTCAGACCCTGTCTGAGCTATTGCATTCAGTTCTGAACTCCGTACCTTTGGAAGGATATATCAGCCTTGGCGGGAGTATGGCACAGATTCACCAGAGTGATACCGAGATTAGCGTGGTTAAATTCTGGAGGACAGATTGCATGAATATGGTTTGTGCTCCCTTCAGTATGGAAGATTGAAGGCTGATTTAATTGACGTGTTTGTCGAATTGTAAAGGGTAACCGAAGAGAAACTATTCCTACTGGTGGATAAAACTAGAACGAGTGGGCATAGAGTTAAAATTAGAGGCAGGCCATTCAGGAATGAGAGCAAGGAGCACAGTGCTGGGTCAATTGAAACTTTCAGTGATGAGATGTTTGTTAGATAAGGCTATCAATCGATATGAAGCCAATGCGGGCAAATAGAGTGGAGGTACAGATCAGCCGTGAATGGCAGACAGGCTCAAGAGGCCGAAAGGCCTGCTCCTGTTTCTATGTAACTCTGTATCTTAACAGGAATCCAGAGTCACGGAGGCAAATAAAGAGTAGAAGCATCAGCATTACTGTAATCCAATCAATGAACTATAAAAAGATAATGATCTAAACAAATTGCAGAAGTTTAAAACGGCGTGTAGGGATATTTTTAACACGTTTTTCTGTGGGCCCATAGAAAATCTTGTGTGGGGCTGTGGAAAGGGGGTCCTCATTCCCAGACAAAAGTAATAGACAGCAGATTTAATTGGTCTTTTTGCACTTTCTTTTCCTTTTTTAAAAATTCCCATGAAATATCGATGCTGAACTTCCTCAGTTCTATGTGTAAAAGGGAATTAGTACATTCTCTGTCTGCAGACAAATTGAAGGAGTCTTCCTGACAACAGAAAGGTTACTTGTCAGCTTGTTGCTGCCCTGTTGCTATTGGCTAGCAGCAGAATATCCCACAAAACCATAAACCGATGATTACTGTATTTTGGGCATATGAGTTAATCTGTGACTGATGTTGCAATAGAAAAGACCTCAGTATAAGCTAATAATAAGAATGACAGTTCATTATTATTTCAGATAAATCCCCCTTAAGAAAAAAGATTTGATGTTAGCATGGATGGATAGAAAAGGTGCACCAGCACCCAGGAATGCTGGGATTGTGAGCTGGTGCTTGGGATGTGGCTCTGGAAGCATGGTCTGCACTTCTGGTGTCAATGCCTGCTTCTCCACCACACTCCTTGGACCACTGGAGCCTTCTCCGCTTTGCCAGATTTTCCATGCTTCCCTTCCACAATCTCTGCTATTCTGCTGTAACCTATCCATATATCCTCAGGAAGGAACATCAACATGAAACATGAACTCTGCATCTTTCTTTCCACAGGCTCTGCCCAACCTGCTGAGTATTTTCAGCAATTTCTATTTCTTCCTAGCTTCCTAGTCTAAGATACATTTTTTGTTTCCCTGATTTCTCTCATTATTGCCTAATAATAGGGAGGGGGAGAGGGGGGGTGCGGAGGCAGTGGTGTAGTGGTATTGTCACTGGACTGGTAATCCAGAGACCGAGGGTAATTCTCTGGGGTTTAAATCCCACGACAGCAGATGGTGGAATTTGAATTCAATAAATATCTGGAATTAAAAGTTTAATGACCATGAAACCATTGTCGATCCCACTCAGTTTTAGTTTCGTTTTGGCAGCCTGTGTCAGAGGAGTGCAGATTCAAACCCCACTACAGAATTGGGTGCGGAATCTAATATTTACACTTCAGTGCAGCACTGAGAGAATGTAGCTTTGTTTGAGGTGCCGATTTTCAGATTGGATGTTAATCTGAAACCATACCTCCCTGCTCAGGCAGGTGGCCCTATTTGAAGAATCTCCAGGTGTCCTGCCTCATGTTACTCCCTCACCCATACCACCAAAATCAAGGCTGCTTGTCTTTCATTCACATGCTCTTTGTGGGACTTTCTTGTGCACCATATTTGCCTACAACAGTAGTGACTACACTTCCAAGGTTGTCAAAGTGTCAGTTGTCAAACACTTTAACAACACCTGAGTATTTTATTTAGTCATTTTTTTCCACTGGATGTGGGCGTCACTGGCTAGGCCAGCATTTGTTGCCCATCTGTAATTGCCCTTGAGAAAGTGGTTGGGAGCTGCCTTCCATGGTCCATGTAGTGTAGGTACATCCATCGTGCTGGTAGGAAGGGAGCTCCAGAATTTTGACCCAGCGACAGTGAAGGATCGGTGATATAGTTCCAAGTCAGGATGATGTGTAGCTTGGAGGGGAACTTGTAGGGGGTGCTGTTTGCATTTATCTGCTGTCCTTGTCCTTCTAGGTCGTAGAAGTCGTGGGTTTAGAAGATGCTGTTGAAGGAATCTTGGTGAGCCTTTGCTGCAGTGCATCTTGTAGACGGTACACGTTGCTGCCACTGTGCCTCGATGGTGAACGGAGTGAATACTTAAGGTAGTAGTTGGGGTGCCATTCAAACTAGCTGCTTTGTCATGTTTGAAGTCAAATTCCTTGCGTATTGGAGCTGTGCTCATCCAGGCAAGTAGAGAATATTCCATCAAACTCCTAACTTGTGGCTAATAGATAGTGGGCAGGCTCTGGGGAGTCAGAAGATGAGTTACTCGCTGCAGAATTCCCAACCTCTGACCTGCTCTTGTAGCCATAGTATTATATGGTATTTGAAAGGTGTTTTCCAACACTACAGCTGTGACTACATGTCAAATGTATTTAATTGGTTTCAAAGTGCTTTGAGACGATCTGAGGCTGTCAAAGGTGCTTTATGAGTGTTAGTTCTTACATTAACTGGGGATCAAAGGTTTCTAAAAAACACAAGAAATGACCAATAAACCATCCCTTTTTAGATATATTAGTGTCACCTGCCTGCCTTCTCAACATATTAATTATTACAATATCTTAACATGCAATGAATGAGCATTTGGGAATCTACATAAAAAAAAACCTAGCTGTGTGCAAAATGCCTACTGTATTTCCCTACATCAAATCACTGCTGCAAAACATTTATTCTATACATCAGCGCTTGGTATTCTGCATCTATTCAACAATCTCTCAACGACAGGCATTATTCACTCTGGGAGCTCAATGGCTTGTATTTATACAATGTCTTTTATGACCTCTGGATGTCCTAAAGCACTTTATACCCATTGAAGTACCTTTGAAGTGTAGTCACTGTTGTAATGTGGAAAATATGACAGTCAAGTTGCACACAGCAAGCTCCAACAAAAGTATAAATATATAAATAGAATAATGACTAGGTAGTGTGTATTTTAGTGATGTTGGTTAATAGACCTGATCCTGGAAGATCCAGGGTTAGGCTGTGTGTGAGACAACATTTGGCCCAGAAGCCGTACAGTAAGGAAACTTTGTAATTTCTTTAAAATGTCTGTGGAATCTGTAGCTGTTTAAAAATATTTGAAAAATAGCATTTAAGAGTTTGTGTCAATTGTAAGGGATCAATTATAATTTTCTTAGATAATAAGAAATACTGAGCCATGTGACCTGGCAACCCTTGATCAGGAAGCAGTACCAACAGGAAGGAAGTTAACAGACAAAAGCCATGTGGCCAGACACAAAGGAGAGCTGCAGACATAGGGGAGTTGCAGCAGAGGGGAGAACAGAGAAGGCTTATTTGCAAGGATCTATGTCGTGTGTAATACAGTTAAACAGGACAGAAAGCTGATGGGAGGGTTAGAGCAGAGGTTGTGAATTGGACAATTTTACTGCTGCTGCTTCAGTTTTGCCAGAGCTAATTGGATTATTTTACGAGTTTATTAAAGAGATTGAATAAAGGAGCCTCTGGGGAATCTATGCCATCATGTTATGAACCTAGCTGGGGAGGTTGTGCAGGCATGTATCATTTAGATGTAGACCATCTCCAAGGGTCTCTGAAGGACTACGGCTGCCGGTGAATGCAACTCAAGGACCGAATCAATTGAGTTGGAAAGGATGAGATCCTACGTACCAAAGACCAAGTTACAGAACTTTGGTGCCACATGTCTGCAGGGAGTGATGCGAGTGCTTGTGGTTGTACAAAATATATATAAAATATCTTTAAGATGAGATTTATGTTTCTATTTGAAGTATTCATGTTTAATTTGCACTGGTACTGATTTGTGTTAAAGTAAAAGCTACAAAAAGTGAAATCTCATGGGTAATTTCTTCATTTGGTAAAGTTAGTTATTTTGGTTTATGATTTCCCCATGGGGCGCGGGTGTCACTGGCTGGGCCAGCATTTATTGCCCATCCCAGTTGCCCATAGGCATTTTAAGAGTCAACCACATTTCTGTGGGTCCGGAGTCACATGTAGGCCAGACCAGGTAAGGACAGCAGATTCCCTTCCCTAAAGGGCATTAGTGAACCAGATGGGCTTTTATGACAATCAACAATGGTTTTAGGTCACCATTAGATATTTAATTCCAATTTTTTATTGGGTTAAATTCGACCACCTGCTGTGGTAGGACTCAAACCTGGGTCCCCAGAGCATTATCAGCCCAGTGACAATATCAGTATGCCACAACCACCTCCCCCACTGCCTGAAATGCTGACAGAAGAAAATTCAATAGTAAATTTCAAAAGGGAGTTGGATATATATTTGAAAGGGAAACATTTGCCGGGACACAAGAGCAGTGGGACTAATTGGATAGCTCTTTTAAAGAGCTGGTACAGACGCAGTGGCCTAAAGGCCTTCTTTGGTGCTTTATCATTCCATGATTCTTTTTTTTTTTTGCCTGCTCCAGCAGCATCATGTTGGCTGGTTAGCTTTGTTAAATATGATACAACATTGGGAACTACTAGGTGGAAACAGCTTCTCTCAGAGAAAGGTTGCTCACATGCCTATGTGTAGTATTGCAGGCAACAACCTTCCCAACAGGCTTAGTTCACAAATGTGTGATAACTTAACCACGAGATCTTACATATCCCATAGTAGTACCCAACTGTACAACATTTTATTATAATCATTACAAGAATGTTGGGGAGGAAGGGCGCAGGATGGATCCTACTAATCCTGTTGATCCAGTTAGGACTATATTTCAACCAGCTAACATGATCCTGAGGTTCAGTACTAGACTCTGCTATGATCTAGTTCTGTTCAACTGATGTTGTGGAAACTGAAGACTGTCCTGGATGTCTTGTGGGGAGATGCATCTGTGCCTCCTTTTATTCCTAATAGCCTGAGGGTGGGATACATCTTAGTTCCCTCACCACCTAGTGGTGGGTATACACTCAATCCTTAGCCTTGTGGAGGACAGGAATGCATCCAAGTTCTCTGGTGGTCCTTGTGATCTTGTTGAGGGAGGGAGGCAGGAAGGATTTGACTTTCTTCATCTGGAGGAACCCACCCAATTTCCCTGGTGGTCTAGTGGTTAGTTTCATCTGATTCCCTGGTGGTCCAGTGAGAGAGGAGGCATCAAATTCACAAACAAGCTAGTGATGGGTTATGTTAGAGACCCGTGGAAATCTTTTTGGAACCTGTGCCCCTGCTTGTACAATCCATGGATTGCAAATCTGAATCTTAAGAAAAATTCTTAACCCATCTAAAGATTCGTCCTAAATTGCTGTGAGTTCTGCAGACTATCATTATGTAAGATGGATTTCATTTACTTCTTTACTGCACTGTACTGTAAGAAGTAATCTGATATAAAGAGACTTAATTAACTGAGATATCTTGTGCAAATACTTTCGAGAAATATACATGGTATATTTTTAGATACTCTGCTTCAGCACAGATTCTAGCTCAGCGGCAGTAAAGGTCAGGGAATCAAATGTTGAAATCAGTCCTCTTGGTTCTCTGGCCACTAAAACCAGGGGGGCCAGACGTCAGTTGTCTAATTCTCTGATCTCCACACCTGCCCTGTGCCTGGGCTGGAGTCTTTGAAAATGTGCCCTATAAAATTATAATGTTATCATGTCTAATATTTGCCAAAATCTTTCTAGTAACAATAACATCAGCAGAGTGAGGAACCAGCTTAAAAAACACTTAACCTCTCCTTATCATTATAACTTTCTATTCATTTCTCCCTCATCCAGCACTTGTCTGCTGTAGGGTGGCCAAGTTGTACTATTAGTAATCGAGTTGATCTGCAGATTCTTTGGTGGAAACTTTATGTTTATTTACAATATACTCAGCAGCAACTACACGTGTGCTTTCAACTCCAACTCTATCTCTACACTGTCTGCTGAGGGAGCCCGCGCTACTCTCCTATTGGTTACTACAATATTCCTTAACAAATATTATTCTTAAAGGTACATTACACACTAAATAAAACCATAATTACTACATTATCTATAACTAACCCCAAAATGCATCTATGCTGTTCACTAAGTTACTCCTTGTGGTAACAAGTTCTACATTCTAATTATTCTCTAGGCAAAAAAGAAAATCCTGATTGCCTTATTACATTTATTAGTCACCATCTTATACTTATGACCACTAGTTTTGGGCTCCCCCAAAAGCAGAAATATTTTTTCTCAACATGTGCCCTATCGAACCTCTTCATAATTTTACAGGAGGAAAAAAATAATCTGCAGAGGCTGGAAATATGAAATAAAAACAGAAGATGCAGAAAATATATCAGGGGCAAAATCATTTGGTTGACATGCAGATCACAGGGAGATCGCAGGTGCAAAGAGCTTCACATCCTGGGAGACAAGAAGTGCTTAGACTTTTCTGGCTCTTCTCAGTAGTATTAAGAAAGTGAGCTCACAGCCAGTGTAATGGGGGCTTACAACTTGGTGGGTAAGGGATCTGCTCATCGAGTCTTAACAGGTCTTAATGAGGAGAGGGTTTAGGGAGGCATACTATGCATTGCGGTCATATCAAAGATGGAACAGGCTCAAACAGAAGCTCCAGGAGCCCCTGTGGTCATCAATTCCAGCACTGAGGTCCTATTGGAGCAAGTCCCTAACAAAAGAACACTCCAAGTGCATACACTTCATAGAAGAGTGAGCCTAAGTGTATGGAAGCAAAGGGCAACTCACAGCAGTGCACACAGCAATTTTTAAAGGATATGGATTCAAGTGCGCAAAAACCTCTGAGACCTCAGTCTGTAACAGTGTCCTTATATTCTATTAAGTCGACCTCCAAAGTACACAATGGTACACTGTAGTCTTTCCATTCACTCGCTATCTTTCACTCATTGGAATGCTTATCATGCAGCACAATTTTGTCCCAGGGCACCTTAAATACTCTCAGCTATTATCTACAAAGCATTCTATGTTAACAACCTTCCCACTGAGCAGCGCTCCAATGTTCAGCCTTACAAATGTAACTGAATGTTGCATGTCCCACATAATAAGAACATACAAACATAAGAAATAGGAGCAGGTCATTTAATTCCTCAAGACTGATCCGCCGCCATTCGATAAAAATCAAGGCAGACCTTGTGCATCAACACCACTTTCCTGATCTATCCCCATGTCTCTTGATTCCCTTCATGCCCATAAACCTATCAATTTCAGTCTTGAATACTCAGCCATTGACCAACCGCAGCTCTCTGGAGAACAGAACTCCAAAGATTCACAACCCACTGAGTGAAGAAATTTTCCTTCATCCCACTCATAAATGGCTCGCCCCTTATCATGAGACTGGGCCCGTAGTTCTAGCCTCTTTAGCCAGGGGAAGTCTCTCAGTATGTGCCTGGTCAAATCCTCTAAGAATTTTAGACGTTGCAATCAGATCATTTCTCACTCTTCTAAACCCCAGAGAATATCAGCCCATTGTACTCAATATCTCCTCACAGGACAACCCACTCACCCCAGGAATCAATCCAGTAATCACATTGATTGTTTCTTGTACAATAGTCCTTAATAATTAATGCTTATCCTCCAAAATCTTTTGACATCTGTTTCTTTCCTTCAGGACAAGGTAGCACATAACTGCCAAGGGCAAACCCATATAGAAGGAGGGCTGCATACCAGCTGGATATGGATGTTTTGATAAGGTGAGCCTCGGGCTACTTGGCAGGGAGATTGGAGAGAGAGTGGCAGATGGTGAATTTGAAGGCAAAATTATACAACATCAGTACCACAACAATGAAAGAAACCTTCAGTAGACCCTACTGAGTATAGTGTATGACAGGTCAAGGCAACTGAAACATTGGCAGGAATTTCAACGTCGCTGACTGTGTAGGATTGGGTACAGGTGGAGGGTCAAATGCACAAAAATTCCAGGTGCTTGGGAAGTGGCTACAGCTCACCGACTTCAGGATCAGACCTACCTGGTTCTGTGACTTCCTATGGCGTGCAGCACACCTGAGTGGAATTCAGGCCTGTCAGTTAAGCTGATTTCTGAGTGAGGAACCTGTCGGGGTCAAAAACTCCTGCAGGCAACAGATGCCCTGCCTCCTGTTCCCGGAATGTCGGCAAGTAAAAATCCTCCAATTGTGTTAGAATTCCTATAAAGGAAGAAAGAACTTGCATTTGCATAGCACTTTCACAACATCAGGACATCCTGAAGTACTTTAGAGGCAATGAAGTACTTTCGAAGTGTAGTCACTGTTGTAGTATGGGAAATGTGGCAGTTACTTTGTGTCAAGCAAGCTTCCACAAATAGCAATGTGAAATTGGCCATTTTGTTTTGGTGGTGATGATGGTGGAAGGATAAATATTGGCTAGGACACCAGGGACAACTACCCTGCCCTTCTTCAAAATAGTGGCATGTGATTTTTTTAAATACACACAAGACGGATTTAACATCTCATTTAAAAGACAACATCAATGATGGTGCAGAATTTCCTCAGTACTGTGTTCGAGTGTCAGGCTGCATTTTGTGCTCAGGTCCCGGTGCAGGACTTGAACCCACAACCTTTTTACTGAGAAGGTAGAGGGCTATCAGCTGATTTGTGGCTGACACCATTTATGCTGTATTTAAATATAATTTTGGCAGATATGTGAATCCAACTGCAGAAGTGCTCAACCAGAGGCGGCAGCTGTCATTAAGAATAGGTGGAAAGAGGTGTCTTAGTAATCAACCTCAAAATCTTCTTTATGACTTAAATAATAAAAACTCCAATGAGGCGTTTGAGGCTGAAGGCATTATGGCTGCTGACAGGGCAGCAAGGATCAGCAGGCATGATCCTGTGCTAATGGTCACACATAATCTCCACACTAAAGAAGATAAATCCTTTTTAGGTCATGTAGACACATTATGGACAGACACCTGTAAAGAACTGTAAAAATACTGTGGCTACAACAGCAAGTCAGAAGTTGGGAATTCTGTAGCGAGCAACTTACCTTCTAACTCCTGTCCATCACTTACAAAACACAAGTCAGGAGTGCGATGGAATACTGCCACTTGCCCAGGTGAGTGTAGCTCCAGTAACATTCAAGAGGCTCAACACCATCCAGGACAAAGCAAACACCTGTTCCTTATCCACCACTTTAAACATTCATAACCTTCGCCAACAATGCATTGTGTCTGCAAGTGTGTACCATCTACAAGATACATGGAGCAACTCTTCGATAGCACCTCCCAAACCTGTGACTTCTACCAGCTAGAAGAACATGGGCAGCAGGTATATTAGAGCACCATCACCTCCAAGTTCCCCCTCAAGGGACACACCAGCCTCGTTTGGAAATATATCGCCATTTCTTTATCCTCACTGTCTTAAAGCCCTGAGATTTCCTACTTAAAAAGGGCACAAGAGTTCCACCAGATCCTCAGTGACAGTCATAAAAGAGTAATGCCCACTTTAGTCATGATGTGGTGATTATGCCTCCACTGCAACCTGAATTAATGGTCAGCTCGTCCTTTTCTTCTGCAGGAAATGTAAAGGTAGTGTTATCCCATGAGGATCCCTACGCATGCATTTTCAAAATAAGAGTAAATAAACAAGAGTTAAGCAGCACATTAATCCCTAGAAAATTTTCTCCAAGCTAAATGTTGGGGCCTTCCAGGGTTGCTGCACACACTCCCAACTGTATACAGCCCCCTGAGTCTGCTCTGCCAAAGAGGGTAACGTACCCAGAGATGGTGCTGAAGCAATCTGGGATATTGGCTGATGATTTATGTTTGTAACTGTGTCAGGTTCTTGTTTGTTGAGTCTGTGGGACCGCTCTCCCAAATTTGCTGCCAGTTCCTAGACATTATGAGGAGCACTTTACAGCATTGATCAGGCTGTGCTGGCTTTTGTTGCTTCCCGATTGCCAAGGTCACAGCCTGCCCGATCTGCACAGTTCTTTTCTTGTTTTCCCTTCGAGCGGCTTGTTACAACTGAATGACTTGCTAGGCCTCTTCACGGGGCAATTACGAGTCAAGCACATTGGCGCAGGACTGGAGTCACGAATAGACAAATCTGTGTAAGAACAGCAGCTTTCTGTCCTTAAAGTGAATCAGTAAAAACAATTGGGATTTTCCAAAAAATCCAACAGCTTCACGATCGCTTTACTGGTACCAGGTTTTCCTTTTTTTTAGACAATTTCTGATTATTTTCCTGAAATTCTCAAATTGCTATAGCGAATTTTAACTTCTCGTTCTCTGGATTATTGGGCCAGGATTACTGAATTGCTAGTTTAGTAATATGCAAATTGGACTGCAGCAGTTCAAGAAGGCAACTCACCACCAACCTCTCAAGAGCAATTAGGGATGGGCAATAAATGCCAGCCTAGCCAGCGATGCCCACATCCCATGAATGAATAAAAAATACACTCCCACACCCGACTTTACTACTAGATTCAAGGAGGTTTTTGATATAATACAAAGCAAAGGAACAACAGAACAACAGAAGGGGTTTCGAGGAATCACCCTGGACATCCTTCTATATGAGCATAGAGACAGATGAAAGCACAGGCTTCCCCCAAGCTCAAGGCTAGTAAAATTCCAGTTCTTATGTTTGATTCTTTTTTAACTCACCCCTGCATCATAACCAAAAACGTGATGCACATGAGGTACCTGGTAATGGAAGCTCTGTTTGAGATTGGTGTCTTGGAGCCAGCATTTTAACATGTGTTTCTTTACTCCACTGTCAACCTGTGAGAACAATCTGGTATGGTCCATATTCCCGTGCTGCTTTAAGCACAGGTAGACAAACCCTGGGATGTTTCAGCTAGTCAGCCTGAGGAGGTTGCACCAACTGATCCGTTGTTGCACAGCTGAGAAGGGGCAAGTTGTGGGAGCAGGACGCTGCTGCCTGGATGTACACACAATAAGCTTTCTTCTGTGGGCAGTCGTGTTGTGCTGACTTCGCTACTCAGGGTGAAAGAAGACGAAAATGTGACCCATGCGGACTGATTAAACAGGCTGTTGTTTGGTACAGTAGTGGCCAGCGGCATTGCCTGACCTTATTTCTGGAAGGAGGAAGCTAGGACTGAAAGTTAAGGGAGAAGGTGGCCCTGAATGTCACTGACAGTGCCATCCCTATGATGTAGGTGAGCTGCTTTAGCATATGCAATCATTCTATATGAAACAGTTTTGTACAATACAACAGTGACTACAGATCAAAAGTATTTATCACTCAGGACCAATCACTGGCGTGAGAGAGTCATTGCTGGGTCTAAGCGAAGGGGTTCAGCCAGCTAACAAAGAAGGAAGTTTGGTAATCCCTTTCATTTTAGTAGGAAGTATGCAGGGAGACAATATAAAATAAAGGCTACAATTCTAAAGGAGCAGAGAGATCTGGGTGTATGTGTGCATAAACCATGGAAGGTGAGAGAGCGGTAAATAAAGAATACAACATCCTGGGATTTATCAGTAGGGGCACAGAGTGCAAAAACAAGGAACTTATGTTAAAGCTGTATAAAACACTGGTTTGGCCTCAAGTGGAGTATTATATCCAGTTCTGGACACCACACTTTAGGAGGATGTGAGGGCATTAGAAAGAGTGTAGAAATATTTCACGAAAATGGTGCCAGGGATGGGGAACATCAGTAACATAGAAGTTTGGACTGTTCTCCTTGGAGAAGAGAAGGTCGAGAGGAGGTTTGCTAGAGGCGTTCAAAGCCATGAGGGGTCCGGACAGAGTAGATGGGGAGAAACTGTTCCCATTGGTGGAAGAATTGAGAACCGGGGGGCACAGATTTAAGGTAATTGGCAAAAGAAGCAATGGGGACATGATGAAAAACCTTTTCACACAGTGAGTGGTTAAGATCTGGAATGCACTGCTTGAAAATGTGATGGAGGCAGGGGCAAAAGGGAACTGGATCCTTATCTGAAAAGGAAAATAATTCAGGGCTATGGTGAAAAGGCAGAGTGGCACAAGATGAATTGTTCCTAGTGGGCCAGAACAGGGCTGAATGGCCTCCTCCTATGCTGTAATCATTCTATGAATCTGTAAACACGTCTAAAGCATGTTCTCAACTTGACAGAAAACTGAACCTATTACTCAAGATAGCTTCAGCCCCAACATTTCCTCGTCTGGGAGAAACACTGTTGGTGGAAATATGGAAAAAAATAGATCTCACAGTAACTTCGCTACCATTGAAAAAAGTGCAAAGGTGCCAGCATTGTGGCCTGCAGTCCTACCTGTGCTCACAGTTTAGTTTGTGGTTTGACAGATCATGTTGTGACTGCTCAGTAAAGGGGGCGTTTTCCCAAGCCATTGGAGGCGGAATCGCATGTTCCTTCCTCCTCCTGCTTTTCCCAGGGGCAGGATACAGACGCAGATGGCAACCCGCCAGTCAGTGATACGAAGGGAATTAGTGGGCATTTTTAGAAGGCTGCTGAGTTTTGTCAGTGAGCACAGGAGCCCTGTTGTCTGAGCAGCTCAGCTAATCACAGGGGGCGAGAAAAGAGCGGATGGTCAGAGCACCATGAGTTTATATGCAGTGATCACCATAAAGAGCAAAATTGCAACCCTGCAGGAAAATGCTTGCAAATGTTTGCTTGTCACATGCAGACGAATCTACTGGATAGTGCTGGGCTTGAGGAATTGATTGGGGGTCCCCTCAGCAGCACGATGCCTCCACATTGCACCTCCCTCTCCTACATTCACCCGAGCAGCACACAACATTCACAGTGGGTCTGCCAGCCAGTCTTCACTTCGGGGTGGCACTGACTGACCCTCCTGTTACCTCAGGCCACCCGCCATCCCTAACTGAATGGCTCTGTGGGAAGTTGCTTCTTAATTGGCCTCCTCTGGGAAGCTGGTGCCCGTGTGCCAGTGTACGCACGTCCGGGTTCATGACCTGGAAATCAGCCTGATCTCGGACTGCGACTTAAATGAGAAAATTCTGCCCGAAGCGTCAACTATATTTTCGAGCTGAGAACGTAGGGTATTATGCTATTATGTGACTGTTGGCCTATTGGATCTTCATACTTTTCCTTGTTAAGAATACATCAATTGCCAGTGTATGGGGAACAATGCAGGTGTAGCGAACCTGGGACTTGTTCATGGGAACAGGAATAGGCCATTGTAATCCCTTGAAATGTTTACACAGACTCCCAGTTGAGAAGAGCTATCTTATTTGAAGGGTCAGTGTGAGGATGTCTGAATATAGAATCACAGCAGTGCAGTAATGCTTGCTGACTTTATATATCAGCAGAGCACAGTAACAAAGATGGATGGCTAAAAGCAACATTAAATGCTTATTTAAGATTTTAATGCAATGAAATACTGAGAGAAAAGAAATATACTGATGCATGAGTTATGTGTAAATACCTGTATGTGGCAACTTTACCTCCATTTTGACAATTGGATGATTTGAAAAATATATAAAACATACATAAATATACAAAATTTACACAAATATACAGAGCAATTACACTCACACACACACACACACACAAATATTAAGCTTTGAGATGTTTGTCACTCCCACCTTCTTGCCCCAGCTGGAATATTTCTTACCAGCTTTTGACTAGGCCACCAGATGAAGTGACTTACGAAGTGAAATACAAAACCTCATAAAAGGGCAAAGCATCCTTTAATTATCCAATTTGGCATAATGGCTTTCTCCTTCTAGTTGACTTGAAGAGCCGAACTAGGGATGACTGACTCATGCATCCCCCACTTACTCAGAGATCCTTTATAGTGGTGACAAAATTTAGGGAAATAGGGCAAAAGTATTTCAGTTCCAAGCACCCCAACCACACCACCAAGAACACAGAGAGCAAAGACAGAAATAGAAGGGATTTTAAGAAAGGCCCTTCTGCAACTAGAATTTTCAAATTGTACAGCATGGTAGTAGGCCATTCGGCTCATTGTGCCCCTGCTAGCTCTTTAGTGGAGCTATGCAATTAGTCTCACTCCCTTGACTATTTGAATATTCACTATTGAGTTTGCTTCCACCACCTTTACAGACAGTGCATTCTGGATCACAACAAATCACTGTGGAAACAATATCATTTGCATGTTGCCTCCAGTTCTTTTGCCAATCATCTTAAATCTGTGTTCTCTGTTCCCCTCTGCCATTGGAAACAGTTTTTCCTTATTTACTCCATCAAGACCTTTCAAACTTTTGAACACTTCTATCAAATCTCCCCTTAGTTTTTACTGTTCTAAGGAGAACAATCCCAGGTTCTCTAGCCTTTCCACATAACCGACCTTCCCCCATCCCCGGCACCATTCTGGCATGTCTTTTCTGCACCCTTTCTAAGACCTTAGCATCTTCCTGAAAGCGCGGTGCCTGGAATTGTGTACCCTGGCAAGGGCTTAACTAGTGTTTTATAAAGTTTTAGCATAACTTCCTCGCTTTTGTACTCTATTCCTCTCTCAATAAAAGCAAGGGTCCCATATGCTTGTTTAAGCGGCTTCTCACATTGTCTTGCCACCTTTGAAGATTTGTGTACATGTTCCTGCACCCCCAGTAAAATTGTGCCATTTATCTGAAAGCAAAATAAAGGTTGATGTGTTGAGAGATAGCCTTCATCGGAGCACACAGAACAGAGAGTTTAAAGCAAATGAAATGAGTCATGCAGTTAAGCAACTTTTATTGAAATGCACAAAAGAACTGACTCATATTGG
This sequence comes from Cetorhinus maximus, assembly GCF_964194155.1. Taxonomy (NCBI): domain Eukaryota; kingdom Metazoa; phylum Chordata; class Chondrichthyes; order Lamniformes; family Cetorhinidae; genus Cetorhinus; species Cetorhinus maximus. The sequence continues at coordinate 124,366,126 of NC_135887.1, forward strand.
CCAACATTTACATTGTGGTATTTGAGTTGATAATCTTAAAGAATGGAAGATAAATACATAAAAGATAAAATACAGAAGTGCTTACAGCTCTTTGTTAATTCTCCGGTACCGTTTTTAGGTTTAATTTCATCCTAACATTCTGCTGTCCTGCCAGACGTTTTCCTTTTTATTTTTCCTTTTTGTTGATTAGGTCAGGAAACCAAACTGTGTTCATTTCGCTAAACTTGGCTCAATGGTCTTACCTCTGAGTCCAAAAGCTGTGGGTTCAAGTCTAACTCCAGGCACTTGAGCATCCAGTCCAATCTGCAGTGCAGTGCTGTTTGAGGTGCCATATTTCAGTTAAGGTGTTAAACTTATCTGCACAGTTAGGTGGACATTAATGATCCCATGTTGCTATTTGAAGAAGAGCAAGGCATATCCCTGGATGTGCTTACCAATATTGATCCCCCAGCCGCAATAACTGAGATCTTTATCTCATTCCTGTTTGTGGGGCCTCATTGTGCACAAATAGCCTGCTGCTTTCCCTAGATTACAACACTGACTACACTTGAAAGTAATCCATTGACTGTAAAGTCATTTGGGGTATCCCGAGGTCATGAATGTAATTTGTAAATGTAAGTCATTTCAATAAATAGATAGGAACCAATTGGAACACAAAATGTTTCACCAAATCAGTTAGTTATGTTCAGGAAGATATTCGGTTAAGCTGCTACTGGTGAATTCAATGCACTGGGGGAATTTGGAACTTTAATCTCTTACACAATTAAATTAATTTAAACACACAGCTTCTACCACCTAGAAGGGCAAGGGCAGCAGGTGCATAAGGGACAACATTTAGGCTTGGGCTGATAAATGGCAAGTAGCATTTGTGCCATATAAGTGCCAGGCAATGAGCATCTCCAAAAAGAGAGAATCTAATCATCTCCCCTTGATATTCAATGCATTACTATTGTTGAAACCCCACTCTCAACATCCTCGGGGCAAACAGAACTGGACCGGCCATATAAATAGTATGGCCACAAGAGCAGGTCAGAGGCTGGGAATTCTGTGGCAAGTAACTCAACTCTGATTCCTCAAAGCCTGTCCACCATCTACAAGGCACACGCCAGGATAGTGATGAAATACTCTCCATTGCCTGGATAAGTGCAACCCAACAACACTCAGGAAGCTCAACGTCACCCAAGACAAAGCAGCCCACTTGATTGGTACCCCATTCACCAACTTAAACATTCACTCCCTCCCCCCACCACCAATTCACAGTGGCAGAAGTGTGTACCATATACAAGGTTTACTGCAACAACTCACTAAGGACCCTTTGACAGCGCCTTCCAAACCCACAACCAAGTACCTTCACCACATGGACTGCAAGTTATTCAAGAAAGCGGCTCACAACCACTTTCTCAAGGGCAATTAGGAATGGGCAACAAATACAAGGGCCAGGAATTCTCACACCTGTGAATGAATAAAAAAACCATTGTGTGTTCAAGCATTAAAGGATTAAGTATTAAGCAATTGAGTAACCACATTTACTCGTATGACAATTTCTCTGCATTGGATACGTCATCAATATATGCATACCATAGGGCAATGTTATGTTATATGGTCCCAGTGTGGAACGTTAGTCGATGAGGACACAGAGAATAAGAGGTGTAAGTTGGGATTTTTGGATTTATTGATGACAATCCATTGATCTTCTGAGCTGATTCCCTTATCCACACTCTCCAAGGGCCTTGCTGGGAGCAAAGCTTCACAGGGGACACTCATTTCAGGTAAATTTAGCTAACAGACAAATTCCCTCTGGGTCCTAAGGGACTCATAAAACAGGGGATGCCCCCATGCACTAATTCCAGGCCACAAGTTCACCACCTGCCATATTGGATTGGGTATCCAGTGCTCATGCCAACAATATTACAAACGCTCATTAATTCATTTAAATAAGGAACCAATGCTTATTGTACTGCCCTGTTGTGAAAATGGTCTTCCCCAGCACCCGGCTCACTGTGTGATGAACTCCACCAGCAACTCGTGACACGAGCAGGCATCATCCATGGCATGCAATTTAGTTGTTGGTTTGTCCTTTCCAGCTGCTGATTAACCTCTGGGTGCCTTTGGCCTATTTTCCTCTTACCACCGAGATGTGCAGGAGGAAGAAGAGCAGCGCACAGAGGAGGAAGGAAGGAGCAACATCGGCTTAACTGCCAGAGAGCAGCTCATCCAAATGTGCTTTTCATAAACTATCCCTTCCAACATGACAACAACAAACTTGTATTTATATAGTACTTTTAACATAATATGTACAAAGGCACTATATAAGAGATAAGGATATATTAGGCCAGATGACCAAAAATTTGATTTGCCAAAAGTCCTGCAATCCTTATCACTACTGGTCTTAGCACCATCATCCAACTATCTTCCTTCAGTCCAGCCTTAACGGTCAATTCCATCGAGGTACCATATATTTCACAGGAATAATAAACAGGAATCGCCCTTTTATCACCCCTAGTGCCTGAACTATGTGCCTATTTACCTATCCCAGTGTCCCTATGAAGTGTTTCTCCAGAAGCTGCAGGTTTGGAGGTGGAAGGCTACTGAGCTCCCATTAAGGTGACCACGGCGGCTGACCACAAAGAGTTCTGACCCTTGAGTGGCCAGGTGCAGACTGCAGCACCTCAGTATGTGAGTCAGAGTGCTAATGCAGAGAGATAGAAGTGTTGTGAAATGGTGCGCAAATACCATTAAGGGTGCATATCTTAAACTATCATTACCACCTCAACAGGATATGATGTATTGGTCCCATGACTTGCAGTTAGTTGGCAACTAGCAGTGGACAAGGTCAAACATGTGCCTCATAGCCTCCCAGTGAATGTTACCTGTATATATTCTTATCTTCAAATAAAGAACCCACATTATTGTTTCACCAAACCTTTTGTATGATTGGTATGTTTACATCTAAGAAGAAAAGCAACAAAGCAGAAAAAAGGGCACAAGAGAATAAGGGTGTGCAACGTCTCCTTCAATATTGCTACTCACCACGGCCATGACTCTCCTCTCGCTGCTGATGGCTGGCATGTTTTCTTCCAGGGTGGAGAATGTGTGCAGGTGTACTCCGTCTCCTCCAGTTCCAGCTTCCTGTCACAAGTATTGTGTATAAAATATGCGAAGTGTGTTGTGTATAAGGTGAAAATGTGGGGAAGTGAAGGTTGCAATAGGTGTCACATATGTGAGTAGGAGGAACAGAATGTGGAATGAAGTGTGCAGTGATTGCAGGAGGGTGAAGGGAGGTGAGTGAGGAGGTGAGTGTTATGTGTGATGATGCTGCAGATAGTACAGATAGAGACAAAGAGCAAGGGAGAAGGGAACTTACCTTGAATACACTGGTGAGATCATTAAACATTATTTTATGTTGCACGATGTCCTGGGAGCTAAGATCCTGGCAATTGACATCTTCACAACCCCTTCACACTAGTGGACATGTTTCCTGCAGAGCTTTCTGCTTTACACCACCAACAGCCATCCCACAGCACATCCCACCACCCCAGAAGATGTAGGGGGTTGTGGTAATGTGATCTCTGTCCTACTGTGCATCTCCTTGATGAAGGCCTCCAAAGTTGCTTTGGAAAAACTCAGTGATTTCTCTGGACATCGTGAATCCATTTTCCCAGTTGCAAAGTTTCTTTGATGTCTGCAGCCAGAGTGCACCTTTAAGAGGCACTGGCTGCCTTTTGGAGGCATCAGTCCAACCCCCTTTCAAGCAGACTTGTGCCATCAGATCAAAGTCTCACAACTTTTAACCCATTTCTTTCAAGAAACCCCATCACCTCTCTGAATACCATAAAATCTGCAAGACCTCTGCTGGCTTTTAACGCAGCTTTCAAGTGGACCTTTATTTTTGAAGGTTTGAATTTCTTTTGTCAATCACTGGAGCAAAAGAGTTGGCCTGAGTGCTAAAATGGACCTGCCATTTTGTGTTCATATTGACATTTTCCAGTAAAGTTTCCGACAGGAGGAATTTCATTGAGGAAATTCCAGGAATAGGCCATTCTAAATATTCAGCTTAAACAAAGGCATCCTTGGGCTATGGCAACATAGGCTGGGATTCTCTGCCTTCCCCGTGGCAAATTTGGTGCTGATTAAATTAATTAAGTCCACCACCTTTCCATCCATTGCCAATTGAGACCATTAAGTGGCCAATGAATGCCCACTTAAGAGCCTCATCCTGGCTGTCACTGGTATTAATGCAGCACTGGGCAGGGGACTCACTGTTCATGGAGAACAGGAAGCAAATACACGCGGGCCTGCTGTGGGCTCTGGATGGGGGTTTGGGTCCTTTGTTCAAAGGCACACAGGGCCTGAACAAGAGGCCCGGTGTTAGAAAGTGAGGGGGGAGGTGGTCACTATCATACTATCGGAAAAGCAACAATGAATTTGTGCACAAACGTTGTGATGATGATCAAATGACAGTATCGCAGTTACAGTGCAGAAGAAGCCATTTGGCCCGTCATGTCTTCACCGGCTCTCCAAATGAGCAATTTCCCTAATGCCAATCCCCCCCTCTTCTCCCCATAGCCCTGAACATTCTTCCTTTACAAATAAAGAGTCCAATTCCCAGTTGAACGCTTCGATTGAACCTGCCTCCACCACACCGTCAGGCAGTGCATTCCAGATCTTAACCTGTGTGAAAAAGTTTTTCCTCATGTTGCTTTTGCTTCTTTTGCTAATCACTTTAAATCTGTGCCTTCTCATTCTCAATCCTTTCATGAGTGGGAACAGTTTCTCCCCGTCTACTCTGTCCAAGCCCCTTATGATTTTGAACACCTCTATCAAATCTCCTCTCAGCCTTTTCTTCTCTGAGGAAAGCACTCCCAACTTCTCCAATCTAACGTCATGACTGAAGTTCCATATTCCTGGAACTATTCTCATGAAGCTTTTCTCTGCACTCTCTCCAATGCCTTCACATCTTTCCTAAAATGTGGTGGCCGGAACTGGACACAATACTCCAGCTCAGGCCAAACTAGCATCTTATGCAAATTCAACACAACCTCCTTGCTCTTGTGCTCTGTGCCCTTGTTAATAAAACCTAAGATACTGTATGTTTTATTAACCACTCTCTCAACCTGTCCTGCCACCTTCAATGACTTACACCCAGGTCCCTCTGTTCCTGCACCCCTCCCAAATTGTACCATCTATTTTATATTGTCTCTTCATGTTCTTCCTACCAAAATGAATCACTTCACATTGAACTTCATCTGCCACCTATCTGCGCACTCCACCCAACTTGTCTATGTCTTTTTGAAACTCTACTTTGTTCTCCTTACAGTTCACAATACTTCCAAGTTTCATATCGTCTGCAAAATATGAAATTGCATCCTGTACATCCTTTAAATATATATCACGAGGAGCAAGGGTGCCAATACTGACCTCTGGGGAACTCCACTACAAACCTTCCTCCTGCCTGAAAAGCCACCCAATTAACCATTACTCTGTTTCCTATCACTCAGCCAATTTCATGTCCATGTTACTACTTTCCCTTTTTTCCCATGAGCTCACAAGTCTGTTGTGCGGCACTGTATCATACACTTTTTCAAAGTCCAACTACACCCAGCATTGCCCTCATCAACCCTCTCTGTTACCTCTCCAAAAGACTCCAGAAAATTAGTTAAACATGATTTTCCCTTAACAAAGCTGTGCTTGCTTTCCTAAATGAACTCATATTTGTACATGCGACTATTAATTGTGTCCCAGATTATTGTTTCTAGAAGTTTCCCCACCACCGAAGTTAAACTGACTGGCCTGTAGTTGCTGGGCTTATCTTTACACCCTTCTTTGAACAAAATGTAACATTTGCAATTCTTCAGTCCCCTGCCACCACTCCCAAGTCTAAAGAAGACTGGAGAATTATCGCCAGTGTCTCTGCTATTCCTCCTACCCCCATGTGTACATCCCCTCTTTGGCCCTTTTTCGGCCCTACCCGTCCTTTCACCACCCTTTCACCTATAGGAGACTTTGGGATTCACTTATATGTTAGTTGCCAGTCTCTTTCATACTCCCTCATTGCTTGCCTTATTTGCTTTTCACTTCCCCTCTGAACTTTCTATATTCAGCCTGGTTCTCCATTGTATTGTCCACCTGACATCTGTCATAAGCGCACTTTTTCTTCTTCATCCTAATCTCAATCTCTTTGGTCATCCAGGGAGCTCTGGATTTGTTTGCCCTACCTTTCCCGTTCAAGGGAATATACCTTGACTGTGCCCAAACTCTCTCTTCTTTGAAGTAGCCCATTGTTCAGCTACCATTTTTCCTGTTAACATTTGATCCAGATCCAGTCCTACCTCCATAGAATGTGGCTTTCCCCCAGTGAGTTACTCTTACTCTGGATTGTTCTTTGCCCTTTTTCCAGAGCCAACCTAAATCTTACGATAGAATGATCATTGCCCTCTAAATGTTCAACTGATATCTGATCCACTTGGCTCACCTCATTCCCAAGAATCAGGTCCAACAGTGTCTCCACTTTAATGGGGCTGGAAACATACATCTGTAGGAAATTTTCCTGAACACACTCCAGGTATTCTTACCCCTCTGTGCCCTTTACACTACTACTATCACAGTCTACATTTGGAAAATTAAAGTCCCTCATTATAACTACTCTATAATCCTTGCACCTCTCTGTAAATTCCTTACAAATTTGCTCCTCTACATCCTTTCCACTGATCGGTGACCTATAGACTACGCCAAGCAATATAATTGTGCATTTTTTTGTTCCTTAGCTCTAGCCAAATGGATTCTGTCTTTGACCTGTCTGGTACATCCTCTCTTTCCATAACTTCAATGTTCTCCTTAATCGATACCCACCATCCCTCAATCTCTCCATTGTTTCCTATCTTTCCTGAACACCTTATATCCAGGAATATTTAATACCCAGTCCTGCTCTTTTTTGGGGCAGGTGTCTGTTACAGCCGCAACATCATATTTCCATATGTCTCTCTGCGCCTGTAACTCACTAATCTTATTAACAACACTGATTTAGACCTTGGGCAGAATCGTCCCGATTTGCACTAAGTGCGTTAGTGGGCGTGAACAAAGATGTTTTACCCGCCAGCCGCAATGGCGGGTTTTCGAGCCGTATATCCCTTTCCCGCCTCATAAATTATGCAGTCACAAGAAACACACCGGATCACTGGTGGGCGGTCTCCGATTGGCCCGCCACACCGTTACCTCACCACTTCCTCACGCCAGGTGCCATATTTAAAATGTAGCCGCGCGCACACTTCTCAATGCTCGCAACCCAGGACTGCTCCAGTCAAGATATGGCCCCAAAAGCCAGGAAGATTGCGCACCCTCCCCCCCCAACCCCCCGCCGATTCAATGAGACTTTCTGGGATGCCTTCTAGATGCCATGAAGGCCCGAAGCGATATCTTCTACCCACCGCTCTGGCTGCAGGAGGCCCATCAGCCTCACCACTCTGGCTTGGGTGCCAATGCTGCACACAAGAACTCGGCCATCCAGTGCAGAAAACAGATGAATGATCTCATCTGTGTCGCCAGGGTAAGTCAACCATCTCAACTCACACATTCACAAGCCCATCACACATTCACTGGCATTTCACTCACTGCCAGCTCAAGAGGCATCACCACTCACTCTCTCACACACACCCTCACATCTCCACCTGCTCCCATCCGCTCTGGAGGCTGCCTCCTCATCCTACCCATGGCTCCACTCAGTAGACACGCACATCTGGCATCCTTCTCATTTGGCCTGGCATGCGCCTTTCTCACACTCTCTCCATCTGTCTTTATGCAGGACAAGATCATGCACAATCTCCGGGAGAGGTCCAAGCCCAGTGGTAGAGCGCCAGACATCTGTACGAGAGCCGTGCGTTGGTACTTGGCGTTGGTGTGGCAATAGTGATGTCGGCGGCGAACGCCCAATTGAGGATCCTGCACCACATGATCCCTCTCTCAGCGCTAATCTGAGTCCACTGTTCTGTGTTCAATGTGGCTGCCAAGCACTAATAATCTCCACTTTCTCTCCTAGGCACACCTGACACGTGGCCCTGAGGCAACCTTGAGGCCAATGCCAGCACCAAGAACACCTCAGATGAGGACCCCGAGGGCAGCACCATCGAAGACCCCATCAAGGCATTCAGCCACACCCACCACCAGCGCAGCGACACACATCTCACTGGGACCTAAATGTAGAGTAACTTTGGGATTACAATCTGAACACACCACACAATCTGTTCTACAGCAGGCGGAGGCAGGGGCATCCTTGGTCACTGGCACTCGGAGGACTGCTGGAGGCAAGGAAACGGCTGAGTCCCAGTCAGATGATGAGCCTCTGGACTAGGTCTTCAATCAGTTGCTGGAGCTGCAAAGACAGTCACGGGAACATCAGGGAGGGATGTCTGGTGCACTCCTCAGATTGCAAGGCACGATGGAGGTGTCCGTCCACCTTCAGGCTGAAGTGATTACGTCAACATGCTGGCGCTCCGACGTCAACACTAGCAGGATAGAGGCTGCCATGCAGACCTTGGTCCAGGACATCGGTCCTTCACTGCTGCGCTGGCTGAACTCCATCGCTGATGCCATAGTTGGCCTCCAACAGTGCCAACGCAAGAGGGATTCAGAGCAGCTCGATCTCACTCCAGCTTCCCCTTCTCTTCAAGTAGTCAGCCAGGGACTGTTGGGAACCAGTAGGAAGGAGGATCAACAGGTGCATACCCCAGGCCATCCATCCAGGTGACTCTGGCCCATCCGAATCCCCTCCTCCTGAGACCCCAGCAGTTCGGACTCCACAGGCAGAGGAGGGTGCAGCTGGCCCACAGCAGGCCAGGGCTCTCCAGGTCTTGGCCCTCCAGAGGACGCCTGCCAAGGTCATCACAGACAGGGCATAACAGTTAGCAGCTGCCTGCACCTCCACTGTGGATGTCGGGATGTTGGCACCAAAACGTTGTGCTAAGGTTAGGAAGATGAAAAAGATGTAGTTGCACAGCCTGGACACGGTGTTAATCACTTGTACTTAATATTCACTATTGTAAACAAACCCCCAAGAATGTCTCCTTGCCTATGGCTCCTTGTTATGATGAGCAGTGTTTGTGTTGCTCAAATGTGAAACGTTGGTTTCTGCACAAGATAAATGCAGGTGTCTCAGTCCAGGGCCTCTTCCCTGTGCAGTGTGCAACCTTCAGACCAAAGTGATGGTCCGGCTTCACACTCACTGGACACATTAGTGATGTCTGCACCTCGATGGAGCTTGTTATTGCTGCCAGAATGTCGTGGGCAGGTGTCACAGAGTTCCATCATTCTCTCTGTGTGCTCTCAGCACCTTTGAGTTGGGGCTGGCCCCATCTCTTCAGCATCTGTGCCTGGTGGCAATGTGCTCCTGAAGGGATCAGATGCTGAAGGGAGTCAAAGGATCAGGTGCATTTAAAGTTTCATGGCTGTAACTCCATGATATGACCCTCATCAAGCTGCCCTCAGTCAGACAGGAGTCAGACACTCACAGAGGCTATGTGAGGATCTATGGAGTGTCCTCACTGCATGTTGTCATCATCCTCTGCAAATCTAACGGCTATGAGGGTCTCCTCAGCATGCATGCCTCATCTGGCCAGTGCGATGGCTACATCACTGGTATCCTCACCTTCGAGGACATCACCATCACCCTCTTTGACATCATCCTCATCAGGGGAGACATGCAGTTCTTCCATCCCTTCCTCACGCACAGCAAGCTATAATGATGCATGACACTCTCGGTGGACTGTATCGCAATGCTCCACTGGACCTGTCGAGGCACTGGAAGGTCATTTTCAAGATGCCTATCATTTGGATCACTACAATCCAGTCACAGCATGAGCATCATTGTACCATCACTCTGCTGCAGCCTGGGGCCACTGCATGGGTGTCATCAGCCACACCCTCTGTGGGTAGTTCTATCCCACAAGGAGCCATCCCTCCAGCCTCTGTGGACTCTGGAAGATGTCAGGGATCTGAGATCTGCGAAGGATGTAGGAGTCATGGACACTCCCTGGGAACCATTTGCAGACCTGTAGGATGCATTTGTGGTGATCAGAGACCAGCTGAACATTCAGCAAGTGGACGCCCTTGCAGTTGCTGCCACTGAGATCTAAGCGCCATGCGAGTGTAGTCGATGGCACCCTGCACCTGTGGAAAATCTGAAATCTACACAAATCCCAGAGCTCTTGCTTCCTGGTTTTCCTGATTCTGGTTGAATTGCACAAAGTTCTGTGTCTTCGCAAAGATGGTGTCCTTGACCTCCTGGATACGCTTGTGCATGGAGGCTTGTGAGATCCTGCACAGGTCGTCTGTGGAGCTCTGGAAGGAGCCACTGGCGTAAAAATGGAGCGCCGTGGTCACATTCACGGACATGGCAGTGGATGCCCTCCATGTCCCCGTGGCACCAAATCCTGCAGCATGTGGCATATATGACCAACCAGTTCCCTAGACATGCACAGTCTTCAGCAACACTGGTTCTCGGTCATCTACAGGAATGACAGGCACCACCTATAGACCCTGTGTATAGTGAGGTGCCTGTGAGTAACAGCTCACTGTGGATCTTCAGCTGTATGTGCAGCAGGCCCTGTGCCCCCTTCATCTTGAGGGAGGTGCTCCTCCCTTTGCCAAGCCAGGCACTTCCGCCGCTCTCTTCTTCTTCTTCTCTTGTCTCTGTAAGCCATGAGGTATACCGTTAAATTACCAGGCTCACAGTATCACAGAATCACAGAATCACACAGTGCAGAAGAGGCCCTTCGGCCCATCGAGTCTGCACCGACACGTGAGAAACACCTGACCTACCTACCTAATCCCATTTACCAGCACTTGGCCCATAGCCAGGTACTTTTTAAAGGATGTGAGGCAACCCGCCTCTACCACCCTCCCAGGCAGCGCATTCCAGACCATCACCACCCTCTGAGTAAAAAAGTTTTTCCTCACATCCCCCCTAAACCTCCTGCCCCTCACTTTGAACTTATGCCCCCTTGTGACTGACCCTTCAACTAAGGGGAACAGCTGCTCCCTATCCACCCTGTCCGTGCCCCTCATAATCTTGTACACCTCGATCAGGTCACCCCTCAGTCTTCTCTGATCCAACGAAAACAACCCAAGTCTATCCAACCTCTCTTCATAACTTAAATGTTTCATCCCAGGCAACATCCTGGTGAATCTCCTCTGCACCCCCTCCAGTGCAATCACATCCTTCCTATAATGTGGTGACCAGAACTGCACACAGTACTCCAGCTGTGGCCTCACTAAGGTTCTATACAATTCCAACATGACCTCCCTACTTTTGTAATCCATGCCTTGATTGATAAAGGCAAATGTCCCTTATGCCTTTTTTCACCACCCCACTAACATGCCCCTCCACCTTCAGAGATCTATGGACACACACGTCAAGGTCCCTTTGTTCCTCAGAACTTCCTAGTGTCATCCTGTTCATTGAATACTTCCTTGTCAAATTACTCCTTCCAAAGTGTATCACCTCACACTTTTCAGGGTTAAATTCCTTCTGCCACAGTGAGCTGTTACTCATAGGCACCTCACTATACACAGAGTCTTTGTGCCAACCGCAAACTTACTAATCCTAACCCCCGCATAGTCATCTATGTCGTTTATATAAAAGACAAATAATAGGGGACCCAGCACAGACCCCTGTGGTATGCCACTGGACATTGGCTTCCAGGCACTAAAGCATCCTTCTGTCATCACCCTCTGTCTCCTACAACTAAGCCAATTTTGAATCCACCTTATCAAATTACCCTGTATCCCATGTGCATTTGCCTTTTTTATAAGCCTCACATGTGGGACCTTGTCAAAAGCTTTGCTGAAATCCATATAAACTACATCAACTACACTACCCTCATCTACACACCTGGTCACCTCCTCAAAAAATTCAGTCAAATTTGTTAGGCATGACCTCCCTCTGACAAAGCCATGCTGACTATCCCTGATCAAACCTTGCCTCTCCAAGTGGAGATAGATACTCTCCTTCAGAACTTTCTCCAATAGTTTCACTACCACTGACGTGAGACTCACTCACGTGGCCTGTAGTTACCTGGCTTATCTCTACAACCCTTCTTAAATAGTGGAACCACATTAGCTGTTCTCCAGTCCTCTGGCACCTCCCCCGTGGCCAGAGAGGAATTAAAAATTTGGCTCCATGATCCTGATGTTCTCCTCCTACAGGATCAAACAGAGAGACATGTCCATGGGTGTCCTAAGAACCTCTCTTGGTTAAACCTGGAGGCCCCTTCATGCATGCAGGAGAGAGCTGGCCATCACTTGGATAGCCAGTGTATAGTGCGCTTCATGGCTGTCCGAAACCCCACCCACCTCCACCCCACTCCACTTAACCGATTGGCAGCAGCTTTGCCCACTAGACTGCATGCTGTGCTCTCAGCTCAGGCACGGGCATTCTCCTAACCCGCACTGCAAGGCTCCATTGTTAGCTTGAATCATGAGGGATACTGGTCCACAATTGAATAAAGACATTGCAAGGGGCTGTGAGCACCTCCACCAGTGACTGCGCCATGGCCACCTTTCACAAGGGGATGGTACTACTTGCCCAGTTGGCCAATTGTTCTGCTGTCTCCTAAAACGCACATTAATTTACAGTCTGCACCCAAGGGGTGAAAAGATCTGGAGCATTTGGTGGCACATGCACGCTTTTGCGTTGCTTTGATAGGCAGCAAATCTTCAGAGGCCCAACTCCAAGCATGTCAATGCAGCTGCAGCTGAACAGTCTCAGTGACGGAAGAGTGCTCACTTTTGACAAGCTTTCCCAAGTGCGTGGCCACTTCCCTTACCCCTACCCAGCCCCCAACCCCAACTCCATCCCTGGCATGTACTTCCTTCAGTCTGTGTTGCCTTGCCCCTGCACCCCCACCCACTGGCCTCACCCGCACTGGACACTGGAGCCCTTGCCCTGGCACTGCACTGAAAGCTAGCTGGGAAAAAGCAATTGCCATTGCCGGGTGAAGCAGATGATCGCAAACTGGTTTCACGACGGCATGAAACTGATTTTTGGCCTTCTCGCCATAATGACCACTCACGCCTCCATGACACCTGCCACCAACGGGGCCGGATGATTCTGCCCTCTTTTTCTTTCTCCTTTTCTCTGACCCCACTTAATAACTTATGATTCTCTAGCCTAGTGCTACCTATCTCTCCCAGTATTCTGTGCACCTTGGTATTCTTCTGTGATAACTCCTCCGAGCTCCCACATCCCTGCCCAGTTAGTTTGAACCCTCCCCAGTGGCACTAATGAGTCACTCCGCAAGGAACACAGTCCTGACTCTATTTAGGATGCAACCCATCCGGCCTATACATATCCCATTTCCCCCAGAACCAGTGCCAATGACCCATGAATCTAAAGCCCTCCCTCCTACGCCATCTCTTCAGCTATGCATTCATCTGCTTTATCCTCTTACTTTTATATCCACTTGTGCATGATACTGGGAATAATCTGATGATTACTACTTTTGAGGTCTTGCTTGTTAATTTCCTACTTAGCTCTCTAAATTCTGATTGCAGGACCACATCCCTCTTTCTGCCCATGTGGTTTATAACAATGTGTGCCACCACTGCTGGCTGCTCACCCTCATCCCTAAGGGTGCAGCAGTCGCTCAATGACATCCTTGACCCTGGCACCAGAGAGGCAACATACCATCCTGGGCTAACTCCTGTGGCTGCAGAAACATCTGTCTAGTCCCTAGCAATTGAATCACCTATCACTATTGCTCTTCCAGTCTTCCTTTTACAACCCTGTACTATTGAGCCACCTGTGGTACCATGGACTTGGCTCTGTCTGCTCTCCCCAGATGAACCATCACTCTCATCAGTATTCAGAACTGAAAACTGGTTGGAGAGTGGGATGCACTCAGGGGACTCCTGCACCATCTGCCTGCTTCTACTTGACTATCTGCTGGTCAATAATTTCCTCTCTCCCTTAAACTGCGTGGTGACCACATCGATAAACATGCTATTCACGAAGCTCTCAATGTCAGTGATGCGCCACAGTGATGCCAGCTGCTGTTCAAGGTCCAAAATCCAGAGTTCAAGCTGCTGCCACTGTTGACACCTCCTGCACAAATGGTTATCCAGGACACGGGAAACATCCTGGTGTTTCCACATAGCACAGAATGGGAACTCTAGAGGTTACAGCGACCCTGCCATTTCTCTATATGTTAGTTAATAGTTTTGGTACGACTAATAAACCTTTACCAATACTAATAAACCTTACTAATGTTGAAAAAACTCCAATAATATTTAATACTCCTTACCAGTAGTAGTAAACCTTATTTATTAAAAAAAGGAAGATAGGACTCGCCACTTAATTCCCTCATTTAGATAAGATAAATGGGAAATACTCACCAGCCAACAACCTACCTGCTATCCTGTGATGTCACACCTCGATGTTTCTTACTGAACACGGACTCTGAGCCCACTGACTGGCTCCTGATGGTTGCAGCTAAGCCTACTCTGCTCTCGTGGTTTCCCATCACTCAACAAGTGAAGTCTTTTTAAGACATGCTCTGCTTTCACAGTTTCCTGCAGCTCACTCCACACGGTTTTAAGTCAAATTTTCACTGTTTCCCACCTAACACCAAGTTAAACTTTGTAGAAAAGAAAATCAGCAGCAATACTCACCACCAATCAACACAAAGCTTTCCAGCGATGTCACAGGTTGATTTTTTTTTAACTCTCACTTCAGCGGTGCTGACCTGATTCACACTCCTCCCAGTCTCTTCACAGTGACACTGACCTGCTTCACACTCCTCCCACTCTCTTCACAGTGACACTGACCTGCTTCACACTCATCCCAGTCTCTTCACAGTGACACTGACCTGCTTCACACTCCTCCGAGTCTCTTCACAGTGACACTGACCTGCTTCACACTCCCCCCAGTTTCTTCACAGTGACACTGACCTGATTCACACTCCCCCCAGTCTGTTCACAGTGACAATGACCTGCTTCACTCTCCTACCAGTCTTTTCACAGTGACACTGACCTGCTTCACACTCCCCCCAGTCTCTTCACAGTGACACTGACCTGCTTCACTCTCCTACCGGTCTTTTCACAGTGACACTGACCTGCTTCACTCTCCTCCCTGTCCCTTCACAGTGACACTGACCTGCTTCACACTCCTCCCATCTCTTCACAGTGACACTGACCTGCTTCACAATCCCTCCAGTCTCTTCACAGTGACACTGACCTGCTTCACAATCCCTCCCATCTCTTCACAGTGACACTGACCTGCTTCACACTCCACCCAGTCCCTTCACAGTGACACTGACCTGCTTCACACGCCCCCCAGTCTCTTCACAGTGACACTGACCTGCTTCACTCTCCTCCCAGTCTCTTCACAGTGACACTGACCTGCTTCACACTCCCCCCAGTCTCTTCACAGTGACACTGACCTGCTTCACTCTCCTCCCTGTCCCTTCACAGTGACACTGACCTGCTTCACACTCCTCCCATCTCTTCACAGTGACACTGACCTGCTTCACAATCCCTCCAGTCTCTTCACAGTGACACTGACCTGCTTCACAATCCCTCCAGTCTCTTCACAGTGACACTGACCTGCTTCACACTCCACCCAGTCCCTTCACAGTGACACTGACCTGCTTCACACTCCTCCTATCTCTTCACAGTGACACTGACCTGCTTCACACTCCCCTCAGTCTATTCACATTGACACTGACCTGCTTCACTCTCCTCCCAGTCTCTTCACAGAGACACTGACCTGCTTCACACTCCCCCCAGTCTATTCACAGTGACAATGACCTGCTTCACTCTCCTACCGGTCTTTTCACAGTGACACTGACCTGCTTCACACTCCCCCCAGTCTCTTCACAGTGACACTGACCTGCTTCACTCTCCTACCGGTCTTTTCACAGTGAGACTGACCTGCTTCACTCTCCTCCCAGTCTCTTCACAGAGACACTGACCTGCTTCACAATCCTACCGGTCTTTTCACGGTGACCCTCACCTGCTTCACACTCCCCCCAGTCTCTTCACAGTGACACTAACCTGCTTCACGCTCCCTCCAGTCTCTTCACAGTGACACTGACCTGCTTCACACTCCCCCCAGTAAATACACAGTGACTCTGACCTGCTTCACACTCCTTCCAGTCTCTTCACAGTGAACTGACCTGCTTCACACTCCTCCCATCTCTTCACAGTGACACTGACCTGCTTCACACGCCCCCCAGTTTCTTCACATTGACACTAACCTGCTTCACTCTCCTCCCAGTCTCTTCACAGTGACACTGACCTGTTTCACACTCCTCCCAGTCTCTTCACAGTTACACTGACCTGATTCACACTCCCCCCAGTCTCTTCACAGTGGTGCTGACCTGCTTCACACTCCTCCCTGTCTCTTCACAGTGACACTGACCTGCTTCACACTCCTCTCTGTCTCTTCACAGTGACGCTGACTTGCTTCACTCTCCTAAAAGTTTCTTCACAGTGACACTGACCTGCATCACTTTCCCCCCAGTCTCTTCACAGCGACACTGACCTGCTTCACATGCCGCCCAGTCTCCTCACAGTGTCAATGACATGCTTCACATGCCCCCCAGTCTCCTCACAGTGACACTGACCTGCTTCACTCTCCTACCGGTCTTTTCACAGTGACACTGACCTGCTTCACACTCCTCCCAGTCAATTCACAGTGACACTGACCTGCTTCGCTCTCCTCCCAGTCTCTTCACAGAGACACTGACCTGCTTCACACTCCCCCCAGTCACTTCACAGTGACACTGACCTGCTTCACGTCCTCCGGGTCTCTTCACAGTGACACTGACCTGCTCCACACTCAACCCAGTCTCTTCACAGTGACACTGACCTGCTTCATTCTCCTCCCAGTCTCTTCACAGTGACACTGACCTGCTTCACTCTCCTCCCAGTATCTTCACAGTGACACCGACCTGCTTCACACTCCTCGCAGTCTCTTCACAGTGACACTGATCTGCTTCACTCTCCTCCCAGTCTCTTCACAGTGACACTGACGTGCTTCACACTCCCCCCAGTCTCTTCACAGTGACACTGACCTGCTTCACACTCCTCGCAGTCTCTTCACAGTGACACTGAACTGCTTCACACTCCCCCAAGTCTCATCACAGTGACCCTGACCTGCTTCACTCTCCTACCAGTCTTTTCACAGTGACACTGACTTGCTTCACACTCCTCCCAGTCTCTTCACAGTGACACTGACCTGCTTCACACTCCCCCCAGTAAATACACAGTGACTCTGACCTGCTTCACAATCCTCCCAGTCTCTTCACAGTGACACTGACCTGCTTCACACTCCCCCCAGTAAACACACAGTGACTCTGACCTGCTTCACACTCCTCCCAGTCCCTTCACAGTGACACTGACCTGCTTCACAATCCTTCCAGTCTCTTCACAGTGAACTGACCTGCTTCACACTCCTCCCATCTCTTCACAGTGACACTGACTTGCTTCACTCTCCCCCCAGTTTCTTCACAGTGACACTAACCTGCTTCACACTCCTCCCAGTCTCTTCACAGTGACACTGACCTGCTTCACACTCCCCCCAGTAAATACACAGTGACTCTGACCTGCTTCACACTCCTCCCAGTCTCTTCACAGTGACACTGACCTGCTTCACACTCCTCCCAGTCTCTTCACAGTGATGCTGACCTGTTCCACAATCCTCCCTGTCTCTTCACAGTGACACTGACCTGCTTCACACTCCTCTCTGTCTCTTCACAGTGACGCTGACTTGCTTCACACACCCCCCAGTCTCTTCACAGTGACACTGACCTGCTTCACACTCCTCCCAGTCTCTTCACAGTGACACTGACCTGCATCACACGCCCCCCAGTCACTTCACAGTGACACTGACCTGCTTCACAATCCTTCCAGTCTCTTCACAGTGAACTGACCTGCTTCACACTCCTCCCATCTCTTCTCAGTGACACTGACCTGCTTCACTCTCCCCCCAGTTTCTTCACAGTGACACTAACCTGCTTCACACTCTTCCCAGTCTCTTCACAGTGACACTGACCTGCTTCACACTCCCCCCAGTCTCTTCACAGTGATGCTGACCTGCTTCACACACCCCCCAGTCTCTTCACAGTGACACTGACCTGCTTCACACTCCTAAAAGTTTCTTCACAGTGACACTGACCTGCATCACTTTCCCACCAGTCTCTTCACAGCGACACTGACCTGCTTCACATGCCCCCCAGTCTCCTCACAGTGACACTGACATGCTTCACTCTCCTCCCAGTCTCTTCACAGTGACACTGACCTGCTTCACACTCCTCCCAGTCTCTTCACAGTGACACTGACCTGCTTCACAATCCCTCCAGTCTCTTCACAGTGATACTGACCTGCTTCACACTCACCCCAGTCTCTTCACAGTGACACTGACCTGCTTCACAATCCCTCCAGTCTCTTCACAGTGATACTGACCTGCTTCACACTCCTCCCAGTCTCTTCACAGTGACACTGACCTGATTCACTCTCGTCCAAGTCTCTTCACAGTGACACTGACCTGCTTCACACTCCCCCCAGTAAATACACAGTGACTCTGACCTGCTTCACAATCCTCCCAGTCTCTTCACAGTGACACTGACCTGCTTCACACTCCCCCCAGTAAATACACAGTGACTCTGACCTGCTTCACACTCCTCCCAGTCTCTTCACAGTGACACTGACCTGCATCACACGCCCCCCAGTCACTTCACAGTGACACTGACCTGCTTCACACTCCTCCCAGTCTCTTCACAGTGACACTGACCTGCATCACACGCCCCCCAGTCACTTCACAGTGACACTGACCTGCTTCACACTCCTCCCAGTCTCTTCACAGTGACACTGACCTGCTTCACAATCCCTCCAGTCTCTTCACAGTGATACTGACCTGCTTCACACTCACCCCAGTCTCTTCACAGTGACACTGACCTGCTTCACAATCCCTCCAGTCTCTTCACAGTGATACTGACCTGCTTCACACTCACCCCAGTATCTTCACAGTGACACATACCTGCTTCACTCTACCCCAATTCTCTTCAAAGTGACACTGCCCTGCTTCACACCCCTCCCAGTCTCTTCACAGTGACGCTGACCTGCTTCACACCCCTCCCAGTCTCTTCACAGTGACGCTGACCTGCTTCACACAACCCCCAGTCTCTTCAAAGTGACACTGACCTGCTTCACACTCCTCCCAGTCTCTTCACAGTGACACTGACCTGCTGCACACTCCTCCCAGTCTCTTCACAGTGACACTGACCTGATTCATACTCCGCCCATTCTCTTCACAGTAACACTGACCTGCTTCACTCTCCTCCCAGTCTCATCACAGTGACACTGACCTGCTTCACTCTCGTCCCAGACTGTTCGCAGAGACGCTGACCTGCTTCACTCTCGTCCCAGTCTCCTCACAGTGACACTATCCTGCTTCACTCTCCTACCAGTCTCTTCACAGTGACACTGACCTGTTTCACACTCCTACCAGTCTCTTCACAGAGACACTGACCTTCTTCACTCTCCTACCAGTCTCTTCACAGTGACACTGTCCTGCTTCACTCTCCTACCGGTCTTTTCACAGTGACACTGACCTGCTTCACACTCCCTCCAGTCAATTCACATTAACACTGACCTGCCTCACGCTCCCCCCAGTCTCTTCACAGTGACACTGACCTGCTTGACACTCCTCCCAGTTTCTTCACAGTGACACTGACCTGCTTCACATGCCCCCCAGTCTCCTCACAGTGAAACTGATGTGCTTCACACACCCCCCAGTCTCATCACAGTGACACTGACCTGCTTCACACACCCCCCAGTCTCTTCACAGTGACACTGACCAGCTTCACAATCCCTCCAGTCTCTTCACAGTGACACTGACCTGCGTCACACTCCTCCCAGTCTCTTCACAGTGACACTGACCTGCTTCACACTCCTCCCAGTCTCTACACAGTGACACTGACCTGCTTCACACACCCCCCAGTCTCTTCACAGTGACACTGACCTGCTTCACAATCCCTCCCATCTCTTCACAGTCACACTGACCTGCTTCACAATCCCTCCTGTCTCTTCACAGTGATACTGACCTGCTTCACTCTCATCCCTGTCTCTTCACAGTAACACTGACCTGCTTCACACTCGTCCCAGACTCCTCACAGTAACACTGACCTGCTTCACACTCGTCCCATTCTCCTCACAGTGACATTAACATTTTTCGCACACCCCCCATTCTCTTCACCATGACACTGACCTGCTTCACACTCCCCCCAGTCTCGTCACAGTGACACAGACATGCTACACACTCCTCCCAGTCTCTTCACAGTGACACTGACCTGCTTCACTCTCCTCACTGTCTCTTCACTGTGACACTGACCTGCTTCACACTCCCCCCAGTCTCTTCACAGTTACGCTGACCTGCTTCACACTCCTCCCAGTCTCTTCACAGTGACACTGACCTGCTTCACACTCCACCCAGACTCTTCACAGTGACACTGACCTGCTTCACTCTCCTCCAAGTATCTTCACAGTGACACTGACCTGCTTCACACTCCTCCCAGTCTCTTCACAGTGACAATGACCTGCTCCACTCTCCTCCCAGTCTTTTCACAGTGACACTGACCTGCTTCACTCTCCTCCCTGTCTCTTCACAGTGACACTGAACTGCTTCACACTCCCCCCAGTGTCATCACAGTGACCCTGAACTGCTTCACACTCCCCCCAGTCTCTTCACAGTGACACTGACCTGCTTCACACTCCTCCCAGCCTCTTCGCAGTGACATTAACCTGCTTCACACTCCTCCGTCGCTTCAAAGTGACACTGACCTGCTTCACACTCCCCCGAGTCTTTTCACAGTGACACTGACATTCTTCACACTCCTCCCAGTCTCTTCACAGTGACACTGACCTGCTTCACTCTCCCCCCATTCTCTTCACAGTGACACTGACCTGCTCCACTCTCCTCCCAGTCTTTTCACAGTGATACTGACCTGCTTCACTCTCCTCCCTGTCTCTTCACAGTGCACTGACCTGCTTCACACTCCCCCCAGTCTCTTCACACTGACACTGACCTGCTTCACACTCCCGCCAGTCTCTTCTTTTTTTTTTGTAAAAATATACTTTATTCATAAAATATCTTCAATCACATTCAAAACCATTTCAAAAACATTACAAGGGTACAATCCAGGTTAAACTTTTACAAAATGTATCACCAGGTGCATCAGTACAAACAATATTACAATCATTTACAGCCTTTCATTTTGATCTGTACAGCCCGAGGGGCTCTAAACAGTTCCCAGTCTCTCGGTGCGCTGTGGTAGAAAGGTCTTAGACAGCGACCCTTCCCCATTGCGCCTTTGAAGCAGCTGCCCCAAGCTTTAGTGCGTCCCTCAGCACGTAGTCCTGGACTTTGGATTGTGCCAGTCCGCAACAATCGGTCGGGGACAACTCTTTGTGCTGGAAGACCAACAAGTTTCGGGCAGACCAAAGCGCGTCTTTCACCGAGTTGATGATCCTCCAGCTGCAGTCGATGTTTGTCTCAGTGTGTGTCCCTGGGAACAGCCCGTAGAGCACAGAGTCCTGTGTCACAGAACTGCTCGGGATGAACCTCGACAGCAACCACTGCATCTCTCTCCAGACTTTCTTTGCAAAGGCACAATCCACAAGGAGGTGAACAACGGTCTCTTCCCCACCACAGCCACCTCGAGGGCAACGTGCAGAGGGGGTGAGCCTCCTGGCGTGTAGGAAGGATCTGACGGGGAGGGCCTTTCTCACCACCAGCCAAGCTACGTCTTGGTGCTTGTTGGAAAGTTCTGGCGATGAGGCATTCTGCCAAATGACTTTGACAGTCTGCTCGGGGAACCATCCCACAGGGTCCACCCTCTCCTTTTCCCTCAGGGCCTCTAGGACGTTACGTGCTGACCACTGTCTGATGGACTTGTGGTCAAAGGTGTTTCTCTGCATAAATTTTTCCACCAGGGACAGGTGGTACGGCACGGTCCAACTACTTGGAGCGTTCCGTGGCAGCGTGGCCAGACCCATCCTTCGCAACACCGGGGACAGGTAGAACCTCAGCACGTAGTGACACTTGGTGTTTGCGTACTGAGGGTCTACGCACCGCTTGATGCAGCCACACACAAAGGTGGCCATCAGTATGAGGGCGATGTTGGGCACGTTTTTTCCCCCTTTATCTAGAGGCTTGTACATCGCGTCCCTGTGGACACGATCCATTTTCGACCTCCAGATAAAGCGGAAGATGGCTCGAGTGATCGCCATCGCGCAGGAGTGTGGAATGGGCCAGACCTGCGCCACGTACAGCAACAGCGAGAGTACCTCACACCTGATGACCAAGTTCTTTCCCGCAATGGAGAGGGAGCGTCGCTCCCACATGCCCAGTTTCCTTTTCACCATAGCCACTCGCTCCTTCCAGTTTCTAACGCATGCCCCGGTCCCTCCGAACCATATCCCCAGCACTTTCAGGCCGTCAGCCCTGACAGTGAAGGGGACAAAGGATCGGTCAGCCCAGTTCCCAAAGAACATGGCCTCGCTCTTCCCACGATTTACCTTGGCTCCCGAGGCCAGTTCGAACTGGTCGCTGATGTGCATCAGTCTGCGCACCGACAGCGGATCCGAGCAGAAGACGGCGACGTCGTCCATGTACAGGGAGGCTTTTATCTGAGTGCCTCCACTGCCTGGGATCGTCACTCCTCTTATGCCCGGATCCTTCCTGATGGACTCGGCAAAGGGTTCTATGCAACACACGAAAAGGACAGGCGAGAGAGGACAGCCCTGCCTGACTCCAGATTTAATCGGAAAGCTATCTGTTTCCCACCCATTGATTGAGACTGCGCTACTGATGTTAGTGTAGAGCAGTTGGATCCAATTTCGAATTCCCTCCCCAAACCCCATTTTGGAGAGCACATCCCCCATGTAGGTGTGCGATATTCTGTCAAAGGCCTTCTCCTGATCCAAGCTGATGAGGCAGGTATCCACACCCCTGTCCTGTACATAGGCAATCGTATCCCTGAGCAGCGCCAGGCTGTCAGAGATCTTCCTGCCTGGCACAGAGCAGGTCTGGTCAGGGTGAATCACCAATTCCAGAGCGGATTTGACCCGGTTGGCGATGACCTTGGACAGAATCTTATAGTCCACATTCAGCAGTGAAATGGGTCGCCAATTTCTAATTTCCTCCCTTTCCCCCTTGTGCTTGTAGATGAGGGTGATGATGCCTTTCCTCATGGATTCTGACATACTACCGGCCAGGAGCATACTCTCGTACACTCCTAGCAGGTCTGGGCCGATCAAGTCCCACAGAGCCGAATACAACTCTGCCGGCAAGCCGTCGCTTCCGGGAGTTTTACTCTTCTCGAAGGACTCGAGGGCCTTAGTCAGTTCATCAGGAGTTAGCGGTTTGTCTAGGCTCTCCCGCGTACTGTGGTCTAAGACCTCCGTGATAGAGGACAGGAAGGACTGGGAGGCCGTGCTGTCCGTGGGCTTCACATCATACAATCCGGCATAAAAGGATTTGCTGATCCTCAGAATGTCGGACCTTGATGACTTTACTGAGCCGTCTTCTTCCTTCAGGCTGCTGATCACAGAGCGCTCTCTGTGTACCTTTTGGAAGAAGAAACGTGAGCACGTCTCATCCTGCTCCACGGAGCGGACTCTGGAACGGAAGATGATCTTGGAGGCCTCCGAGGCAAAGTGCGAGGCTTGCTGGCCCTTCACCTCTTGGAGCTCCTCCTTGACATCGACCCCCATCGACTGCAGCCGGAGCAGATTCTGCATCTTTTTCTGGAGTCGGGACATTTCCCTCTGTTCCTTTCTAGCTTTCTGGGTGCCTTTGAGGATGAAAAACCTCTTGATGCTTCCCTTGATCGCTTCCCACCAGTGTGTCAGGGACTCAAAGAGGGGTTTCACGGTTCTCCAACCTTTGTAATCCCTCTTGAGCTCCTCAATGTTCTCTGGGGTCAGCAGTTGCACATTTAGTTTCCATGCCCCCCTGCCCACCCTCAGGTCCATCTCCAAGTGGCAGTCCGCCAGTAGGAGGCAGTGGTCAGAGAAGAACACCGGCTTGACCTCGGTGGATCTGACTGTGAATGCACGGGACACAAACAGGAAGTCTATCCTGGAACGAATGGACCCGTCTGGCCGCGACCAGGTGTATCTACGCTGCGCTCCATCTGCAGGGTTGCTGAAGACGTCGTGCAGCTTGGCATCCTTAACTGTTTCCATCAGGGATCTGGACGTAGCGTCCAATCTGCTGCCGGCCCTGCCGGATCGTCCAGCCGCATCGATGATGCAGTTGAAGTCACCGCCCAGAATGACCGGCCTGGAGGTCGCCAGCAGCAGTGGGAGCTGCTGAAAAACCTCCAGCCGCTCAGCCCCTTGTGCCGGGCCGTACACGTTAATTAACCGGAGTGGAGCGTTCTCGTACATTACGTCTGCTACGAGGAGTCGCCCGCCCACCACCTCCTTGACCTCGGAGACGGTGAAGTTGCCTCCCCGCAGCAGAATACCCAGGCCGGAGGAACGAGAGTCGTTTCCGCCCGACCAGATCGATGGCCCGTGGGACCACCATCGTGACCATTGCCTGTAGGAGCTGAGGTGCGGTATCGCACACTCTTGCAGAAACAACAGGTCAGCTTTGACCTTGGCTAGGTAGTCCAAGGTCGCAACACATCGCGTAGTAGATTTAATGCTACGCACATTTATGGATACAATCTTTAAACCCATTTTAAAGCATTTATTCTCCTACCAAACCCACTGTCTCTGAGAGTCCCAGACCTTTAGTCTGCTCCTTCATACCCGTAGTGAGCTCAAATTCCTTCACTTTGGATGGGCTGAGGTAGATCTCCTTGGCCGTGTTCTGCTCCGGTGGCATCTGGAGGTTCACGTAGAGAGTGGGTTTTGAGATGACCTTTGCTGGAGAAGCTTCTCCAAAACTCACCCCCTCGGGGGTGTTGCTGTTCCCGGCTTCCTGGAGCTAGGGTGCGATGATTGCCTCACTGCTCCCAGATTCCAGGGGCTGTGGTGCACTGGCCTCCTCAGGTTGCAGGCAAAGTTGGGGTGCGCTGGTCTCCTTGTTGTCTCCAATTTTCTGGAGCTCGGGTGTCTCGTCCTCCAACGCCCTGGAGCTTTGCCGCCTCTTCTGTCGGTGCCGCCCTGGCACTTCATCATCCGAAGAGCTGCTGCCCTTGTCATCCGTGTCGGATGGGAGACGCCTCTTGCCGCTTCTCTGGGAAACGCCTTTGCTTCTTCTTCGCTCCCTCTTACTTTTCTTGTTCTTCACCGTCCGCCACTCCCCCTGCTGCTTTTCCACTGCTGCCTCCTCCTCCATTGATTCGCTGTCCTGAGGACTGGGAGGTTCAGGGGGTAGTGCTGTTGATTGGCTCTCTGTTGCCTCAATCTCTTTCTCCACCTTGTCTCTCTCTGTGTCCTCCTTTGTCCCGTTGAGCTCCCTGGGGGCCTTGGTGGTTGGAGTGACACGAAACATTTCTTCTGCTTCCCCCTGGTCGGCTTTGGCTGCCTGTGCGTAAGTACGGCAGCGTTTGGGGCAGGTCCTGTAGAGGTGACCTGCCTCGCCACACAGGTTGCAGCACTTGGCCTGTTTGCAGTCTTTTGTCTGGTGCCCTTCCTGTTTGCAGATCTTGCAGAGGGAGGCGCTGCAGTTGGCCGCCACATGACCAGCCTTGCCGCATGAGCGACAATGCTTGGGCTGCCCAGCGTAGACCAGGTAGCCACGGTTTCCCCCGATAGCGAAACTGGAAGGAGGGTGGAAAATGGCTCCCTTACCATCGGTCTTTAGCGTGACCTTAAACAGGCGTTTGCCTGTCCAGATCCCCAAGTCGTCTCGAATCTCGGTGCCGCTCCCCACCTTATCGAAGTACCTGGTGAGGAAGGTGACCACGTCGGCGACAGGGACGAAGGGATTGTACACATGCACCATCACCACACGTTCCCGTTGCAACGGCAGAGAAAAGTGCGGCTCCGCCGTCAGGATCTTCATCTCCGGCAGGTCTCTCTTCTCCTCGAACACCCTCAGGAGCCGGACGCAGTCTGCCACCCGCTTGAACGTCACGTCAAAATAACCACCTTTGCGGGAGTCGTGCAGGGTGAAGATCTCCGGAGCATGGAAGCCGCACGCCTTCAACAGGATCCTCCTGGTGAAGAAGCCCCGATCCATAGGTGATCCTCCTTCGCTGTGGTTCACCGTGACTTGGACGGTGATAGGTAACCCACGGTATGGATTTGAATTGCGATTGGTTATCGCCCTTCCATCCCAACCTTGCCTTGGCAGGACCATGGTGTCGCCCCTGCAACACTTGATCTTAGCCAAAAGGCCGAGTGACACTGACCTGCTCCACACTCCCCCCAGTCTCTTCACAGTGATGCTGACCTGCTTCACACTCCTCTCTGTCACTTCACAGTGACGCTGACTTGCTTCAGACTCCGCCTGGTCACTTCACAGTAACACTGACCTGATTCACACTCCCCCCAGTCTCTTCACAGTGACGGTGAACTGCATCACTCTCCCCCCAGTCTCTTCACAGTGACACTGACCTGCTCCAAATGCCCCCCAGTCTCTTCACAGTGAAACTGACCTGCTTCACACACCCCCCAGTCTCATCACAGTGACACTGACCTGCTTCACACTCCTCCCATCTCTTCACAGTGACACTGACCTGCTTCACAATCCCTCCAGTCTCTTCACAATGACATTGACCTGCTTAACACTCCCCCCAGTCTCTTCACATTAACACGGGCCTGCTTCATACTCCGCCCACTCTCTTCACAGTAACACTGACCTGCTTCACTCTCCACCCAGTCTCTTCACAGTGACACTGACCTGCTTCACAATCCCCCACGTCTCTTCACAGTAACGCTGACCTGCTTCACTCTCCCCCCAGTCGCATCAGAGTGACGGTGACCTGCTTATCTCTCCCCCCAGTATCTTCACAGTGACGCTGACCTGCTTCACACTCCCACCAGTATCTTCACAGTGACACTGACCTGCCACACACTCCACCCAGTCTCTTCAATGTGATGCTGACCTGTTCCACACTCCTCCCAATCTCTTCACAGTGACACTGACCTGCTTCACACTCCCCCAGTCCCTTCACAGTGACACTGACCTGATTCACTATCCCCCAAGTCTCTACACAGTGACACTGACCTGCTTCACTCTCCCCCAAGTCTCTTCACACTGATACTGACCTGCTTCACACTCCATCCCCGTCCCATCACAGTGACACTGACCTGCCTCACACACCCCCCAGTCCCTTCACAGTGACACTGACCTGCTTCACAATCCCTCCAGTCTCTTCACAATGACACTGATCTGCTTCACACTCCTCCCATCTCTTCACAGTGACACTGACCTGCTTCACAATCCCTCCAGTCTCTTCAAAGTGATACTGACCTGCTTCACACTCCCCCTAGTCTCTTCACAATGACAATGACCTGCTTCACACTCCTCCCATTCTCTTCACAATGACACTGACCTGCTTCACACTCCTCCCATTCTCTTCACAGTGACACTGACCTGCTTCACACTCCCCCTAGACTCTTCGCAATGACACTGACCTGCTTCCTACTCCGCCCAATCTCTTCACAGTGACACTGACCTGCTTCACACTCCCCCTAGTCTCTTCACAGTGACACTGACCTGCTTTTCTCTCGTCCCAGTCTCCTCACAGTGACTCAGAACTTCTTCACACTCCTCCCAGTCTCTTCACAATGACACTGACCTGCTTCACACTCCTCCCAGTCTCTTCACAGTGACACTGACATGCTTCACTCTCCCCCCAGTCTCTTCAAATTGATGGTGACCTGTTTCACACACCCCACAGTCTCTTCACAGTGACAGTGACCTGTTTCACACTCCCTCCAGGCTCTTCACAATGACACTGATCTGCTTCACACTCCCCACAGTCTCTTCACAGTGACACTGACCTGCTTCACACTCCCCCCAGTCTCTTCAGACTGACACTAACCTGCTTCTTTCTCCTCACAGTTTCTTCACAGTAACACTGACCTGCTTCAAACTCCTCCCTGTCTCTTCACAGTCACACTAACCTGCTTCAATCTCCCGCCAGTCTCTTCACAGTGACACTGACCTGCTTCGCTCTCCCCCCAGTTTCTTCACAGAGACACTGACCTGCTGCACACTTACCCCAGTCTCGTCACAGTGACACTGACCTGCTTCGCTCTCCCCCCAGTCTCTTCATAGTGACGGTGACCAGCTTCACTCTCCCCCCAGTGTCTTCACAGTGACACTGACCTGCTTCACACTCCCCCCAGTCTCTTCACAGTGAGGTTGACCTGCATCACACTCCCCCCAGTCTCTTCACAGTGACACTGACCTGCTTCACACTCCTCCCAGTCTCTTCACAGTGATGATGACCTGCTTCACACTCCCCCCAGTCTCTTCACAGTGACACTGACCTGCTTCACACTCCACCCAGTCACTTCACAGTGATGATGACCTGTTTCAGACTCCTCCCAGTCTCTTCACAGTGACACTGACCTGCCTCACACTCCTACAGTCTCTTCACAGTGACACTGACCTGCTTCACTCTCACCCAAGTATCTTCACAGTGACACTAACCTGCTGCACGCTCCTCCCAGTCTCTTCAAAGTGACACTGACCTGCTACACACTCCTCCCAGTCTCATCACAGTGACGCTGATCTGCTTCACACTCCTCCCAGTCTCTTCACAGTGACACTGAACTGCTACACACTCCTCCCAGTCTCATCACAGTGACGCTGATCTGCTTCACACTCCTCCCAGTCTCTTCACATTGACGCTGACCTGCTTCACACTCCCCCCAGTCTCTTCACAGTGACACTGACCTGCTACACACTCCTCCCAGTCTCATCGCAGTGACGCTGATCTGCTTCACACTCCCCCCAGTCTCTTCACAGTGACACTGACCTGCTTCGCACTCCCCCCAGTCTCTTCACAGTGACACTGAACTGCTTCACACTCCCTCAAGTCTCTTCACAGTGACACTGACCTGCTTTAAACTCCCTCCAGTCTCTTCACAGTGACACTGACCTGCTTCACACTCCTCCCAGTCTCTTCACAGTGACACTGACCAGTTTTCACTCACAACAGTCTCGTCAAAGTGACACTGACCTGTTTCACTCTCCCCCGAGTCCCTTCACAGTGACAGTGACCTGCTTCACAATCCTCCCAGTCTCTTCACAGTGGCACTGACCTGCGTCGCACTCCTCCCAGTCTCTTCACACTGACACTGACCTGCTTCACACTCCTCCCAGTCTCTTCACAGTGACACTGACCTGCTTCACTCTCCTCTCTGTCTCTTCACAGTGACACTGACCTGCTTCACACTCCTCCCAGTCTCTTCACAGTGACACTGACCTGCTTCACACTCCACCCAGTCTCTTCACAGTGACACTGAACTGCTTCACTCCCCTCCCGGTCTCTTCACAGTGACGCTCACCTGCTTCACACTCCTCCCAGTCTCGTCACAGTGACGCTGACCTGCTTCACTCTCGTCCCAATCATTTCTCAGTGACAATAACCAGCTTCACTCTCGTCCCAGTTTCTTCACAGTGACACTGACCTGCTTCACACTCCCCCCAGTCTATTCACAGTGACACTGACCTGCTTCACACTCCTCCCAGTCTCATCACAGTGACACTGACCTGCTTCACACTCCCCCAAGTCTATTCACAGTGACACTGACCTGCTTCACACTCCCTCCAGTCTCTTCACAGTGACACTGACCTGCT
Organism: Cetorhinus maximus; assembly: GCF_964194155.1. Classification (NCBI taxonomy): domain Eukaryota; kingdom Metazoa; phylum Chordata; class Chondrichthyes; order Lamniformes; family Cetorhinidae; genus Cetorhinus; species Cetorhinus maximus. The sequence continues at coordinate 124,395,890 of NC_135887.1, forward strand.
TAACACTCCCCCCAGTCTCTTCACAGTGACACTGACCTGCTTAACACTCCTCCCAGTCTCTTCACAGTGACACTGGCCTGCTTCACACTCACCCCAGTCTCTTCACCGTTACTGTGACCTGCTTCACAGTCCCCCCAGTCTCTTCACAGAGACACTGTCCTGCTTCACACTCCTCCCAGTCTCTTCACAGTGACACTGACCTGCTTCACTCTTCTCCCAGTCTCTTCACAGTGACACTGACCTGCTTCACTCTGCTCCCAGTCTCTTCACAGTGACACTGAACTGCATCACTCTCCTCCCAGTCTCTAAACAGTGACACTGACCTGCTTCACTCTCCTCCAAGACTCTTCACAGTGACAATGACCTGCTTCACACTCCTCCCAGTCTCTTCAAAGTGGCACTAACTTGCTTCAATCTCCCGCCAGTCTCTTCACAGTGACACTAACCTGCTTCACAATCCCTCCCGTCTCATCACAGTGACACTGACCTGTTTCACACTCGGCCCAGTCTCTTCACAGTGACACTGAACTGCTTCACACTCCTCCCAGTCTCTTCACACTGACACTGACCTGCTTCACTCTCCCCCCAGTCGCTTCAAAGTGACGCTGACCTGCTTCACACTCCACTCAGTCTCTTCACAGTGAAACTGACCTGCTTCACACTCCTCCCTGTCTCTTCAGAATGACGCTGACCTGCTTCACTCTCCCCCCAGTCTCTTCACAGTGATGCTGACCTGCTTCACTCTCCCCCCAGTCTCTTCAGAATGACGCTGACCTGCTTCACTCTCCCCCCAGTCTCTTCACAGTGATGCTGACCTGCTTCACTCTCCCCCCAGTCTCTTCACAGTGACACTGACCTGCTTCACACTCGTCGCAGTCTCGTCACAGTGACACTGACCTCCTTCACACTCGGCGCAGTCTCTTCACAGTGACACAGACCTGCTTCACTCTCCTCCCAGTCTCTTCAGAATGACACTGACCTGCTTCACACTCCCTCCAGTCTCTTCACAGTGACACTGACCTGCTTCATTCTCCTCCCAGTCTCTACACAGTGACACTGACATGCTGCACAATACCCCCAGTCTATTCACAGTGACAGAGACCAACTTCACACTCACCCCAGTCTCTTCACAGTGACACTGACCTGCTTCATTCTCCCCCCAGTCTCTTCACAGTGACACTGACCTGCAACACACTCCTCCCAGTCTCTTCACACTGACACTGACCTGCAACACACTCACCCCAGTCTCTTCACAGTGACACTGACCTGCTTCACACTCCTCCCAGTCTCTTCACAGTGACGCTGACCTGCTTCACTCACCCCCAGTCTCTTCACAGTGACGCTGACCTGCTTCGCTCTCCCCCCAGTCTCTTTACAGTGACGCTGACCTGCTTCGTTCACCCCCAGTCTCTTCACAGTGACACTGACGTGCTTCACACTCCCGCACTTCTCTTCATAATGACACTGATCTGCTTAACACTCCCCCAAGTCTCTTCACAGTGACACTGGCCTCCTTCACTCTCGTCCCAGTCTCATCACAGTGACATTGACCTGCTTCAATCTCCCCCCAGTCTCTTCACAGTGACACTGAACTGCTTCACACTCCTCCCAGTCTCTTCACAGTGACACTGACCTGCTTCACACACCTCCCAGTCTCTTCACAGTGACACTGACCTTCTTCACACTCCTTCCCGTCTCTTCATAGTGACGCTGACCTGCTTCACACTCCCCCCAGTCTCTTCACAGTGACACTGACCTGCTTCATACTCCTTCCAGTCTCTTCATAGTGACGCTGACCTGCTTCACACTCCCCCCAGTCTATTCACAGTGACAATGACCAGCTTCATTCTCCTTCCAGTCTCTTCATAGTGACGCTGACCTGCTTCACACTCCGCCCAGTCTCTTCACAGTGACACTGACCAGCATCACACTCCTTCCAGTCTCTTCACAGTGACACTGACCTGCATCACACTCCCCCCACGTCTCTTCACAGTGACACTGACCTGCTTCACACTCCTCCCAGTCTCTTCACAGTGACGCTGACCTGCTTCACACTCCTCCCAGTCTCTTCAGAGTGACGGTGACCTGCTTCACACTCCCCCCAGTCTCTTCACAGTGAAACTGACCTGCTTCACTCTCCTCCCATTCTCTTCAGAGTGACGCTGACCTGCTTCACTCTCCCCCCAGTCTCTTCAGAGTGACGCTGACCTGCTTCACTCTCCCCCCAGTCTCTTCAGAGTGACGCTGACCTGCTTCACTCTCCCCCCAGTCTCATCACATTGACACTGACCCGCTTCACCCTCCTCCTAGTCTCTTCACGGTGACACTGACCTGCTTCACTCTCCTCCCAGTCTCTTCACAGTGAAACATACCTGCTTCACTCTCCTCCCGGTCTCTTCACAGTGACACTGACCTGCTTCACACTCGGCCCAGTCTCTTCACAGTGACACTGAACTGCTTCACACTCCTCCCAGTCTCTTCACACTGACACTGACCTGCTTCACTCTCCCCCCAGTCTCTTCACAGTGACGCTGACCTGCTTCACTCTCCCCCCAGTCTCTTCACAGTGATGCTGACCTGCTTCACAGTCCCCCCAGTCTCTTCACAGAGACACTGTCCAGCTTCACAATCCTCCCAGTTTCATCACAGTGACACTGACCTGCTTCAGACTCCCCCCAGTCTCTTCACAGTGACACTGACCTGCTTCACTCTCTTCCCAGTCTCTTCACACTGACACTAACCTGCTTCACACTCCTCCCAGTCTCTTCACAGTGACACTGACCTGCTTCACACTCCTCCCAGTCTCTTCACAGTGTCACTGACCTGCTTCACACTCCTCATAGTCTCATCGCAGTGACACTGACCTGCGTCACTCTCCTCCCGGTCTATTCACAGTGACACTGACATGACTCACACTCGGCCAGGTCTCTTCACAGTGACACTGACCTGCTTCATTCTCCCCCCAGTCTCTTCACAGTGACACTGACCTGCAACACACTCCTCCCAGTCTCTTCACACTGACACTGACCTGCAACACACTCACCCCAGTCTCTTCACAGTGACACTGACCTGCTTCACACTCCTCCCAGTCTCTTCACAGTGACGCTGACCTGCTTCACTCACCCCCAGTCTCTTCACAGTGACGCTGACCTGCTTCGCTCTCCCCCCAGTCTCTTTACAGTGACGCTGACCTGCTTCGTTCACCCCCAGTCTCTTCACAGTGACACTGACGTGCTTCACACTCCCGCACTTCTCTTCATAGTGACACTGATCTGCTTAACACTCCCCCAAGTCTCTTCACAGTGACACTGGCCTCCTTCACTCTCGTCCCAGTCTCATCACAGTGACATTGACCTGCTTCAATCTCCCCCCAGTCTCTTCACAGTGACACTGAACTGCTTCACACTCCTCCCAGTCTCTTCACAGTGACACTGACCTGCTTCACACACCTCCCAGTCTCTTCACAGTGACACTGACCTTCTTCACACTCCTTCCCGTCTCTTCATAGTGACGCTGACCTGCTTCACACTCCCCCCAGTCTCTTCACAGTGACACTGACCTGCTTCATACTCCTTCCAGTCTCTTCATAGTGACGCTGACCTGCTTCACACTCCCCCCAGTCTATTCACAGTGACAATGACCAGCTTCATTCTCCTTCCAGTCTCTTCATAGTGACGCTGACCTGCTTCACACTCCGCCCAGTCTCTTCACAGTGACACTGACCAGCATCACACTCCTTCCAGTCTCTTCACAGTGACACTGACCTGCATCACACTCCCCCCACGTCTCTTCACAGTGACACTGACCTGCTTCACACTCCTCCCAGTCTCTTCACAGTGACGCTGACCTGCTTCACACTCCACCCATCTCTTCACAGTGATGCTGACCTGTTTCACACTCCTCCCAGTCTCTTCAGAGTGACGGTGACCTGCTTCACACTCCCCCCAGTCTCTTCACAGTGAAACTGACCTGCTTCACTCTCCTCCCATTCTCTTCAGAGTGACGCTGACCTGCTTCACTCTCCCCCCAGTCTCTTCAGAGTGACGCTGACCTGCTTCACTCTCCCCCCAGTCTCTTCAGAGTGACGCTGACCTGCTTCACTCTCCCCCCAGTCTCATCACATTGACACTGACCCGCTTCACCCTCCTCCTAGTCTCTTCACGGTGACACTGACCTGCTTCACTCTCCTCCCAGTCTCTTCACAGTGAAACATACCTGCTTCACTCTCCTCCCGGTCTCTTCACAGTGACACTGACCTGCTTCACACTCGGCCCAGTCTCTTCACAGTGACACTGAACTGCTTCACACTCCTCCCAGTCTCTTCACACTGACACTGACCTGCTTCACTCTCCCCCCAGTCTCTTCACAGTGACGCTGACCTGCTTCACTCTCCCCCCAGTCTCTTCACAGTGATGCTGACCTGCTTCACAGTCCCCCCAGTCTCTTCACAGAGACACTGTCCAGCTTCACAATCCTCCCAGTTTCATCACAGTGACACTGACCTGCTTCAGACTCCCCCCAGTCTCTTCACAGTGACACTGACCTGCTTCACTCTCTTCCCAGTCTCTTCACACTGACACTAACCTGCTTCACACTCCTCCCAGTCTCTTCACAGTGACACTGACCTGCTTCACACTCCTCCCAGTCTCTTCACAGTGTCACTGACCTGCTTCACACTCCTCATAGTCTCATCGCAGTGACACTGACCTGCGTCACTCTCCTCCCGGTCTATTCACAGTGACACTGACATGACTCACACTCGGCCAGGTCTCTACACAGTGACACTGACCTGCTTCACTCTGCCCCCAGTCTCTTCACAGTGACGCTGACCTGCTTCACACTCCTCCCAGTCTCTTCACAGTGACGCTGACCTGCTTCACACTGCCCCCAGTCTCTTCACAGTGACACTGACCTACTTCACACTCCACCCAGTCTCTTCACAGTGATGCTGACCTACTTCACACTCCTCCCAGTCTCTTCACAGTGACACTGACCTGCGTCACTCTCCTCCCGGTCCCTTCACAGTGACACTGACCTGACTCACACTCGGCCCAGTCTATTCACAGTGACACTGACCTGCTTCACTCTCCCCCCAGTCTCTTCACAGTGACGCTGACCAATTTCACACTCCTCCCAGTCTCTTCACAGTGAGGCTGACCTGCTTCACACTCCTCCCAGTCTCTTCACAGTGACACTGACCTGCTTCACACTCCTCCCAGTCTCTTCACAGTGACACTGACCTGCTTCACTCTCCTCCCAGTCTCTTCACAGTAACACTGACCTGCTTCACTCTCCCCCCAGTCTCTTCACAGTGACGCTGACCTGCTTCACATTCCCCCAGTCTCTTCACAGTGACACTGACCTGCTTCACACTCCCCCAAGTCTCTTCACAGTGACACTAACTTGCTTCAATCTCCCGCCAGTCTCTTCACAGTGACACTAACCTGCTTCACACTCGCCCCAGTCTCTTCACAGTGACACTGACCTGTTTCACAATCCCTCCCGTCTCTTCACAGTGACACTGACCTGCTTCACTCTCCCCCCAGACTCTTCACAGTGACACTGACCTGCTTCACACTCCTCCCAGTCTCTTCACAGTGACACTGACCTGCTTCACAATCCCTCCCGTCTCTTCACAGTGACACTGACCTGCTTCACACTCCTCCCAGTCTCTTCACAGTGACACTGACTAGCTTCACACTCCTCCCGGTCTCTTCACAGTGACACTGACCTGCTTCACACTCGTCGCAGTCTCATCACAGTGACAGTGACCTGCTTCACTCTCTTCCCAGTCACTTCAGAATGGCACTGACCTGCTTCACACTCCCGCACTTCTCTTCATAGTGACACTGACCTGCTTAACACTCCCCCAAGTCTATTCACAGTGACACTGGCCTCCTTCACTCTCGTCCCAGTCTCATCACAGTGACATTGACCTGCTTCGCACTCCTCCCAGTCTCTTCACAGTGACACTGGCCTGCTTCACACTCACCCCAGTCTCTTCACCGTTACTCTGACCTGCTTCACAGTCCCCCCAGTCTCTTCACAGAGACACTGTCCTGCTGCACACTCCTCCCAGTCTATTCACAGTGACACTGACCTGCTTCACTCTTCTCCCAGTCTCTTCACAGTGACACTGAACTGCTTCACTCTCCTCCCAGTCTCTTCACAGTGACGCTGACCTGCTACACTCTCCCCGCAGTCTCTACACAGTGACACTGACCTGCTTCACTCTACCCCAAGTCACTTCACAGTGACGCTGACCTGCTTCACATTCCCCCAGTCTCTTCACCGTGACACTGACCTGCTTCACACTCCCCCCAGTCTCTTCACAGTGACGCTGACCTGCTTCACACTCCCCCCATTCTCTTCACAGTGACACTGACCTGCTTCACACTCCTCCCAGTCTCTTCACAGTGGCAATGACCTGCTTCACACTCCTCCCAGTCTCTTCACAGTGGCAATGACCTGCTTCATGCTTCTCCCAGTCTCTTCACAGTGGCAATGACCTGCTTCACGCTTCTCCCAGTCTCTTCACAGTGACACTGACCTGCTTCACGCTTCTCCCAGTCTCTTCAGGGATGCTGACCTGCTTTATAAGGCCATAGGCTGTAGACGCAGAAGTAGGCCATTCGTCTCATCGAATCTGCTCCACCATTCAATGAGATCATGGCTGATGTGATAATCCTCAACTCCAGCTTCCCGCCTTTTCCCCTCAACCCTTGATTCCCTGACTGATTAAAAATCTGTCTATCTGAGCCTCATATATAGTCAACGATCCAGCTTCTACCGCCCTTTGTGTAAATAATTCCACAGATTAACAACCCTCTGAGAGATAGCGGGGAGGGGAGACAGTGGCATAGTGGTATTGTCACTGGACTAGTAATCCAGAGATCCAGGTTATGCTCTGGAGACCAGAATTCAAATCTCTCCACAGGTGGTGGAATTTGAATTCAAATTCAGTTCAGTTCAATAAAAATCTGGAATTAAAAGTGGAACACCAGGCCCCATGAAGTCTCATGACATCAGGTGATACATAAGCCAAGGAAACCTTCTGCTATTACCACATATCACACCCATCCCCACCCATAACCTCCTCATCCCCCACTGCCCCACGAACCCCCTCCTACCATCACTTTATGTGGCCTTGGATCCAGCGATGAGGCTTAGCCTCAGACAGGTGGCATACTGGCAGCAGCCATCACTTCCTGGTGGTGCTGCCATTCAGTAGAGCTTTCGGCCTCTGATTGGCCAGCAACTCTCTGCACACGGGACTTCCACCCTCAGAGTCCTTGATCCCAGGGAAAGGCTAACCTGAGAGACACATGATATAGTGGACCTTCCTGAAAAGAGACGATGTGGACTTTCGGTCAAGTCCCCATTGCCTCCACAAAACTCCGGCCATAGTAAAATAAAAATAGGACTAGGCCATTCAACCTTTGAGCCCCTTACATCATTTCATAAGATCATGGCTAACCTGTATCCTATATTTGTGTTACAACAAATACTTCGCTCTCTGCACTGTGAATTTCCGCGTTGCATTTTCTTTCTCCCTGTTAGTTTGAAGTGAAGCTTTGTACATGATGCGAACGTGCAATGGGGAAACTGCACTGTACCCATAATAATGCATGAAAATAACCTCAGGAAAAATTCTTACAACTCACTTCATCCTCCGTCTCAATTTTCCCCCCCTTCCTCACACTGCTTTCTCTGAGGTATCTTCCCAGTTTTCTTCTCTCAGTCCATATGCTGCTGAAACCCTCAGCTACACCATAGTCATCTTCTGGCCAAGATCCCTTCCTCACCCTCCATATAATTCAATTCACCCAGTACTGTGCTGCCATTAACCTAGCCCACGCCACACCTCACTCAACCATCACCCCAGTCCTCATTGGCCAACCTTGTGTCCAGTCCTCCAACACCTCAAATATTGAATATTGATCTTTGTGTTGTGATCGCTTCATGGCCTCAAACCTCCCTACCCTACAAACCCCCACCAAACCTTTGCCCTCAACGGTTTAGACCCATAGTCTGGAATTTCCTTTCTAATCATCCTTTCCTCTCCACTTCTTCCCTTTAAAGACCATCCTTAAAGTCCACTTCTTTGACCAATACTTTTGGTCATTCTTTCTAATATCTTCTCCTCAGGCTTGATATTTGTTTTTTTGATTACACCTCCATGAAGCACATTCACACTGCTTACTATGGGCAATGCATAAATGCCTGTTGTTATTGTTTGTCAAGCACTAGTGGGTCCTCCAGTGATACCTTAATGCTTAACATTTGGATAATGAGAGCCCATTTAACTTTGCACAATTCTTTAGACACATTCACAGATTGTAACTTGGCTTTCTCATCTTTTTACATTAGTGGACCTCTCATTGTATTGCTTGGAAAATTGGCTTTATTGTAAATACCAGTTTTCATTTGTGTCCCTTCATATATCATTTCTTACCTGTTTCCTAAATTTACTTGCCATTTTTGTTACATTGAGCCAAATCTTCCGAGGATTGTCAATCACCATCGGATTACCACTCTGCTCTTGTTTACTTACCATGCATTGGAGCTCCACATTTCTCACCCGGTCGTCCAAACCAGGCCTCCTAAGAAATGTGGAGAGTAGCTGTTCAGTCGTCCTTCCCTCATGGTGTAGGGGCATCGGATAAGCCAAGCCACTCCCCTTTTTATGGCTCTAGCTGCCGTATACTGATAAGTGCAAATGTCCCAAAGCCACTTTGGCAAGTTAGGAGAGATGGTAAGCGTGTAAGGGAAGTGGGTGAGGGAGTAGGGTGGGTTGGAAGTAGGGGTTAGTCAGGGGTGCGGGGTAATCAGGTAGTCAGGGATGATACAGCGTGAAAACCCGCCATTGCGGCCAACAGGTAAAACATCGTTTTACTTGCCCACTACCGCACTTGGTGCAAATCTGGGACAATTCCACCCTGAGTTTTGGAGGGTACCGGAGCAGGGTTATTGCCCAATGGAAGTTGAAACTTCGCAGGCAATTCCCATATAGTTAATGACTGGGGACTTCTGAAGGGTCCCGAAGTGCATCTTCTGGGGTACTTCCGCGGTGTGGCCACCGGAGACCAGAATATCTGGGCCATTCTTCTCATTAATTGAGGTTCCTTACATTTTTTGGCATGTTATTTTATTTTTCTTCTATTTTTGTTAAACTTTTCTTCCCTGCTCAGATTAGTTCCTAATGTTCTTGTTTAGGGCTTGCTTACTGTGTTTCTTTCGTTAAATTCATTCAAGCAATGTCAGCATCACTGACTAGGCCAGCATTTATTGTCCAGACTCAATTGCCCTTGAGAAGGTGGTCGTGAGCCAGTTTCTTGAACCACTGCAGACCATGTGGTCTTGGTACATCTACAGTAGCGGTATTCGAGAGTTGATTGTGCAGGCAACTTTTTTTGGTGGAAACATTGAACTTTATTTACAAGACAGCAGCAACAGCCACATGTGTGCATCTAACCCTGTAACTAAAGAAGAACTCTCTCCTAGAGGTTGCCCGCAATACAAACTGATTGGTTTACACAGATCACGTGATCTCACAATACAGGATTATTCTTAAAGCACTGTCATGGGCATTTATCAAAATGAGAGTTTATCAAGACTATAATTACTACATTCCTCCCCCTTTAACTTTTCCTCACATTTTGTATTTACAAGGATATTTATCTCACGACATTACAATATTTACACAGGTCATGAAATTATAATTTCAGTCCTTTAGGTGGTTTCTGATCTGTGTGGAATGTCATAGCTCCACAGCTTCCGAATCTTTGGCAGAAACCACAGTTTCTGGAACCAGAATAACATCAGGTACCTCATTAGGCACAGGCAGTTCAGTGTCATCCACTCCGACAGAGACATCGGGCATGTCTATCCTTGGTTGAACAGCTTCAACAGGAACCACAGATTCAGCGATGGTTACAGGTGGAACATCATTTTGTTGGGGTATCTCCCTTCTTCCTAAAATTATCCACGTGCTTATGGGTGACCTAGCCCTCCACTTCCACACGGTACGACAATGGTCCGGTCACAGGGCTTACTTTACCAGGTAACCACTTCCATCCTCCAGTGAAATTCCTTACATATACTGCTTCACCAAAAGTAAATTGTGGCTCGTGACTATGCAAATCATGAGTCGCTTTTTGGTTCCCTTGACTTTTCTCCACCTACCCCTCCAATTTGGGAAGTATCAGGCTTAGTCTTGTTCGAAGATGGTGCCTCATCAGTAACTCTGCAGCTGTTGCACCTGTAGTAGCGCGGGGGGTTGTTCTGTAGTGAAATAGGAAATGAGCAAGTTTAGTTTCCAACGATTCACCTGTTAACTTTTTCATTCCTGCCTTCAAAATTTGTACTGCTCTTTCCACCAGTCCATTAGATGAAGGATGGTATTGGTGCAGTCTTCATGTGGTTGATGCCATTTAGGCTGGCAAATCTTTGAAATTGAGCGCTAGTAAACGCAGTACCATTATTTGAGATGATTATTTCTGGCAATCCATGGATAGAAAGGTTTTGCTGTAATTTTTCTATGGTAGCACCAAATGTTGGCGACTTAATGTCATTTATGTTTAACCACTTGAAATGAGCATCTATAATCAGTAGAAACATGATTCCAAGTAAAGGACCAACGTAAGCTATGTGCAATCTCACCCAGGGCCGACCAGGCCACTCTCATGGGTGTATAGGGCTGCCACCAGCAGCTTTTGTAGCTATTGGCATTGCACACAATGTTTAACAACCTTCTTAATATTGTCGTCCATTCCTGGCCACCAAAGATAACTTTGAGCAATCATCCTCATTCTTGAGATTCCCAGATGAGCACTGTGTAATTCTACTAAGAGCGCTTCCCTTCCTTGTGAAGGAACCACTACTTGCTCATCTCATAATAAGATACCATCTTGACTGCTCATTTCGTGTCTTCGGTTGAAAAATGGCTTCAATTCATCAGGGACTGGTTCCTGGGACCATCCATTTAACACTTGGTCTCTCACTCGAGACAGGACTGGATCACAATTTGTCCAATTTCTTATCTGCCTGGCACAGACTGGTGAGGAATCCAGCAAATTCATGCTAATGCAATCTCTTGGGGAATTGGGACATGTTCATTGTTCTCTTGCAAAGGAAGGCGACTTAGGGCATTGGCATTGGCTATATGAATCCCTGGTCTATGCACAAACGTTTATCCATATGCCGCTAAAATTAGGGCGCATCTTTGTATTCATGCAGAAGCTATGGGAGAGATAATATTTTCCTCGCTAAACAGACCCAAAAGTGGTTTATGGTCTGATACTAACGTGAAATGTCATCCATGCGGGTATTGGTGGAATTTTTTTTATACCAAAAATAATTGGCAGACCTTCCTTTTTGATCTGAGAATATCCTTTTTCAGCTGTGGTGAGTGTCCTGGGTACATAGCCTTTCGGCCTCTCTGTACCATCATCCATCTTGTGAGATAGTACCACTCCCACTCTATTGCGGGGGGGCGTATTGAAGATTAGCACCAATTCCTCTGTCTGATCATCGGGCGCTATCAAATTTGAAGAGTGTAAGAGCTGTTTTACTTTCATGAAGGCTTTTTCCTGGAGTGAATTCCAAACCCAACACTGGTTTTCCATTAGCAGTGAATGTAGGGGGGCTAGAATCGTTGATGAGTTTGGTAGAAATCGGCCATTACCATCCCTAAATATGATTTAAGTTCAGAGACGTTCTTAGGTGCAGGTGCCCCTCTGATTGCTTTAACCTTCTGTTCAAAGGGTATAACCATTGGGCATCTACCCAGTGGCCCAAATGACTTCGTTTGTCTGAAAAGTACATTTTTCCTTCTTTAGGCACGCTTCTGCTTCTAAAATTCGTTTCAGAACTTCCTCCAGATTAGCCAAGTGTTCCGTTTCCACGAATCCAGTTATTAGTACATCGTCCAGATAGACCACAATTTGAGATAGTCCTAGTAACAAGCTCTCCATCACCCTCTGGAAAATGGCATGGGCCAAAGAAACACCAAAGGGCAGGCATATGTATTGATATTACCCTTTGTGGGTGTTTACGGTCACAAATTCTTTGGAGGCATCATCCAGTTCCAGTTGCTGATATGTGTGACTCACATCTAGATTTGTATACTTTGTCCCTCCTGCTAGTTTGGTATTGAGGTCTTCAATCGTGGGAATAGGGTACCTGTCCAGTTTGGCTGCTTTGTTGTCCATTAGCTTATAGTCCCCACAGATCCGAATGGTCTGGTCTGGTTTTAGGACAAGGACTATAGGTGCTGCCCACCCTGAGAACTGAACCGCTTTTACCACACCCAGCCTCTCTAGCCAGTTCAACTCAGTGTCAGCCTTCTCTTTCAGAGCATATGGTACTGGTCCTACTTTCAAGGAGTTGCTTCTGACTCCATGTAAAGCTTAGCCTGTAGGCCTTTGATTTTCCACAGTTCATCTTGGAAGACAGTGTCTTTTTTTATAGCAGCTGCATCAGTCCTCCTACTCGCAACTAGAATATTTCGGACAAGCTTAATTTAATCTTTTTCAACCAATAATGACCCAGAAGGCTAGGTCCTTCACCTTCAACCACCATCACTAGTAGTTGTACTGTTTGGTGTCTATAATAAACAGGTATACTGGTAATACCCTTTACTTGGATTTCTTCGCCTGTATACATTTTCAACTTGGCAGAAGTCTGTTCCAAATGTAATTGCTGAGCACCTTTATTTAAATATCTGAAAATATGCTCTCCTACTACAGTGAATGTAGCACCAGTGTCTCCCTCCATTTTTCAGAGTTGTCCATTCACTTGTAAAGTGAGAGTGATTGGCTCTGTCTTCCCAACTTTCATGTTGAATAAGGAATAAATGTCAGAATTGGTTGTTTCTGGTTCTTCTGCATTATATACTTCATTGGGCTTTGTTTCTGCCTGGAAGCCTTTTTTAATCTCGCTTTGCAATGTTTCAATATGTGGTCACTTTTGTGACAAAAATAGTACTCCACCTCTTTAAATCGGCAATTGTTAGGAGTATGATTGTTTCAAAGCTGGTAACAATTAGTTTTCGAATTTGCAGCTGAGCTGTTTCTGCTAAATTTTTGGGTAGTGGGGGCTGCTTCCCACTTCGTGGCAGAGTCCTGGCTTTTTGTGCCACTTTCAGCTGATTGTTCCCACCCAACTAGGAAAACAACGCCTTTTTGCACACCTTGAATCGCTTGTGAATCCCTTACAGCACTTTCCATTGCAAGCGCTATTTCTAACGCTTTCTTAAAATCAAGATCCACTTCAGCCAACAATCTTCACTGAATAGCATCGTCTTGCAGACCACAGGCCAAATGACCCCTGAGCATATCATTCAGGGTTTCACCAAAAGCACAATATTCTGTAAGTTGTTTTAATTTTGACACATAGGTAGCAATGGTCTCACCAGGGGCTTTTCATTGTGACTGAGGGTTTGGGTTGAACATGTCCTTTAATGAGGTCCACTAATTCACTGAAGGTCTTTAAATCAGGGGCACTGGGGGCCGTCAAGTTATGAATTAAGCTGTAGGTCTTGCTCCCACAAATACTTAGGAGAATCGCTCTCCTCTTTTCCTCCCCCATGATTTCATTGGCTTGAAAGTAAAACCCAAGATGTTCTATATACTGAGACCAGTCATCTTTAGCTGGCTCAAAGAAATCGATTCTGCCAAACTGGAATCTTGGATGAGTGTATTTTCCTTCCTTTTTAATTATCTTAGATACTCACAATCCCTGGATGAGGGACAGCACTGGATCTGATTTACCCTCATCGCCAGTTTGTTATAGAGTTGGTTTTCCAGGCAAATTTTCTTGTTGGAGACAATGAACTTTAAAAGACAGCAGCAACAGCTACATGTGTCATATAACTCTATAACTAAAGAAGAACTCTCTCCTATATGTTGCCCACACTACAAACTGATTGGCTTGCTCAGATCATGTGATTTTACAACACTGGACTATTCTTAAAGCTATGATCCTATATTTATCAAAATTATAATTACTACAAGCGGTCTGACACAGCTGAGTGGCTTGCTAGTGGTCATGTCAGAGGGCAGTTAAGAGCCAACCACATTGCTGTGGGACTGGAGTCACATGTAAGCCAGACCAGGTTAAAAACGGCAGATTTCCTTCCCTAAAATACATGAGTGAACCGGGTGGGTTTTGACCGGGTAGTAGTTTCATGGTCACCATTACTGAGACTAGCTTTTTAATTCCAGATTTATTAAGTAATTGAATATAATTTCCCCCAGCTCGAATGGTGAGATTTGAAATAACAGAAAATGCTCGCTCCCCCATTGAAAAAATTTGGTTCGAAAGACAGGTCGACGCACAGTGATAAACACACTGCTGGTGGCCTTAACAAGCAGAGAGTGGGAATGTTGCTCCTCAGCAGGAGGAAGCCTCATCCTGGAGAGCTGCTGGTCAATCTGATTGGCTGGCAGCTCTAGCAGTTCTAGTGGGGGCTGCCAGGACTACAAGCAATTTGGAAAATTGCCCAGCAGGTATGTCCTGTACACAAAAAGCAGGAAAAATCCAACCCGGCCAATTACCATCCCATCAGTCTACTCTCGAGCACCGGTAAAGTGATGGAAGGGGTCATCAACGGTGCTATGAAGTGTCACTTGCTTAGCAATAGCTTGCTCACTGGCGCTTAGTTTCGGTTCTGCCAGGGCCAATCAGCTCCTGACCTCATTACAGGTTTGGTTCAAACATGGACAAAAGAGCTGAACTCCCGAGGTGAGGTGAGAGTGACTGCCCTTGACATCAAGGCAGCGTTTGACTGAGTGTGGCATCAAGGAGCCCCAGTTACACAGGAGTCAATGGGAACCAGGTGGTAACTCTCTGCTGGTTGAAGTCATATCTAGCACAAAGGAAGATGGCTGTGGTTGTTGGAGGTCAATCATTTCAATTCCAGGATATCACTGCAGGAGTTCCTCAGGATAGTGTCCTCAGCCCAACCATCTTCAGCAGCTTCATCAATGACTTTCCTTCCATCATAAGGTCAGAAGTGGGGATGTTCGCTGATGATTGCACAATGCTCAGCACCATTTGTGTGACTCCTCAGGTACTGAAGCAGTCCATGTCCAAATGCAGCAAGATCACCGTCCCTTCACTGTCACTGAGTCAATATCCTGGAACTCCCTCCCTAACAACACTGTCCCAAATGGTGTACCAACACCGCAGGGACTGCAGCGGTTCAAGAAGGTGGCTCACCACCACCTTCTCAAGAGCAATTGAGGATGGACAATAAATACTGGCTCAGTCAGTTAGGTTTAGTCTTCTTCTCTCTGGCTACTACTAGCAGCCACATGGCCACTACAAAAAAACAAGAATTATTTCAGCGAGTGGTTTGACTTGCTTTGTGGCAGTAGCTGATTAATAAATGGTAACGTTCAAAAGAATTTGAGCAACATTTGTCCAAGTTGCAGACTTGTGTATTTTTGAGTGAGTCAGCACTTAACAGCAGCAGTTATCTGGACCTATCAGAACAAACAGAAACAAAAATCAGGTAATGTCTATAACCAGCGACTGACCTGTAATTCCTGTTTCGTTACGAGTAGAAAATCAACCCCAATGTGTCCCTGTTAACCTGCAGTAACTTTTAATTATAACTACAGGGTATTTTAAGATATTTGGTAATTAAGGTAGTTTAATTTTACACTGACCCTCTATGTCAGTTTACCCTCCTCCAGGTACCATGCCCTAAGAGGGTGTTGGTGACCATGGACTTCCATTGGATTGGTCCATGACTACACTTGGCAAAGTACTGCAGTGGTTTGCTATTGTCTTCTGCAGTATGGCTGACCAGGAAGCCCCATCAGACAGGATTGATTTGAATATTGGAAGGATTTACAGGCTGATAATTAACCTGTTTGGCCACATTATGAATGCACCTTCTGTGGCCATCAAGTCCTGAAGTGGGACTTGAACCCAGAGCTTCTGGCCCACAGGTAAGGGTGTTATCCACTCTGCCACAAGACCCCACTTTTTGTTTTACCCTACACCTTGGAAATATTGGAAGTGCTTAGAGACAGTAGGAACATGAGTAGGTCATTCAGCCCCTCAAGCCTATTCCTCCATTCAGTTTATCGTTTTGATTCCATATCCCTTACCTGACTTTTGGAAAAGATTTCCAGATCATCCACCATCCTTTCTGTAAAGAAGCACTTCCTGTCATCCCTCCTGAGCAACCCGGTTCTAATTTTAAGGTTATGCCCCTTATTTCTGGACTACCCCCACCAGAGGAAATAGTTTCTCTTTACTTTTATACTCAAGCGAATATGAGTTTACTTGCACTGTGGGTATGCACCGTCAAGTTTCTAGTTCCCTTCAGTAAGACACTGCTAAATCCCATTGGGAGAAGTCAGCGTAGAGTGTTTCCACGTGTTTCATGTGCAACCTCTGAGTGAAGCCCCCTGCTTTAGCGATATGCTTGAAAAGACTAAGTGATAAAATGTGCGAGAAAAGCATATGGGCTCCATGCGCAACCGATTAAAAATAAACAAAATGTTTTCTCGGTGCCTGGCGCCGTGACTATCCTGAAACAATTACCGAGGCGAGCAGAGTTCAAAAAGGTTTGCTTGGAGGAGTCAATCCCTGGGAGAAAGAGATTTAAAATAATACAAGCGCTTAAAAAAAAATTGTCAATGAAATTTCAGTCAGACTTCCTAATTTCACAAGTGTGTTCCTGTTCAGCTGGCCATATTAAACCAAAGGCGAGAGTGAGTGCAAGAAATAATTCTAAGAATGAAACTGTGAGATAGTGAGTCATGTTGAAACATGGGTCAGCAAATGGTATATCCCAAACAGTTGTGGTCAGAAAGCCAGTGTCTGACCTGAGTTTTTGTGCATGCTGTCAGCTAGCTATGTAGGATATGAAACCACAAAACCGACTGTTGCACAGTATATACAGCGAGCTCTGTATAAGCAGGCAGCTTGCAGATAGATTCCTTTCAGATATGTCAAATGTGGAGCAGGATTGCGTTTAACATCTGCCAGGATTTTTTTTTTTATTTTTTATTTTGCTTGTAACCTTACTTTGCAGGTAGGGAGCACAAGGGATATTATTTTCTCAACAAGGTGATGTCATCACTGCCTGTTATTTTAAGTGAAAGGTCACAGGGCAGAAGCAGCAAAGTGTTGGATCATCAAAGGCTGCCATGCTACCACCACATAGGAAGCAGAAAAGGAAGAATAAAATGCAACTATTTAGCTAGCCTGTCATGGGACCAGAGAAGCCACACAGCAGAAGTGGAGAGAATGACAAAGAGAATGTTTCCTTCATGGAGAGAGAACACAGTTCAAGAACCCTGAGGATTAGCAACATACCCACAACACTGTACCCACAAAGCTTTTCAAATGGAATCATTAAAGCCTCCCCCACTAAGTTTTATCTTACACTTATAATAAATGGCCTGAAAGATTAAGGAAACAGTACTCATCTTAGTCCACTTTAGTGTGAAGTGTCAGCACCAACCCTTTCACTGACATTCTGCAGAGGATTTGATTAGAATGGTAATGAGCGACTTCAGTAATATCGAGAGGCTGGAGAAGCTGGGATTGTTCTCCTTAGACAGAGAAGGATAGGGGGAAATTTAATAGAGACGGTCAAAATTACGAAGGATTTTCACGCAATGAGGAGAAACCGCTTCCAGTGGCAGAAGAGTTAGTGACCAGAGGGCACAGATTTAAGGTAACTAGCCAGAGGTCTGATGAGGGGAATTATTTTGCCGCAGTGAGCTGTTATGTTCATAAATGCAGGAACGGAAACAGTGATGGAAGCAGATTCAAAGCAGCTCTCAAAATGGGGTTGGATACCTACCTGAAAGGGGCAAAATTGCAGGGCCAAGGGGAACAGTAAGAAAGGATGGAAGAAAAGGAAAGAAAGAAAGAGAGAGAAAAGCTTAGATTTTTACAGCACTTTTCACAACTGAAAGATGTCCCTAAGTTCTTTACAGCCAATGAGGTACTTTTGAAATGTAGTCACTGTTGTAACAATTTGGCCAATTTACACAGAACAAGATCCCACAAACAGCAATGATAGTGACCAGATCATGTTTTAAGTGACGTTGATTGAGGGACAAATATTGTCCAGGACACAGGGATAACCTTACTGCTCTTCTTCAAAATAGCGCCATGGGGTCCTTTATGTCCACCTTTGAGGACAGGCAGCCCTTTTCGGTTTAACATCTCATTTGATATGCAGCACTTCTGATAGTGCAGCACTCCTTCAGTACTGTACTGGACTGTCCGTCCAGAAGGAAGGGCTTGAACACATAACCTTCTGACCCAGAGGCAAAAGGGCTATACTAGGCCACAGCGACCACCAGATAATCTGCCTTAGTTGTTGGCATTGCTTAACGCTGGGCACAGCCCATGGTTCTATCTTTGAAGGAGGGTCTTTTACATCCATCTGATGGGGCCGATGGGGGCTTCAATTTAACCTCTCATCCAAAAGACAACACCTACAACAATGCAGCACTCCTTCAATACAGAGATCAGACTATTAGCTTAGATTTTGTGCTCAAGTCATTGAGTAGGGCATAAACCCTTACCTTTGATTCAATAGTGGGAGTGCTAACAATTCAGCCACAGCTAACACTATTAAGCTTCAGTTCTAGACTGATCACAGTCTAAAGCTTGAAGTGTTCTAGACTTTGCAAGTGCTTGTAAATATTCTGTTTTAACAGCAACTTCAGATGTTTTGCAAATATGCTGTTTAAATGCAGCAGTTCAGTTGAAATATTCTTTGACTGAGTATGTACTTGTGTTGCCTGTGGGATCAGCAAGGAGTTATATGTTATGTGGAAATATTTAATTTTTCTAGGTTTTCAAGCCAGGCCTATCCAACAAAAGGATTGGTGACTCATTTTAATGAGTGAGAATGTCACCATCAAGCAAATTACAATCAAGACAAGATGACGTGCAACAATTTGTCTGCTGGATTTTCTCAATTAGACGTTGAACCAGATAGGAATTAAAGCTGCAAGAAGCCGATCAAAATAATGATTCCCATAGCACTGGTAAAATAGTAAAACAGTCCTGTTAACATCGCATTTTCATCACTCTGCCCAAACTAGGAACACTTGAAGAATATAATGTAACGTTTTTAGTGCATTCACAGGTACAGGAAGAGATTGAGGTTGAAATTGTGCAAGGAAAGTACACTAGTATGAGTTCGTTTTTACATCCCTTTATAGCTTTGGAGCACCATGAGGCTTTTTGTTGGGTTAAAAGCACTATATGAATGCAAGTTGCTGTTGTTATAAGGACAGCAACTTCCAGAGAAGCTCAAGCAGATGGCATGTTTCAACAACTCTTTGGATTGTGGACTCTTGGAAATGTAAACACTCCTCAGCAAGACAGAGGCTGGTGTGGGGCGGGGGGGTTGATGAGGAAGGGGGTGGTTGATGTGGAGAGGGGTGATTTAAAAAAAGCTTGAGACAAATGTGTGGAACACAAGTAAGGACACTTGGCTTTTCTTTATGTCAAAGGATGCTGCTTGTAGCACTGAGCATAATACCATACAAATGAGCGGTAATCTTTGTACTGATTTTTGCAAATATCATTAGCTTAAAATTTAATTGGGTAATAAGACTTCTCTCCATCGCCAGCAACCATCCCCTTCCAGCACTGCTATATTTATCAGAAACAAGGTGTTAATGGTGTTCTGCAGCAGACTTCCTTATGTCCTGTTTCACAGCCTACACCTTGTGTCATCCTTGTAGACACAGAAACATTGTCAAGCACCTTGTCCTTCACCAATGGTTAGCTTGCCAGTAAAACTCCTTATACATCCAATGGGTAAAAGGAGGCTCTTTTGCACCACCTAGAGACAAGGCTTGTCTCTCAGTCTGCTTCAATTATAACCTGACAGCACAGTAAAACGCTTACAGATTGCATCAAGATTTAACCCCCCCCCAACAAATTTGTGAAGCAGTATATACATTATCTATATATAAAAATGAACAATTCACTCAGCAGAGCATTTTATCTGTCAAGTCCATAATTACAACCTTGACTTTTTTGGCAGATAAATAAAAGGAATGTTTTAACAGTGCTGAAATAACATCTAATTATCTTTGAATCTAAACAATGTCTTATCATGGAAATTGAAAATATTATTATGGGCCGTGATCATAAAGCATACATTGTGTGACTCTGGTGCATTTGACACAAGCTAGTGTGGAATTCAGTGTTTGTAGGCATTTGCATTTGTACTTTTTTAAAAAAAAAACAGAAACGGAAACTTTCTCTCTTTCCGCGCCCCTTCTCAGCCCATCCAAAATCTAACACACATTGCTATACTTATCCATGACACTACATCAAACTGGGGCCTCTGTATTCCCCATCACATCCTGTATTTTAGCAGTGTCTGTGTCTGTTTCCTACAGACTGGAGCACATGGCTGCATTCTCATCCCTTGCTTCAGCCCAGCTTGTATGTGCTCTTCCTTTATAGTCTTTTCGAGATAGAGGGAGAGCTCTCTTGCACCACCTAATGAAAGCAGCTGGTTCTCCAGCCAGTTTCCTGTCTTCACTGTAGCACGGTTCAAGTTCAATCTTTAGAAACAGAAAGCTACTTTGTATTATGGATTGATTTTTGTCAGAACTATAAAGCACGTAAAAGAAAATTCAATCATTTACGCAGCTATATCGTTTTATCTGCAAAGGAGCTAATTGTAACCTTGACATGCTGGCAAATGCATAAAGTCATTTACCGTAAGTCTGGAGAATGCAATTATCTCGGCATCTGAAAGCATGCGCCATGGGAACTGCAAATATTATGGGTTGTTATCATGAAAAAAAAAAATGCCATGTGACAGGACTGCATTTGTCATATTGTCTACACTGCTGTAATGGAGGCAGGTGCAGGTTCTTACTGAAGATCAGTTTATTCTGTGAATGTGCCATCAGTTCTGATAGGCAACACACTGAAAAGAAGCAGCAAATCTAATTTTACTGAAAGCTGCTTGGATACTAGCTTAGAAGTATCAATTTCAACAAGCTAGAATTTTCACAGATGTTGCATCAGCAATTACATACAAAGACTTAATTGGTGGAAGTATTTGTATTACATTAACAGACCTTATTCACATCCACCACAAGCAGTACACTCATTTGCATAGCTGGCATGTACGAATAGGGAGTATGCAAAACGGTAACAAATACAGACTCATCCTAGGGTTGTTAATGCTAAAATGTTATCTTGAGGGCAATAAAAATGACAGAGGTGGCTCAAGCCTCCAGCCAAAGATTAAGGACATTGACCCACACAGTTTTAGAGCTAATTGAGCAACTACCTTTAACATAGCAACATTTCCCAAGATGCTTCACAGTTGCATGATCGGGCTAAATAATTGATACTGAACTGAAGTGGGATCAGAATGAAAGGTTGGTAGGTTTTAAGGACAGTCTTCACGAAGGAGAGAGAAACAGAACAGTTTAAGGAAGGAATTCCAGAGCTAAGGGTCCAGGCAGCTGAAGGCACGTCCATCAATGGTGGGATGAGGGAAGAGGCCAGAAAATTGTTCGTTAGTTGCTCTGCCACAGACACAGCTTGTTCCATTCTGCTAGTTACTCAGCCAGATATCCATCAGTTATCCAAAAGCAAAATACTCCGGATGCCTGAAATCTGAAAAAAAAACCGCAGGAAATGCTGGACATATTCAGCAGGTCAGACAGCATCTTTGGAGAGAGAAACAGAATTAACATATCAGGCCAATGACCTTTCATCGGACCTGGGAAAAGTTGGAAGAGCTGTTTAACATTTCCCAGTCTGATGAAAGGGCATTGGCTGAAATATCCTGTTTCTCTTTCTACAGACGCTGCCTGATCTGCTGAACATTTCCAGCATTTTCTGCTTTTAAGCCATGGGTTAAGGTAGCCAGCATGACACAGATATTTGTCTATTTCTTTTAGGCTGTACTACGGAGAAAAAAAAGGTGGTGAAATTACTTCCATAACATCTTCAACATATTCTGCCTTTAAAAATAAGCTAATAGGAAATATTCTTGAAGCAAGATTAAACAAGGTTAGACAATCAGATCTTGCTACACTAACTAGGCTGCTAAATCACCGCTAATCATAATTGGATTCAGTTCTGTGAATCCTTCACATTTTTTTTTTTTGCAGAGGTCCAAGCGATATTTTCTTTTCAGAACAAACCAACCCAATCACTTTAGTCCAGCAGGGTGCCTGCTTCTAAGTACAGTGTATTCATGTTAAATATGTAACAGACTTCCACAATTCGTTAAATACAGAGGTGCCTACTTAAGAATACTCCATGTAAGTGATCCTATAATACAAACATGAGCTTGTTCAGAGCAATGCTGTTTTATATTTCAAATAATAAGAACCCTTGCTGGTCGGTGGTGTCATGGGTTAGAACACTGGGGTTTAACCTCTGTGGAGCTACAGTGGCTGCATTTCAAGAGTAATTCATTGGCTGCGAGGGCACTTTAGGATATCAAGGAGAGGCTGCTTTCACTGGTGGCTGGGTGGGTGCTTAGACAGAGGAAACAGATTTAAGATTATTGGCAAAGGAAGCAGAAGGGGGAGATGAGGAGATTTTTTTTTTTATGCAGCGAGCTGTTATGATCTGGAATGCACTCCCCAAAATGGTGGTAGAAACATATTCAATAGTAACTTTCGAAAGGAAGTTGGATGAACACTTGAAAGGGAAAAAAGTTGCAAGGCTTTGAAGAAAGAGCTGGGAAGTGGGATTAATTGAAAAGCTCTTTCAAGGGAGTAGCACCAGTACGATAGGCCAAATGGCCTCCTTCGTCAAACTCGATGAGATCCCTATGGGCTAAAAATCCAATAATGCCAGTTCTCAGGCACGGGGGCTCACGATGCGCATTTACCCTGTGCCTGTTCAAAGTGATAAGGACAACATGTAAGTTTCATGCTGCCTGCTCATCACCACGATTGTGGCATGCAGCCCTGCACAAAGTACGCTGCTGACTGGCTGCGTGCTCAGCAGGGGGCCCTAGTGCCTGCACAACTCGCACGATTTTCAGCTACCCTATACTTCTTAAAGGCAGCCTGCACACAGTGGTGCTGCGGAGGCCAATTTTGCAGCCTATGAGTTTGAGGCAAAGTCAGACCAGTTCCCAGAAACACAAGTTTCCAGCACTTTTATAATTTGCGGTTAAGTTGCACAAAATACATATTCTTATCTGAGAGGCCAGCACAGGAAATGGAAATATTACACTGGTGAGGTACAGTGTTCTTTGATGTTGCTATTATGACACATTGTTAAGGTAGTGTGGCAAGAGCTATTGCATCACCCTTATGCCCGATGTGGTAAGGGTTTACAGGGATTTATTTGAAAATAACTAAAGTATTGAATTATGGTCTTCTTTTCTGTTTCTATGGGGGGAGCAGTATTAATTAATATTATAGAAGGGCATTTTGCATTGCAGGCTTATCCCCTGTCTTCATAGGCAATTTAGTTCACTCTTGCTTTGTTTAAAGTCTCATTTACCCAGTTTTATCTAAACCCAGTGCTGACAGTAGATCCAAGAAGTGAAAAAATGGTCCTTTGACTTTTATTTAAAATTAAATAATGGGGCAAGGGCCACAGAAGCACTTGGAAGTTGACTGCTGGGCAGAGCGATGGGAACATAGGAGCAGGAATAGACCATTCAGCCCATCAAACCTGTTCCACCATTCAATATGATCATGGTTGACCATCCACCTCAATGCCTTTTTCCCACACTATATCGCTTTAAGTCATTGGCATAATGATGGAGATGAAAAATATGAAGGTCATTTAAGAAACAACTTTAACTAAATTTAAGAACACAGAGTCACAATCTCAGTTTAAGGGGTCAGCCATTTAAGTCTGAGATGAGGAGAAATTTCTTCACTCAAAAGGCAAATCTTGGCAATTCTCTACCCCAGAGAACTGTGGATGATTACCTGCTGAGTATATTCAAGAGAGAGGTTGATAGGTTTTCGGGGCTAAGCGAATGAAGGGATGTGGGGATAGCGTGGGAAGGTGGGGATTGAGATAGAAGATGATCTTATTGAATGGCAGAGCAGGCTCAAAGGGCGAAATGGCTGACTCCAACTCCTATTTCTTATGTTCTTATATCTAGATGCAGCAATGAGGTTGTGACTATGGTGGTTCTGCATGAATGGATTGAGATGGGCTGTAGATCCTTCCTCATCATTAAGTATCTTGTGATCAATACTGACAATCCACCATCCAGAAAGCTACTTCATAACAGTACAGGTTTGTTTCCAGGTCTAATTTAAAAATAATAATTTGTGTTGTAGGAAAACATATCTAATTTGCCATTTATGAGCACCAGATTTTTTCCATTATTAGCATTCTCAATCTGCCCATTTGTGTTGGTAGCTAAATGATGATATCGAACAGAAAGGTGTAACCAGGCAGACATACTGTACAGAGCTAAGATATAAAAGTGAAGTTGTTTCTGGAAAAGGTAGCAAACGGTTTTGAAGGAGCCTAAGTTATTATTATGGAGGGGCTGGAAATCATTGCCCAACGCTAAGTTTTGAGGTAAAAGCAAAATACTGTGGAGGCTGGAAACCTGATACAAAAGCAGAAAATGCTGGAAAAATTCAGCAGGTCCAAAAGCATCTGTGGAGAGAGAGGCAGAGTTAATGTTTTGAGTCTGTATGACTCTTCTTCAGAGCTTTAGTTTTTCCAGCATTTTCTATTTTTGACTAAGTTCCAAGGAGCGTGTAACAGAGGAAGGTGAGCCTATGTGTAAACTCAGAGAAATGCCTTGGATTGAAAGTGAAATGCAACCTCTCCCTCTCACCCAAGGCACGAAGCAGGCATTCCTGTCCACTGAACGAGCATGGAATTGGGAATTGACCAGCCTTTCCCTGTTCGCTCTCCTAGGCTCCATAATCTCCATTCCCTCCAACATTCCAAGTTAGGTTGGAGGGGAGCCGGGGTGTGGGGGGGTTGGGGGGGGGTGGTGGGGGGAAGAAAATCAGAAGAAGAAACCTGCAAACCAGTCGCTTCTAACTCGAGCCCAAAAGCAGCCAGAGCAAAAGAAGAGGAAATTTTGACATGGTGTAAAAAAATTGCACTAACTTTGTAGGAAAGGCCAAAGCTCTTTTTTTTTTCCGTGAATTAGCTAATCTTGCCAATTTTGAGGCATTTTGTATTAGAACTGAATTTCAAGGATTCATCCATAGGCTTTAGATTGGTCATGTCCAGAGTAGGGGGTGGGGGGAATTTAATCAAGGGGATGGGTGGAGGATATTCATTTACAGAAATGAATTAAAGTGGATTTGTGTTTATATAAATATATGTATATACCATTGAAAATGTAGTTACCATTCACAAACACAAGATTAAAATTCAATAACTGAGCCCCACATTGAGTTATTAAATGTCACTAAATGAATGACGATTATAATGGACTGGACGCAGTTGATCTATGTGGAATGTATGAGGACAGCACAGGACGGACAGAGGTGGAGAACCTTCTGGGAAGAAGATGACACCAAAGAATGAACAAACTAAGTGGAAGTGAGGTAGAATCTTTCCTAAAGGAATCAAACAATAACAAAAATTCCACAGGGTGTTTATGTTGGGAGGGGAGTGAAAGTTGATATAATCATAGAATTATAGAATGCCACTGCACAGAAGAAGATCATTAGGGCCATTATGGCTATGCCGTTTCTTTGGTAGAGTTATCCAATTAATCCCATGCCCCTGCACCCTCCCATTGTCCTGTAATTTTCTCCCCATGAAGTATTTATCCAATTTCCTTTGAATATTACTGCTGAATCTGCTTCCACCACCCTTTCATTCCAGATCACAGCAACTCGCTGGTTAAAAGAACGTTTCCTCATGTCACTTCCATTTCTTTCGTCAATCATTTTAAACCTATATCCTCTGGTTATTGACTCTTCGGGTACAGTTTCTCCTTATTTACTCTGTCAAAATCATCCATGTTCTCAGTAAGTTTAGAAAGAGAGTTGATAGATGCTGCGAGCACTGTTCAATCCTGTTGACCAGCTTTGTTTTTACACCAATGAAGGTCTTATTTAAGATGCTTGTAGGAAGTGCCTCTTTAATAGATCGATTCAGCCATGTATGCAAAAGTCAATTATACTATGCTGCTTTGAATTTTTGCACATTAGTTAACATTGGTCTCAGCGTACAAATGATACTGTAAAGTCTAAAGGATTATTGCACGGTTTTAAAATAAATGAAAAAATCAACAGATTTGCCCACCTGTCCCAATCCTGTAGGCATTTTCCCCAATTAAATATTGTGACAGCCAATGTGTAACTCAAATGAATATTTACTACAATATAACAAACTGCTTAGTGCAGGAAACCAGGCACGTGGCTGTGTGCAGGCAATACAATTGGGCATTATATGATCATAATTTGTTATTTTTCCTTGTAGTTTAGCTATTTTCTCCAGATGTAATCCTTAGCACAGAGATCATTGAAATGCCCACACACTGCAGACTACATGAGACACATTTATGATCCAAGCCACAGAATGAAGTTAATTAAACTCTCTTTATCTGCTTTGCTACCAGTTCTTTCAGTGCCAGTCTCAAATATATCTAACATATGTGAAGCACAAACACAGACATCCCATGCTGCCTGAAATATAGTTTATGAATAAGAAAAAATCCTAAATATGAGCCGACTAAACTAGAGACTGGCTTTTGCCATCCCAATGTAGGGCATACACATGTCGGGTAGGGAAGAAAGTGGCAGGGGGTACATAATTTTGGGATTCCCGACCTCATTCCTGCCCTCTCTATTTTCAAGGGCATGGGATCAGGCTGTGTGTCACAATCCCACACTCAACAATCCCAATGTGGGAGCATTGATTTCACACCCCCTGCAGTTTTCATGGAGTTAGGCTGGCTTCTGAAGGAGATGCCATGCCAATCATGCCAACTCTTAGGGGTTATGAACCATGTGGGAAGCCTGTCTGGAGTCAGGAACTTTTTGGCAAGCAAGTTTAAAATGTGTTCCTAACTTCACATGTCATAAAGCAATGCTGTATTCCAATTTCAGTGATTGATGATAGGGCTTTGTTTGGAAAAGGTAAATGACCATTAAATTGACCAGCATTGTGAACATGTTCAGATGCATTAGAGCACTTTATCCAATGCATAAAGTGCTCCTCTACATTTAACAGTATCATGATTCAGATTTTACTATGGCAATTGGACCATGTAATTTGATCTTTACATTGATTGACAACTGAACCATCTGTGAGCCTTTCAAGCAGTGGAACAAGTGGCCATCTGTTCATGCTACTTCAAAGGTTTTAATGTATTCAGCTCTAGAAACTTTGTTCGCACAGTTGTGCAATTGAATCTCAATATGAATGCTTGGTTGAGTTCCAAACCTCACTAATGGATTCGGGTCAGCAGGGGATGTTAATAGCGCTGGCAAAGGAATGGTAGTCTTTGTTTTAATTGACAGTTTTATGAGCTCCTAAAAAGGATTTTGTATTTGAATGGCTTTTTGTTTATTTTGACAGTTTTATGACCACTTAATAGGATTAAGATTTTTATTAAGTGGAGTTTGAATGGCTGTATGTTTGATTGGTGGTTTTATGAGTTCCTAAGGGGACTAGTGTTTTTTTTTCAAATGGAGTTTGAATGGCTGTTTATTTTGACATTTTCATGACCATCATCTCAAAGGCTTCCCAATGTTATTATAGGGCTCATGAGTTTTGTCCAAAGTGGATACTGGGTGAGTGGGCATGGAGGAGATATAGGGGAATGGGGATTGTGTGGGGAGTAGGGGACAGTAGAGGGGTTAGGGAGAGGGGGCTGCTCTTCATTACAAAATATCCAAGTGCTTTGAATCCAACAGAAATATGGCTGGTTTCATTGCTATTGCAGTGACTCAGCAAGGCTATTTAACTATAGCCATGCATTTACCAGGTGTTTGTCATTTCAATGCACCACAGTGAAAAAGGAAATAAATCAAACAGTTAATAAACTTAAAAAAAAATGGTGAGCAAATGTGAAGTATAACTTCACAGATTTGAGGCTTCCCAGTCTACGTTTTTCTTAATACACCCTATTTTCTTGACAAAAAGATCTGATGTTTTCTTTTGCAATATCTAACGTTCGTGTTATGCTGATGATCCTATAGTGGTTTACAGAGATTTCTTTGAAAATGACCAGATGGTTTAATTCCAGCCTTATGTTCCAATGAGGGGGGCAGTTTTAATGTTAAGAAGGCCATTTTGATACATCTCCTGCTTTCTTAGACATTATAGTTCACTCTTGCTTTGTGTAGCGATTTACTTGCTCAGTTTTCTTCAGACTTTAAGTAAACACGTCATAATGGGATAGCACAAGCTGCTGGATGTATTTAGTTTATAAATAACAGCAATGCGTGCCTAGGAACGACAATCAGGGATATTATGTTTAATATGTTTAACACATTCACCTTCATTTGTACACTATTGTCTTACGTAGGTCAATATTACTCTAAAATGGATGATGGAACAACTATTGTGAATCTGAGTGAAATATTTAATCATCTATTCTCACAACAGACTTAAGTTTTCTTGTCATATGCTTCACAGTTTTTATAAAATGTTCATCTGAGGTATGAAAAGTTTCTGTTTGCCAAGTTCTTTAAGCAAAACCCATGTGCAACAAATGTCACTTTTAAGGACTTAAGAGTAATAGAAGTCCTACTAACCTACACTGTTAAGTTTTCAAAAGAGCCACTTGTTCCATGTGACCCCACAGCTTTCACTGACAACTTGTTATACTGTCGTCTCCAGTTAAGTTAAGCATGACTTCCAAATTCCAGGAGACTGGCATTCACCAGCAAGATTGATTTGATGCCAGCTGTAACAATGTCACTTATGACAGCACTGTCCAAATACCATGGATTTGCTGAATGCTTTCAAAAGCTGCACAGTTTTCCCATGGGAATAAAAAGCAACAATAGCTACTTCCTCTGAGCTGAACTCATCACTGAGCTCCAAGTAAACACTAGCAAGAAGGAATTCTGCTTGGATTTGAAGACGAGAGGTCTGTTTAATTTTCGTAGGTGCTGAAAGTTAAGCACAGAGGGGGGTGTTTGCTAGGGCTGTAAAAAGGAAGTAATTAAGTTCAGGTATTGAAAAAGAAAATTGGACACAAATTGACATGCATGGACCAAGTTTTTCCAGTATCTGCTGGCAATTTTGTATTTTCAGTGTTAATGCAACATACCCTTCGATATTATTTTTTAGAGGGCACCGGCGATTTGTTTAAGCATACGGGCCCTTTAAATTTTGTTTGTGTAGTTATGCATGTGCAGTAACTTAAAAAGGTCAATGTGTGCGCGGTCTGAGTGGAAACTTTCAGGTTGCAGTGTGGCCATGCAACTTAGAGGGAACAGTGATTAACGGTGCAAAACATTTAAATTCTTAAATTTAGCTAGGTATAATACCACACTGCAAAATGGTCCAATAGATATATTGCACTTCCTCCCATCTGCATTAGACTTAAAGCGAACTCAACTCTCATTGTAAGTATGCCCCCCTCCCCCCACCCAGTTCTAATTCAGAAAGAGCACTTTGTTGTTCCTATGCAAAGATGCTAGAAATTAGGTAAGGAGCTTTTTTCCAAGATTTGTTGTTTATATCTCAGATATTGCTGAAAAGAAGGGTATTTTTTATTTTTATAATCATACAACATAGTCAACTAGAAAACATTGGTATTGTCAGCTGTTGCATTGAAGAAAGAGGACAGCATGATGGTACATTAGTGATTTACCAACATCACAACAGCAAATTATCTGGTCATTATCACCTTGCTTTTTGGGGGATCTTGTTGGGTAAACAATGGCTGCTGCATTTCCTACATTACAACAGTGACTACATTTCACAACTGCTTCACTTGGTGTAATGTGTTCTAGAACATCC
This sequence comes from Cetorhinus maximus, assembly GCF_964194155.1. NCBI lineage: Eukaryota > Metazoa > Chordata > Chondrichthyes > Lamniformes > Cetorhinidae > Cetorhinus > Cetorhinus maximus. Next base: position 124,425,803 of record NC_135887.1, read on the forward strand.
TGAGGTTGTAAAAGGCGCTATATGAATGCAAGTTCTCTCTTTCTTTAGTTCAAAACTGTAAGTTGAAGTTTGACAGCAATAATGCGGCAGAATAAGGACCAGACTAAAAATGACCATGAACTCAGTGGGTGTTTAATTCACCTTAGTAAAAAAATTAGTTAGGCTGACATCCACTTCAAAGATTGGTATCACCGCAGCACAAAGTTGCTTGTTAACAACAACAGTTAAAAGAGTTTCTGACCAATATCAAGCCAAAAATATATTGCAAGTGGATGTAGTATTCAACCCACAAAAACAATTCAGCAAAGTCAAGGACATGTAGTATGCCATAAACTAAGGAGAATATTAGCAATCTGGTTTCCAATGGCAAAACCTTGCTTAGGATAATGACACCAAAAAGCTAACTATTAAAAAAACACATTTCTTTTTCCTCTCCAGAAAGTTAATTGTACAGGTACAGCAAGGTACATGAGGGAAGTAAAATGTATCAATACCCAACATATCAGCAGATTAAACAGTAATAGCCGATCAATACACCACACTTAATGGCTTTTAAATTAATGAACACTTCAATCACTACTGGGAGGCTATTATGTTTCTTTACATCATCTGGCAAGCCTTCATGATAAAATATCCTTTCCATGGTTCTCTCACTAATAGAATGCTCATGCACACAATATGCTGAATAAAACACATCTTCCTATGGTTTTCAAAGGCTTTGTAAAGGGAATCCACCTCAAGAGAACCATTGCCTGCTTCGCCCCATCTAAAAAGACATACTAGACCTTTGAATGACAAATTCTGAAATATTCCATGTTACCAAGTAAATGCATCAAGATCTTGGTTGCTTTAATTACATTCATATGAAACCGTGCAGAGACATTTTGTATCACTTCACAAATGGGAAGTTTAAATTTGTTGCTTACAATGTGGGCATTACACTAAATTTAGAACTAAGCTACTTAGCGGTGATCACAGGAAGCACTTCATCACACAAAGGACAGTGGAGATCAGGAACTGCTTTTTCCAAAAAACTGCTAAGGCTGGGGGTCAATTGAAAATTTTCAAAACTGAAATTGATAGTGTAGTAATTATAGTTTTGGAAAATGTAGGACTGTAGCTTTAAGAATAATCACGTGTTGTAAGATCACATGACCTGTGTTAACTAATATGTTAACAGAGCAGGGAACCTCTACAGGGGAGTTCTTCTTTAGCTATGGAGCTCGATGCACAAGGTTAGTTGCTGCTGCTGCCTTGTAAATAAAGTTAAATGTTTCCACTAAGAAAAATTGTCTGAAGATCAACTCTATAACAAACTAGCGACGGGGGAAATCAGATTCGGTGCTGTGCCTCACCCAGCGATTGTGAGTATCTAAGTCTGTTCAAAATAAAAGAAGATATACTCATCCGAAATGTCACAGTTTGGCAGGATTGATCCCTTTGAGACAGCCACAGATGATTGGTTTCAGTATATAGAACGTCTTGCATTCTTCTTTCAAGCCAACAAAATCACAGGGGAGGAAAAGAGGAGAGCGATTCTCCTGAGTATTTGTGGGAGCAAGACCTACAGTTTAATTTGAAGCTTGATGGCCCTCAGTGCCCCAGGTTCAAAGACTTTCAGTGAATTAGTAGACCTCATTAAGGGACATTTTCGACCCAAGCCCTCAATCATAATGCAGAGATTCAGGTTCAATTCACGGAATGGAGTCCCAGGTGAGATAATTGCTACATACGTGGCGAAATTAAAACGACTAATGGAATATTGTGATTTTGGCGAAACCCTGAATGACATGCTCAGTTTAGTATGTGGCATGCAGGAAGACACTATTCAACGAAGATTGCTGGCTGAAGTGAATCTTGATTTTAAGAAAGCGTTAGAAATAGCACTGGCAATGGAAAGCACGGCAAGGGATTCACAAGCAATTCAAGAGGTGCAAAAGGGTGCCGTTCTCCTAATCGGCTGGGGACAATCAGCTGAAAGCGGCACAAAAAGCCGGGACTCCATCGCAAAGCAGGAAACAGCCCCTGCTCACTGAAAAATGAGAGGAAGCAGCTTAGCAACTAAATCGAAAACTAATTTTCATCGACGTGAAAACAATCAGTCTTCTAGCAATTGGCAGTTTTAAAAAGTAGAATGTTATTTTTGTCACAGAAGCGGACACATAATGAGACAGTGCAAAGCACGATTTAAACAGGCCTCCAAATGACAAACGAAGTCCAATGAAGTCTATAGTAGAAGAGCCAGAAACAGCCAATTCTGACAGTTATTCATTATTCAACATGAAAGTTGGGAGGAGAGAGCCAATATTTGTTACAGCGATTAAAAATGGAAATAGACACGAGTGCTTCTACCACTGTAATAGGAGAGCACACTTTCAGATATTTAAATAAAGGTGATCAACAATTAAATTTGGAACAAACAACTGCCAAATTGAAAATGTACACAGGCGAAGAAACCCAAGTAAAAAGTGTCACCAGAATGACTGTTCATTATAGAAACCAATCAGCACAGCTACCAATGATGGTGGTAGAAGGTGGAAGGCCAAGCCTTCTAGGGCAGTATTGGTTAAAGGAGGTTAAATTAAACTGGTCCTAAATCTTCCAGTTGTGAACAGGTGGACTACCAGAGCAGCTAAAAAAAAAATGACACCGTTTTCAAAGCTGAACTGAGAAAAATTCAAGGCCTGCAAACCAAGATTTACGTGGGCCAGGAAGCAACCGCTCGTTTCTTGAAAGTAAAAGCTCTGAAAGAGAAGGTTGACATTGAGCTGAACCAGCTAGACAGGCTGGGGGGTCATTAAAGCGGTTCAGTTCTCAGAGTGGGCAGCATCTATAGTCCCTGACCAGACCAGTCCATCCAGATCTGTGGGGACAATAAACTAACGGTCAATAGAGCAACCAAACTGGACAGGTACCCTGTTCCCAAGATTGAAGACCTGTATGCCAAACTAGCAGGAGGGACAGACGTATACAAAGCTTGACATGAGTCACGCATATCAGCAACTGGAAATGGATGACGCCTCCTGGGAATTTGTGGCCATAAATACCCACAAAGGGTTATTCCAATACACACACCTGCCCTTCGGTGTCTCCTCAGCCTGTGCCATTTTTCAGAGGACAATGGAGAGCTCACTACAGGGACTACCTCAGGTTGTGGTCTACCTGGACGATGTACTGATAACTGGATTCACGGAAGAGGAACACTTGGCTAATGTAGAGGAGGTCCTGAAATGATTTTTAGAAGCAGGAGTGCACCTGAAAAGAAAAAATGCACTTTTCAAGCAAACAAAGTCATATATTTGGACCACCGGGTAGATGCCCAAGGGTTACACCAGGTCAAAGAGAAGGTTAAAGCAATAAGGGAGGCATCTGCACCCAAGAACACCTCTGAACTTAAATCATTTTTAGAGATGATAAATTATTATGGGCGATTTCTACCAAATTTATCCACAGTTCTAGCCTCTCTACATTCACTGCTAAGAAAAAGCCAACACTGGTTTTGGGAGTAACCACAAAACGAAGCCTTCATGAAAGTCAAACAGCTCTTATACTCTTCAAATTTGTTAGCGTATTATGACCAGATGAAGGAACTGGTGCTAAGCTGCGATGCATCCCTCTATGGAGTGGCATAGGTACTATCTCACAAAATGGACGATGACACAGAGAAGCCAATAATCTATGTGTCCAGGACACTCACCCTGCTGAAAAAGGATATTCTCAGATCGATAAGGAAGGTCTGTTAATTATTTTTGGTGTATAAAAATTCCATCAATATGTGCACGGGCAACATTTCACAATAGTATCAGACCACAAACCAGTTTTGGGTCTGTTTAGTGAGGAAAAGGCTATACCTCCCATTAGCCTCTGCAAGAATCTGCTCGTTTTCTATTTCATTACAGAACAACTGCCCCTCCCGCATTACGACAGGAGCAACACCTGGGGAATTACTGATGAGGCACCATCTTCAGACAAGGCGCAGCCAAATACTTCCCAGTTTGGAGGGGATGGTGGAGAAAAATTAAGAGAACCAAAAAGCGACTCATGATTTGCATAGTCCTGAGCGAAAACTTACTGTCAGAGAAACAGTATATGTAAAGAATTTCGGCGGAGGACCGAAGTGGTTACCTGGTAAAGTGAGTTTTGTGACTGGACCATTGTTGTACCACATGGAAGCGGAGGGTCAAATCACCTGTAAGTACATGGATCATTTAAGAAAAAGAGAGATACCCCAACAAAATGATGGTCCACTTGTAACCAATACTGAACCAGCCATTCCTCTTGCAGTTGCTCAACGAAGGATAGACATGCCCAGCATCTCTGTTGGAGTGGAAGACACTGAACTGCCTATGCCTAATGAGGTACTTGATGTTAATGCGGTTCCGGAGAATGTGATTCCTGTTAAGGAACCTGAAGTCGTGGAGCTACGACGCTCCACAGGGATCAGGAAACCACTGAAAGACTGAATTTGTAATTTCATGGCCTGTGTAAATATTGTTATGTCGTGAGATAAATATCTTTGTAAATACAAAATGTACAGAAAAGTTAAAGGGGGAGGAATGTAGTAATTATAGTTTTGGGAAATGTAGTACTGTAGCTTTAAGAATAATCCTGTGTTGTAAGACCACATGATCTGTGTAAACCAATGTGTTAACAGTGCGGGGAGCCTCTACAGGGGGAGTTCTTCTTTAGTTATGGAGCACACGGTTAGTTGCTGCTGCCGTCTTGTAAATAAAGTTAAATGTTTCCACTAAGAAAAGTCTGAAGATCAACTCTATAACAGATAGATTTTTTTGTTAGGCAAGGATACTATGGGTTATGGAATCAAGGTGAATAGGTGAAGTTAAGATCAGCTATAATCTAATTGAATAGTGTAACAGGCTCAAGGGGCTGAATGGCCTACTCATGTTCCTGTGTACCTATGATTATTGATGGGAACTGATGATATACTTAGTCTTTACACTTAAGTAGCCACCGACTTGTTTTCAAAGCTGGGATCACTGCCCGCATACCCATATACGAATATGGTGACAACCCTGTTATGATAAACAGAAATTAGTATGGTTCAAGGCTTGATATCGATGAACAGATCAGACAATGGCTGCCTAGGGGGCACTTGCTGAATGTTAAGAAAATGCCTAGAAATTATTGAATCCTTGGTGTACTCTTTCTTTAAGAAGTGGTCTAGCAGAAGCTGCCAAAGGCTGCAAGCCAAAGGGCATGTTACGAATAATAGTATATCCTGGGGGCTGCTTATCATCCCCCCTCTTTCTTCTGAAGAGAGGTGTGGTGCGGAACATGATAACCACAGCTCATACCACTACTGAAGACAGAATTAGGCTTATTACGTAGAAACTCTGAGAGCGTGCAGCACCCTGATTACAGAAAGCACAACTGTGGACATAATACATAATAATATTTGTCAAAATACAGCCCCAGCTCAACTTCATAGATAATCAACTTTCACTGCAGCATTAATCCAATTTGACTGAGAGTTTGGTCAAAAAAACAAACCTGCCCATGCATGTCACCATGACAGCAGAGGAAGAGACATCTTCAGCAACAATCAATCTGGATTAAACTAGGTCAGCTCTATTGTATGCTCATGTTAACCAAACTGTACATTCGACAAATTTGTATGCTAAAGGAGAGTAACAGTGCAATTGTCTGTCGTTTTGAGTAGCCCGTCCAACCTTACGGTTGGCGGACGGGCGAATTGGCCAGGCGGCCTTTACATTTTTCAGCAAACCTCACCCCAAGGGCGGGATGAGGTTTCCGTTATTAAATAAAATAAAAATAGAAATCTGTGCACAGCATTTTTTATAATCTACGTGTTCAGGTGCCTGATTGTGATGCTTGGACATTTTTTGTCCTGATCTTAATGACTTTATTTCCTGGTTCTTCAGGTTTTCAGCTCCCTTGAGGCAGCTCTCTGCCTTCAGGGAACTTTCCGTCAGCGCTCGCCCATGCCCACGCTGACATCAGCACCCACCCTCCTCCCGCACCCACCCTGGCAGTGCTGAGCTTTTCAGCGCATGCTTCATGCTGGCTGGCCGTTGGTTGGCCAGCCAGGGTGAAATCACAGTCGGGGGCTGATCGCAGTGGGCGGTCCTTTTCCCGACCAGTCCCGGGCCCGTCAATTACACCCTCCCACCGAGCTGAAAATTCAGGCCCAGGAAGCATCAAGAACATTCAGCTAGAAGATTAAAATGAGACAACCTGATGCTTAATCCAATGGTCAGTACAACAATCTGGTTTGGAAGAGGTAAAAGACGTTTGGTTTTATGAGAAATGGTATGGTGAACTGAAATAAAAGCAGAAAATACTCAGCAGGCTTTGCAGGCTCTTAGTGGAGAGAGAAACAGAACAATTCGGGTCAGTGACCTTTCACAGTGATCTGATTTTCACTGTTTCATCAAATATTCGATGCAGTGCCACTGTTGGTGCCAAGTGGAAATTTGGGTCACAGCAAGGTTACTGTGTAGTTTGCACTTGACCTCATTTTACCAAAAGCGAAAGGTGGCCGTTTGAAGCCTCCTTTCTGCACAGTGATACTGGCATTGCTCCTTTTAAGAAGCTTTTGGACTTCGCTTGTTATACCTGTCTCCAAACTCGGACAACAGTTCATTAATGCTCTATGCTGACTTCACTCTACCAACGTCAATGTGATCCCACTCCAGGACTTCCGGCTTTAACTCTGGACTCCTTCCTATTATATCCCACATATTTCCTATTTCCTGTTTGCTAACTGCTCTTTATTGAGCCAAATTTTTTTCTGTAATCAGACCGACGTAACTTGAGCTTTCCCTGAGTCCATTCACCTGTGTATTTTGACTGACGCTCCAGACAAGAACTCATTACTCCATTTCAACTATCTTCTCTTTTATTACTTCTTTTCTCTTTACCCCTCCTTCTATCATCATGTGCCCCAATTCCTATGCCAAACGTCTGTGACCTTCCTGCTCTCCTACCATCGCCCCATTGACTCCCTCTTAGATGAGCTTCACTCTGTACCTCTTTTAGCATCATCCAAAGGGCTCATTGAGGCACTCAGCGCTGACTCATTACGATCAGCAATCCTAATTGCCCCATCTTACTGATCTACTGATCTTCCCATCTAATGTGTCTGCTGGGGGAGAATCTTGCCAATTTCCTTCTTTTCTGACTCATTCCTCCTGCTTCTGGCCACATGGACTCTGCCCTACCCCTAAACCTCCATCTTTCTCTAGTTTCTCTATCCCCCTTCATGCCCTCTCTGATCTCATCTTGTTTATGAAACCCACTTCCTGCTCCTTCAACTGTATTCCCACAAAGCTGCTGACAACCTGACTCCCCTCCTGGCCCCCATGTTAGCTGATATTGTTAATGGTTCTCTCTCTTCAGATGTTGTCCCTCTGTCCTTGACACCTGCCATCACTACTCTCCTCCTCAAAAAACCAATCCTTAACCACTCAGTCCTTGCAGACTATCATCCCATCTCCAACCTCTCTTTCCTCGCCAAAGTCCTTGAATGTGTTCTTGCTTCTCAAATCCATTCTCATCTTTCCCAGAACTCCAAGATTAAATCCCTCCAATCAGGTTTCGGTCCCTGCCACAGGATCAAAACAACTCTTATCAAAGTCACAAATCCTATGTCACTGTGACAAAGGTAAACTATCCCTCCTTATCCTTCACAACCCATCTGCAGTCTTTGACATGGTTGACCACACCATCCTCCTCCAAAGCCATTCCACTGTTACCCAGCTGGGCGAGACTGTTCTCACCTTGTTCCATCCTCAACTATCTAGTCATGGCCAGAGTGTCACTTATAATGGCTTCTCTTCCTGCTCCCGCACTGTTACATCTGGTGTCCCCCAAGGATTTATCCTTGGCCCCCTCCTATTTCTCATTGACTTGCTGCTCCTTGGTGACATCATCTAAAAGCACAGCATCAGTTTTTATATGTATGCTGAAGACACCCAGCTCTATCTCACCATCACCTCTCTCGATTCCTCCACTCTTGCCAAATTATCAGACTGCTTATCCAACATCCAATACTGGATGAGCAGAAATTTCCTCCAGTTAAATATTGGGAAGGCCAAAGCCATTGTCTTCAGTTCTTACACCAAACTCTGTTCCTTAGCTACCGACTCCATCCCTCTCCATGGCAACAGTCTGAAGCTAAACCAGTCCGTCCACCTCAGTGTCATATTTCACCCCAAGACACATATCTGTCCTATCACCAAGGCTTTGCCGCTGCCTCAACTCTTCTGCTGCTGAAATCATTATTCACGCCTTTTTTAACTCCAGGCATGACTATTCCAATGCACTCTTGGCTGATCCCCCACATTATACCCTCCATAAACTTGAGGTTATCCAAAACTCTGCCGTTAGTGCCCTTACACGCACCAAGACCAGGTCACCTGTCACTCTGGTCAAGCATTGCCTTCATTTTAAAATTTTCATCCTTGCTTTCAAATCCCTCCACAACCTTGCCCTCCCTATCTCTGTAATCTCCTCCAGCTCCACAGCCCTCTGAGACATCTGTGCTTGTCTAATTCTGGCCTCTTGGGCATCCCCAATTTTAGTTACTCCCCCATTGGTGGCTGTGCCTTCAATTGCCCTGACCCAAAGCTCTGGAATTGCCTCCCTTAACCTCTCCACCTCTCTACCTCGCTTTCCTCCTTAAAGACACTCCTCAAAATCTATCTCGTTGACCATCTTTTAATCCATCTACCCTAATATACGTTATGTGACTAGTTGTCTAATTTTGCTTGATACCCCTCATTTGAAGCACCTTGGGAAATATTATTACATTGAAGGTGCTATGTAAATACAACCTGTTGTTGCTTGTGGTACAAGGAGACTGGGCAGCTGCTTGTGGTTCCACATGTTTGCTCTGATCTTCATGTCACCTTCAGAACTAGAATAAACGCATTTTATTGCTTTTGAAATGTTTATGAATAATGCCAGATTATTTCAGAGCAATGTATTATTCCCAGTTTATGCTTTGTGATAATTGAACAATCTATAAATAGTCAGAAAGTTGACAGAAGCTGGATATGCTGCTATATAAATCTTAAGTGTGAACATTGTATCCTTCTAGTTGCTCAGGTTGGCATTTCAGAGTATTTCAAGCTTAACCTGCACTAACATGTTTATTAACAACGGTCTATGTAGTAAAAGCCTTACATGTAGTACTTTTATTTAATACTATCTTAGGGGAAAAAAATGAGGATACAAGGGTTAGAAATTGGCTCATCCTGCCAAACACAAACTGCTCAACTTGGGTCTCAGACCTCAGATACCCGAGGCTAGTGCGCTTGGCTGCTTGGCATCCCTGGGCTGTTCTTTGATGGAGAACATTTTAATTTGGGCTCACTGCATTACCGGCAACAGGCCACAAGTATTTTCTTTGGGAGTAGGAGGATGAGGGTTAAGGATAAAGGATTGAGGGAAGCAGGAAATGATTGTAGGGGGAAGAACCGTTCGGGTGAATGGCGGAAAGCAATTGGAAGGGATGGAGGAATGGGAGATTGGGAGAGCTTGGATGCAATCAGAAAAGGGTAGGCAGTTGGGAGGGTGGATGCAATTGGGAGGAGGTAGAAGAAATTGAGAGGGGAGAGGGCAACTGGGGGAAGGCAATTAGCAAAGGGGGGAGCTGAGTATGAGGGGAATGAGTGGGAGCCACAAATATCCTTTGACATTGCAGTGGTCAACTCTACTTACATTGTCGATGGCAGTTTCCAGTGCACCCGATTTGACGAAAGTGGCCCACTCGCATGTGTAAAGCGTCCAGCACGTGCTTCAGACACTAGATCTGGAAGTCTTTTTTTCTGCCTCAACTAATATGGCAGGAGGTGCACTTCTGGTACAAAATGAGGTTGTACAATGGGTGGAATTTTCCATTCTGGATACGTGCAGTGGTGTGCAGGAAAATTGGTATAATTCCTCTTGGGCGGTGGATCGGATTTATCCACTCAATTTCCCACTTTTCAGCTCATTAATTATACACCAATGAGGAGCTCGTCGAATCGCGTGGCAGGCAGGGATTCGTCCACCCCGCCATTACCTCATGGGGTCAAAGGTCCTGACGCCATATTTAAACAGCACCTGCACAGGCATTCACACACTGCAGCCCAGGCGTAGTGTGAACTGCTGCTTCACTTTGGCGCCTAAGCATACTAAACCCTCGGATCCATGGCTCAGCAAAACCTCCCTGGGGATTCTCTCCTTCAGGCCTTCAAGGAAAGGCAGGAGGTCCACTTTCGGAGAGATGGGAGCAGGAGGTCCACCCACATGACCATGCTGTCCTGGGAGGAGTCGCTGGGGAGGTCAGTGCCTGCAGCCAGCAGAAAAGGACCACCATGCAGTGCAGGAAAAGAATGAATGATCTGATGTGCTCGGCCAGGGTAAGTGAAACTTCTACTCACTCTAAACTCACACTCTCATAAGGGCATCGGTCAGCCTAAGGGTTATAGCCCACAGGGATGTCACAACGCTAGCAGCAAATGGAGCATCAGCACTGAATGACACCTAGCCATTTTAAACTCACCATCTTATGTACAATCCTGCACAAATGGCATTTTAATTCCTTACTGGGGAGGGCTCAGCACACCACACAACAGGCCTGCATTCTTCTGAAATGCTCTTTCATCCATAGGGCCCACCAGCCAATCCATCTGTCTTTATGCAGGGCAAGATCTCCCACAACTGCCAGGAGAAAGTGAAGACCAGAGGGGGTCCCCTGAGCTGAGGACACGCTTCTCCCACAAGGAGCAAGCGGCAGAGCTCACTGGCGAGAACAGAGATCGCTCCTGTGTGGAAGGTGTGATCGGACCCCTCCAACAAACCAGTGAGGGTCCATCCAGTGTACATCAGCCACATGCGGACAATGACTGTGAGTGACCTATAATGTTGGAACCTGCCTAGCCAATCACTAATTATCTCTTCTCTCTATTCCAACCATCACCAAGAAAAGGCAAAGGAAGACCATGAGCAAGCACCTCAGTCCAGCCCCAAAGGGACCTCAGATGAGGAGGCAGAGGAAGCATCCGAGGAAGACCTGTCACTGTGTTCACCTGCACACTTCATCAGCACAGATACACAGACCTCATAGGGTCCTAGTTCTAGAGTAGACTAGGGTTCACAATCTGGTGATCACCTCACAGACACAGGTCCACAGGAGGTGGAGGCAGTGACAGCCGAGGCCTCTGGCACTCGGAGGGCTGCTGGAGACCAGGCCCTGCTGAGTTTGAGTCCAATGATGAGCCTGTGCACTTGGTCCTAAGAAAACCGTTGCAGATGCAAAGACAGGGAGGGGACCATCAGGCAGAGTTGTCAGAGGCCGTCACCAGACTGGAACGAAGGATGGAGGAGTCCGTCCACAACCTATCTGATGTTGTGGCTCAAATGTCCATGGGAAGGCTTGTGGCTGCCTTGGAGAGCCAGATCCAGCAGTTTCTGCTGGATTTGCGCTCAGTCCTACACACCATCGCTCTAGCCATAGTTCCAGCAGTGGCTAGGTGAGAGGGTTTGGGGCACCTTGACCTCCAGGTGTTCCCTCTCCTCAAGGAGTCAGGAAGGGGCCCTTGGGCACCGAAAGGGAGGAGGGGTGCCAGCTTACACCCTGGAGGCATCCACCCAGGACACTCCAAGGACGTCCTGCCACCATAAATCTCCTCTGCCTAAGACCCCATCAATGCCAGCAGGTCAGGCTGAGAAGGATGCACCTGCCCCAGGCATGAGGTCCTTAGCAGGCCGGGGCCATCCAGGCCTCAGGCCTCCAGAGAACACCCGCCAAAGTAATCTCAGACGACAGGGCATAGCAGTCAGCAGGCTGCTCCCACCTCTGCTGCAGATGTCAGGGCTGCACCTAGACGCAGTGGTAGAGTTAGAAAAATTAAGAAGTTTTGAATGCACAATGGTGATACGGGTGTTCATTCACTGTATATAATCTGCACTATTGTAAATATAGTTTGCAATTATCCCTCTTCAAATCTTCGGTATTGACTGGCCAATCGATGTGATGCAAGGTCCCGCGTTCATTCAAGGATAAAAAATGAACCCCTCCCCCACCAATTATCTCCCATCTTGTTCCCCATTTCATGAAGTCTCACTCAATCTCATCCCAGTGAATCAATGACATGAACAAAGGCACATCCTATATGAAAATGATGACTGGACAATACACATCTAACCCCTGCATCTCAAGCAGACATTATTTAGCCGATGAGAAGTGTTCATGGAATCCCTCCAGGAAGTCACAGAATGCAAGTCAATATGGAATTCATTGCAGGACTGTTCACTCATTGTTTTGGGGTTCATAGGAAGGATTGATTCTTGTGAGATGGTCAGTATTGAGGGCTGTAATGCTCAGCAGGATCTATGAAGGGAATAAGTTATCATTGACTGCTGTGTCAAAACTGACTGGGCCGCACATCTCCCAAATGCCAAGGCAATGCAGAACGTAAACTTGGCAGGCTTCCTACGAATGCAGGGTAATGAGTGCTTGTCAATAGTCAAATGATGGTCCTGCTGAACCGCTTTTTGTGAGGACAATGCTAACATCACTCGCAGCTTTGGGGCATGCTGTTGAGTAACAGATCACTGCATCCTGATGTCCGATGGCATCTTGGGGCTCAGAATCAAGATGAAGCCTCCGCGTTAATCTCTGCATGAGAGCTGGCATTTGAAGAGATGCTGCTGTCTGGACGTAGCTCCCTCTTGAGATGGGTCAAGCACTAATCATTGATGAATGTTTCTTGTGTCAAGCCGCCTTGCTAAGCTGCTGTCACACTGGCATGAGTGCATCCATGAGTGCAATAACATTTCAGCCTCTTGAAGGATGTCATGGCCACTGACTTGTTGGTGCCATGGTAGAAAGGACTGCACTATGTGTCGTTACTTAAGCATGCATGCTAGTGAAGTGCTTATCACATTCTACAGCGGATACATGTTTCCTAGGCTACCGTGCCTTCTAAAGATGACCCCATTTTTAGGGTTGAAGGTCACTTATGCTTCCTCCATGATCATTGTGAGATTGATGACCTTTCCTGGTAAGTTGAAAATGACAATGAAGGTGTTGTTGTGTTCCCTTCAGTGAAGCTTGAAGAGAACTGCGATCATGAAAACTTGTCTTCACCTTATTCCTTTTGAAATCTTGTAGCTATGAGGTTGTCATGGGCTGTGTTGTGCCCATGCAGTAGCATCCTCGTGTAGCTCGCCTGAATCATCGCCCTCTTCAGATTCATCCCCTTCCAAATCCTCTTCGTCCGAGGAGACGTCTAGCTCCTCCATGTGGTAAAACATCCCCCCTTTGCAGAGCAGGTTGTGCAGGGCACAGCAAACAATGATGATGCGGGACACTCTCTGCGGAGAGTGTTAGAGAGCCCTGCCTGAGCAGCCCAAATAATTGAAATGAATCTTTAAGAGGCCAATAGTCTATTCTATCAAAGACCTTGTGGCTGAATGTACAGCAATGTATCTCTCCTCAGATGCGCTCTGGGGCTGACAAATGGGCATCATTAGCCATGTCTTCAGGGGGTCCCCCTTACTACCGAGGAGCCGACCCTCTAAGCACCGAGCTCCCTCAAATATTTCTGGCACCAGGGAGCGACTCAAAATTTACAAGTCATGTGAGCTCTCTGGGTACCTAGCACAAACTTGCTGGATCTGCTTTCTGTGATCACAAATTAGCTGAACATTCAGAAAGTCAAATCCTTTTTTATTAACAAATCTCAGGGGCTGCTGCCAGGGAGACATGTGTGCAGTCGATGGTGCCCTGCACTTAGGTGAGTGACTAGACGTCTGAAATTTCGCAGCAACGCTCTTAAAGATAAGTGAAAGCAACGTCTACTGGCCTCGAAGTCATTGATGAAATGAAGCTCGCCAGGCCCACAACTTAGATAAAGTCGGGAAACAGGCCATTTTAATAACCGCTGGCAGGGCATTTAATTTGGAGGGGGGTGTATAGTTCCAGTCAGTTGGCCTTTTACTGTGCATTCTTGAGTTACAAGTGAATGCAAATGTGGTTCCTGACACAGATCAGCAGGAAGCTCAATGCGCCTTTAACCCGCCATCAAAATCAGGAGGACAAAATTCCAAACTAATTTCCCGTCGGCGGGAAAGTGACTTTTGCCATCACGCCGAATTTCGTGCCCCCGCCTGCCATGATTCCCATCGCTGGCGACAGCAGAAAACTCCACCCACTGTCAAAATATTGAACATTGGGCTGCTTGCTTCGTGCCTGAGAAGCAGACTCATCACCCTTGAAGTTATAAAGTAAGGCACCCACTGGCTCACACTGTTCAAGGGATTATCGGAGGTAACAGGTAACCAGGTTGTTTGGCTGAGCACAGGTGGATGTCATAACTGTTGCTTTCTAGACTCCTCAAAATAAAAGCGAGCTCAAGCCAGAACATATTTTCAGGCACCAAATCAGAAGTATATTAAAAGTCAAGATTTCCGTGCTTTCTATATGACAGAGGAATATAAATATTCGCAGTGTCAGTATATATTTCTGACAAAGTCCCTCTTTGGTTCACTCTTGCCACTGATGTGAACTAGCTGGAAGACAGAATGAGATCCCTGTACTTTACACAGTAAGTATTGAGCAATTAGCTGCTGCTGCAGTTGGATTTTTGTCAACATATGGTGACAGCTGTGGCTCAGTTTGCCTGATTCAGGAGGTTGTGAGTTCAAGTCCCACTCCAGAGACTTGAGCACAGAATCCAGGCTGGGACTCACAGTACTGAGGGCGTACTTGCATTGCCAGAGTAGCCCTCGTTTGGGTGAGGCTTTAAACCAAGGTGGCTTCTGTCTCCTCAGATGATCTCACGCCACTGGTTTCATTTTTTACCCAGTGCCCTGGCTAATATTTATCTGTCAACCAGCATCACTAAAACAGATGATCTGATCATTGTCACATTGCTGTTTGTGGGATCTTGCCATGTGCAAATTGGCATGTTGTAAGAGTTTAACAGCACTTCATTGTCTGTAAAGCACTTTAGGATGTCTAGATGCTACGAAAAGGGGAAATTTGCTTTCTTTCTATGTCATGGGCATGTTACAATTAATATATCACAGTTCTGACAAATCAGCACAAGTTCTCTGTAAATCAGAAGATCTGTAGTTTCCATTGTTGCAGTTTACCAGAACTGTCATCAAGTCAGACTGTCATATACCTGCAATGGTGATCTGAAATGTTTTCCACAGCTTGCGAAGTGTTCAGTCCATCCAGATAGAGTAAGGTGAGATTTTAATTCAACTTCATGCCTGAATCACACCAGCAGTATGTATCATCACAACAATAAGTTTTAATCTTCTTAACTTTGCATATGTTATTCAATCTGCTGCCATGTGTTGAAAGATAATAAATAGGGCCTGTGGCTCAGCTGAAATTTAAGACCCGATTTGCATAACTTGCAAATCTTGACATCTCCGGAGAAGAACAGTGACATATGTAGCCCACGCCTACTTGTACAGTCAGTAATATTTTTTCATATGCAAGCGACTCTATTAAGCGAAGAAAAATCTCAAAACGTTAAAATGACATTGCGATTTTCTCTCTCAATTTAACACTATTGTCCCTTCCCTATCATAACCCACCATTTATTAAACAAGAGGTTGTGTGGATGCCTCTTCCTGTGCTCTTCAGTGAGGCCCTGTATCCGATCACCTAGTCTCCAATTTCCCTCAGCCACGTGAGGGAGCATCTTCCCCAAGAACCTAACGAAGGTTGAACACTGGAAATCACGGCGCAACAATATGAATCCGTGTCTTACAATTGCACCGAGCAGTACTCTCTGCTCTAATTAATAACCTGCATTTAAATATAGAATGATTACAGCACAAAAGGAGGTCACTCAGCCCTTTGTATCTGTGCCAACTCTGCTCGAGCAACTTACTCATTCCCACTCCCGCGACTTTTTCCCGTAGCCCTTCTAACTTTTTTCTCTTCAAATAATTATCCAATTCTCTTTCGAAGGCCTCAATTGAATCTGCCTCCATCATACTCTCAGGCCATGCATATTCCAGATCCTAAACCCTCACTGCGTAAAACAGATTTTTCTTCCTGTCAGCATTGACTCTTTTGCCAAGCATCTTAAATTGCTGTCCTCTAGCTCTTGAACATTCCACCCATGGAAACAGTTTCTCCCTATCTACCCTGTTCAGACTCCTCGTGGTTTTGAACACCTGTGTCAAAGCTCCTCTTAATCTTTTCTACTTCAAGGAGAATAGACCCAGTTTCCCCAATCGATCCACTTAATACATATAAATGCACCAAGGCATTACACAGGAGCACTAGTGCGCCTATCAGCAGCAAACACGGAGGGAGAAACAGCCTGTGATTGGAGGAGCAGCTTCTCACAGATTCTGTTACACCCACATATGCGGGTGTGACTTTTCTCTGATTGGTCACCCCGGTCATTTAATTTTCCAAGGCTTTTTGAGAGTTCTCCAGGGCTAATTGGCCTGTCACCCCTGTGTATTTTGAACCCTGTGAGATTTAGTAGAGGTGTAAAAGATTATGACAGGTTTATATAAAGTGAACAAAGAAAAACTCTTCCCATTAGCTGGTGGTGCAAGGATTAGGGGACATGGGCTTAAGGTTTTGGGACAGACATGCAGGGGAGATGTGAGGAAGAACTGTTTTACGTAGTGAGTGGTAATGACCTGGAACTCGCTACCTATAAGGGTGGTGGAAGCAGAGACGATGAATGATTTCAAAATGAAATTCGATGGGAACTTGAGGGAAATAAACTTACAGGACTATGGGGATAGAGCAGGGAAATGGGACTGACAGGATTTCTCTGCAGAAATAGCCTCCTGTGCCATTATAACTCTGACTCTATGAGCCAGCCAGTGGTGTCTTTCGCTGGATCTGACACTTGCAGCTCAGATAATGGCATTGGCATACCTTAGAGCTTAAAATAGAGGTGGGATCTGCATGTGCTGAGGCACTGGGCAAGAGTGGGCTGCAGCCAAGTCAGGGGGGTAGGATAATACATGCATCAGCTCCCCTGAGTGCGAAATCACAGGTGAATTCTGCTGCAGAAGTCTCAGATAAGGACTTTGATGGGGCGGCCTACATGAAAAAGCTGACGGATGTGCCCACCAAAAATGCTTGGTGTATTGCCAGGCCTGCTAGAAAGCCTGTCAAGGTTCATGGAGGAGTCCAGCTCCAACTTGGCAGAGAGCTTCATGCAGGGTTTGTAGCCCATCCTTTCCAGCTTGGAAATGGTGGCAACTCCATGAGAGCACTTATAGACCCAATTGTGATGCAGCATCTGATAGCTGATGTCTCAGCTCCCATTGCAGCCCAAGCAGAGGTTACTCAACATCTGAGTGCTGCAGTGGACGCTCAGACTGAGGTTATGAGTTCTCTGCTTGCTGCCAAGCAAGCCTAGTTTGGTGCCATTTTGCCATCATGCCAGTGGTTACCAGTGCTCAAAGTGGCCTGCAGTCTCTCTCTCTGGAGCCCAGCAATCTATCCATGACAGTTTACTAGGATTGTTGAGGTGCCACCCCAGGTGATTGGCAGTGGCTCCATGCTACATGAACCTGCTGTCCTCTCTCTTCAACAGTGCCCTTGCCTCTCAGCCAGCCAGCCCAGCCTGCTATTGCCCATGCTGAGATGATGCAGTCCTTAGATGGGCTCTCAAGACCCTGGAGTTGTTTGGAGGCACCCTGAAAGGCCATCTTCAGTCTCTCCCATTGAATCTCAGCCACTTTTCACCAGCCATATTGTAGGCAGGAGGTAACAGTGTGTAGGAGCATTAGAACAAAGGTGCCTACAAGACAGGCACTAAGGGGATGCATGAGGGAAAATAGTTGAGTAATTGCATGTATTATTGGAAGAGTTGTTGCCTAACATTGTTGTGGAATAGTTTTGTGGTGTTTTTTATTTTGGGGTTGTGGTCAAGGGGACACTATGATGGCCTGTAATAGAGGGATGCTAAAGTCAGGAAGTGTGGATCTGGGGTTCCATTTAGGGGATCCAGAGTCTCAAGAGGCCTGATTGAATTATGATATCCTGGATGCCTTCTCTCTTCTTCCTCCTTCTCTTCCTCCTTCTGAGGTTTTTGCTGAATCACCCGGTGCAAAAGGCCAGGGGGCCCAAGTTGTGGAGGATGCAGCAGACCACCACAAATCGATGCCTACTGCGGGCTCTACCTGAGTGGTCCAGGTGGCACAACTGATTCTTCAGGATGCCAATGGTCTGCCCCACAATGTTTTAGTTAGAGCGTACCAACACTGTCCACACCTGGGCCGGTGGTGGAGGAGAGACATCAGCCATGTGTACTGTGGGTAGCCTTTATCATCAAGGAGCCCCAGCCTCTGGACTGATTTAGTGGCTCGAAGATGTCTGGAATAGCTTACTAACGCCAGATGAAAGCATCACGGTCACTGAAAATGGCAATTCATCGACATGATTCTCTGTGCATGGCCACCCACCAACTGCACGTTCAGGGAGTGGTACCCTTTGCAATTCCAGTGCACTGCCCCTTGAAATGTGGCACCCGTAGAACATGCAGTCGCTGGTTCCCCACACCTACGGGAAGCTCACTATCCTAGCAAAGTCACGTGCCAGCTCCGCCTGCTTCTTTCTGTTTATAGCAAAGATAATTGAAGATCCTTTCCTGAGACCAAGGGTATCAGTGGCTTCCCAAATGCAGCAATAAACATAAGCTGATGTAAATCAAAAACAAAAATGCCTGGAAAAACTCAGCAGGTCTGACAGCATCTGCGGAGAGGAGCACAGTTAACGTTTCGAGTCCGTATGACTCTTCAACAGAACTAAGTAAAAATAGAAAAGAGGTGAAATATAAGCTGGTTTAAGGGGGTGTGGGACAGGTAGAGCTGGATAGAGGGCCAGTGATAGGTGGAGATAACCAAAAGATGTCATGGACAAAAGGACAAAGAGGTGTTGAAGGTGGTGATATTATCCAAGAAATGTGCTAATAAGTGACATTAAGGGTAGAAAGCAGGACAAGCAAGGTAAAGATAGCCCTAATGGGGTGGGGTGGGGGGTAGGGATCGAAATAGGCTAAAAGGTAGAGATAAAACAATGGATGGAAATACATTTAAAAATAATGGTGTATGTTGGCAATGTCACAGGTTCCAGCCTAGAAGGATCCGATGGTATAGAATTCTACGGCAACGGTGACTTTGGTGGGCACTGTCAGTGCCACCCTCACCCAGCTGTATGATTACAGGTCCAGTTGGAGGAGGTGGCACAGTTCTCTGACACCCTCCTTGTTGAATCATAGGCAGCTCAGACACTGCTCCTGGCTGAGGTGCAGGTAGGAGAAATGCTCTCAGAAGACCCTTTGTGGGTAAGGCTACCTGCTGAGAGTCGTCCTCCTCATCCGCCTGCACACAGCTTCTCCTCTCTGCTGCCTCTGATCTATCTCCTTGTGATGTTGCAGTCCAAGAGGAACTGCAGCCATAGTTCCCCCATGGCTGAGAAGAAGTGGTGAACTCAGAGACCTTTCATAACCACACCAACCCTTCGAAAGGTGCAGCACCACTCCCTTCAGACTGAAAGAATCTCTGTCACTCCTCCAACAATCCAATACTTCCAGTAACTCCACAACAGCTAGCAAGTAGTCAAAACCTCACCTGAAAGTTAGATGGTGATGCCTTTAAACAGCGCCTGGTGGAAGGGGACCCTCATACAGCTGTACAGGTATAAGAGAGTGTGTTAACAGGAGTAGGGAGGTCCAAAATGGCAGGCTGGGTGGCAAATCAGCATTAGAGTGACACCAAGATTTGCCCACCCTGCATGCTTCCAGCATACGCACAGGGTGCCCACACTATCGTCCCCCACAGCATGGCGTTGGGCACAGGCTGTGTTGGAAGTCATCTGTAGTGATCAGCCCTCCTTCCACATCACTATTATCTTCCCTGCCTAACTCCCATGGTACCAAAACTCGCAGCACTGGAACTAAATTTTGTGGCCTTAACCTTTAAGAAAGTCCTAATTGTACATTCTGGGAAATAAAAAAAATATAAATTGAGCAACAGAAATTCCTTAGAAATTTCCTTTAAAAGTAAATCTAAATATGGCAAAAAAAAATCATAAGAGTAATACGACATATTAAGTATATTGAGCTTTTGTCTGCTTCCTTATAAAGGCTAAACTTAACATTCATATATAATGATAGATAATTAAAAATAGTAAACAGTCACAACATTCTGTGGTTATTGTACCATAGATGAAATTGTTAGGGTCATGGTATGTGCCCTAACATTATTGTGATGACCACACTGTAAGTAGCCTGGACTTCCCCTGTAAGTAACTTACAATTTTTACTAAGCATACTCACCAGACTTTGATCTGTGCATTGACATCGGTACACCAAGAATTCATCGAAAACAAAAGATAGCAGCAGTAATTTCTTGGTTTTCTTTCTGTACTGCTTTGTGCTAATTTTAAACTCAAATGGTTATGATGTTGAAATTCCACAAGCAGCTTTTTTATTGGAGGGTAAGGGTTAGAGCCAGAGAAATACATTGGATCCACCCAGCAAAAACAATCACATTCATGCACTAGCCAGCACAAAGTACATCACCGATTCCGCAACAGACAAGACTGATGATTTGCAAAGTGGTGACTGCACCTTGTCCACCGAGCAGCATTGTAGAGTTCGCAAATGGTTCTATCGCCAAAAACTAGCGATCAGAGCTGTGCCAACCATGGAATTAAGCGAAAGACCAGAAACGTACGGTAGGAAAGTAATGATCCAAGACAAATTAGATACATTTCTTCCAGAAAATAACATTTTGTAATGTAATTTGAGACATGACGGCCAGAATTTTCCCTGAATTTCACTAAGTGCGGAGCCGGGCGTGAAAAAAGATGTTTTTTCCTGCCGACTGCAAAGGCGGGTTTTTGCACCGTTTCGTCCGCTTCCCGTCGTGTCCCACCTCATTAATAATCCATGCATGGAGAACACGGCAGACCATTGGCAGGTGGTCTCGAATTTGCCCGCCACGCTGTGACCTCAATACTTCCTTGCTCTGGGCATCATATTTAAGACGCACCAGAGCGCAGCCTACTTCGTGCCTACCGACCAGAGAACTGCTCCAGGCGACAGAAGGCCCCGAAAGCAAAGAAGACAGCAGCCCCGAAATTTAGTGACATTTCTCTGGGGTGCCTGCTGGATGCAGAGGAACCCCGCCGTGAACTCCTTTACCCCCACTTTGGGCAGAGACCAGACACCAAGCTCACCAATCCAGCATGGGAAGCAGTGCCAACACCCTCCAAAGGAGGACAGCCACCCAGTGCCACAAGAGGATGAATGATCTCCTCCGTTCCACCAGGGTAAGACATTCTTTTCATCACTCCCAACTCACACACTCAAAACCCATCACACATCCACAGGGTGCGCACTCACTGCCAGCTCAAGGGCCATCAGCACTCACTCTCTCACAAACACCCTCATCTCCCCTGCCCATTGTGTCCTCATGCCATCCATGGTATCACTCACACTCCACACATGCCAGGCATCCTTCTCAGCTGGCCTGGCAGGTGTCTTGACTACAATCTCTCCATCTGTCTCTATGCAGCATAAGCTAGCCCACAACAAGAGGGAGGCATCCCAGACTGGTGGAGGCATGCCGGAGCTGAAAGTCCTCACGGCCTTTGAAAATAGAGCCATCCAGCTGGCTGGCAAGGATGTGGACTGTTCCTGCGCAGACAGTGAGGTCGGCGGTGTTCAACCAAGTGAGGATCCTACACTACAACATCCATCAGACAACCATACTGTGAGTGATATCTCCTGTTTCACACTCCCCTGCCATGTACTTTCTGTCACAGGCACATCTGTGAAGCAGCCGAGAGCAGAAACATGCCAGGTCACCAACTCCAGCCCTAAGGACACCTCGGAAGAGGAATCCATAGACACCGTCACAGACCCATCACAGCACTCACACACACCCTCCACCAGTGCAGGGGTACACACATTGGTGGGACCTAGTTCTAGACTAGCCTCGGGGTTACAATCTGGTGTGTGCACTGCACTGTCTGATGCACAGCAGGCGGAGGCAGGAAAATCCAAGGGAGGACAACCGGAGGCCAGGAATCTGCTGAGTCCGAGTCGGATGACGAACCTCTGGACTCGGTTCTACCTCAGTTGCTGGAGCTGCAAAGACAAACTCAGGGACATCAGGAAGGGCTGTTTGCTGCACTCCTCAGGTTGCAAGACATGACAGAGGAGTCCATCAGCCTTCAGTCTGAGGTGATAGCGCTGACATACAAACGCACCAAGGTCAAAACTGGTAAGGATGGCGATGTGGCAGGAGCTGCGCCCCATCGCTGAGGCACTTGATAGTGTTAAAGACTAAGGCAGGTGCTAATAGTGGCATATGATTTAAAACTATCATTACCACTCCCTTTGTCTTGTGTCCGTGACATCTCTGTCAAGTTTCTCCTGATCTCCCACCTATCCCTGACCTTCTAGTTTGCTCCACCCACTCCATCCCCTCTCTTCAGCAGCATAAAACCCTTCACATTTCTACCTCTGTTCAGCTCTGAAGAAGAGTCACAGAGACTCGAAACATTAACCATGTTTCAGATTTCCAGCATCTGCAGCATTTTGCTTTCATTCCTAAAAGCAACCTTTCCTTATCTCCAGGACCACAAAAATTCAAAGAAAACAAAATGATAGAAATACAAATAACAACTTGCATTTATATAGTGCCTTTATTGTAATTAAACTTCATAATAAGGCACTTCATAGAATGTGTCCAAAAAAAAAAATTATCCCAAGTCACATAAGAGACCTAAGAGCAGGAAACCAGAATGCTTGGTCAAAATGAAAGCTTTTAAGGGGGAGATGTAGAGGGGCCGAGAGATTTAGGGAACAGGGTTGCAGAGCTTAGGATAAAAGCAAAATACTGCAGACACTGGACATCTGAAACAAAAACAAAAATTGCTGGAAAAACTCAGCAGGTCTGACAGCATCTGTGGAGAGGAAGACAGAGTTAAGGTTTCGAGTCCGTATGACTCTTCATCAGAACTAAAGAGAAATAGAAATGTGGTGAAATATAAGCTGTTTAAGGGGGGTGGGACAGGTGAAGCTGGATAGAGGACCAGTGATAGGTGGAGGCAAAGGAGAGATTGCCAAAGATGTCATAAAGAAAAAGGTCAAAGGGGTGTTGACGGTGGTGATATTAGCTAAAGGATGTGCTAATGGTGACATTAAGGGTAGAAAGCAGGATGAGCAAGTGACAGGTGGCCCTAGTGGGGGTGGGGTGGGGGGTGGGGGGCGGGGGGGGCGGGGGATCGAAATTTTTGCAGAACTTAGGAGCTAGGCAGCTGAAGGTCTGGCCACCAATGCTGGAGCGATGAAAAACAGGGATACGCAAGAGTCCAGAATTGGACTAAGTTGTGGGTTATCAAGCTAAGGTCCAGGATCTGTAGTTGGGACACTCCAGAATTAGGACAATGTTAATGATAAGGGCTCTTTCACTTTGTTCAAAATGTTACACCTTCTAGCATCACAATGTCACAAATGTCATTTTCGCTCCTTGAATCTGAAAGTCAGTGGATTTGGGTCTTTTTGTACTTTGAAGACAAGTCTGAAAGGAAACTTTGATCCAAGGACATTAATTTGGAAGAAACACCTGTAGAGATAACAGGATAAAAAAAAACATATAAATTTTGTGGAGCTATATATAAATTGAAGGTCTGCACCTCAGTAGAACTTTGCAAAAATGCTCAACATTAGAAACGTTGGTACAGCAAGAAAGCTTTGAAATATTTGTCCCGAAATATATTTTGCAAATTGTTTTACAAGCACTTGGACGGTCAATGTCACATCACAGGCTTAAATCCAATGACTGAGTTGAAATAATAATTATCACTGAAATCTGATTGGCTGCTTTATTTTTCCCAGCAATAATGTTTTATGTCATATGGGAGACGATTTAGTGGAGAATGACAGCTGATTTTTTTTTAAATTGAAACCCATTTTAAAAAAATCAAACATGCAGTTAACCCCTAAGCGTTTGAACAGCCTTCCTGTGGTGGTCAAGCAAAGCAGAAGTTTCATGGCACAAGCACTCCTTTTCAGTAAAACAAACCAATAAAAGCACAAGAAAAAAAGGGGAAAATCTAACTTTATCACATTTTTTTATGTCAAGAAGCCACAAATTTCCTGACAAACCAGAAGTAATGGCCAATTTTGCTTAGAATCACACCATACTCCACTGCTCATTCTATAGACCGAGCAGAATTGTTTTTCTTCATTCATGGGGTGTGAGTGTCTCTGGCAAGGACGGCATTTATTGCCCATCCCTAATTGCCCTTGAGAAGCTGGGGGTAAGCCGCTTCCTTGAGCGACTGCAGTCCACGTGCTGAAGGCACACATAGAGTGCCGTTAGGAAGGGAGTTCCAGGATTTTGACCCACCAACAGTGAAGGAACAGCGATATAGTTCCAAATCAGGATAGTGTGTGACTTGGATAGGAACTTGCAGTTGGTGGTGTTCCCATTCATCTCCTGCCCTTGTTCTTCTAGATGGTAAAGGTCACGGGTTTGTAAGGTGCTGTCGAAGGAGCTTTGCAAAGCTGCGGTGCATCTTATAAATGGTGCACACCACTGTTACTGTGTGTCAGAGGTGGAGAGAGTGAATGTTTAAGAGCATGGATGGGGTGCCGTTTAGGCAGACTGCTTTGTGCTGGATGGTCTTGAGTTTCTTGAGTGCTGTAAGAGCTGAACTCATCCAGGCAAGTGGAGAGTGTTTCATTGCACTCCTCACTTGTTCTTTGTAGGTGGCGGGCAGGCTTTGGAGAGTCAGGAGGTGATGTACCAACTACAGAATTACCAATCTCTGCCCTGTCCTTGTAGCCACAGTATTTATATGACCGGTCCAATGGAGTTTCTGGTCAAAGGTAACCAGGATATTGATGATGGGGGATTCAGCGACGATAAAGCCATTAAACAACAAGGGCTGATGGTCAGTTTTTCTCTTAAAACCATAGAACCATAGAAAAGTTACAGCACAGAAGGAGGCCATTCGGCCCATCTTGTCCATGCTAGCCCGGGGACACCCAGGTGCCCTTTCTAATCCCACCTTCCTGCACCCGGCCCATAGCCCTGCAGCTTACAGCACTTAAGGTGCAGATCTAGGTACTTTTTAAAAAAGAGTTTAGAGTTTCTGCCTCTTGTTAGAGATGGTCATCGCCTAGCACTTGTGCAATGCAAATGTTGTTTGCCACTTATCAGCCCAAGCCTGAATGTTGTCTAGGTCTTGCTGCATGCAGGCATAGACTGCTGCAGTATCAGAGTAGCTGTGAATGGGGCTGAACAATGTGCAATTATCAGCAAACGACCCCACTTCTGGACTTATGATGGGGGAAAGGTCATTGATTAAGCAGCTGAAGATGGTTGGGCCTAGGATACTACCCTGAGGAACACCTACTGCAATGTCCTGATGCTGAGATGATTGGCCTCCAACAACCACAACCATTTTCCTTTGTTCTAGGTATGACTCCAACCAGTGGAGAATTTTCCCTTTAATTCCTATTGGCTTCAATTTTTCTAGGGCTCCTTGATGCTCCATGGCTATGGATTGTTGTAAAGTTTGCTTAGCTTTAGACTAAGCAGATTTAATGTGAAAGGAAATGTTACCAACATAATTAGCAATTGCATCCTTTAACCCTGTAGTAATATTGCATCCAGCACCGTGTGCTCTAGAATGACCTGCTCACTACCATGTTAGTTCTGATTGCAGAATGAATCATACATTAATTGACTGTACCTCAGAGTGGGTGTGAACTAACAAGTACAATGCAACTCTTTACCCAACATTAGTACTTACAGTCTGGTGAACCTAATACTGCCTTTATATTGTCCCCACCCAAGAGTTGCAAAGGCCAAACCACAACAAACTGACTTGTGCTTTCCCAAGGCCAATGGTAATTGTTGCACTCTGCTCTTTCCTGTAACAGGTAGCAAGTATGTGACTTGCTTAATGAAAAAATGGGATGGTAAAATAAAATGCTTTTCAAACAATGCAGCATTGAGCACAACTATTGAAATGTTGCGTGGTGAGCTTTACAGAAATAATCCAGCTGAAGGAAAGCAGGTGTCTTGTGCTGCGATTGTCTGCAGACTTTCATCTTCAATGTCCTTGAACAGGTTCCAATTCAGCATCTAAACTATGGCACAGAGAGTCACTCTTTGCCAAGTAGTTTAATCAAGTAATTGATTGTTTCTCAACAAATATGGAATTTTCGCGCAGTACACAAAAAAAAAATAGCCATGTGAATAGGCACCCTGGAGTCTGTTTGGAAAAAGCTGAGAAATTGATCTTTCATTGAAAAGGTTTAGCAGCATTCATTTAGCATTTGGAGAAGTGCAAAGGGTGAGGGTTAATATATGGAATATGAGAAAAGAACTGTTCAGGCTTCACCAGTCTACTGGCTAACGTGGTAATGAGACCACATGAACCATGAAGACATGGGTTTGATTCCAGATCATGCTGAGTAATTGGTGGCACACAACACTCCCCTTATCAAATCTCAAATGGGGGAGGAAAGCATTCAGTCAAAGTACTTTTCCCTAATAGTCATCCAATCACTTTTATTGGAAGATGGTGTGCATCAGAATATTGAGTTCTAGCTTCAAGCATGTTATGATAGCTGCATAATCAATTAGCCTACAACACTTTCTGTCCAGGCTTATACATGAAGAATAACTACTTAGGAATGGTACTAGAGGGTTTGCAGTGTCTCTAGGTGTGTAGCCTTGCATTTACTACCTTCAAGAGAAGAAAATTGAAGGTGGGAAAGAGGTATGATAGCAATGGAAAGCAAGAGCTTAGACTACAGAAGGAAGAATGCTGTCAATTTTCTGGATAGATATATATATGCTGGAGAAAGAAAACAGGCTGAAATCAGTGCAGTTAGAAACTTGTCGATTCAACTAAAGCAGAAGTTATTATTAACACTAGTCAACAGCACAAAACTATAGCAAGGAACTTTTATTCAAGATCGGCTAAATTCAAATGATGTTGTTTATAAGGGGAGGTTGGACAAGTATACAAGAGAGGGAGAGAGAGAGTTATGCTGATAGAGTTAGGTCAGGAAAGATGGGAGGAGGCTCTAGTGGAGAATAAACAATGGTAGGAACTGGATGGGCCAAATGGCCTGTTTCTGTGCTGTATTTTCTATGTTCATTGACAAAAGAAAGGACCATTGTCTAGGCAAGCCATCCAGGCATTCTTCAGTAATTAAAGTAGTACAACAACCTAAAGTGCTTCACAGGACTGTAATAAGACAAAGTTTGACACTGAACCACAGAAAGAGATATTAGGATATGTGACCAAATGTTTAGTCAAAGAGATAGGTCTTCAAGGGGAAGAGAAAGAGTGAAAGGAATAGGGAGAGAATTCTAAAGCTTAGAGCCTGGACAGCAGAAGACATGGTCACAAAGGTCAGGGATTGGTATACACATGAAGCCAGATTTGGAGGATTTGATATCTGTTGGAGGTTACAGAGATAGGGAAGGGTGAGGCCAAGAACAAATTTGAAGACTGAGATGTGAATGCTACATTTGAGGTGTTGCTGGAGCGGGAGCCAATGTGTGTCAGTACATAGGTTGGAGTGTATTGAAGCATAACCCATTGAGGGGTTCTGATGATAGATACCAAGCTAGAAGAGAAAATCTTGAATGCTTTACTGGATTATCTGAATGCATCAATGTGTTACTGTTTTATAGTTATAATGCTGCAATAGCAACAAGTAGAGGCAGGAACATATTCAGTGTTTGAAAGATAGCATTACAGCCTGTTTGAAAGAGATATCTGGTTGCAAATTAAGATGAAGGCTGGGACAAAAAACAGAGTTCTGAGTCAGATGTTAAAAGTTAGAGAGAAGGTTGCTTGGAAAATAGGACCAAAGAGAGTAAAAATCTCTTTTTATCACAATGACATTAATTTCATTTCAAATTGATGACAAAAAGTCTTCTATTTAGAATTTTGACTTGGTGAAGATTGAGAAACATGGTGCAGAGGAAAAAGTTATGAAGCTAATCTTGAAGATCACTGAAGGAACTTTTATTTAGCTCACCAAGACCTGAACAATATCCAGGCTTGGGTTCCTTTCTTCTTATCGTGGCCACGGGCAGTCTATACATGGCCCAGCCAGAACTGGACACATTTTTGCGCCTTGTTGTTGAATTCGGCAAGATCTGCAACAGTGCAGGGTTCCTCTAGCAATAGGCATTGCAGGAAATGTTGCATAGTCTGTGGCTCAGTTCCACATTCACAAGTTGTCGGGCAGGTTGTATATCCCCATTTGCTTAGTGACACCTTTGAACGACCTACACCAGCCCTAAGTCTGTTAAGGCACTTCCAGGTTGCCCAGTTGCAATTAGCTCCTGGGAGAAGGCTTTCATCCGGTAGAATTTCCATCGCTGGGGGTTGTTCGAGACTGGCGAGCCGGTCTTTCCACAAGGCGATGCAGGCTTCAGATGGGGTTGATTGTAATGGAATAACACTGTTCATGAAGCTCTTCCTTGACTTTAGGCGGCTGGGTGTAAGTGTATGACCATGTAGAGGGTGCCCCTCATCTGATGTTTGACGCTTGGGCTGACAAGTAGCAAGTAACATTCACACCACACAAGTGTCAGGCAATGACCATCTCCAACAAGAGAGAATCCACCCATCACCCCTTGATGTTCAATGGCATTACCATCACTGAATCCCCCACTATCAACATCCTGGGGTTACCATTGACCAGAAACTGAACTGGACTAGCCATATAAATACAGTGGCTACAGGCCAGAGGCTAGAAATACTGCGATGAGTAACTCACCTCCTGACTCCCCAAAGCCTGTCCACCATCTACAAGGCACAAGTCAGGAGTGTGATGGAACACTGTCCACTTGCCTGGATAGTGCAGCTCCCACACAACACTCAAGAAGCTTGACACCATCCAGGACAAAGCTTGATTGGCACCACATCCACACACCACATCCACAAACATTCACTCCCTTCACCACTGACACACAGTAGCAGCAGTGTCTACCATCAACAAGATACACTGCAGGAATTCACCAAGGCTCCTTCGACAGCACCTTCCAAACCCACGACCACTACCATCTAGAAGGACAAGGGCAGCAGATAGATGGCAAAACCACCATCTAGAAGTTCCTGTCCAAGTCACTCACCATCCTGACTTGAAAATATCTCGCCGTTCCTTCACTGTCACTGGATCAAAATCCTGGAACTCCCTTCCTAACAGCACTATGGATGTACCCACACCACAGGGACTGCAGCAGTTCAAGAAGGCAGCTCACCACCACCTTCTCAAGGGCAACTAGTGATGGGCAATAAATGCTGGCCCAGCCAGCAAAGCCCACAACCCATGAATGAATAAAAAAAATTGGATGATGACATTTCCTTTTCTCATTCCAGGGATTCAAAACTGCACAAAAAGTTAAAATAGAGAGAGCTTATATAGTATCTTTCACAACCTCAAAACATCCCAAAGTGCACAACAAGCATTCAGCTACTTTTGAAGTGTAATCGCTGGTGTAATGTAGGAAATGCAGGCAATTCCCATACAGCAATGCCATGTAAACAACATTGCAATTATGATCAGAGGATTTTTTTTAGTGATGTTGGTTGATGGATAATGTTTGACGAGATTTCTCTATGGGTAGAATTTTTGGGTCAGCGGGCGGCCGTGATTGGCAGGCCCGGGAGAGGGCGGGGAACAGGCCGCCCGCCCACGATCTACCCCCAACTGCGATTTCATGCTGGCCGGCCAATTAACGGGCAGCCAGCATGAAAGGCGTGCTGAAATGTTCAGCGCTGCCGGGGTGGGGGCGGGAAGAGGGGAGTGGGGAAGGAAAGCTCCCTGAAGGCAGAGAGCTGCCTCAGGGAGCTGACAAATTTAAAATCACTAAAGACAGAATGTAAAATCTGGAAATAATGTCCATGCATCAGAATGAGTCACCTGTGCATATAAAAATTCTGTGCATAGATTTTTCTAAAATTTAATTATGGAAACTTCATCCCCCTGAAATGTGCAAAGGCCACCTGTCTGATTCGCCCACTCGCCAACCATAATGTTGGACGGGCAGCAAAAAGTCCCTGTTAATTGATACTTTAATGGCCTTAATAGGCCTCTTAATTGTCAGTGGGCGTGCTGTCGAATCTCGTGTGCACCCGATGACCGAAATATCTTGCACGATGATGTTGGGACGCTCGCCCGACGTCATCGCGCGTTATTTCAGGCCTGCGCCCGCATGCGGAGCAGAAAATTCTGCCCTATGTGTGACTTGAAGGTAGTCAGTATGTGGTTTTTCTTGAAACTATTTATTTAGGACTATTTACAAAGACCTCATGGTAAGAACATTGTTCTCTGGACACAGACTGCTCTGTGTCTTGCTCTTCTGAAGTCTCGTGTTCATCTGACTATGATGTCATGCTTACATCATCATGAACATCATAGTCTCATTTACATGACCATTAACCCTTTACTCTACATCTCCCCCAAGTATAATCTTAAAACTGTCACATTATTTTGCTAAATTATTTACATTACATTCCCACCATCTGTTAACGCCAGGTACTGTTTACAGATGCCATTTAACTCCTCCATTCCCCACCCCTTCAAGTCACTGTCGCCAAAGGTGTCAATCCCCAACAGCGTTCTCGACTCTCTTGGAGAACGTGTAGGATGTATATGGTCCATTATCTGCTTCTCGCGACTGCTCACTCCTGAGTTGTGACTCTCACCATAACCTAAATGCAAAGGCAGTGAAAACTGATGAAGGAAAACTATTTCAAGGGAGAAACCTTCAGGACTCAAAAGATCACAGCCCCTTGAAAAGGAAAACAACAAACTGGCATTCGCTCTGTAATCTTCTTCTGCATTGCACACTGGGGAAAGGTGAAAGCGCTGGCTTGAAAAAAAGAAGCACTTTTGGCTCCTATGAAGAATTTCACGGCTGTATCATTCCCTATTGCTGTGACCGGAACAGAACTATTCAATACCTGAGACATGAATGAATCGGGTAGATGGAAAGAAGAATGAAGAACATCCTGAAGACACTGCAGGATACAAGGAAAGGAAAACGTCCTTACTACTCTTAGGGTAGTGATGCCATTTGCTGTAGCATGAGGCTGCTCTGCTGCAGACAATGGGATCACAGGGATAGAATCAAAAAGTAGGATTGCACCAGCATCAACAATGGAATAAACCCCCGGACGTGGATCTATGTGAAGCTCCTGCGTAGTACTCTTCAGCTGTGGAAGCTCTGTAGTTTGGGCCTCTGCTCCTTTACTGAAAGGAGATTTGAGTGTATCCATGACTTGCTGATGAGATCCAAGTATGAGCTGCAGCTTACATTTGTACAAATGAATAACCTCTGAACTTCCTATGTTGGTGGGCTTTTTCACAGGCTTTTCAGTGTGCAGGGCTCCTGACTCAGGGCCTATGTACCGGATCAACCCCTCCCATGCCTCGACATCACTCCTAAGTATGCCCTGATTCTGCTGCCCCAGCTTCGCCTGCCTTGCAAACTGTTCAGACTTCTCTAATGTTAAATCCTCTTTGGTTTGCAAGAAGTCAGACAGTGCACTGTTGAGCACACCGACTATAATGCGGTCGGGAATTAACTCATGATTTAAATCTCCATAACTGCAATGACTGGCCAGTTGATACAAGTCATTAATAAATGAATCAATGGATTCACTAAGCCTTTGGCTCCTTTGGTTGAATCTCGCCCGCTCAATGACCAGATTCTTCTTAGGGCTGAAGTAATTATCAGAGATCCTCAAAACCTCCTTCTCGGATACTGAGGTCTCCTTGACTCCTTGTCTCACCAGGACATCATTCGCTATAGCCCCAGCTGCATATAAAAGGGTATAGACCTGGTGTTTTTGTGCCTTTTCTTGTAAGCCCGAAGTTATTCAGTACCTTTCAAACTGCCTCTTCCAGAGCTCCCATTGTTATCCCATTGCTGGGGACCCTTGATAGTTATATGAGCATACAAAATAGGAGCAGAAGTAGGCCATTTGGCCCCTCAAGCCTGATCCAACATTCAATAAGATAATGGCTGATCAGTTTGTGTTTTGAGTTCTATGTTCCCACCTTTGATTCCCTTGCCTAACAAGAATCTATCTACCTCTGACTTGTGGAGGGGCTAGTGGCTGTTGTGGAAGTGTTTGTGCCAGTGTGGAAGGGGTAGTGGCTGTTCAATGGCTGCCAACATCATGTGTGGTTCACTGCCTCCTGCCAAGGTATATTTTACTTTGTCCTTCTTTGTTGCAAAGTTGAGGTGTTCCAAGGTCTTCACCTGTGGGTTACCAATCTGTGGTCTCAGTTTTTTAAACTGCAGGCTCCAACACTGCCACTATGTTTGATGAGGCTTCACTTACCCTTTAAGTGACTTGAAGATAGTTAGTATATAGTTTCTCTTGAAACTATTGATTTAGAACTAATTACAAAGACCTCCTGGTAAGTACATTGTCTCTGGACACAGACTGTTGTGTGCCTTGCCTTCTTGGAGCCTCTTGGTCATCTGATCCTGATATCATGCTTACATCATCTTTAACATAGTCTCATTAACATAACCATTGACCCTTTACTCTATAGATAAATACTAGTCAGGGAACCAGGGAGAACTTTCCTGCCCTTCTTCAAAAGAGTGCAATGTAATCTTTTACGTCCATCTGATAGAGCAAATGGGGCCTCGGTTTAACATCTCATCCAAAAGATGACACCTCTAGCAGTGCAGGACTCCCCCAACACTGCACTGAAGTGCCAGCATAGATTTTGTGTGTAATTCTCTGAAGTGGGACATGAACGCACAATGTTATGTCACAACAGCAAGAGTGCTACCCACGGAGACAAGGCTGAACCCTATAGCTATCTTTTTTTTCAGTCAACTACTGACTGACCTCAGCTAAGGGTCAAAAAAGGAAAAGCACTCTGTTTTCTCATATCTGACTTTTGATTACCAGTTCAACAGCAGTCCTTGAACAGTGTCAGTCCTTCACTAGCACAGTGTTTTGATTGTGGTCTAGTCTGAGACACCCACAATCAATCGTATTACTGAGAGGACATGTTCATCTCTGCTGTTAAGTAAATCCAAACACATATTCCATAAAGTCAAAAGCAGGCAAGAATAGGCCCATATAATCATAGAGAGTTTACAGCACTGAAAGAGGCCATTCGGCCCATCATGTCTGTGCTGGCTGAAAAATGAGCCACCCAACCTAATCCCACTTTCCAGCATTTGGTCCAAAGCCCTGCGGGTTACCGCACTCGAGGTGCCTATCCAAACACCTTTTAAATGAGTTGAGGGTTTCTGTCTCTACCACCCTTTCAGGCAGTGAGTTCCAGACTCCTACAACCCTCTGGGTGAAAAAAGTTTTTCTCATCTCCCCTCTAATCTTTCTACCAATCACTTTCAATCTTTGCCTTCTAGTCACTCTCTGCTAAAGTAAATAGGCCCTTCCCATCCACTCTATCCAGGCACCTCACAATTCTGTACATCTCAATCAAATCTCGCCTCAGCCTCCTCTGTTCCAAGGAGAACAACACCAGCCTATCAAATCTTTCCTCATAGCTCCAATTTTCCAGCCTGGGCAAGATCCTCATAAATCTCCTCTGTACCCTCTCTAACGCAATTATATCCTTTCTGTAATGAGGTGACCAGAACCGCACACAGTGCTCAAGTTGTGGCCTAACTAGTGTTTTATATAGTTCCAGCATAACCTCCCTGCTCTTATATTCTATGTTCGGCTAATAAATGAAAGAATTCCATATGCCTTCTTACCCATCTTAACAACCTGTCCCGCTACCTTCAGGGATCTGTGGACATTCACTCCAAGGTCCCTCAGTCCTACTACACCTCTCAGTGTCCTCCCATTTATTGTGTAAACCTTTACCTTGTTTTGCCTCCCCAAATGCAATACCTCACACTTCTCTGGGTTGAATTCCATTTGCCACTTTTCTGCCCACTTGACAAGTTCTGTAAATGCCAATAAATATTGTCTCCATTAAAATCAAGAATAGGTTATAATGTTACTCTTTTAAAAGTTATGATTTAATATGTTGATATGGTACATATGAACATGTGAATTAGGAGCAGGAATAGGCCACTCAGCACTTTGAGCCTGCTCTGTGATTCAATGAGATCATGGCTGTCAAAGAGAAACTATTTTCTCTAGTGGGGAGCCCATAACAAGGGCACAAAATATTAAATTTACTGCTAGGTCATTCACGGGTGATTTCAGGAAACAGTTACTTACAAAAAGGGTAGTGGAAATCTGGAATTTTCTCCCCAGCAAAGTTGTTGAGACTGGGGCCAATTGAACATTTCAAAAGCATTAATGATTACAGAACCAAGGTGGGTAGATGGAGTTAAAATAATGTAAGGAACATATCTTTTTATTTCTGTTGGACTGTTGTAGAGAACATATCTTTTTTTTATTTCTTGTTGGACTCTGGATTAAAATTACAATGGCTGCAATTTGAAAGACATGTCCACTGGAACAGGATGAAAGATATATACAATGTTGTAGTCCTGGAACAGAATGTGCCATGAAAGACAGGATGGTGCCAAAAAGGAGTCCTGGACTAAGGCCTGGCAACAATGTTTTAATTGGCTCCTGACCAAGTGACAAGTTTTGTGTGAGAGTAATGCAGCAGAATAGCTCCTAGCCTGAAATGAACAGAACCTAAAACCTCTTTCCCCTGTGTGTGGAAGATTCCAGTGATTCCACAATAATAGCTAACTGGCTTTTTCTCCTCACATCTCTATAACCTGCCCTCTCTCTCTGAAAACCCTGTCAAGGAGCAAAAGGGACTTTGAAAGGCAAGTTCTCAACCAGTGAACTAAATACTGAAAGTGCTGGAAGATCACCTCGTGTCATCAACAAGAACTGAAAGGAATTTGGAAGACATCGATCAAAATCAACCCATCGAATCCTGTACTTCAGAATTGGTACTATTGAACTGTTTTATCCCACCCTTAAAATCTATGCTTTTGTGTGTCTTTTGTGTCTTGTATGTGTGTGTTTAGGGATTTAAGAAAGGGTAGAGTTTAGGTTACAGAGGTAGAAATTAGCAGTTCATATTTCTTTCTTTTGCCACTGGTTAACAACAGTTCGTTCAATAAACAGTTATTTGCTTATTAAGTTTACAAACCTGGTGCTCGTATTCTGTTAACCTAAATTAAACAGTTAGGCGGTTTGATCAAACTTTTCACATTTGTCACAGCTCAGGGAGCAGTGGGGCTTGATATTACGCCACACTAACATGACAAAGTTTGGGGACTCGGGTCTGGGATATTTTGGAACAAAGGACAATGACGATTTGGGTGTAGATTTAGTAAGTAATAAAAGCTAAAAGGAAACATCAGGTTTGCACTGTCAAAAATAAGATGGCACTGGAAGCTGCTAAAGCTTTCCTACAAGTGGAAGAGATGTCCTTGGATGATTTTCCAAGGGATCCCAAAAGCCAGGTTAATCGAATTGGCAAGTAAATTAAGAGTAAGATTGCCCGCCAAAGCTAGAAAGGTAGGGATCATCAAAGAGATGGCACAGCATTCGAAATTGGAAGGAATACCTGAGGAACAGAGTTCTCCAAGGGGTGGTTCATTGGAGTGGGCTCAAATTGAGTTGCAAATAAAAAAATTGGAACGAGAGGCAGAAGAAAAAGAAAAGGAAAGGGAACGGGCATTTCAGAGGGAGTTAGAAATGGCAAAGTTAGAAAAGGAGGAAAGAGAAAAAGAGGGAGAATTCCAGCTTCTAGAATTCCACCAGTAGTCAATGCACGGGTGTTAATTTTCCAAAATTCGTTAGATTCTGGGAAGGTTCCATCAGACTTGAAAGTAGCAAATATATCCTCTCTATTTAAGGTAGGAAGGAGGCAGAAAGCAGGAAACTACAGGCCAGTTAGCTTGACATCTGTCGTGGGGAAGTTGTTAGAATCGATCATTAAGGAGGTTATAGCCAGGCACTTAGAAGAGCTTAAGGCAATCGGGAAGAGTCAGCATGGTTTTGTGAGAGAAAAATCATGCTTAACAAATTTACTGGAGTTTTTTGGAAGGAGTAACATGCGTGGTGGATAACTGGGAGCCCATAGACGTACAGGACTTGGATTTCCAGAAGACATTTGATAAGGTGTCACATCAAAGTGCATGGTTTAGGGGTAACATATTACCATGGATAGAAGATTAGCTGGCTGGCAGAATGTAGAGAGATATGCATAAATGGGTCTTTTTTTGATTGGCAGGATGTAATGAGTGAAGTCCCACGGTGGTCTGTGCTGGGGCCTCAACTTTTTATGATTTACATCAGTGACTTAGACGAGGGGAGCGAAGACATGGTAGCTAAATTTGCAAATGACACAAAGAAAGGTAGGAAAATATGTTGTGAAGAGGACATGAGATAGGTTGAGTGAATGGCAATGATCTGGCAAATGAAGTTTAATGTGGGAAAATGTGAAGTTGTTCTCTTTGGCAGGAAGAACAAAAAAGCAGAGTAACACTTAAATGGACGTCAGCTGCATAGTTCTGAGGTGCAGGGGGATCTAGGTGTTCTAGTACATGAGTCACAAAAAGTTAGTACGCAGGTGCAGCAAGTAATTAAGAAGGCTAATGGAATGCTATCCTTTATTACAAGAAGGATTGAACGTAAAAGTAAGGATGTTATGCTTCAGTTACACAGGGCATTGGTGAGATCATACCTCGAATACTGTGTGCAGTTCTGGTCTCCTTATTTAAGGAAGGATGTAAATGCATTTGAGGTGATTCAGAGGAGGTTTACTAGATTGATACCTGGAATGAATGGGTTGTCTTATGAGGAAAGGTTGGACAGGCTGGCCTTGTTTCCACTGGAGTTTAGTTGATTTGATTTGATTGAAGTTTTCAAGACCCTGAACGGCCTTGACAAGGTAGACATCAAAAGGATGTTTCCTCTAGTGGGTGAGTCCAGAACCAGGGGGCACGGTTTTAAAATTAGGGGTTACCCTTTTAGAGAGGGCAGAGATGAGGAGAAATTTTTTCTCTCAGAGGGTTGTGCAACTTTGGAACTCTGCCTCAGAAGGCAGTGGAGGCAGGGTCATTGAATATTTTTAAGGGAGATAGATTCTTGTTAGGCAAGGGAATCAAAGGTTATCAGGGGGTAGATGGGAATGTGGAAATCGAAACACAAGAAGATCAGCCATGATCTTATTGAATGGTGGAGCAGGCTCGAGAGGCCAAATGGTCTATTCCTGTTCCTATATCTTATGTTCTTATGTAAAATGCTGACAGTTAAACAAGAGACTCCAGTAAGTGAGGCAGAACATATTTCCAGATCAGAACCCAACAGGGAGATGTTTAAATTTGTACAAGCTCTTCCAAAATTTGAGCAAAGGGATGTTGAAGCATTCTTTATTTTATTTGAGAAGCTGGCTAAACAGATGAACTAGTCCAAGGAAAACTGGACATTGCCCATGCAGAGCAAATTGACAGGTAGAGCACAGGAAAGTTATGCTTCACTGTCAGAAGAAACTTCTAGTGATTATGATGTGGTGAAAAAGGCCATTTTGAGTACATATGAGTTGGTTCTTGAAGCATACAGACAAAAGTTTTGAAATTTGAGGAAACAGCCTGGGCAAACTTACATTGAATTTGAAAGGCTTAAACAAAGCAGTTTTGACAGGTGGATATGAGCATTAAGAGTTGAAACTACCTAGGAAGTTCTCAGAGAGATCATTCTCTTGGAAAAATGTAAAAACTCCCTACCGTTATTAATAAGAACCCATGCTGAAGACCAAAGGGTTGCAACTGCTAGACAGGCAGCAGTAATGGCTGACGATTATGAGCTGATCCATAAAACTAAACCTTTTTTCCACCACCCCCATAAATTTGAAAAGGATAGAAAGTGGGAGAGTGAAAGGAAGGCAAGTAGCCAGGGTAAAAAATGGATATCTGGGAAGACCTCGAGATCTCTTCCCCAGATCAGGAAGGAATGTACTGAGGGTCCAGGCCAAACTCGAAGGTCTAAGTATTTCCATTGTAATAAAGTGGGACATGTTCGTTCAGAATGCTGGAAGTTGCGAGAGAAGCCCATGGGATTTATTGGAGTTCATAAGAGTGAGTCCAAAAAGGGAACTCAAAAAGAAAAGACCAAAGATCAAACTGTAGCTTTAACTACAAATAAAGGTCTAAGGGTAAACACTGCTGTGAATGCAGGTGAAGTGATTAAGGTAGATGAGAGATATAAAGGGTTTTTGTCTAAAGGAAAGATAGCCCCTTTTTCATCAAATGATGCAGCCAAACCCATAACTATATTAAGGGGCACAGGAGCTACTCAAACTCTTTTGCTGGAGAAGGACGTGGTTTTCCCTCGAGAGAGTTCAATAAAAGCTAAAGTATTTGGTAAACTGGATAAGTGGAGCGTATATCCATTGTACAAAGTGCAATTGGAAAGTGATTTGTTGTCTGGATCGGTAGTTGTAGAAGTGGTTAAGAAATTACCCGTGTGTGGAGTTGATTTACTCCTTGGGGATGATTTGGCAGGAGTGAAGGTTATAGTTTTGCCCATAATTACAGAAAGTCCGAGAGAGGCTAAAGAGACAGAACAGTTACAAGAACAAGTTCCTGGTGTTTTTCCATCACGTGTGGTGACCAGATCAATGGCTAAACAAAGTCCATCACCAGAGGTCAAAGTAATACCACGAGAAGGTGTTAGAGTAGCCGAAACTTTCTTTAAGGATGAGGGTAATTCAAAGGAAGTGTTTGGCAGGTCTTCATCAATCAAGGCTCAGAAAGCAGATCCACAGTTAAACAAGTTAGCACAGTCAGCTCACACTGAAGCTGAGGCTGAAGGAGTTCTGGAGTGTTGTTACCTTAAAAACAGAGTTCTGATGAGGAAGTGGAGACACCCTCACAGACCTGCGGATGAGGAATGGACGATTGTTCCTCAGATAGTGGTACCGCCCAAATGTCATAAGGAGATGTTGCGAGTAGCACATGAAATTCCTGTGGGCAAGGCATGTAGGAATACAGAAAAACCAAGCATCAATAAACAGGCATTTTACCTGGCCAAGACCTCATAAGGATATAGTGCAATTTTGTAAAATATATCATACATGGCAGGTAGTAGATAAACCTCGACATGTAATCAAACCAGCACCTTTAATACCTGTACCAGTTGTTGAAGAACTA
This sequence comes from Cetorhinus maximus, assembly GCF_964194155.1. Classification (NCBI taxonomy): domain Eukaryota; kingdom Metazoa; phylum Chordata; class Chondrichthyes; order Lamniformes; family Cetorhinidae; genus Cetorhinus; species Cetorhinus maximus. Next base: position 124,464,968 of record NC_135887.1, read on the forward strand.
TTCAGTAGATTGTGTAGGACCATTACCCAAAACAAAAGCAGGACATCATTATATCCTTACAATAATATGACCAATTTCCAGAAGCCATTCCTTTAAGGACAATTACAGGTAAGGTGGTAGTGGAAAAGTTAACTCCGTTTCCTCACTCATTATGGTCTACCAACTGAAATACAATTTGACCAAGGTTCTAACTTTATGTCTAAAATTTTCCAGGACATAATCAGAAATTTGGGTATCAAACGAATAAAGTCTACTGCCTATCACCCACAGATACAGGGAGCTTTAGAGAGATTCCATCAGACTCTCAAAACCATGATTAAGACCTATTGCCTTGAATACCCAAAGGATTGGGACAAAGGATTAGATTTCTTACTATTTGCTACCAGAGATTCTCCCAGTGACTGTACTGGGTTTACTCCATTTGAATTGATCTATGGTCACGAAATAAGAGGTTCATTAAAATTGATTAAGGAAAAGTTCCTAAAACAGAAAGATGAATCCTCCATCTTGGATTACGTGTTCAAGTTTCTAGAAAGGCACACAGGAGCATGTAAAGTAGCATGAGAAATCCTGAGATTTTTGGGAATGTGTGGGTTTTATAGGAAGTTTGTGCCCAACTTCAGCACAATAGCTGTACCTCTCACCAACTTGTTAAGAAAACAGGCGAAAGTGATACGGTTAGCAGAATGTCAAGCAGCCATTGAAAAGCTGAAGGCAATCTTAATAAATGAACCAGTGTTGGCCGACCCTGACTTTACCAAACCTTTTAAAATGGCAATTGATGCTAGTGACTTGTGGGTAGGTGCAGTCCTATTACAAGATGATAAATTAGAGATAGAGAAGCCAGTGGGGTACTTTTCCAGGAAACTAAATCAATGTCAGAGGAAGTACTCTATAGTAGAAACTCTAGCATTGTTGTTGTCTCTTCAACACTGTTTTGTTTTGTTGTCCATGTGTCACATACCTTGTGATGAAATGCATTTTAAAGTGGCATTTCATCTCTTTTAAGGGCGGAGACATGTAAGGGACATGTCTTTTTATTTCTGTTGGACTGTTGTAGAGAACATATCTTTTATTTTCTGTAGGACTGTGGATTAAAATTACCGTGGCTGCAGTTTTAAAGATATGTCCACTGGAACAGGATGAGAGATATATACAATGTTGCAGTCCTGGAACAGAGTGTGCCATGAAAGACAGAATGATGCTGGAAAGGAATCCTGGACCAAGGCAACTGCCTGACAACAATATTTTCATTGGCTCCTGACCAGGTGACCAGGTTTTGTGGAAGATTCCAGTAATAATATCTCACCCTTAAAATCTATGTTTTTGTTTCTCTTATGTGTCTTGTATGTGTGTATATAGGGATTTAAGAAGGGGTAGAGTTTAGATTATAGAGTTAGAAATTAGCAGTTCACATTTCTTTCTTTTGCCACTGGTTAACGACAGGTCATTCAATAAACAGTTATTTACTTATTAAGTTTACAAACCTAGTGCTCGTATTCTGATAACCTAAATTAAACAGTTAGGTCGAGTTGGGGCAATTTGGTGGTTTGATCAAACTTTTCACATTTGTTGCAGCTCGGGGAGCAGTGGGGTTTGATATTACAGCGCACTATCTCCAGTGGGTTGTGACTATACAGATCAACCATGATCTAATAGAATGGCAAGACCAGGCTTGAGTGGATGAATGGCCTACTCCCTGTTGTTGTTAATCTTCCAATCAGTACAAGAGGAAATACTTCCAATGGGTAATATGTGGTGATTAAATTTAATACAAAGCAAGCAGGGACGTTATTTTCATTTGAATGATGTCAGTGGCTCTGAAAAGGTCAGGCGGCAGGAAACCCTAAGGCTTTTATTGGAAGATTAATTTCTATATTTCAACACAGGCAGATTCCACTTAGAAGAATGCCAAACCCAAAGACAGCTCAGTTGCAATATAAAATTCCAAAAACAATAGATTTTTACTGCTATTTATCTAATAATTTGAAAGATGTTACAGCGTGTTTTGGTAGGAAGAGTGAGGGAAGGCAATATAAAATAAAGGGCACAATTCTAAAGGTGATGTAGAAACAGAGAGATCTGGGGGTAAATCTGCACAAATTGTTGAAGGTCGCAGGGCAGGTTGCAAAAGTGGGTAAAAAGGCATGGGCTTTATAAATCGAGGCATAGAATACAAAAGCAAGGAAGTTGTGGTAAACCTTTAAAAAAAACTCTGGCTTGGCTTCAACTAAAGTATTGTGTCCAATTCTGGGGACCACACTTTAGGAAGGATGTGACGGCTTTAGGAAGGGTGCAGAAATGACTTACAAGAATGGTTCCAGGCATGGCGGACTTCAACTGGAGAAGCTGAGGTTGTTCTCCTTCGAGAAGAGCATGTTGAGAGGAGATTTCATAGAAGTGTTCAACATCATGAAGGGTCTAGAGAGAATAGACAGAGAGAAACTGTTCCCGTTGACAGAAGAATCGAGAACCAGAGGACACCGATTGAAGGTGACAAGCAAAAGAACCAATGGCAACATGAGGAAATCCATTTTACCCAGCGAGTGATTAAGATCTGGAATGCGCTACCTGCAAAAGTGGTGGAGGCATATACAATCAGGGCTTTCAAAAGAGAATCGGTTAAGCACCTGGAAAGAAAAAAAAATATTTGCAGGGCTATATGGGAAGGTAGGGAGTGGAATTAGCTGAGTTGCTTTTGCAAAGACCAGCCAGGGGCAAGACAGGCCAAATGGCCTCCTTCTTTGCTGTAGCCATTCTATGATCCTAGGAAACCTTGAAAGCAAAGAAAAAATGCTGCGAATTAATTGTTTCTGAATTGTTAAGGGTTATGAGGTAAGAACTGAGCAATTATAACTGGAGACAGGGTGATTTTTAATTCTTTGAGGCCCTAATCTATCAGGAAAGGTGAGTTTTATTAAGCATAAAAAGATAAGCGCATTCAATCTGGGAACTCTGATGCACGGTAACATTTTAAAATCTATATACTTTGTGGCTGTTTTGACTCCACGGAATTATGTATTTTTTTCACCACGACAACCACCACACTTTAGAAAGCCTTTAATGTTATTGCAGGTGGTATTTATGAGATCTAATTCTGCCAAGACAGTTAAAAAAAAAGGTTCCCATTGTGAATTTGATGTTTAAAGAGAAGGTGAGTGTACACAACAGTACTTGGCTGGAACTGAAGTTTCCTGCTTAGGGCACCTCCCAGTCAAACATGAGCAGGGAAGGAATGCTAATTGATGTTACCTCTAATCGTCACATTCATCGATGGGGCACATACCCGATACTAGCCATCGACCTCCTCGCTGAGTGTGATCATTACAGATTTGAGCAGCAGCAGGAACAATTGCCCATTCTCAGGCTTACCTTCTAGTGACTTACTTGTTTTAGAGCATTACTGTAAAAAGAAGGACCCTGGATCCACCAACACATATGCAAACAGATGATAAAATCTCTTCTTTGGAAACTCAGCACTGCTATGTGTGGGAGTTACAGTATTTGCACTGACTTGCATCTAACCAACACGATTGGAACTTTGTTCTGCTAATCTTTGCCTAGCAAAGAGCAGGCTTCTAACATTTTTGCTTTGATGTCAGTTCCGGCTCAGCTGGTTACATTCTTGCCTCTGAGTTGGGAGATTCTGGGTTCAGGACCCACTCCCGAGCTTGAACACAACAATCTAGGCTGCCAGTCCAGTGCAGAACTGAAGGAGTGCTCCACTGTCAGAAGTGCTGTCTTTTGGACAAGACGTTAAATGCAGGCCCTGCCCACCCTCTCAGCTGCACATTAAAGATCCCAAAACGCTATCTCAAAGGAAAGCAGGGAGCCCAATATTTATCCCGCAATCAACATCACGAAAACAGATTATTTGGCCGTTGCCACATTGCTGTCTGGAGGAGTTAGCTGTGCGCAAGTTGGTTGTTGTGTTTCCTACCTTACAACAGTGATTGGGGCCTAGGTTTTTATTCATGGCTTGGGTGCACAGAGATGGCGCTGTGAACCCACTCTTTAAAAATGGCCACCCGCAGTTTCGATTTTCATTCCAGGGGGCCAGGCTGGATTAGAATTCGGGTCCACTTCCCCTGGAATTACTGCAGAAGTTTCTGGGTGGGGAGGAAGGCTGGGCAGAAGGCCTGCCTCTGTGCTCCAGCACTTTGTTGAATTTAGTTTAAAAAATGATTTAAAACAAAAGCCAGCCCTCCAGGCCTCACCCTCACACCCCCCTCATACACTCCCTATGCCCCATATGCCAACTCATGCCATTCGCCCACACTGATGGCCCCTCTTACCCCCTATCCCAATCCATGCCCCTCATCCCAACCCCCATGGCCCATCATGCCCACTATGCTTACTCATGCCACTCTACCCATACCCCATGACCCCTCAGAACCCCTATGCTAACCCATGCCGCCCTACCCAACCCCATGGCCCTCATACCCACAATGCTCCCCACATCTCCATGGACATTTATAGCCCCAATGCCAACCTAGTGCCACCTCATGTCAACCCATGCCCCCACCCACCACCCTTTGCCCTTACCCTTTCTATGCCAACTCACCTAGTATCCACTATGGGCAAACTACAGGAACCATGCTGACATAAAATTACGTTATGTGTCTATTGATAATGTCACTATTCTTTTAAAAACTACTCTCATTGAGAGAAAAAAAGCATTCAATGCACAGAAATTCCTTCAAATAATCTATGAAAACACTTCTATTCTATAACCACTTGGAGCTGTCAATTAAACTGCTCACTTAACAGGCACCCCAATGTGATAATGTTCGTTTGTAAAATCAGTCATTGCAGCACAATGATAACTCTCAGGCTTATGTCAACAGAGAGAATGAAATATCAAGCACTGATTTTTATTTGAACTCCAGGATTTTTTTAAAATTTCAACCCAGTAGAGTTAAATCCATTGACATTGTTGACAATTCCAATGAATTTTGACAGTTCCAATGAGCTCAGACAGTTCTTTGACAGCTTTGACAATTCCAATGAGTTTATGCATTTCTTATGCATAATCATGTTTATTTTTAACAATCCCAAAGGGTGTCTTATCTATCCCAAAGGGTGCCTTGCATCTCCCAAAGGGTGCCTTGCATCTCCCAAAGGGTGCCTTGCATCTCCCAAAGGTGTCCTGGACCATATCTAAAGGCATACCTTAACTCTCCAAAGGGCTACCCTGGCTATCCAAGTTAATCCACCAAGTTCAGACCAGCTCTTACCTGGTCTAATCTGCACACTTTGAGTTTCACACTCCTGGCCTACAAAAAAATCGCACTTCAGTGGAGATGGCTGATGATTTAAAAGACGTGAAACTCAGCCCACTCTGCAAAACTAAAATGTGCGTGTCCAGGGGCGGGACTTAGGATCTCTGGGCTCGTCCGCTGTTTTCACCACATTGGAGAAGCTTCCCGTTGTGATGTAAATCTGAGCCTAGGATGATCACTCATCCAGTTTCATGGCAGACAGTCTGGTTGTCAGCTGGTCTGTCTACCATCTGGCACTGGAAGCCTTTATGTCCAATGTTTTTATTCTGGGGTCACTAATAATGCAAACGATCGCTGCAGATTGTCCTGAGTGTGCCTCACACTAACTGCTCTGCCACAGTGAAGCACCAGCAATGTCCTGCGCTCGCTCCTTCTTCCCCTCATTATTTTGCAGGCTTTTTAGTTGCAGGCTGCACACAGGCTTGGGGATGGGAGGCCCGTGATGATATCAAGTCTGTGCACAGAGACATCTTACCGGCTATGATGCAGTGCTGCCGGTCTGGTGTCCAGTATTCTTCAACTCCAGCAGTGGCCACCCGAACAATGACTCCCCTCATTTGCTGTAAAGTGCTTTGGGAATTTTTACGGGTAGGGAGGTGAGTGTACAGCAACACTCTGCAGAGCTTGCCAGACTCGCCTGTTGCTTTGTAGGCTTCAGGGGCGCCAGGGGGTCGAGGCTGAGTGCTGCCCTGCCTGATTGGTGGTGGGGGGTGGGGGGGTGGGTGGGATCAGGAGGCAAATGCAGCCCTGCCTCTGAGGGGACTTTTGAGGGCGTGGGTGAGCACTGTGACGGGACTTCGGAGAGGGTGCCTCCAGATTCCTCTTCAGAGGTTTCTTTGGGGCTTTATTGGAGGCCCTGGGTCATGGGTTCTGTAGGCTGTTTGCCACATGTATCTGTGAAAGCAAGGAGAGATAATTAGTGCATGGCAGTGGCCTGTGAAGCAGGACACATCGCTCACCCCATGGTTGTCTGATGGATGTTGCACTGCTGGATCCTCACTTGGTAGAGCACCACCCACCTCACCGTCAGGGCCGGGCCAGATCCTTGCCAGACAGCTGGAAGCCTCTATTTTCTAAGTCCGTGAGGACCTTGATATCGGGCCCTCCACCAGCGGTCTGTGACCTCTCCCTCTTGTTGTGTGCCAGATTGTCTTACCTGGAGAGAGATAGAGAGAGTGTAAGCAGGATGCCTGCCAGGACGGAGGATAAGCATGCCTGGTCTGTGTGGGTGTTGAGTGGTCCCATGGACGGGATGAGGACAATGACGGTGAGTGTGAGACAGTGAATGGTGATGTCCCTTGAACCGGCAGCGAGTGCGGACCCTATGGATGTGTGATGGGTTTGTGAGTGTGTGAGTTGAGCGATGGGATGAGTGACTTACCCTGGCAGAACGGAGGAGATCATTCATCTTCTAGCGGCACTGGGTGGCTGTCCTCTTTTGCAGGGCATTGACACTGACCACCTCTGCCATCGCCTCCCAAGCCGGGTTAGTGCTGTTGCTGCCCATCCTGTGGCCAGAACGGGGGTAGAGGACATTCCAGCGGGCTTCCTTGGCAACCAAAAGTCGCTCAAGAGACCAATCGCTGAACCTGGGGGCTGCAGTCTGCTTGCCTTTGAGGGCCATGTCTGCCAGGCAGTAGTGGTGAGCTGGAAGCACTGAGATGTGTGCTTGTGGCTGGACTTTAAACAGGGTGCCCGGCGTGATGCAGCGGTGGGGTGATGGTGGGCGAATAAGAGCCCGCCTGCCATGGAAACGGCATGTTTCCCGGGAGTGCATAAATAATGAGGCGGGTTTGAGACGATTACGGTGTGAAAACTCCTCAACACAGCCGGCGGGTATAAAACATCAGTCTACCCGCCTGCTACCACACTTAGTGCTAATTTAGTAAAATTCTGCCCATAGCTTTGAGAATCTCTTTTGTTTATTTGTTCTTGTGATGCGCACAACTCTGCCAAGGCAGTATTGTTTGCCCATCATGAGGGTACTAAGAATCAACTAGTGAGAGCAGACCTGGAATCAAGTGGAACTCAGGTAAGGATAATCGCTTCTCTTCTCCGCATGTTTCTAACAACTCAGCCAGATTTCATGGTCATTTTTCTGGTGCCAGCCCAGAAATTAATCAAATTTATTGAATTCATTTTCTTACTTTGCTGTGGTGAGATTTTGAGCTTTCAACGTCCAGGGTTGCGACTCCATTATCACAGCCACTAAGTCACCGGAGCCAATTTCCTATCTCGGTGCGATCATCACAGCCGAGCTTCATTTTATCTTAACTGAAAGTCTGGGCGGTCATCAGGAAGCAATTGCCTGACTCTAGAAGACCGTGCCACTCGGATGCAGCTTCTGTAGTATAAGGATCCGAAATATACAGGATTAATGTGGGACTGAGTAAAGTACTGCCCCACATAGCACTGTAAGAAGACACAGAACCCAGAGCTCAGGTCAGTGTGGTGTTGACCAGAGATGTGTTAAAAGTTAGATATAGAGATAGCTCTATGCCTGTACCCTTTACTATACATACGTATATAGTTACAGGTAGTTAATAAAGACTTGCTATTAACATACAGAAGGCTATGAGGACTTCCTTAACAGACACATTCTTTAACCAACGCCATTGCAACAGCCTCCAAGGACCAGAAGGGGTTGATCCCCAGCATTTATAACTGAGTGAATAGACAGGTGGGAGGGTCGGGGCATGGGGAGTGGAGGCAGTGGGGATTCCAGTTGGGGAGTGAGTCCCAGGGCTGGGGTGGTGACCAAAGTCCCTGGTGAGGTTCCAGAGGAACACTCCTGCCCCCTCCCGACCCAAACAGTGAAACTGCTAACAAAATAAACAACAGCTTCCCTCATAGGGCCACTTCCAGTTTCGGCAGCTTTGGCCGAATAGAATTACCATTACTGAACCCCCAGCAACCCCCAACCCCAAACCTCAGGCTGCTGGGAACAAGCACAGATCTCACCTTCATCCAAGCCCCATCCGCATAGTTGAAGAGAACCTGACCATCTTCGAGGAGCCCTCCTTGCTGCAGGCAAATTAATATCACAATCAGACCAGGGCAATGCAGAACTAGGGCCCTCGCTCAATTTTAACTGCTGCTTCCTCAGGCTCTGCCTCAAGTCAAGGACGGAGTGCCAGGGTAGGTTGACGACACATCCTGGCTTTGCTGAGGCGGTCCCAGAATTAATTAAAAACCTCAGTCTCCCAAAGGTTACCTCAAAATGGTTCAAATGTCCCAGTTTGCAGCTTTCCCATTTATTCTGCAGGAACAGGAGGAGTTCTGAATAGGAGATCTGAATAGCTTTATTTCAGTTTCGCATGTGTCCCAGACGCGGGGCTTTCAGCCTTATCCCAACACTCAGAGCCAGTGCAGTTTATCTGGCACTTTGCCCACAGTCAGTGCAGTGTGTCACTTTTCCCCGCATTCAGTGCTGTCACTTTGCCCACAGTCAGTGCAGTGTGCCACTTTACCCGCAGTCAGTGCAGTGTGCCACTTTACCCGCAGTCAGTGCAGTGTGTCACTTTTCCCCGCAGACAGTGCAGTGTGCCACTTTACCCGCAGTCAGTGCAGTGCATCACTTTTCCCCGCAGTCAGTGCAGGTTCTCACTTTTCCCCACAGACAGTGCTATGTGTCACGTTTCCACACAATTAGCACAGAATGTCACTTTTGACTCACAGTCAGTGCTGTGTACCAATTTTCACACAGTGAGCGCAGTATGTCATTTTTCCACACAGTCAGTGCAGTGTGCCACTTTGCCCACAGCCAGTGCACTGTGCCACTTTGCCCAGAGTCAGTGCAGTGTGTCACTTTGTAAACAGTCAGTGCAGTGTACCACTTTGCCCCCATTCAGTGCAGTGGGTCAGTTTTCCCCACAGTCAGTGCAATGTACCACTTTGCCACAGTCCGTGCAATGAGCCACTCTGCCCACAGTCAGTGCAGTGTGTCAATCTGCCCACATTTGTTGCAATGTGTCACTTTGCCCACAGTCGGTGCAATGTGCCACTTTGCCCACAGTCAGTGCAATGTGCCACTTTGCCCGACAGTTAGAGCAGTATTGCACTTTGCCCACTTACAATCATTGTGCCACTTTTCCACAGTCAGTGCAGTGTGTCACTTTGCCCACAGTCAGTGCAGTGTGTCACATTTCCTCACATGCAGTGCAGTGTGTCACTCGACCCACATTCTTTGTAGTGTGTCAGTTTTCCCCACAGTCAGTGCCGGGTGGCACTCTGCCAACAGTCAGTGCAGAGAACGGCTTTTCCAACAATCAGTACTTAGAGCCACTTTGATGACAGGTAGTGCAGTGTGTCAGTTTTCCCCACAATCAGTGCAGTGTGTCAGTTTTCCCCACAATCAGTGCAGTGTGTCAGTTTTCCCCACAATCAGTGCAGTGTGTCACGTTTCCCCACAGTCTCTGCAATGTGCCACTTTGCCACAGTCAGAGCAGTGTATCACTCTGTCCACAGTCAGTGCAGTATGCCACTTTGTAAACAGTCAGTGCAGTGTACCACTTTGCCCCCATTCAGTGCAGTGGGTCAGTTTTCCCCACAGTCAGTGCAGAGTGTCACTTTTCCCCACATTCAGTGCAATGTGCCACTTTGCCACAGTCCATGCAATGTGCCACTTTGCCACAGTCCGTGCAATGTGCCACACTGCACACAGTCAGTGCAGTGTGTCAATCTGCCCACAGTCGTTGCAATGTGTCACTTTGCCCACAGTCAGTGCAATGTGCCACTTTGCCCACAGTCAGTGCAATGTGCCACTTTTCCCGACAGTAAGAGCAGTGTGCCACTTTGCCCACTTTCAATCATTGTGCCACTTTTCCACAGTCAGTGCAGTGTGTCACTTTGCCCACAGTCAGTGCAGTGTGTCACAGTTTCCCACAGTCAGTGCAGTGTGTCACTCGGCCCATAGTCTTTGCAGTGTGTCACTTTTCCCCACAGTCAGTGCAGGGTGGCACTCTGCCCACAGTCAGTGCAGAGAACGGCTTTTCCAACAATCAGTGCTTAGAGCCACTTTGATGACAGGTAGTGCAGTGTGTCAGTTTTCCCCACAATCAGTGCAGTGTGTCACGCTTCCCCACAGACAGTGCAATGTGCCACCTTGCCACAGTCAATGCAGTGTGTCACTCTGCCCACAGTCAGTGCAGTGTGTCACTTTCCCCTACAGTCAGTTTCAGTGTGTCACTTCTCCCATAGTCAGTACAGTGTGTTTCTCTGCCTTCAGTCAGTGCAGTGTGCCACTTTGCCCACAGTCAGTGCAATGTGCCACTTTGCCCACACTGAGTGCAGTGTGCCACTTTGCCTACAGTCAGTGCAGTGTGTTACTCTGCCCACAGTCAGTGCAGTGTGTCACTTTGCCCACAGTCAGTGCATTGTGTCACTCTGTCCTCAGTCAGGGCAGTGTGTCACTTTTCTGCACACTCAATGCAGTGTGTCACTTTGCCCACTGTCACTGCTGTGCACCACATTGCACACAGTCAGTGCATTGTGTCACTTTTCCCCACATTCATTGCAGTGTGTCACTTTTCCCCACAGTCAGTGCAGAGTCCCACATCGGACACAGTCAGTGTATTGTGTCACTTTTCCCCGCAGTCAGTGCACTGTGTCACTTTGCCACAGTCAATGCAGTGTGACACTTTGCCCACATTCAGTTCAGAGGGTAACTTTTCCCCACAGTCAGTGCAGTGTGCCACTTCACTTGCAGCCAGTGGAGTGCGTCACTTTTCCCCACAGCGAGTGCCATGTGTCACGTTTCCCCACAATTAGTGCAGAGTGTCACTTTTGACCCACAGTCAGTGCTGTGTGTCACTTTTCCCACAGTCAGTGCTGTGTGCCAATTTGCACACAGTGTGCACAGTATGTCATTTTTCCACACAGTCAGTGCAGTGTGCCAATTTGCCTACAGTCAGTGCAGTGTGCCACTTTCCCCTACAGTCAGTGCAATATGCCACTTTGTAAACAGCCAGTGCAGTGTGCTACTTTCCCCCACAGTCAGTGCAGTGTACCACTTTGCCCCCATTCAGTGCAGTGGGTCAGTTTTCCCCACAGTCATTGCAGAGTGTCACTTTTCCCCACATTCAGTGCAAAGTGCCACTTTGCCACAGTCCGTGCAATGTGCCAATCTGCCCATAGTCAATGCAGTGTGTCAATCTGCCCACAGTCATAGCAATGTGTTGCTTTGATCACAGTCGGTGCAATGTGCCACTTTGCCCACAGTCAGTGCAATGTGCCACTTTGCCCGACAGTTAGAGCAGTGTGCCACTTTGCCCACTTTCAATCATTGTGCCACTTTTCCACAGTCAGTGCAGTGTGTCACTTTGCCCACAGTCAGTGCAGTGTGTCACATTTCCCCACAGTCAATGCAGTGTGTCACTCGGCCCACAGTCTTTGCAGTGTGTCACTTTTCCCCACAGTCAGTGCAGGGTGGCTCTCTGCCCACAGTCAGTGCAGAGACCGGCTTTTCCAACAATCAGTACTTAGAGCCACTTTGATGACAGGTAGTGCAGTGTGTCAGTTTTCCCCACAATCAGTGCAGTGTGTCACGTTTCCCCACAGTCAGTGCAATGTTCCACTTTGCCACAGTCAGAGCAGTGTTTCACTCTGCCCACAGTCAGTGCAGTGTGTCACTTTCCCCTACAGTCAGTGCAGTGTGCCACGTTGCCCCCATTCAGTGCAGTGGGTCAGTTTTCCCCACAGTCAGTGCAGAGTGTCACTTTTCCCCACATTCAGTGCAATGTGCCACTCTGCCCACAGTCAGTGCGGTGTGTCAACCTGCCCACAGTCGTTGCAATGTGTCACGTTGCCCACAGTCGGTGCCATGTGACACTTTGCCCACAGTCGGTGCCATGTGACACTTTGCCCACAGTCAGTGCAATGTGCCACTTTGCCCGACAGTTAGAGCAGCATGTCACATTTCCCCACAGTCAGTGCAATGTGCCACTTTGCCCACAGTCAGTGAAGTAAGCCACATTGCCCACGTTCAATCATTTTGCCACTTTTCCACAGTCAATGCAGTGTGTCACTTTGCCCACGGTCAGTACAGTGTGTCACATTTCCCCACAGTCAGTGCAGTGTGTCACTTTTCCCCACAGTCTCTGCAATGTGCCACTTTGCCACAGTCAGAGCAGTGTATCACTCTGTCCACAGTCAGTGCAGTATGCCACTTTGTAAACAGTCAGTGCAGTGTACCACTTTGCCCCCATTCAGTGCAGTGGGTCAGTTTTCCCCACAGTCAGTGCAGAGTGTCACTTTTCCCCACATTCAGTGCAATGTGCCACTTTGCCACAGTCCATGCAATGTGCCACTTTGCCACAGTCCTTGCAATGTGCCACACTGCACACAGTCAGTGCAGTGTGTCAATCTGCCCACAGTCGTTGCAATGTGTCACTTTGCCCACAGTCAGTGCAATGTGCCACTTTGCCCACAGTCAGTGCAATGTGCCACTTTTCCCGACAGTAAGAGCAGTGTGCCACTTTGCCCACTTTCAATCATTGTGCCACTTTTCCACAGTCAGTGCAGTGTGTCACTTTGCCCACAGTCAGTGCAGTGTGTCACAGTTTCCCACAGTCAGTGCAGTGTGTCACTCGGCCCATAGTCTTTGCAGTGTGTCACCTTTCCCCACAGTCAGTGCAGGGTGGCACTCTGCCCACAGTCAGTGCAGAGAACGGCTTTTCCAACAATCAGTGCTTAGAGCCACTTTGATGACAGGTAGTGCAGTGTGTCAGTTTTCCCCACAATCAGTGCAGTGTGTCACGCTTCCCCACAGACAGTGCAATGTGCCACCTTGCCACAGTCAATGCAGTGTGTCACTCTGCCCACAGTCAGTGCAGTGTGTCACTTTCCCCTACAGTCAGTTTCAGTGTGTCACTTCTCCCATAGTCAGTACAGTGTGTTTCTCTGCCTTCAGTCAGTGCAGTGTGCCACTTTGCCCACAGTCAGTGCAATGTGCCACTTTGCCCACACTGAGTGCAGTGTGCCACTTTGCCTACAGTCAGTGCAGTGTGTTACTCTGCCCACAGTCAGTGCAGTGTGTCACTTTGCCCACAGTCAGTGCATTGTGTCACTCTGTCCTCAGTCAGGGCAGTGTGTCACTTTTCTGCACACTCAATGCAGTGTGTCACTTTGCCCACTGTCACTGCTGTGCACCACATTGCACACAGTCAGTGCATTGTGTCACTTTTCCCCACATTCATTGCAGTGTGTCACTTTTCCCCACAGTCAGTGCAGAGTCCCACATCGGACACAGTCAGTGTATTGTGTCACTTTTCCCCGCAGTCAGTGCACTGTGTCACTTTGCCACAGTCAATGCAGTGTGACACTTTGCCCACATTCAGTTCAGAGGGTAACTTTTCCCCACAGTCAGTGCAGTGTGCCACTTCACTTGCAGCCAGTGGAGTGCGTCACTTTTCCCCACAGCGAGTGCCATGTGTCACGTTTCCCCACAATTAGTGCAGAGTGTCACTTTTGACCCACAGTCAGTGCTGTGTGTCACTTTTCCCACAGTCAGTGCTGTGTGCCAATTTGCACACAGTGTGCACAGTATGTCATTTTTCCACACAGTCAGTGCAGTGTGCCAATTTGCCTACAGTCAGTGCAGTGTGCCACTTTCCCCTACAGTCAGTGCAATATGCCACTTTGTAAACAGCCAGTGCAGTGTGCTACTTTCCCCCACAGTCAGTGCAGTGTACCACTTTGCCCCCATTCAGTGCAGTGGGTCAGTTTTCCCCACAGTCATTGCAGAGTGTCACTTTTCCCCACATTCAGTGCAAAGTGCCACTTTGCCACAGTCCGTGCAATGTGCCAATCTGCCCATAGTCAATGCAGTGTGTCAATCTGCCCACAGTCATAGCAATGTGTTGCTTTGATCACAGTCGGTGCAATGTGCCACTTTGCCCACAGTCAGTGCAATGTGCCACTTTGCCCGACAGTTAGAGCAGTGTGCCACTTTGCCCACTTTCAATCATTGTGCCACTTTTCCACAGTCAGTGCAGTGTGTCACTTTGCCCACAGTCAGTGCAGTGTGTCACTTTTCCCCACAGTCAGTGCAGTGTGTCACATTTCCCCACAGTCAATGCAGTGTGTCACTCGGCCCACAGTCTTTGCAGTGTGTCACTTTTCCCCACAGTCAGTGCAGGGTGGCTCTCTGCCCACAGTCAGTGCAGAGACCGGCTTTTCCAACAATCAGTACTTAGAGCCACTTTGATGACAGGTAGTGCAGTGTGTCAGTTTTCCCCACAATCAGTGCAGTGTGTCACGTTTCCCCACAGTCAGTGCAATGTTCCACTTTGCCACAGTCAGAGCAGTGTTTCACTCTGCCCACAGTCAGTGCAGTGTGTCACTTTCCCCTACAGTCAGTGCAGTGTGCCACGTTGCCCCCATTCAGTGCAGTGGGTCAGTTTTCCCCACAGTCAGTGCAGAGTGTCACTTTTCCCCACATTCAGTGCAATGTGCCACTCTGCCCACAGTCAGTGCGGTGTGTCAACCTGCCCACAGTCGTTGCAATGTGTCACGTTGCCCACAGTCGGTGCCATGTGACACTTTGCCCACAGTCAGTGCAATGTGCCACTTTGCCCGACAGTTAGAGCAGCATGTCACATTTCCCCACAGTCAGTGCAATGTGCCACTTTGCCCACAGTCAGTGAAGTAAGCCACATTGCCCACGTTCAATCATTTTGCCACTTTTCCACAGTCAATGCAGTGTGTCACTTTGCCCACGGTCAGTACAGTGTGTCACATTTCCCCACAGTCAGTGCAGTGTGTCACTTTTCCCCACAGTCTCTGCAATGTGCCACTTTGCCACAGTCAGAGCAGTGTTTCACTCTGCCCACAGTCAGTGCAGTGTGTCACTTTCCCCTACAGTCAGTGCAGTGTGTCACTTCTCCCACAGTCAGTGCAGTGTGTTTCTCTGCCTGCAGTCAGTGCAGTGTGCCACTTTGCCCACACTCAGTGCCGTGTGCCACTTTGCCTACAGTCAGTGCAGTGTGTTACTCTGCCCACAGTCAGTGCAGTGTGTCACTTTTCCCACAGTCAGTGCAGTGTGTAACTCTGCCCACAATCAGTGCAGCGTGTCACGTTCCCCACAGTCAGTGCATTGTGTTATCCTGTCCTCAGTCAGGGCAGTGTGTCACTTTTCTACACACTCAATGCAGTGTGTCACTTTGCCCACTGTCATTGCTGTGCGCCACTTTGCACACAGTCAGTGCATTGTGTCACTTTTCCCCACATTCATTGCAGTGTGTCACTTTTCCCCACAGTCAGTGCAGAGTCCCACATTGGACACAGTCAGTGTATTGTGTCACTTTTCCCCGCAGTCAGTGCACTGTGTCACTTTGCCCACAGTCAGTGCAGAGTGTCACTTTGCCACAGTCAATGCAGTGTGGCACTTTGCCCACATTCAGTTCAGAGGGTAACTTTTCCCCACAGTCAGTGCAGTGTGCCACTTTACCTGCAGTCAGTGGAGTGCGTCACTTTTCCCCACAGCGAGTGCCATGTGTCACGTTTCCCCACAATTAGCGCAGAGTGTCACTTTTGACCCACAGTCCGTGCTGTGTGCCACTTTTCCCACAGTCAGTGCAGTGTGCCACTTTGCCCACACTCAGTGCAGTGTACCACTTTGTAAACAGTCAGTGCAGTGTGTCACTTTTCCCCACAGCCATTGCAGTGTGTCACTTTGCCCACACTCAGTGCAGTGTGCCACTTTGCCCACACTCAGTGCAGTGTGCCACTTTGCCCAACAGTTAGGGCAGTGTGCCACTTTGCCCACTTTCAATCATTGTGCCACTTTTCCACAGTCAGTGCAGTGTGTCACTTTGCCTACAGTCAGTGCAGTGTGTCACAGTTTCCCACAGTCAGTGCAGTGTGTCACTCGGCCTACAGTCTTTGCAGTATGTCACTTTTCCCCACAGTCAGTGCAGGGTGGCACTCTGCCCACCGTCAGTGCCGAGAACGACTTTTCCAACAATCAGTGCTTAGAGCCACTTTGATGACACTCAGTGCAGTGTGTCAGTTTTCCCCACAATCAGTGCAGTGTGTCACGTTTCTCCACAGTCTCTGCAATGTGCCACTTTGCCACAGTCAGAGCAGTGTTTCACTCTGCCCACAGTCAGTGCAGTGTGTCACTTTCCCCTACAGTCAGTGCAGTGTGTCACTTCTCCCACAGTCAGTGCAGTGTGTTTCTCTGCCTGCAGTCAGTGCAGTGTGCCACTTTGCCCACAGTCAGTGCAGTGTGCCACTTTGCCCACACTCAGTGCAGTGTGCCACTTTGCCTACAGTCAGTGCAGTGTGTTACTCTGCCCACAGTCAGTGCAGTGTGTCACTTTTCCCACAGTCAGTGCAGTGTGTCACTTTTCCCACACCCAGTGCAGTGTGTCACTCTGCCCACAATCAGTGCAGCGTGTCACGTTCCCCACACTCAGTGCATTGTGTCACTCTGTCCACAGTCAGGGCAGTGTGTCACTTTTCTGCACACTCAATGCAGTGTGTCACTTTGCCCACTGTCACTGCTGTGCGCCACTTTGCACACAGTCAGTGCATTGTGTCACTTTTCTCCACATTCATTGCAGTGTGTCACTTTTCTCCACAGTCAGTGCAGAGTCCCACATTGGACACAGTCAGCGTATTGTGTCACTTTTCCCCGCAGTCAGTGCATTGTGTCACTTTGCCCACAGTCAGTGCAGAGTGTCACTTTGCCACAGTCAATGCAGTGTGGCACTTTGCCCACATTCAGTTCAGAGGGTAACTTTTCCCCACAGCGAGTGCCATGTGTCACGTTTCCCCACAATTAGCGCAGAGTGTCACTTTTGACCCACAGTCAGTGCTGTGTGTCACTTTGCCCACACTCAGTGCAGTGTGCCACTTTGTAAACAGTCAGTGCAGTGTGTCACTTTTCCCCACAGCCATTGCAGTGTGTCACTTTGCCCACAGTCAGTGCAGTGTGTTTCTCTGCCTGCAGTCAGTGCAGTGTGCCACTTTGCCCACAGTCAATCCAATGTGCCACTTTGCCCACAGTCGATGCAGTGTGTTACTCTGCCCACAGTCAGTGCCGTGTGCCACTTTGCCCACAGTCAGTGCAATGTGCCACTTTGCCCACACTCAGTGCCGTGTGCCACTTTGCCCACAGTCAGTGCAGTGTGTTACTCTGCCCACAGTCAGTGCTGTGTGTCACTTTTCCCACAGTCAGTGCAGTGTGTTACTCTGCCCACAATCAGTGCAGTGTATCACTTTGCCCACAGTCAGTGCATTGTGCCACCTTTCCCCACAGACAGTGCATTGTGTCACTCTGTCCTCAGTCAGGGCAGTGTGTCACTTTTCTGCACACTCAATGCAGTGTGTCACTTTGCCCACTGTCACTGCTGTGCGCCACTTTGCACACAGTCAGTGCATTGTGTCACTTTTCTCCACATTCATTGCAGTGTGTCACTTTTCCCCACAGTCAGTGCAGAGTCCCACATTGGACACAGTCAGTGTATTGTGTCACTTTTCCCCGCAGTCAGTGCAGAGTGTCACTTTGCCACAATCAATGCAGTGTCGCACTTTGCCCACATTCAGTGCAGAGTGTCACTTTGCCACAGTCAATGCAGTGTGGCACTTTGCCCACATTCAGTTCAGAGGGTAACTTTTCCCCACAGTCAGTGCAGTGTGTCACTTTACCTGCAGTCAGTGCACTGCGTCACTTTTCCCCACAGCGAGTGCCATGTGTCACGTTTCCCCACAATTAGCGCAGAGTGTCACTTTTGTCCCACAGTCAGTGCAGTGTGTCACTTTGCCCACACTCAGTGCAGTGTGCCACTTTGCCCACACTCAGTGCAGTGTGTCACTTTTCCCCACAGCCATTGCAGTGTGTCACTTTGCCCACAGTCAGTGCAGAGTGCCACTTTGCCACAGTCAATGCAGTGTGGCACTTTGCCCACATTCAGTTCAGAGGGTAACTTTTCGTCACAGTCAGTGCAGTGTGCCACTTTACCTGCAGTCAGTGGAGTGCGTCACTTTTCCCCACAGCGAGTGCCATGTGTCACGTTTCCCCACAATTAGTGCAGAGTGTCACTTTTGACCCACAGTCAGTGCTGTGTGTCACTTTTCCCACACTCAGTGCAGTGTGCCACTTTGTAAACAGTCAGTGCAGTGTGTCACTTTTCCCCACAGCCATTGCAGTGTGTCACTTTGCCCACAGTCAGTGCAGTGTGCTACTTTGCCCACACTCAGTGCAGTGTGCCACTTTGCCCACACTCAGTGCAATGTGCCACTTTGCCCACAGTCAGTGCAGTGTGCCACTTTGCCTACAGTCAGTGCAGTGTGCCACTTTGCCCACAGTCAGTGCAATGTGCTACTTTGCCCACACTCAGTGCAGTATGCCACTTTGCCCACAGTCAGTGCAGTGTGCCACTTTTCCCACAGTCAGTGCAGTGTGTCACTCTGCCCACAATCAGTGCAGCATGTCACGTTCCCCACACTCAGTGCATTGTGTCAATCTGTCCACAGTCAGGGCAGTGTGTCACTTTTCTGCACACGCAATGCAACGTGTCACTTTGCCCACTGTCACTGCTGTGCGCCACTTTGCACACAGTCACTGCAGTGTGTCACTTTTCCCCACAGTCAGTGCAGAGTCCCACATTGGACACAGTCAATGTATTGTGTCACTTTGCCCACAGTCAGTGCAGTGTGGCACTTCACCTGCAGTCAGTGGAGTGCGTCACTTTTCCCCACAGCGAGTGTTATGTGTCACGTTTCCCCACAATTAGCGCAAAGTGTCACTTTTGACCCACAGTCAGTGCAATGTGTCACTTTTCCCCAAACTCAGTGCAGTGTGCCACTTTGCCCAGAGTCAGTGCAGTGTGCCACTTTGTAAACAGTCAGTGCAGTGTGCCACTTTGTAAACAGTCAGTGCAGTGTGACACTTTGCCCACACTCAGTGCAATGTGCCACTTTGTAAACAGTCAGTGCAGTGTGACACTTTTGTCACACTCAGTGCAATGTACCACTTTGCCTACAGTCAGTTCAATGTGTTTCTCTGCCCGTAGTCAGTACAGTGTGCCACTTTGTTCACAGTCATTGCAGTGTGTCGCTTTTCCCCACAGTCAGTGTAGTGTGCCACTTTACCCACAGCCAGTGCAATGTGTGACTTTTCCCCAAACTCAGTGCAGTGTGCCACTTTGCCTACAGTCAGTGCAGTGTGCCACTTTGCCTACCGTCAGTGCAATGTGCAACTTTGTAATCAGTCAGTGCAGTGTGACACTTTGCTCACACTCAGTGCAGTGTGCCACTTTGCCTACAGTCAGTTCAATGTGTTTCTCTGCCCATAGTCAGTACAGTGTGCCACTTTGTTCACAGTCATTGCAGTGTGTCGCTTTTCCCCGCAGTCAGTGCAGTGTGCCACTTTACCCACAGTCAGTGCAGTGTGTCACTTTTCCCCACAGTCTGTGCAGTGTGCCACTTTACCCACAGTCAGTACAGTGTGTCTGTTTTCCCCACAGTCAGTGCAGGGTGTCACTCTGCCCACAGTCAGTGCAGTGTGCCACTTTGCCACAGGTAGTGCAGTGTTTCACTTTGACCACAGTCAGCGCAGTGTGCCGCTTTGCCTACATTCAGTGGAGTGTACCACTTTGCCCACTGTCAGTGCAGTGCACCACTTTGCACACAGTCAGTGCAGTGTGTCACTTTCCACCAAAGACAGTGCAGTGTGGCACTGTTCCCCACAGTCAGTGCAGTGTGTCATTTTGCCCACTGTCACTGCAGTGCCCACTTTGCACACAGTCATTGCAGTGTGTCACTTTTCCCCACATTCATTGCAGAGTGTCACATTTC
The DNA here is from genome assembly GCF_964194155.1 of Cetorhinus maximus. Lineage (NCBI taxonomy): Eukaryota > Metazoa > Chordata > Chondrichthyes > Lamniformes > Cetorhinidae > Cetorhinus > Cetorhinus maximus. The sequence goes on from NC_135887.1 coordinate 124,485,052, forward strand.
CCCACAGTCAATGCAGTGTGTCACTTTTCCCGACAGTCAGAGCAGTGTGTCACTTTCCCCCACAGACAGTGCAGTGTGGCACTGTTCCCCGCAGTCAGTGCAGTGTGTCACTTTGCCCACAGTCAGATCAGTGTGCCACTTTGCCCAGAGTCAGTGCAGGGTGCCATTTTGCCCACACTCAGTGCAGTGTACCACTTGCCCCCATTCAGTGCAGTGGGTCACTTTTCCCCACATTCAGTGCAATGTGCCGCTTTCCCACAGTCCGTGCAATGTGCCACTCTGCCAACAGTCAGTGCAGTGTGTCAATCTGCACACAGTTGTTGCAATGTGTCACTTTGCCCACAGTCGATGCAATGTGCAACTTTGCCCACAATCAGTGCAATGTGCCACTTTGCCCGACAGTTAGGGCAGTGTGCCACTTTGCCCACTTTCAATCATTGTGTCACTTTGCCCACAGTCAGTGCAGTGTGTCACATTTCCCCACAGTCAGTGCAGTGTGTCACTCGGCCCACAGTCTTTGCAGTGTGTCACTTTTCCCCACAGTCAGTGCAGGGTGGCACTCTGCCCACAGTCAGTGCAGAGAACGGCAAAGTGTGTAGAGCCACTTTGATGACAGGTAGTGCAGTGTGTCAGTTTTCCCCACAATCAGTGCAGTGTGTCACGTTTCCCCACAGTCAGTGCAATGTTCCACTTTGCCACAGTCAGAGCAGTGTTTCACTCTGCCCACAGTCAGTGCAGTGTGTCACTTTCCCCTACAGTCAGTGCAGTGTGTCACTTCTCCCACAGTCAGTGCAGTGTGTTTCTCTGCCTGCAGTCAGTGCAGTGTGCCACTTTGCCCACAGTCAGTGCAATGTGCCGCTTTGCCCACACTCAGTGCAGTGTGCCACTTTGCCTACAGTCAGTGCAGTGTGTCACTTCTCCCACAGTCAGTGCAGTGTGTTTCTCTGCCTGCAGTCAGTGCAGTGTGCCACTTTGCCCACAGTCAGTGCAATGTGCCACTTTGCCCACACTCAGTGCAGTGTGCCACTTTGCCTACAGTCAGTGCAGTGTGTTACTCTGCCCACAGTCAGTGCAGTGTGTCACTTTTTTGCACACTCAATGCAGTGTGTCACTTTGTCCACTGTCACTGCTGTGCGTCACTTTGCACACAGTCAGTGCATTGTGTCACCTTTCCCCTCATTCATTGCAGTGTGTCACTTTTCCCCACAGTCAGTGCAGAGTCCAACGTTGGACACAGTCAGTGTATTGTGTCACTTTTCCCACAGTCAGTGCAGAGTGTCACTTTTCCCCACAGTCAGTGCAGTGTGTCACTTTTCCCCACAGTCAGTGCAGTGTGTCACTTTGCCCACAGTCAGTGCAGTGTGCCACTTTACCCGCAGTCAGTGCAGTGCGTCACTTTTCCCCACAGTCAGTGAGTGAGTCACTTTTCCCCACAGGCAGTGCAGTGTGTCACTTTTCCCCACAGTCAGTGCAGTGTGTCACTTTGCCCACAGTCAGTGCAGTGTGCCACTTTACCCGCAGTCAGTGCAGTGCGTCACTTTTCCCCGCAGTCAGTGCAGTGTGTCACTTTTCCCCACAGTCAGTGCCGTGTGTCACTTTTCCCCACAGTCAGTGCAGTGTGCCACTTTTCCCACACTCAGTGCACTGTGCCACTTTTCCCACACTCAGTGCAGTGTGCCACTTTGCCCACATTTAGTGCAGTGTGCCACTTTTCCCACACTCAGTGCAGTGTGCCACTTTGCCTACAGTCAGTGCAGTGTGTTACTCTGTCCACAGTAAGTGCAGTGTGTCACTTCTCCGCAAAAAGTCAGTGCAGTGTGTCACTTTTCCCAAAATCAGTTCAGTGTGTCACTCTGTCCACAGTCAGTGCAGTGTGTCACTCTGTCCACAGTCAGTGCAGTGTGTCACTCTGTCCACAGTCAGTGCAGTGTGTAACTCTGTCCACAGTCAGTGCAGTGTGTCACTTTGCACCGATTCAGTGTAGTGTGACACTTTGAGCAGGTCAGTGTAGAGCGTCACTGTGCCACAGTCATTGCAGTGTGTCAATTTTCTGCACAAAGTCAGTGTAGTGTGACAATTTGACCACAGTCAGTGCAGTGTGCCACCTTTTAGCAGTCAGTGCAGTGTGTCACTTTGCCCAAAGTCAGTGCAGTGAGCCACTTTGCCTACAGTCAGCGAAGTGTGTTACTCTGCCCACAGTAAGTGCAGTGTGCCACTTTGTAAACTGTCAGCGCAGTGTGTCACTTATCCCAAAGTCAGTGCAGTGTGATACTCTGCCCACAATCAGTGCAGCGTGTCACGTTTCCCACAGTCAGTGCAGGGTGTCACTTTTCTGCACAAAGTCAGTGTAGTGTGACACTTTGACCACAGTCAGTGTAGGGTGTCACTTTGCCCACAGTCAGTGCAGTGTGTCACTTTGCCCACAGTCAGTGCAGTGTGTCACTTTTCCCACAGTCAGTGCATTGCGTCACTTTTCCCACAATCAGTGCAACGTGTCACGTTCCCCACTGTCAGTGCTGTGTGTCACTCTGTCCACACTCAGTGCAGTGTGTCACTTTGCACCGATTCAGTGTAGTGTGACACTTTGAGCACGGTCAGTGCAGAGCGTCACTGTGCTACAGTCAGTGCAATGAGTCACTCTGCCCACAGTCAGTGCAGTGTGTCACATTTCCCAACAGTCAGTGCAGTGTCTCACTTTTCCCACAGTCAGTGCAGTGTGCCACTTTGCCCAAAGTCAGTGCAGTGTGTCACTTTTCCCCACATTCTGTGCAGTGTGTCACTTTTCCCTACAGTCAGTGCAGTGTGACACATTGGACACAGTCAGTGCAATGTGTCACTTTTCACCACAGTCAGTGCAGTGTGCCACTTTGCCCCTCAGTCAGTGCAGTGTGTAACTTTACCCCACAGTCAGTGCAGTCTCACACATTGGACACAGTCAGTGCAGTGTGCCACTTGGTAAACAGTCAGTGCAGTGTGCCACTTGGTAAACAGTCAGTGCAGTGTGCCACTTTTCCCACACTCAGCGCAGTGTGTCATGTTCCCCACAGTCAGTGCAAGTTGTCACTCTGTCCACAGTCAGTGCAGTGTGTCACTTTGTAAACACTCAGTGCAGTGTGACACTTTGCCCACATTCAGTGCAGTGTGCCACTTTTCCCACACTCAGTGCAGTGTGCCACTTTGCCCACAATCAGTGCAGCGTGTCATGTTCCCCACTGTCAGTGCAAGTTGTCACTCTGTCCACAGTCAGTGCAGTGTGTCACTAGGTAAACAGTCAGTGCAGTGTGCCACTTTTCCCACACTCAGTGCAGTGTGCCATTTTCCCACACTCAGTGCAGTGTGCCACTTTGCCCACATTCAGTGCAGTGTGCCACTTTTCCCACACTCAGTGCAGTATGCCACTTTGCCTACAGTCAGTGCAGTGTGTTACTCTGCCCACAGTAAGTGCAGTGTGCCACTTTGTAATCTGTCAGTGCAGTGTGCCACTTTTCCCACATTCAGTGCAATGTGCCACTTTTCCCACACTCAGTGCAGTGTGCCACTTTTCCCACACTCAGTGTAGTGTGCCACTTTGCCCACATTTAGTGCAGTGTGCCACTTTTCCCACACTCAGTGCAGTGTGCCACTTTGCCTACAGTCAGTGCAGTGTGTTACTTTGCCCACAGTAAGTGCAGTGTGCCACTTTGCAATCTGTCAGTGCAGTGTGTCAGGTTGCCCACAGTCAGTGCAGTGTGTCACTTCTCTGCAAAAAGACAGTGTAGTGTGACACTTTGACCACAGTCAGTGCAGGGTATCACTTTGCCCACAGTCAGTGCAGTATGCCACTTTGTAAACAGTGTGTGCAGTGTGCCACTGTGCCAACAGTCAGTGCAGTGAGTCACTTTTCCCCACAGTCAGTGCAGTGTGTCACTCGGCCCACAGTCAGTGCAGTGTGCCACTTTTCCCCACAGTCAGTTCAGGGTGTCACTCTGCCCACAGTTATTGCAGTGTGGCAGTTTGCCACAGTCAGTGCAGTGTGCCATTTTGCCCATAGTCAGTGCAGTGTGTCACTTTTCCCCACAGTCAGTGCCGTGTGTCACTTTTCCCCACAGTCAGTGCAGTGTGCCACTTTTCCCACACTCAGTGCAGTGTGCCCCTTTTCCCACACTCAGTGCAGTGTGCCACTTTGCCCACATTTAGTGCAGTGTGTCACTTTTCCCACACTCAGTGCAGTGTGCCACTTTGTAATCTGTCAGTGCAGTGTGCCACTTTGCCCACAGTCAGTGCAATGTGCCACTTTTCCCACACTCAGTGCAGTGTGCCACTTTGCCCACAGTCAGTGCAGTGTGCCACTTTTCCCACAGTCAGTGCAGTGTGTCACTCTGCCCACAATCAGTGCAGCGTGTCACGTTCCCCACACTCAGTGCATTGTGTCACTCTGTCCACAGTCAGGGCAGTGTGCCACTTTGCAATCTGTCAGTGCAGTGTGTCAGTTTGCCCACAGTCAGTGCAGTGTGTCACTTCTCTGCAAAAAGACAGTGTAGTGTGACACTTTGACCACAGTCAGTGCAGGGTGTCACTTTGCCCATAGTCAGTGCAGTATGCCACTTTGTAAACAGTGTGTGCAGTGTGCCACTGTGCCAACAGTCAGTGCAGTGAGTCACTTTTCCCCACAGTCAGTTCAGGGTGTCACTCTGCCCACAGTTATTGCAGTGTGGCACTTTGCCACAGTCAGTGCAGTGTGCCATTTTGCCCATAGTCAGTGCAGTGTGTCACTTTTCCCCACAGTCAGTGCCGTGTGTCACTTTTCCCCACAGTCAGTGCAGTGTGCCACTTTTCCCACACTCAGTGCAGTGTGCCCCTTTTCCCACACTCAGTGCAGTGTGCCACTTTGCCCACATTTAGTGCAGTGTGCCACTTTTCCCACACTCAGTGCAGCGTGCCACTTTGCTTACAATCAGTGCAGCGTGTCACGTTCCCCACTGTCAGTGCTGTGTGTCACTATGTCCACAGTCAGTGCAGTGTGTCACTTTTCTGCACAAAGTCAGTGTAGTGTGACAATTTGACCACAGTCAGTGCAGTGTGCCACCTTTTAGCGGTCAGTGCAGTGTGTCACTTTGCCCAAAGTCAGTGCAGTGAGCCACTTTCCCTACAGTCAGTGAAATGTGTTACTCTGCCCACAGTAAGTGCAATGTGCCACTTTGTAAACTGTCAGCGCAGTGTGTCACTTATCCCAAAGTCAGTGCAGTGTGATACTCTGCCCACAATCAGTTCAGCGTGTCACGTTCCCCACAGTCAGTGCAGGGTGTCACTTTTCTGCACAAAGTCAGTGTAGTGTGACACTTTGACCACAGTCAGTGTAGGGTGTCACTTTGCCCACAGTCAGTGCAGTGTGTCACTTTTCCCACAGTCAGTGCATTGCGTCACTTTTCCCACAATCAGTGCAGTGTGTCACGTTCCCCATTGTCAGTGCTGTGTGTCACTCTGTCCACAGTCAGTGCAATGTGTCACTTTGCACCGATTCAGTGTAGTGTGACACTTTGAGCACGGTCAGTGCAGAGCGTCACTGTGCCACAGTCAGTGCAATGAGTCACGTTCCCCACTGTCAGTGCTGTGTGTCACTCTGTCCACAGTCATTGCAGTGTGTCACATTTCCCAACAGTCAGTGCAGTGTGTAACTCGGCCCACAGTCAGTGCAGTGTGTCACTTTTCCCCATAGTCAGTGCAGGGTGTCACTCTGCCCACAGTCAGTGCAGTGTCTCACTTTTCCCGCAGTCAGTGCAGTGTGCCACTTTGCCCAAAGTCAGTGCAGTGTGCCACTTTTCCCCACACTCAGTGCAGTGTGCCACTTTGCCCACAGTCAGTGCAGTGTGCCACTTTGCCCACATTTAGTGCAGTGTGCCACTTTTCCCACACTCAGTGCAGTGTGCCACTTTGCCTACAGTCAGTGCAGTGTGTTACTTTGCCCACAGTAAGTGCAGTGTGCCACTTTGCAATCTGTCAGTGCAGTGTGTCAGGTTGCCCACAGTCAGTGCAGTGTGTCACTTCTCTGCAAAAAGACAGTGTAGTGTGACACTTTGACCACAGTCAGTGCAGGGTATCACTTTGCCCACAGTCAGTGCAGTATGCCACTTTGTAAACAGTGTGTGCAGTGTGCCACTGTGCCAACAGTCAGTGCAGTGAGTCACTTTTCCCCACAGTCAGTGCAGTGTGTCACTCGGCCCACAGTCAGTGCAGTGTGCCACTTTTCCCCACAGTCAGTTCAGGGTGTCACTCTGCCCACAGTTATTGCAGTGTGGCAGTTTGCCACAGTCAGTGCAGTGTGCCATTTTGCCCATAGTCAGTGCAGTGTGTCACTTTTCCCCACAGTCAGTGCCGTGTGTCACTTTTCCCCACAGTCAGTGCAGTGTGCCACTTTTCCCACACTCAGTGCAGTGTGCCCCTTTTCCCACACTCAGTGCAGTGTGCCACTTTGCCCACATTTAGTGCAGTGTGTCACTTTTCCCACACTCAGTGCAGTGTGCCACTTTGTAATCTGTCAGTGCAGTGTGCCACTTTGCCCACAGTCAGTGCAATGTGCCACTTTTCCCACACTCAGTGCAGTGTGCCACTTTGCCCACAGTCAGTGCAGTGTGCCACTTTTCCCACAGTCAGTGCAGTGTGTCACTCTGCCCACAATCAGTGCAGCGTGTCACGTTCCCCACACTCAGTGCATTGTGTCACTCTGTCCACAGTCAGGGCAGTGTGCCACTTTGCAATCTGTCAGTGCAGTGTGTCAGTTTGCCCACAGTCAGTGCAGTGTGTCACTTCTCTGCAAAAAGACAGTGTAGTGTGACACTTTGACCACAGTCAGTGCAGGGTGTCACTTTGCCCATAGTCAGTGCAGTATGCCACTTTGTAAACAGTGTGTGCAGTGTGCCACTGTGCCAACAGTCAGTGCAGTGAGTCACTTTTCCCCACAGTCAGTTCAGGGTGTCACTCTGCCCACAGTTATTGCAGTGTGGCACTTTGCCACAGTCAGTGCAGTGTGCCATTTTGCCCATAGTCAGTGCAGTGTGTCACTTTTCCCCACAGTCAGTGCCGTGTGTCACTTTTCCCCACAGTCAGTGCAGTGTGCCACTTTTCCCACACTCAGTGCAGTGTGCCCCTTTTCCCACACTCAGTGCAGTGTGCCACTTTGCCCACATTTAGTGCAGTGTGCCACTTTTCCCACACTCAGTGCAGCGTGCCACTTTGCTTACAATCAGTGCAGCGTGTCACGTTCCCCACTGTCAGTGCTGTGTGTCACTATGTCCACAGTCAGTGCAGTGTGTCACTTTTCTGCACAAAGTCAGTGTAGTGTGACAATTTGACCACAGTCAGTGCAGTGTGCCACCTTTTAGCGGTCAGTGCAGTGTGTCACTTTGCCCAAAGTCAGTGCAGTGAGCCACTTTCCCTACAGTCAGTGAAATGTGTTACTCTGCCCACAGTAAGTGCAATGTGCCACTTTGTAAACTGTCAGCGCAGTGTGTCACTTATCCCAAAGTCAGTGCAGTGTGATACTCTGCCCACAATCAGTTCAGCGTGTCACGTTCCCCACAGTCAGTGCAGGGTGTCACTTTTCTGCACAAAGTCAGTGTAGTGTGACACTTTGACCACAGTCAGTGTAGGGTGTCACTTTGCCCACAGTCAGTGCAGTGTGTCACTTTTCCCACAGTCAGTGCATTGCGTCACTTTTCCCACAATCAGTGCAGTGTGTCACGTTCCCCATTGTCAGTGCTGTGTGTCACTCTGTCCACAGTCAGTGCAATGTGTCACTTTGCACCGATTCAGTGTAGTGTGACACTTTGAGCACGGTCAGTGCAGAGCGTCACTGTGCCACAGTCAGTGCAATGAGTCACGTTCCCCACTGTCAGTGCTGTGTGTCACTCTGTCCACAGTCATTGCAGTGTGTCACATTTCCCAACAGTCAGTGCAGTGTGTAACTCGGCCCACAGTCAGTGCAGTGTGTCACTTTTCCCCATAGTCAGTGCAGGGTGTCACTCTGCCCACAGTCAGTGCAGTGTCTCACTTTTCCCGCAGTCAGTGCAGTGTGCCACTTTGCCCAAAGTCAGTGCAGTGTGCCACTTTTCCCCACACTCAGTGCAGTGTGCCACTTTGCCCACAGTCAGTGCAGTGTGCCACTTTGCCCACATTCAGTTCAGTGTGCCAGTTTGCCCAAGGCCAGCGCAGTGTGCCACTTTGCCAAAAGTCACTGCAGCGTGTCACGTTGCCCATTGTCACTGCAGTGTGCCACTTTGCCTACAGTCAGTGCAGTGTGTGACTTTCCCCCAAAGTCAGTGCAGTGTGTCAATTTGACCACAGTCAGTTCAGTGTACCAGTTTGCCCAAGGCCAGCGCAGTGTGCCACTTTGCCAAAAGTCAATGCAGCGTGTCCCGTTGCCCACTGTCACCGCAGTGTGTTACTTTTCCCCGCATTCAGTGCAGTGTGTCACTTTTCCCCAAAGTCAGTGCAGTGTGTCACTTTGCCCACAGTCAGTGCAGAATGTTACTTTGCCACAGTCAATGCAGTGTGCCACTTTGCCCACATTCAGTCCAGTGGGTAACTTTTCCCCACAGTCTGTGTAGTGTGCCACTTTACCAGCAGTCAGTGCACTGCGTCACTTTTCCCCACAGTCAGTGCAGGGTGTCACTTTTCCCCACAGTCAGTGCAGTGTGTCAAATTGCCACAGTCAGTGCAGTGTTCCACGTTGCCCACGTTCAGTTCAGTGGGTAACATTTCCCCACAGTCAGTGCAGTGTGCCACTTTGCCCACAGTCAGTGCAGTGTGCCACTTTGCCCACAGTCAGTGCAGTGTGCCACTTTGCCCACAGTCAGTGCAATGTGCCACTTTGCCCACATTCAGTGTAGTGTGTTAATTTTCCCCACAGTCAGTGCACTGTGCCACTTTGCCCACAGTAAGTGCTGTGTGCCACTTTACCTGCAGTCAGGGCAGTGTGTCACTTTTCCCACCGTCAGTGCAGAATGTCACTTTGCCACAGTCAATGCAGTATGCCACTTTGCCCACATTCAGTTCATTGGGTCACTTTTCCCCAAAGTAAGTGCAGAGTGTCACTTTTCCCCACAGTCAGTGACATGTGTCAACTTTCCCCACAATCAGCGCAGTGTGCCTCTTTGGCCACTGTCAGTGCAGAGTATCACATTTCACTCACAGTCACTGCAGTGTGCCAATTTGCCCACATTGACTACAGCATGTCACTTTTCCCCAAACTCAGTGCAATTTGCCACTTTGCCCAGAGTCAGTGCAGTGGATCACTTTGCCCACAGTCAGTGCAGTGTGTCACTTTTCCCCACAGTCAGTGCAGTGTGTCACTTTTCCCCACAGTCTGTGGAGTGTGTCACTTTTCTGCACTTTCAGTGCAGGGTGTCACTTTTCCCCACAGTCAGTACAGTGTGTCAGTTTGCCACAGTTAGTACAATGTGTCACACTGCCCAAAGTCAGTGCAGTGTGTCACTTTGCCACAGTCAGGGCAGTGTGTCACTTTGCCCACAGTCAGGGCAATGTGCCACTTTGCCAACATTCAGTGCAATGTGCCATTTCGTCACAGTCCGGGCAGTGTGTCAGTCTGCCCTCAGTCGGTGCAATGTGCCATTCTGCCCACAGTCCGTGCAGGATGCCACTTTGCCAACTGTCAGTGCAATGTGTCACTTTGCCCACAGTCAGTGCAGTGTGTCACTTTTTCCCACATTCAGAGAAGCGTGTCACTCTGCCACAGTCAGTGCAGTGTGTCACCTTTCCCCACACTCAGTGCAGTGGGCCACATTTCCCCACAGTCAGTGCAGTGTGTCACCATGCCACAGTCAGTGCAGTGTGTCACTTTTCCCCACAGTCAGTGCAGTGTGTCAGTTTTCAACACATTCAGTGCAGGGTGGTACATTTCCCACAGTCAGTGCAGTGTGCCACTTTGCTCACAGTTAGTGCAGTGTGCCACTTTGCCAACACTCAGCGCAGTGTTTCACTTTTCTCCACAGTCAGTTCAGTGTGTCACATTTCCACACAGTCAGTGCAGTGTGTCACTTTGCCCACAATCAGTGCAGTGTGTCACTTTTCCCTACAGTCAGTGCCGTGTGCCACTTTTCCCCACATTAAGTGCAGTGTGTCATTTTGTCTACAGTCAGTGCAGTGTGCCACTTTGCCAACACTCAGCACAGTGTTTCACTTTTCTCCACAGTCAGCTCAGTGTGTCACATTTCCACACAGTCAGTGCAGTGTGTCACTTTGCTCACAGTTAGTGCAGTGTGTCACTTTTCCACAGACAGTGCAGTGTGTCACTTTGCCCACAGTCAATGCAGTGTGCCACTTTGCCACAGTCAGTGCAGTGTGTCACTTTGCCACAGTCAGTGCAGCGAGTCACTCTGCATATCTTTAGTGCAGTGTGTCTCTTTTCCCCACAGTCAATGCAGTGTGCCACTTTGCCACAGTCAATGTACTGTGCCACTTTGCCACAGTCAGTGCAGTGTATCACTCTGCCCACAGTCAATGCAATGTGCCACTTTGCCAACAGTCAGTGCAATGTGGCACTTCACCACGGTCCATGCACTGTGTCAGTCTGCCCTCAGTCGGTGCAAGTCAGGGCAGAGTGCCACTTTGCCACCTGTCAGTGCAATGTGTCACTTTGTCCCCACTCTGCGCACAGTCTGTACAGTGTGTCACCCTGCCACAGTCAGTGCAGTGTGTCACTTTTCCCCACAGTCAGGGCAGTGTTTCACTTTTCTCCACAGTCAGTGCAGTGTGTCACTTTTCCCCACAATCAGTGCAGTGGATCACTTTTCCCCACAGTCAGTGCAGTGTTTCACTTTGCCCACTGTCAGTACAGAGAGACACTTTGCCCACAATCAGTGCAGTGTGCCACTTTTCCACACAGACAGTGCAGTGTGTCACTTTGCCCACAGTAAGTGCGGTGTGTCACTTTGCCCACAATCAGTGCAGTGTGCCACTTTTCCACACAGACAGTGCAGTGTGTCACTTTGCCCACAGTAAGTGCAGTGTGTCACTTTGCCCACAGTAAGTGCAGTGTGACACTTTTCCCCACAGTCAATGCAGTGGGTCACTTTTCCCACAGGGAGTGCAGGGTGTCACTTTGAGAACACTCAGGGCAGTGTGTCACTTTTCTCCACAGTCAGTGCAGTGTTTCACTTTGCCCACAGTAAGTGCAGTGTGCCACTTTTCCCCACAGTCAGTGCAGTGTGCCACTTTTCCCCACAGTCAGTGCAGTGTGCCACTTTTCCCCACAGTCAGTGTAGTGTGCCACTTTTCCCCACAGTCAGTGCAGTGTCTCTGTTTTCCCCACAGTCAGTGCAGTGAGTCAATTTACAACACAGTCAGTGCAGTGTGCCACTTTGCACACAGTCTGCGCTGTGTTTCACTTTTCCCCAGAGTCAGTGCAGAGTGTCAGTTTTCAACACATTCAGTGCCATGTGTCACTCTGCCCACAGTCTGTGCAGTGTGTCACTTTGCCACAGAAAGTGCAGTGTGTCACTTTGCACACAAGCAGAGCAATGTGCCACTTTGCCAACAGTCAGAGTAATGTGCCACTTCGTCACAGTCCGTACAGTTTGTCAGTCTGCCCTCAGTCGATGTAACGTGCCACTCTGCCTACTGTCAGTGCAGAGTGCCACTTTGCCACCTCTCAGTACAATGTGTTACCTTTCCCATCAGACAGCGCTTTGTGTCACTTTTCCCCACAATAAGCTAGGGTCTCACTTTTCCTCACAGTCAGTGCAGGATGTCACTATGCCCACAGTCAGTGCAGAGTGTCACTTTTCCCCACAGTCAGTGCAGTGAGTCAATTTACAACACAGTCAGTACAGTGTGTCACCCTGCCACAGTCAGTGCAGTGTGTCACTTTTCCCCACAGTCAGTGCAGTGTGTCACTTTTCTGCACATTCAGTGCAGTGTGGAACATTTCCCACAGTCAGTGCAATGTGCCACTTTGCTCACAGTTGGTGCAGTGTGCCACTTTGCCAACACTCAGCGCAGTGTTTCACTTTTCTCCACAGTCAGTGCAGTGTGCCACTTTGCTCACACTCAGTGCAGTGTGTCACTTTGCCCACAATCAGTTGTTTGTCACTTTTCCCCAAAGCAAGTGCCGTGTGCCACTTTTCCCCACAGTAAGTGCAGTGTCACTCTACACATCGTTAGTGCAGTGTGTCTCTTTTCCCCACAGTCAATGCAGTATGCCACTTTGCCACAGTCAGTGCAGTGTGTCACTTTTTCCCACAGTCAGTGCAGATTGTCACTTTTCCCCACAGTCAGTGCAGTGAGCCAATTTTCCAGTCAGTACAGTGTGTCACTCTGCCACAGTCAATGCAGTGTGTCACTTTCCCCCACAGGGAGTGCAGTGTGTCACTTTGAGAACACTCAGGGCAGTGTTTCATTTTGCCCACATTCAGTGCAGAGAGACACTTTGCACACAATCAGTGCAGTGTTACACTTTGCCCACAGTCAGTGCAGTGTTTCACTTTTCCCCGCAGTCAGTGCAGTGTTCCACTTTTCCCCACAGTCTGTGAAGTGTTTCACTTTGCCCACAGTCATTGCAATGTTACTTTGCCGACATTCAGTGCAGTGTATCACTTTTCTCCGCAGTCAATGCAGTGTGCCACCTGTCCCCACAGTTAGTGCAATGTGGCACTTTGCCCACATTCAGTGCAGAGAGATACTTTGCCCACAGTCAGTGCAATGTGCAACTTTGCCCGACAGTCAGAGCAATGTGCCACTTTTCCCACAGTCAGTGCAGTGTGTCACTTTTCCCACAGTCAGTGCAGTGTTTCACTCTGTCCACAGTCACTGCAGTGTGTCACTTTTCCCCACAGTCAGTGCAGTGTGCCATTTTGCCCATAGTCAGTGCAGTGTGTCACTTTTCCCCACAGTCAGTGCCGTGTGTCACTTTTCCCCACTGTCAGTGCAGGGTGTCACTTTTCCCCACAGTCAGTGCAGTGTGCCATTTTGCCCATAGTCAGTGCAGTGTGTCACTTTTCCCCACATTTAGTGCAGTGTGCCACTTTGCCCACCGTCAGTGCAGAGTGTCTCTCGGCCCACACTCAGTGCAGTGTGTCTCTTTTCCCCACAGTCAGTGCAGGGTGTCACCTTTCCCCACAGTTAGTGTAGGGTGTCACTTTTCCCCAAAGTGAGTGCCATGTGTCACTTTGCACAGGCAAAGTGACACACTGCACTGAGTGTTGGCAAAGAGGCACGCTGCCCTGAGTGTGCGCAGAGTGACACACTGCACTGACTGTGGGCAAAGTGGCACACTGCACTGGCTGTGGGGAAAAGTCGCACACTGCGCTGACTGTAGGCAGAGAGGCACAAAGAAATGACTGTCGGCAAAGATGCACAGTGCACTGACTGTGAGGAAAAGTGACAAACTGCACTAACTGTGGGAAAAGTGGCACACTGCACTGAATGTGGGCAAACTGTCACACTGCACTGACTGTGGGCAGATTAACACACTGCACTGACTGTGGGCAAAGTGGCACACAGACAGTGCCATGTGTCACTTTTCTCCATAGTCACTGCAGGGTGTCACTCTGCCCACAGTCGGTGCAGTGTGCCACTTTGACCACAGTCGGTGCTGTGTGCCACTTTGCCCAAAGTCAGTCCAGTGTGCCAATTTGCCCACACTCAGTGCAGTGTGTCACTTTGCCAACAGTCACTGCAGTATGTCACTTTGCCCACTGTCATTGCAGTGTGTCACATTTCTATACAAAGTCAGTGTAGTGTGACACTTTGCCACAGACAGTGCAGAGAGTCACTCTGCCCACAGAAAGTGCCTTGTGTCACTTATCTCCACAGTCAGTGCAGGGTGTCACTCTGCCCACAGTCAGTGCAGTGTGCCACTTTGACCACAGTCGGTGCAGTGTGCCACTTTCCCCAAAGTCAGTCCAGTGTGCCACTTTGCCCACACTCAGTGCAGTGTGCCACTTGGCCAACAGTCAGTGCAGTGTGCCACTTTGCCCACAGTCATTGCAGTGTGACACTTTGCCCACAGTCAGTGCAGAGTGTCACTTATCCCACAGTCAGTGCAGTGTGTCACTGTGCCCAAAACCAGTGCAGCATGTCACATTCCCCACTGTCAGTGTAGTGTGACACTTTGACCACAGTCAGTGCAGGGTGTCACTTTGCCACAGTCTGTGCAGTGATTTACTCTGCCCAGTCAGTGCAGTGTGTCACTTTTCCCGCAGTCAATGCAGTGTGACACTTTGACCACAGTCAGTGGAGGGTGTCACTTTGACACAGTCAGTGCAGTGAGTTACTCTGCCCACAGTCAGTGCCATGTGTCAACTTTCCCCTCAATCAGCGCAGAGTGCCACTTTGCCCACAGTCAGTGCAGAGTATCACTTTTCACTCAGAGTCACTGCAGTGTGCCAATTTTCCCACATTGACTGCAGTAAGTCACTTTTCCCCAAACGCAGTGCAATGTGCTACTTTGCTCAGAGTCAGTGAAGTGAGACAATTTTCCCCACAGTCAGTGCAGTGTGCCACTTTGTAAACAGTCAGTGCAGTGTGCCACTTTGCCCACATTCAGTTCATTGGGTCACTTTTCCCCACAGTCAGTGACATGTGTCAACTTTCCCCACAATCAGCATAGAGTGCCACTTTGGCCACAGTCAGCGTAGTGTGTCACTTTTCCCCACAACCAGTACAATGTGTCACCTTTCCCATCAGACAGTGCTTTGTGTCTCTTTTCGCCACAATCAGTGCAGGGTCTCACGTTTCCCCACAGTCAGTGCAGGGTGTCACTTTGCACACAATCAGTGCAGTGGATCACTTTGCCCACAGTCAGTGCAGTGTGTCACTTTACCACAATCAGTGCAGTGTGTCACATTTCCCCACAGTCAGTGCAGTGTGCCACTTTTCCACATAGTCAGTGTACTGTGCCACTTTTCCCCTCAGTCAGTGCAGGGTATCACTTTTCCCCACAGTCAGTGCATGGTATCACTTTTCCCCACAGTCAGTGACATGTGTCAACTTTCCCCACAATCAGCGCAGAATGCCACTTTGCCCACTGTCAGTGAAGAGTATCACATTTCACTCACAGTCACTGCAGTGTGCCAATTTGCCCACATTGACTACAGTATGTCACTTTTCCCCAAACGCAGAGCAATGTGCCACTTTGTCCAGTGTCAGTGCAATGGATCACTTTGCCCACAATCAGTGCAGTGTGTCACTTTTCCCCACAGTGAGTGGAGTGTGTCACTTTTACACACAGTCTGTGCAATGTGCCACTTTGCCCACAGTTAGTGCTGTGTGTCACTTTTCCCCACAGTCAGTACAGTGTGTCAATTTGCCACAGTTAGTACAAATTGTCACACTGCCCATAGTCAGTGCAGTGTGTCACTTTTTCCCACAGTCAGAGAAGCGTGTCACTCTGCCAGTGTCAGTGCAGAGTGTCACTTTTCCCCACAGTCATTGCAGTGTGTCACCTTTCTCCACAGTCAGTGCAGTGGGCCACTTTTCCCCACAGTCAGTATAGTGTGTCACCCTGCCACAGTCAGTGCAGTGTGTCACTTTTCCCCACAGTCAGTGCAGTGTGTCACTTTTCTGCACATTCAGTGCAGGGTGGAACATTTCCCACAGTCAGTGCAGTGTGCCACTTTGCTCACAGTTAGTGCAGTGTGCCACTTTGCCAACACTCAGCGCAGTGTTTCACTTATCTCCACAGTTAGTTCATTGTGTCACATTTCCACACAGTCAGTGCAGTGTGTCACTTTGCCCACAATCAGTGCAGTGTGTCACATTTCCCCACAGTCAGTTGTTTGTCTCTTTTCCCCACAGTAAGTGCACTGTGCCACTTTTCCCCACAGTAAGTGCAGTGTGTCACTCTGCCCACAGTCAATGCAATGTGCCACTTTGCCCCCACTCAGTGCAATGTGTCACTCTGCGCACATTCAGTGCAGTGTGTCACTTTTTCCCACAGTCAGTGCAGATTGTCACTTTTCCCCACAGTCAGTGCAGTGAGTCAATTTTCCACACAGTCAGTACAGTGTGTCACTCTGCCACAGTCAGTGCAGTGTGTCACTTTTCCCACAGGGAGTGCAGTGTGCCACTTTGAGAACACTCAGGGCAGTCTTTCACTTTTCCCCACAGTCAGTGCAGTGTTTCACTTTGCCCACAGTCAGTGCAGAGAGACACTTTGCACACAATCAGTACAGTGTGACACTTTGCCCAGTCAGTGCAGTGTGCCTCTCTGCAACGGTCTGTGCAGTGTTCCACTTTTTCCCACAGTCTGTGAAGTGTTTCACTTTGCCCACAGTCATTGCAATGCTACTTTGCTGACATTCAGTGCAGTGTATCACTTTTCACCGCAGTCAGTGGAGTATGTCACTTTTCCGCACAGCATATGTAGTGAGACACTCTGCCCATATTCAGTGCATTTTGTCCCTTTTACCCAGTCAGTGCAGTGTGTCACTCTGCCTACAGTCAGTGCAGTGTGACACTTTTCCACGCAGTGAGTGCAGAGTAGATCGTTTCCGACAGTCAGTGCAGTGTGCCACTTTGCCCACGGTGAGTGCAGTGTCCCAATTTGCCAACCCTCAGTGCTGTGTTTCAATTTTCTCCACAGTCAGTGCAGTGTGTCACTTTTCCCCACAATCAGTGCAGTGTGTCACTCTGCAAACAGTCAGTGCAGTGTGTCACTTTTCCCCCCAGTCAGTACAATGTGCCACTTTTCCCCACAATCAGTGCAGTGTGCCACTTTGCAAACAGTCAGTGCAGTGTGTCACTTTTCTGCACAGCCTGTACAGTGTGACACTTTGCCCACAGAGAATGCAGTGTGTCCCTATTCCCACAGTCTGTGCAGTGTGCCACTTTTCCCCAAAGTCATTGCAGTGTGCCACTTTGCCCACAGTCAGTGCAGTGTGACAATTTTCCACACAGTGAATGCAGTGTGTCACTCTGCAACAGTCACTGTAGTGTGTCACTTTTCCTCACAATCAGTGTAGTGTGTCACTTTCCCCACAGTCAGTGCAGTGTGTCTCTTTTCCCCACATTCAGTGCAATGTGCCACTTGCCACAGTCCGTTCCAAGTGCCAGTCTGCCCACAGTCAGTGCAGTGTCTCTCTTTTCCCCACATTTGGTGCCAGTGCAGTGTGCCAATTTTCCCACAGTCAGTGAAGTGTCCCACTTTGCCCACAGTCAGTGCAGTGTGTCAATTTTACCTACAGTCAGTGCACTGCGTCACTCTGCACACAGTCAGTGCAGTGTGTCACTCTGCCCACAGTCAGACCAGTATGTCACTTTGGCCTGAGTCAGTGCACTGTGTCACCTTTCACCACAGTCAGTGCAGTGTGCCACTTTTCCCACAGTCATTGCACTGTGCCACCTTTCCCACAGTCAGCACAGTGTGCCACTTTGCCCACGGTCAGTGCAGTGTGTCACTTTTGCCCACTGTCAGTGCAGAGAGCCACTTTGCCACAGTCAGTGTAGTGTACCACTTCGCCCACTTTCAGTGCAGTGGGTCACTTTGCCCCACAGTCAGTTCAGTATGCCAGTTTGCAAACAGTCAACGCTATGTGTCACTTTTTCCCACATTCAGTGCAGTGTGCCTCTTTGCACACAGTCTGCGCTGTGTTTCACTTTTCACCACAGTCAGTGCAGAGTGTCAGTTTTCAACACATTCAGTGCCATGTGCCACTCTGCCCACAGTCAGTGCAGTGTGTCACTTTGCCCACAGTCAGTGCAGTGTGTCACTTTGCCCACAGTCAGTGCAATGTAACACTTTGCCCACAGTCAGTGCAGTGTGTCACTTTTACCCAGTCAGTGCAGTGTGTCACTCTGCCCACAGTCAGTGCAGTGTGTCAGTTTTCCCCACAATCAGTGCAGTGTATCACTTTGCCCACAATCAGTGCAGTGTGTCACTTTTCCACACAATCAGTGCAGTGTGTCACTTTTCCACACAATCAGTGCAGTGTATCACTTTGCCCACAATCAGTGCAGTGTGTCAGTTTTCCCCACAGTAAGTGCAGTGTGCCACTTTTCCCCACAGTCTGTGCAGTGTCTCAGTTTTCCCCACAGTCAGTGCAGTGGGCACTTTTCCCCAAAGTCAGTGCAGTGAGTCAATTTACAACACAGTCAATGCAGTGTGCCACTTTGCACACAGTCTGCACTGTGTTTCACTTTTCCCCAGAGTCAGTGCAGAGTGTCAGTTTTCAACACATTCAGTGCCATGTGCCACTCTGCCCACAGTCTTTGCAGTGTGTCACTTTGCTCACAGTCAGTGCAGTGTGCCACTTTGCCACAGTCATTGCAGTGTGTCACTTTGCCCACAGTCAGTGCAATGTGCCACTTTGCCAACAGTCAGTGCAATGTGCCACTTCGCCACAGTCCATACAGTTTGTCAGTCTGCCCTCTGTCGGTGTAATGTGCCACTGCCCACAGACAGTGCAGAGTGCCACTTTGCCACCTGACAGTGCAATTTGTCACTTTGCCCACAGTCAGTGCAGTTGTCATTCTGCGCACAGTCAGTGCAGTATGTCACATTTTCCTACAGTCAGTGTAGTGTGTCACTTTTCCCCACAATCAGTACAATGTGTCACCTTTCCCATCAGACCTCACTTTTTCCCACAATCAGCGCAGGGTCTCACTTTTCCCCACAGTCAGTGCAGGGTGTCAATTTGCCACAGTTAGTACAATGTGTCACACTACCCACAGTCAGTGCAGTGTGTCACTTTGCCACAGTCAGTGCAGTGTGCCCCTCTGCAACAGTCAGTGCAGTGTTTCACTTTTCCCCACAGTCAGTGCAGTGTTCCACTTTTCCCCACAGTCTGTGAAGTGTTTCACTTTGCCCACAGTCATTGCAATGCTACTTTGCTGACATTCAGTGCAGTGTATCACTTTTCTCCGCAGTCAGTGCAGTGTGCCACCTTTCCCCACAGTTAGTGCAATGTGGCACTTTGCCCACAGTCAGTGCAGAGAGATACTTTGCCCACAGTCAGAGCAATGTGCCACTTTGCCCACAGTCAGTGCAGTGTATCACTTTTCCCCACAGTCAGTACAGTGTGTCAATTTGCCACAGTTAGTACAATGTGTCACACTGCCCACAGTCAGTGCAGTGTGTCACTTTGCCACAGTCAGTGCAGTGTGTCACTTTGCCCACAGTCAGTGCAGTGTTCCTCTCTGCAACAGTCAGTGTAGTGTTTCACTTTTCCCCACAGTCAGTGCAGTGTTCCACTTTTCCCCACAGTCTGTGAAGTGTTTCACTTTGCCCACAGTCATTGCAATGCTACTTTGCTGACATTCAGTGCAGTGTATCACTTTTCTCCGCAGTCAGTGGAGTATGTCACTTTTCCGCACAGCAGATGCAGTGCGACACTCTGCCCATAATCAGTGCATTTTGTCCCTTTTACACAGTGAGTGCAGTGTGACACTCTGCCCACAGTCAGTGCAGTGTGACACTTTTCCACACAGTGAGTGCAGTGTCTTACTCTGCAACAGTCAGTGCAGTGTGTCACTTTGCCCACAGTCAGTGCAGAGTAGATCGTTTCCGACAGTCAGTGCAGTGTGCCACTTTGCCCACGGTGAGTGCAGTGTCCCAATTTGCCAACACTCAGTGCTGTGTTTCAATTTTCCCCACAGTCAGTGCAGTGTGTCACTTTGCCCCACAGTCAGTGCAGTGTGCCACTTTGCCCACAGTCAGTGCAGTGTGTCACTTTTCCCCACAATCAGCGCAGTGTGTCACTCTGCAAACTGTCAGTGCAGTGTGTCCCTTTTCCCCCCAGTCAGTACAGTGTGCCACTTTTCCCCACAGTCAGTGCAGTTTGTCACTTTTTTGCACAGCCTGTACAGTGTGACACTTTGCCCACAGCGAATGCAGTGTGTCCCTATTCCCACAGTCTGTGCAGTCTGTCTCTTTTCCCACAGCCAGTGCAGTGTGCCACTTTTCCCCAAAGTCATTGCAGTGTGCCATTTGCCCACAGTCAGTGCAATGTGACAATTTTCCACACGGTGAATGCAGTATGTCACTCTGCAACAGTCACTGCAGTGGTTCACTTTCCCCACAGTCAGTGCAGTGTGTCTCTTTTTCCAACATTCAGTGCAATGTGCCACTTTGCCACAGTCTGTTCCATGTGCCAGTCTGCCCACAGTCAGTGCAGTGTCTCTCTTTTCCCCACATTTGGTGCAATGTGCCACTTTGTCCAGAGCCAGTGTAGTGTGCCACTTTTCCCACAGTCAGTGAAGTGTCCCACTTTGCCCACAGTCAGTGCAGTGTGTCAATTTTACCTACAGTCAGTGCACTGCGTCACTCTGCACACAGTCAGTGCAGTGTGTCACTCTGCCCACAGTCAGGGCAGTATGTCACTTTGGCCTGAGTCAGTGCACTGTGTCACATTTCACCACAGTCAGTGCAGTGTGCCACTTTTCCCACAGTCAGTGCAGTGTGCCACTTTTCCCATAGTCAGTGAAGTGTCCCACTTTGCCCACAGTCAGTGCAGTGTGTCACTCTGTCCACAGTCAGAGCAGTATGTCACTTTGGCCTGAGTCAGTGCATTGTGTCACCTTTCACCACAGTCAGTGCAGTGTGTCACTTTGGCCTGAGTCAGTGCATTGTGTCACCTTTCACCACAGTCAGTGCATTGTGTCACTTTTACTCACAGTCAGCACAGTGTGCCACTTTGCCCACGGTCAGTGGAGTGTGTCACTTTTGCCCACAGTCAGCGCAGTGTGCAACTTTGCCACAGTCAGTGTAGTGTACCACTTCGCCCACTTTCAGTGCAGTGGGTCACTTTGCCCCACAGTCAGTGCAGTATGCCACTTTGCAAACAGTCAACGCTATGTGTCACTTTTCCCCACAGTCAGTGCAGTGTGCCTCTTTGCACAAAGTCTGTGCTTTGTTTCACTTTTCCCCACAGTCAGTGCAGAGTGTCAGTTTTCAACACATTCAGTGCCATGTGCCACTCTGCCCACAGTCAGTGCAGTGTGTCACTTTGCCCACAGTCAGTGCAGTGTGTCACTTTGCCCACCATCAGTGCAGTGTGTCACTTTGCCCACAGTCAGTGCAATGTTCCACTTTGCCAACAGTCAGTGCAGTGTGTCACTATGCCCACAGTCAGTGCAATGTTCCACTTTGCCCACAGTCAGTGCAGTGTGCCTCTTTGCACACAGTCTGCGCTGTGTTTCACTTTCCCCCACAGTCAGTGCAGAGTCAGTTTTCAACACATTCAGTGCCATGTGCCACTCTGCCCACAGTCTGTGCAGTGTGTCACTTTGCCCACAGTCAGTGCACTGTGTCACTTTGCCAACAGTCAGTGCACTGTGTCACTTTTTCCACAGTCAGTGCAATGTGCCACTTCGCCACAGTCCGTACATTTTGTCAGTCTGCCCTCAGTCATTGTAATGTGCCACTTTGCCCACAGTCAGTGCAGTATGTCACTTTTTCCTACAGTCAGTGTAGTTGTCACTTTTCCCCACATCCAGTACAATGTGTCACCTTTCCCATCAGACAGTGCGTTGTGTCACTTTCGCCACAATCAGTGCAGGGTCTCACGTTTCCCCACAGTCAGTACAGTGTGCCACTTTGCCCACAGTCAGTGCAGTGTGTCACTTTGCCACAGTCAGTGTAGTGTACCACTTCGCCCACTTTCAGTGCAGTGGGTCACTTTGCCCACAATCAGTGCAGTGGATCACTTTGCCCACAATCAGTGCAGTGTGCCACTTTTCCCCACAGGCAGTGCATTGTCTCAGTTTTCCCCACAGTCAGTGCAGTGTGCCACTTTGCCCACGGTCAGTGCAGTGTGCCACTTTTGCCCACTGTCAGTGCAGAGAGCCACTTTGCCCACCGTCAGTGTAGTGTACCACTTTGCCCACTTTCAGTGCAGTGGGTCACTTTGCCCCACAGTCAGTGCAGTGTGCCTCTTTGCACACAGTCTGCGCTGTGTTTAAACTTTTCCCCACAGTCAGTACAGAGTGTCAGTTTTCAAAACATTCAGTGCCATGTGTCACTCTGCCCACAGTCTGTGCAGTGTGTCACTTCGCCAACAGTCAGTGCAGTGTGTCACTTTGCCCACAGTCAGTGCAATGTTCCACTTTGCCCACAGTCAGTGCAGTATGTCACTTTGCCCACAGTCAGTACAGTGTGTCAATTTGCTAACAGTCAGTGCAGTGCGCCTCTTTGCACACAGTCAGTGCAGTGTGCCACTTTGCCCACAGTCAGTGCAGTGCGCCTCTTTGCCCACAGTCAGTACAGTGTGTCACTTTGCCCACAGTCAGTGCAGTGCGCCTCTTTGCCCACAGTCAGTGCAATGTGCCACTTCGCCACAGACCGTACATTTTGTCAGTCTGCCCTCAGTCGTTGTAATGTGCCACTCTGCCCACAGTCAGTGCAGACTGCCACTTTGCCACCTGTCAGTGCAATGTGGCACTCTGCCCACAGTCAGTGCAGTATGTCACTTTTTCCTACAGTCAGTGTAGTGTGTCACTTTTCCCCACAATCAGTACAATGTGTCACCTTTCCCATCAGACAATGCTTTGTGTCACTTGTCGCCACAATCAGTGCAGGGTCTCACGTTTTCCCACAGTCAGTGCAGTGGATCACTTTGCCCACAATCAGTGCAGTGTGTCACTTTTCCACACAATCAGTGCAGTGTGTCACTTTTCCCCACAATCAGCGCAGTGTGTCACTCTGAAAACAGTCAGTGCAGTGTGTCACTTTTCCCACAGCGAATGCAGTGTGTCCCTATTCCCACAGTCTGTGCAGTCTGTCCCTTTTCCCACAGCCAGTGCAGTGTGCCACTTTTCCCCAAAGTCATTGCAGTGTGCCATTTGCCCACAGTCAGTGCAGTGTGACAATTTTCCACACGGTGAATGCATTGTGTCACTTTGCAACAGTCACTGCAGTGGTTCACTTTCCCCACAGTCAGTGCAGTGTGTCTCTTTTTCCAACATTCAGTGCAATGTGCCACTTTGCCACAGTCCGTTCCATGTGCCAGTCTGCCCACAGTCAGTGCAGTGTCTCTCTTTTCCCTACATTTGGTGCAATGTGCCACTTTGTCCAGAGCCAGTGTAGTGTGCCACTTTTCCCACAGTCAGTGTAGTGTCCCACTTTGCCCACAGTCAGTGCAGTGTGTCAATTTTACCTACAGTCAGTGCACTGCGTCACTCTGCACACAGTCAGTGCAGTGTGTCACTCTGCCCACAGACAGGGCAGTAAGTCACTTTGGCCTGAGTCAGTGCACTGTGTCACATTTCACCACAGTCAGTGCAGTGTGCCACTTTTCCCACAGTCAGTGCAGTGTGCCACCATTCGCCACAGACAGTGCAGTGTGTCACTTTTACCCACAGTCAGCGCAGTGTGCCACTTTGCCCACTGTCAGTGCAGTGTGTCACTTTTGCCCACAGTCAGTGCAGTGTGCCACTTTTCCCACAGTCAGTGCAGTGTGCCACTTATCCCACAGTCAGTGCAGTGTGCCACCTTTTCCCACAGACAGTGCAGTGTGTCACTTTTACCCACAGTCAGCGCAGTGTGCCACTTTGCCCATGGTCAGTGCAGTGTGTCACTTTTGCCCACTGTCAGTGCAGAGAGCCACTTTGCCACAGTCAGTGTAGTGTACCACTTCGCCCACTTTCAGTGCAGTGGGTCACTTTGCCCCACAGTCAGTGCAGTATGCCACTCTGCAAACAGTCAACGCTATGTGTCACTTTTCCCCACAGTCTGTGCAGTGTGTCACTTTGCCCACAGTCTGTGCAGTGTGTCACTTTGCCCACAGTCTGTGAAGTGTGTCACTTTGCCCACAGTCAGTGCAGTGTGTCACATTGCCCACAGTCAGTGCAGTGTGTCACTTTGCCCACAGTCAGTGCAATGTTCCACTTTGCCAACAGTCTGTACATTTTGTCAGTCTGCCCTCAGTCGTTGTAATGTGCCACTCTGCCCACAGTCAGTGCAGACTGCCACTTTGCCACCTCTCAGTGCAATGTGCCACTTTTCCCACAGTCAGTGTAGTGTGTCACTTTTTCCCACAATCAGTACAATGTGTCACCTTTCCCATCAGACAGTGCTTTGTGTCACTTTTCGCCACAATCAGTGCAGGTTCTCACGTTTCCCCACAGTCAGTGCAGTGTGTCACATTTCCCCACATTCAGTGCATGGGTCACGTTTCCCCACAGTAAGTGCATTGTGTCACTTTTCCCCACAGTCATTGCAGTGTCTCAGTTTTCCCCACAGTCAGTGCAGTGAGTCATTTTACAACACAGTCAGTGCAGTGTGCCACTTTGCACACAGTCTGCGCTGTGTTTCACTTTTCCCCACAGTCAGTGCAGTTTGTCACTTTGCTCACAGTCAGTGCATTGTGTCACTTTTCCCACAGTCAGTGCAGTGTGTCACTTTTCCCCACAGTCAGTGCAGTGTTTCACTTTTCCCCACATTCAGTGCAGTGTGTCACTATTCCCCACAATCAGTGCAGTTTGACACTTTATCCGACAGTCAGTGCATTTTAGCTTTTTTCCTCACAGTCAGTGCAGTGTGTTACTTTTCCTACAGTCTGTGCAATGTGCCACTTTGCTCGACAGTCACAGCAGTGTGTCACTTTTCCCACAGTCAGTGCAATGTGTTACTTTTCCCACAGTCGGTGCAATATGCCACTTTGCCCAACAGTCAGAGCAGTGTGTCACTTTTCCCCTCAGTCAGTGCAGTGTGTCACTTTTCCAACAGTCATGCAATGTGCCACTTTGCCCAAAATCAGTGTAATGTGCCAATTAGCCAACAGTCAGTGCATAGTGTAATTTTTCCCCACAGTCAGTGCATTGTGTCATTTCCCACCACAGTCACAGCCGTGTGTCACTTTTCCCCACAGTCAGTGCAGTGTGTCAATTTTCCCACAGTCAGTGCAGTGTGTCACTTAGCCCACATTCAGTGCAGTTTGACACTTTTCCCCGGAGTCAGTGCAGTTTGACACTTTTCCCCACAGCAAGTGCAATGTTCCACTTTGCCCACATTCAGTGCAGTTTGACACTTTTCCCCGGAGTCAGTGCAGTTTGCCACTTTTCCCCACAGCAAGTGCAATGTGTAACTTTTGCCCACAGTTAGTGCAGTGTGTATCTTTTCCCAAAATGAGTGCAGTGTGCCACTTTGTCTACAGTCAGTGCAGTGGGTCACTTTGCCCATAGTCAATGCAGTGTGTCACTTTGCCCACAGTCAGTGCAGTGTGCCACTTTGACGTCAGTCAGTGCAGTGGGTCACTTTGCCCACAGTCAGTGCAGTGTGCCACTTTTCCCAAAAGTGAGTGCAGTGTGCCACATTTCAAGCAGCCAGTGCAGTGTGTCTCTTTTCCCCGCAGTCAGTGCAGTGAGTCACTTTGCCCAG
This sequence comes from Cetorhinus maximus, assembly GCF_964194155.1. Classification (NCBI taxonomy): domain Eukaryota; kingdom Metazoa; phylum Chordata; class Chondrichthyes; order Lamniformes; family Cetorhinidae; genus Cetorhinus; species Cetorhinus maximus. The sequence continues at coordinate 124,510,358 of NC_135887.1, forward strand.
TCAGGGCAGTGTGCCAATTTGGCCTGAGTCAGTGCAGTGTGCCACTTTTCCCAACAGTCACTGCAGTATGCCAATTTACCAACAGTCATTGCAGTGTGTCACTTTTAACCACAGTCAGTGCAGTGTGCCACTTTTCCCAACAGTCACTGCAGTATGCCAATTTACCAACAGTCATTGCAGTGTGTCACTTTTAACCACAGTCAGTGCAGTGTGCCACTTTGCCCACAGTCATTGCAGTGTGTCACTTTTCACCACAGTTAGTGCACTGTGCCACTTTGCCAACAGTCATTGCAGTTTGACACTTCTCCCCGAAGTGAATGCATTTTAGCTATTTTCCCCACAGTCAATGCAGTGTGTTACTTTTCCCACAGTCGGTACAATGTGCCACTTTGCCCGACATTCAGAGCAGTGTGTCACTTTGCCAACAGTCAATGCAATATGCCACTTTTCCCACAGTCAGTGCATTGTGTCACTTTTCCCACAGCCCGTGCATTGTGTCACTTTACCCACAGTCACTGCAGTGTGTCACTTTTCCCCACAGTCCGTGCAACGTGCACTTTGCCCGACAGTCAGAGCAGTGTGCCACTTTGCCCACATTCAGTCAGTATGCAACTTTGCCCACAGTCAGTGCAGTGTGTCATTTCCCCCCACAATCACTGCAGCGTGTCACTTTTCCCCACAGTCAGTGCAGTGTGTCAATTTTCCCACAGTCATGCAATGTGCCACTTTGCTCACAATCCATGTAATGTGCCACGTTGCCAACAGTCAGTGCGTGGTGTAAATGTTCCCCGAAGTCAGTGCTGTGTGTTACTTTTCCCCACAGTCAGTGCAGTGTGTGAGATTTCCCACAGTCAGTGCAGTTTGACACTTTTCCCCACAGTCAGTGCAGTGTGTATCTTTTCCCACAATGAGTGCAGTGTGCCACTTTGTCTACAGTCAGTGCAGTGGGTGGGTTTGCCCATAGTCAATGCAGTGTGTCACTTTGCCCACAGTCAGTGCAGTTTGCCACTTTGCCATCAGTCAGTGCAGTGGGTCACTTTGCCCACAGTCAGTGCATTGTGGCACGTTGCCCACAGTCAGTGCAGTGTGTCAATTTTCCCACAGTCAGTGCAGTGCTTCACTTTTCCCCACAGTCAGTGCAGTGTTCCACATTTCCCCACAGTCTGTGCAGTGTGTCACTTTGCCCACAGTCATTGCATTGTGGCACGTTGCCCACAGTCAGTGCAGTGTGTCACTTTTCCCAAAAGTAAGTGCAGTGTGTCAATTTTCCCAAAGTCAGTGCAGTGCTTCACTTTTCCCCACAGTCAGTGCAGTGTTCCACATTTCCCCACAGTCTGTGCATTGTGTCACTTTGCCCACAGTAATTGCAATGCTACTTTGCCGACATTCAGTGCAGTTTGCCACCTTTCCCCACAGTCAGTGCAGTGCGGCACTTTTCCCACAGTCAGTGCAGAGAGCCACTTTGCCCACAGTCAGTGTAATGTGCCACTTTGCCCACGGTCAGTTCACTGTGTCACCTTTCCCACAGTCAGTGCAGTATGTCAATTTTCCCACAGTCAGAGCAGTGTTTCACTATTCCCCACAGTCAGTGCAGTATTTCTCTTTTCTCCACAGTCAGTTCAGTGTGGTACATTGCCCACATTCAGTGCAGTGTGTCACCTTTCCCCACAGTCATTGCAGTTTGACACTTTTCCCCAAAGTCAGTGCATCTTGGCACTTTTCCCAACATTCAGTGCAATGTTCCACTTTGCCACAGTCCGTGCAATATGCCACTCGCCCCACAATCAGTGCAGTGTGTCAATCTGCACACAGTCAGTGCATTGTGTCACTTTTCCCACAGTCCATGAATTGTGTCACTTTTGCCCACAGTCAGTGCAGTGCGGCACTTTGCCCACAGTCAGTGCAGTGCGCCACTTTGCCCACAGTCAGTGCAATATGTCACTTTGCCCACAGTCAGTGCAGTGTTTCACCTTTCCCCACAGTCAGTGCAGTGTGTCACTTTTCCCCACAGTCAGTGCAGTGTGTTACTTTTCCCACAGCTCGTGCATTGTGCCACTTTGCCCACAGTCAGTGCAGTGTATCACTTTTCCCCACAGTCAGTACAGTGTGTCAATTTGCCACAGTTAGTACAATGTGTCACACTGCCCACAGTCAGTGCAGTGTGTCACTTTGCCACAGTCAGTGCAGTGTGTCACTTTGCCCACAGTCAGTGCAGTGTTCCTCTCTGCAACAGTCAGTGTAGTGTTTCACTTTTCCCCACAGTCAGTGCAGTGTTCCACTTTTCCCCACAGTCTGTGAAGTGTTTCACTTTGCCCACAGTCATTGCAATGCTACTTTGCTGACATTCAGTGCAGTGTATCACTTTTCTCCGCAGTCAGTGGAGTATGTCACTTTTCCGCACAGCAGATGCAGTGCGACACTCTGCCCATAATCAGTGCATTTTGTCCCTTTTACACAGTGAGTGCAGTGTGACACTCTGCCCACAGTCAGTGCAGTGTGACACTTTTCCACACAGTGAGTGCAGTGTCTTACTCTGCAACAGTCAGTGCAGTGTGTCACTTTGCCCACAGTCAGTGCAGAGTAGATCGTTTCCGACAGTCAGTGCAGTGTGCCACTTTGCCCACGGTGAGTGCAGTGTCCCAATTTGCCAACACTCAGTGCTGTGTTTCAATTTTCCCCACAGTCAGTGCAGTGTGTCACTTTGCCCCACAGTCAGTGCAGTGTGCCACTTTGCCCACAGTCAGTGCAGTGTGTCACTTTTCCCCACAATCAGCGCAGTGTGTCACTCTGCAAACTGTCAGTGCAGTGTGTCCCTTTTCCCCCCAGTCAGTACAGTGTGCCACTTTTCCCCACAGTCAGTGCAGTTTGTCACTTTTTTGCACAGCCTGTACAGTGTGACACTTTGCCCACAGCGAATGCAGTGTGTCCCTATTCCCACAGTCTGTGCAGTCTGTCTCTTTTCCCACAGCCAGTGCAGTGTGCCACTTTTCCCCAAAGTCATTGCAGTGTGCCATTTGCCCACAGTCAGTGCAGTGTGACAATTTTCCACACGGTGAATGCAGTATGTCACTCTGCAACAGTCACTGCAGTGGTTCACTTTCCCCACAGTCAGTGCAGTGTGTCTCTTTTTCCAACATTCAGTGCAATGTGCCACTTTGCCACAGTCCGTTCCATGTGCCAGTCTGCCCACAGTCAGTGCAGTGTCTCTCTTTTCCCCACATTTGGTGCAATGTGCCACTTTGTCCAGAGCCAGTGTAGTGTGCCACTTTTCCCACAGTCAGTGAAGTGTCCCACTTTGCCCACAGTCAGTGCAGTGTGTCAATTTTACCTACAGTCAGTGCACTGCGTCACTCTGCACACAGTCAGTGCAGTGTGTCACTCTGCCCACAGTCAGGGCAGTATGTCACTTTGGCCTGAGTCAGTGCACTGTGTCACATTTCACCACAGTCAGTGCAGTGTGCCACTTTTCCCACAGTCAGTGCAGTGTGCCACTTTTCCCATAGTCAGTGAAGTGTCCCACTTTGCCCACAGTCAGTGCAGTGTGTCACTCTGTCCACAGTCAGAGCAGTATGTCACTTTGGCCTGAGTCAGTGCATTGTGTCACCTTTCACCACAGTCAGTGCAGTGTGTCACTTTGGCCTGAGTCAGTGCATTGTGTCACCTTTCACCACAGTCAGTGCATTGTGTCACTTTTACTCACAGTCAGCACAGTGTGCCACTTTGCCCACGGTCAGTGGAGTGTGTCACTTTTGCCCACAGTCAGCGCAGTGTGCAACTTTGCCACAGTCAGTGTAGTGTACCACTTCGCCCACTTTCAGTGCAGTGGGTCACTTTGCCCCACAGTCAGTGCAGTATGCCACTTTGCAAACAGTCAACGCTATGTGTCACTTTTCCCCACAGTCAGTGCAGTGTGCCTCTTTGCACAAAGTCTGTGCTTTGTTTCACTTTTCCCCACAGTCAGTGCAGAGTGTCAGTTTTCAACACATTCAGTGCCATGTGCCACTCTGCCCACAGTCAGTGCAGTGTGTCACTTTGCCCACAGTCAGTGCAGTGTGTCACTTTGCCCACCATCAGTGCAGTGTGTCACTTTGCCCACAGTCAGTGCAATGTTCCACTTTGCCAACAGTCAGTGCAGTGTGTCACTATGCCCACAGTCAGTGCAATGTTCCACTTTGCCCACAGTCAGTGCAGTGTGCCTCTTTGCACACAGTCTGCGCTGTGTTTCACTTTCCCCCACAGTCAGTGCAGAGTCAGTTTTCAACACATTCAGTGCCATGTGCCACTCTGCCCACAGTCTGTGCAGTGTGTCACTTTGCCCACAGTCAGTGCACTGTGTCACTTTGCCAACAGTCAGTGCACTGTGTCACTTTTTCCACAGTCAGTGCAATGTGCCACTTCGCCACAGTCCGTACATTTTGTCAGTCTGCCCTCAGTCATTGTAATGTGCCACTTTGCCCACAGTCAGTGCAGTATGTCACTTTTTCCTACAGTCAGTGTAGTTGTCACTTTTCCCCACATCCAGTACAATGTGTCACCTTTCCCATCAGACAGTGCGTTGTGTCACTTTCGCCACAATCAGTGCAGGGTCTCACGTTTCCCCACAGTCAGTACAGTGTGCCACTTTGCCCACAGTCAGTGCAGTGTGTCACTTTGCCACAGTCAGTGTAGTGTACCACTTCGCCCACTTTCAGTGCAGTGGGTCACTTTGCCCACAATCAGTGCAGTGGATCACTTTGCCCACAATCAGTGCAGTGTGCCACTTTTCCCCACAGGCAGTGCATTGTCTCAGTTTTCCCCACAGTCAGTGCAGTGTGCCACTTTGCCCACGGTCAGTGCAGTGTGCCACTTTTGCCCACTGTCAGTGCAGAGAGCCACTTTGCCCACCGTCAGTGTAGTGTACCACTTTGCCCACTTTCAGTGCAGTGGGTCACTTTGCCCCACAGTCAGTGCAGTGTGCCTCTTTGCACACAGTCTGCGCTGTGTTTAAACTTTTCCCCACAGTCAGTACAGAGTGTCAGTTTTCAAAACATTCAGTGCCATGTGTCACTCTGCCCACAGTCTGTGCAGTGTGTCACTTCGCCAACAGTCAGTGCAGTGTGTCACTTTGCCCACAGTCAGTGCAATGTTCCACTTTGCCCACAGTCAGTGCAGTATGTCACTTTGCCCACAGTCAGTACAGTGTGTCAATTTGCTAACAGTCAGTGCAGTGCGCCTCTTTGCACACAGTCAGTGCAGTGTGCCACTTTGCCCACAGTCAGTGCAGTGCGCCTCTTTGCCCACAGTCAGTACAGTGTGTCACTTTGCCCACAGTCAGTGCAGTGCGCCTCTTTGCCCACAGTCAGTGCAATGTGCCACTTCGCCACAGACCGTACATTTTGTCAGTCTGCCCTCAGTCGTTGTAATGTGCCACTCTGCCCACAGTCAGTGCAGACTGCCACTTTGCCACCTGTCAGTGCAATGTGGCACTCTGCCCACAGTCAGTGCAGTATGTCACTTTTTCCTACAGTCAGTGTAGTGTGTCACTTTTCCCCACAATCAGTACAATGTGTCACCTTTCCCATCAGACAATGCTTTGTGTCACTTGTCGCCACAATCAGTGCAGGGTCTCACGTTTTCCCACAGTCAGTGCAGTGGATCACTTTGCCCACAATCAGTGCAGTGTGTCACTTTTCCACACAATCAGTGCAGTGTGTCACTTTTCCCCACAATCAGCGCAGTGTGTCACTCTGAAAACAGTCAGTGCAGTGTGTCACTTTTCCCACAGCGAATGCAGTGTGTCCCTATTCCCACAGTCTGTGCAGTCTGTCCCTTTTCCCACAGCCAGTGCAGTGTGCCACTTTTCCCCAAAGTCATTGCAGTGTGCCATTTGCCCACAGTCAGTGCAGTGTGACAATTTTCCACACGGTGAATGCATTGTGTCACTTTGCAACAGTCACTGCAGTGGTTCACTTTCCCCACAGTCAGTGCAGTGTGTCTCTTTTTCCAACATTCAGTGCAATGTGCCACTTTGCCACAGTCCGTTCCATGTGCCAGTCTGCCCACAGTCAGTGCAGTGTCTCTCTTTTCCCTACATTTGGTGCAATGTGCCACTTTGTCCAGAGCCAGTGTAGTGTGCCACTTTTCCCACAGTCAGTGTAGTGTCCCACTTTGCCCACAGTCAGTGCAGTGTGTCAATTTTACCTACAGTCAGTGCACTGCGTCACTCTGCACACAGTCAGTGCAGTGTGTCACTCTGCCCACAGACAGGGCAGTAAGTCACTTTGGCCTGAGTCAGTGCACTGTGTCACATTTCACCACAGTCAGTGCAGTGTGCCACTTTTCCCACAGTCAGTGCAGTGTGCCACCATTCGCCACAGACAGTGCAGTGTGTCACTTTTACCCACAGTCAGCGCAGTGTGCCACTTTGCCCACTGTCAGTGCAGTGTGTCACTTTTGCCCACAGTCAGTGCAGTGTGCCACTTTTCCCACAGTCAGTGCAGTGTGCCACTTATCCCACAGTCAGTGCAGTGTGCCACCTTTTCCCACAGACAGTGCAGTGTGTCACTTTTACCCACAGTCAGCGCAGTGTGCCACTTTGCCCATGGTCAGTGCAGTGTGTCACTTTTGCCCACTGTCAGTGCAGAGAGCCACTTTGCCACAGTCAGTGTAGTGTACCACTTCGCCCACTTTCAGTGCAGTGGGTCACTTTGCCCCACAGTCAGTGCAGTATGCCACTCTGCAAACAGTCAACGCTATGTGTCACTTTTCCCCACAGTCTGTGCAGTGTGTCACTTTGCCCACAGTCTGTGCAGTGTGTCACTTTGCCCACAGTCTGTGAAGTGTGTCACTTTGCCCACAGTCAGTGCAGTGTGTCACATTGCCCACAGTCAGTGCAGTGTGTCACTTTGCCCACAGTCAGTGCAATGTTCCACTTTGCCAACAGTCTGTACATTTTGTCAGTCTGCCCTCAGTCGTTGTAATGTGCCACTCTGCCCACAGTCAGTGCAGACTGCCACTTTGCCACCTCTCAGTGCAATGTGCCACTTTTCCCACAGTCAGTGTAGTGTGTCACTTTTTCCCACAATCAGTACAATGTGTCACCTTTCCCATCAGACAGTGCTTTGTGTCACTTTTCGCCACAATCAGTGCAGGTTCTCACGTTTCCCCACAGTCAGTGCAGTGTGTCACATTTCCCCACATTCAGTGCATGGGTCACGTTTCCCCACAGTAAGTGCATTGTGTCACTTTTCCCCACAGTCATTGCAGTGTCTCAGTTTTCCCCACAGTCAGTGCAGTGAGTCATTTTACAACACAGTCAGTGCAGTGTGCCACTTTGCACACAGTCTGCGCTGTGTTTCACTTTTCCCCACAGTCAGTGCAGTTTGTCACTTTGCTCACAGTCAGTGCATTGTGTCACTTTTCCCACAGTCAGTGCAGTGTGTCACTTTTCCCCACAGTCAGTGCAGTGTTTCACTTTTCCCCACATTCAGTGCAGTGTGTCACTATTCCCCACAATCAGTGCAGTTTGACACTTTATCCGACAGTCAGTGCATTTTAGCTTTTTTCCTCACAGTCAGTGCAGTGTGTTACTTTTCCTACAGTCTGTGCAATGTGCCACTTTGCTCGACAGTCACAGCAGTGTGTCACTTTTCCCACAGTCAGTGCAATGTGTTACTTTTCCCACAGTCGGTGCAATATGCCACTTTGCCCAACAGTCAGAGCAGTGTGTCACTTTTCCCCTCAGTCAGTGCAGTGTGTCACTTTTCCAACAGTCATGCAATGTGCCACTTTGCCCAAAATCAGTGTAATGTGCCAATTAGCCAACAGTCAGTGCATAGTGTAATTTTTCCCCACAGTCAGTGCATTGTGTCATTTCCCACCACAGTCACAGCCGTGTGTCACTTTTCCCCACAGTCAGTGCAGTGTGTCAATTTTCCCACAGTCAGTGCAGTGTGTCACTTAGCCCACATTCAGTGCAGTTTGACACTTTTCCCCGGAGTCAGTGCAGTTTGACACTTTTCCCCACAGCAAGTGCAATGTTCCACTTTGCCCACATTCAGTGCAGTTTGACACTTTTCCCCGGAGTCAGTGCAGTTTGCCACTTTTCCCCACAGCAAGTGCAATGTGTAACTTTTGCCCACAGTTAGTGCAGTGTGTATCTTTTCCCAAAATGAGTGCAGTGTGCCACTTTGTCTACAGTCAGTGCAGTGGGTCACTTTGCCCATAGTCAATGCAGTGTGTCACTTTGCCCACAGTCAGTGCAGTGTGCCACTTTGACGTCAGTCAGTGCAGTGGGTCACTTTGCCCACAGTCAGTGCAGTGTGCCACTTTTCCCAAAAGTGAGTGCAGTGTGCCACATTTCAAGCAGCCAGTGCAGTGTGTCTCTTTTCCCCGCAGTCAGTGCAGTGAGTCACTTTGCCCAGTCAGGGCAGTGTGCCAATTTGGCCTGAGTCAGTGCAGTGTGCCACTTTTCCCAACAGTCACTGCAGTATGCCAATTTACCAACAGTCATTGCAGTGTGTCACTTTTAACCACAGTCAGTGCAGTGTGCCACTTTTCCCAACAGTCACTGCAGTATGCCAATTTACCAACAGTCATTGCAGTGTGTCACTTTTAACCACAGTCAGTGCAGTGTGCCACTTTGCCCACAGTCATTGCAGTGTGTCACTTTTCACCACAGTTAGTGCACTGTGCCACTTTGCCAACAGTCATTGCAGTTTGACACTTCTCCCCGAAGTGAATGCATTTTAGCTATTTTCCCCACAGTCAATGCAGTGTGTTACTTTTCCCACAGTCGGTACAATGTGCCACTTTGCCCGACATTCAGAGCAGTGTGTCACTTTGCCAACAGTCAATGCAATATGCCACTTTTCCCACAGTCAGTGCATTGTGTCACTTTTCCCACAGCCCGTGCATTGTGTCACTTTACCCACAGTCACTGCAGTGTGTCACTTTTCCCCACAGTCCGTGCAACGTGCACTTTGCCCGACAGTCAGAGCAGTGTGCCACTTTGCCCACATTCAGTCAGTATGCAACTTTGCCCACAGTCAGTGCAGTGTGTCATTTCCCCCCACAATCACTGCAGCGTGTCACTTTTCCCCACAGTCAGTGCAGTGTGTCAATTTTCCCACAGTCATGCAATGTGCCACTTTGCTCACAATCCATGTAATGTGCCACGTTGCCAACAGTCAGTGCGTGGTGTAAATGTTCCCCGAAGTCAGTGCTGTGTGTTACTTTTCCCCACAGTCAGTGCAGTGTGTGAGATTTCCCACAGTCAGTGCAGTTTGACACTTTTCCCCACAGTCAGTGCAGTGTGTATCTTTTCCCACAATGAGTGCAGTGTGCCACTTTGTCTACAGTCAGTGCAGTGGGTGGGTTTGCCCATAGTCAATGCAGTGTGTCACTTTGCCCACAGTCAGTGCAGTTTGCCACTTTGCCATCAGTCAGTGCAGTGGGTCACTTTGCCCACAGTCAGTGCATTGTGGCACGTTGCCCACAGTCAGTGCAGTGTGTCAATTTTCCCACAGTCAGTGCAGTGCTTCACTTTTCCCCACAGTCAGTGCAGTGTTCCACATTTCCCCACAGTCTGTGCAGTGTGTCACTTTGCCCACAGTCATTGCATTGTGGCACGTTGCCCACAGTCAGTGCAGTGTGTCACTTTTCCCAAAAGTAAGTGCAGTGTGTCAATTTTCCCACAGTCAGTGCAGTGCTTCACTTTTCCCCACAGTCAGTGCAGTGTTCCACATTTCCCCACAGTCTGTGCATTGTGTCACTTTGCCCACAGTAATTGCAATGCTACTTTGCCGACATTCAGTGCAGTTTGCCACCTTTCCCCACAGTCAGTGCAGTGCGGCACTTTTCCCACAGTCAGTGCAGAGAGCCACTTTGCCCACAGTCAGTGTAATGTGCCACTTTGCCCACGGTCAGTTCACTGTGTCACCTTTCCCACAGTCAGTGCAGTATGTCAATTTTCCCACAGTCAGAGCAGTGTTTCACTATTCCCCACAGTCAGTGCAGTATTTCTCTTTTCTCCACAGTCAGTTCAGTGTGGTACATTGCCCACATTCAGTGCAGTGTGTCACCTTTCCCCACAGTCATTGCAGTTTGACACTTTTCCCCAAAGTCAGTGCATCTTGGCACTTTTCCCAACATTCAGTGCAATGTTCCACTTTGCCACAGTCCGTGCAATATGCCACTCGCCCCACAATCAGTGCAGTGTGTCAATCTGCACACAGTCAGTGCATTGTGTCACTTTTCCCACAGTCCATGAATTGTGTCACTTTTGCCCACAGTCAGTGCAGTGCGGCACTTTGCCCACAGTCAGTGCAGTGTGTCACTTTGCCCATAGTCAGTGCAGTGTGTCACTTTTTCCACTGCCCGTGCATTGCGTCACTTTTCCAACAGTCAGTGCAGTGGGTCACTTTTCCCCACATTCCGTGCAATGAGCACCTTGCCCACAGTCAGTGCAGTGTTTCACTTTTCCCCACAGTCAGTGCATTGTGTCACTTTTCCCACAGTCAGTGCAGTGTTTCACCTTTCCCCACAGTCAGTGCAGTGTGTCACTTTTCCCCACAGTCAGTGCAGTGTGTCACTTTTCCCCACAGTCAGTGCATTGTGTCACTTTTCCCCACAGTCAGTGCAGTGTGTCACTTTTCCCCACAGTTAATGCAGTGTGTCACTATTCACCACAGTCAGTGCTGTGTGTCACTTTTCCCCACAGTCAGTGCAGTCTGTCACTTTTCCCCACAGTCAGTGCAGTGTGTCACTTTCTCCCAAAGTCAGTGCAGTGTGTCACTTTGCCCACAGTCAGTGCAGTTTGTCACTTTCTCCCAAAGTCAGTGCAGTGTGTCACTTTTCCCCACAGTCAGTGCAGTCTGTCACTTTTCCCCACAGTCAGTGCAGTGTGTTACTTTTCCCACAGTCAGTGCAGTGGGTCACCTTTCCCCACATTCCGTGCAATGAGCACCTTGCCCACAGTCAGTGCAGTGTTTCACTTTTCCCCACAGTCAGTACAGTGTGTCACTTTTCCCCACAGTCAGTGCATTGTGTCACTTTTCCCCACAGTTAGTGCAGTGTGTCACTATTCACCACAGTCAGTGCTGTGTGTCACTTTTCCCCACAGTCAGTGCAGTCTGTCACTTTTCCCCACAGTCAGTGCAGTGTGTCACTTTGCCCACAGTCAGTGCAGTTTGTCACTTTCTCCCCAAGTCAGTGCAGTGTGTCACTTTTCCCCACAGTCAGTGCAGTCTGTCACTTTTCCCCACAGTCAGTGCAGTGTGTTACTTTGCCCACAGTCAGTGCAGTTTGTCTCTTTTCCTCACAGCCAGTGCAATGTGTCAAATTTCTCCACTGTAATTGCAATGTGTCACTTTTCCCCACAGTCAATGCAATGTGTCACTATTCCCCACAGTCAGTGCAGTGTGTCACTTTTCCCCACAGTCAGTGCAGTTTGTCACTTTTCCCCACAGTCAGTGCAGTGTGTCACTTTTCCCCACAGTCAGTGCAGTGTGTTACTTTTCCCACAGCCCGTGCATTGTGTCACTTTTCCCACAGTCAGTGCAGTGTGTCACTTTTCCCACAGTCACTGCAGTGTGTTACTTTTCCCACAGTCGGTACAATGTGCCACTTTGCCCGACATTCAGAGCAGTGTGTCACTTTGCCCACAGTCAGTGCAGTGTGTCACTTTTCCCACATCCCGTGCATTGTGTCACTTTTCCCACAGTCAGTGCAGTGTGTCACTTTTCCCCACATTCCGTGCAATGAGCACCTTGCCCACAGTCAGTGCAGTGTTTCACCTTTCCCCACAGTCAGTGCAGTGTGTCACTTTTCCCCACAGTCAGTGCAGTGTGTTACTTTTCCCACAGTCAGTGCAGTGTGTCACTTTGCCAACAGTCAATGCAATATGCCACTTTGCCCACAGTCAGTGCATTGTGGCACGTTGCCCACAGTCAGTGCAGTGTGTCAATTTTCCCACAGTCAGTGCAGTGCTTCACTTTTCCCCACAGTCAGTGCAGTGTTCCACATTTCCCCACAGTCTGTGCAGTGTGTCACTTTGCCCACAGTCATTGCATTGTGGCACGTTGCCCACAGTCAGTGCAGTGTGTCACTTTTCCCAAAAGTAAGTGCAGTGTGTCAATTTTCCCACAGTCAGTGCAGTGCTTCACTTTTCCCCACAGTCAGTGCAGTGTTCCACATTTCCCCACAGTCTGTGCATTGTGTCACTTTGCCCACAGTAATTGCAATGCTACTTTGCCGACATTCAGTGCAGTTTGCCACCTTTCCCCACAGTCAGTGCAGTGCGGCACTTTTCCCACAGTCAGTGCAGAGAGCCACTTTGCCCACAGTCAGTGTAATGTGCCACTTTGCCCACGGTCAGTTCACTGTGTCACCTTTCCCACAGTCAGTGCAGTATGTCAATTTTCCCACAGTCAGAGCAGTGTTTCACTATTCCCCACAGTCAGTGCAGTATTTCTCTTTTCTCCACAGTCAGTTCAGTGTGGTACATTGCCCACATTCAGTGCAGTGTGTCACCTTTCCCCACAGTCATTGCAGTTTGACACTTTTCCCCAAAGTCAGTGCATCTTGGCACTTTTCCCAACATTCAGTGCAATGTTCCACTTTGCCACAGTCCGTGCAATATGCCACTCGCCCCACAATCAGTGCAGTGTGTCAATCTGCACACAGTCAGTGCATTGTGTCACTTTTCCCACAGTCCATGAATTGTGTCACTTTTGCCCACAGTCAGTGCAGTGCGGCACTTTGCCCACAGTCAGTGCAGTGCGCCACTTTGCCCACAGTCAGTGCAATATGTCACTTTGCCCACAGTCAGTGCAGTGTTTCACCTTTCCCCACAGTCAGTGCAGTGTGTCACTTTTCCCCACAGTCAGTGCAGTGTGTTACTTTTCCCACAGCTCGTGCATTGTGTCACTTTTCCCACAGTCAGTGCAGTGTGTCACTTTTCCCACAGTCACTGCAGTGTGTTACTTTTCCCACAGTCGGTACAATGTACCACTTTGCCCGACATTCAGAGCAATGTGTCACTTTGCCCATAGTCAGTGCAGTGTGTCACTTTTTCCACTGCCCGTGCATTGCGTCACTTTTCCAACAGTCAGTGCAGTGGGTCACTTTTCCCCACATTCCGTGCAATGAGCACCTTGCCCACAGTCAGTGCAGTGTTTCACTTTTCCCCACAGTCAGTGCATTGTGTCACTTTTCCCACAGTCAGTGCAGTGTTTCACCTTTCCCCACAGTCAGTGCAGTGTGTCACTTTTCCCCACAGTCAGTGCAGTGTGTCACTTTTCCCCACAGTCAGTGCATTGTGTCACTTTTCCCCACAGTCAGTGCAGTGTGTCACTTTTCCCCACAGTTAATGCAGTGTGTCACTATTCACCACAGTCAGTGCTGTGTGTCACTTTTCCCCACAGTCAGTGCAGTCTGTCACTTTTCCCCACAGTCAGTGCAGTGTGTCACTTTCTCCCAAAGTCAGTGCAGTGTGTCACTTTGCCCACAGTCAGTGCAGTTTGTCACTTTCTCCCAAAGTCAGTGCAGTGTGTCACTTTTCCCCACAGTCAGTGCAGTCTGTCACTTTTCCCCACAGTCAGTGCAGTGTGTTACTTTTCCCACAGTCAGTGCAGTGGGTCACCTTTCCCCACATTCCGTGCAATGAGCACCTTGCCCACAGTCAGTGCAGTGTTTCACTTTTCCCCACAGTCAGTACAGTGTGTCACTTTTCCCCACAGTCAGTGCATTGTGTCACTTTTCCCCACAGTTAGTGCAGTGTGTCACTATTCACCACAGTCAGTGCTGTGTGTCACTTTTCCCCACAGTCAGTGCAGTCTGTCACTTTTCCCCACAGTCAGTGCAGTGTGTCACTTTGCCCACAGTCAGTGCAGTTTGTCACTTTCTCCCCAAGTCAGTGCAGTGTGTCACTTTTCCCCACAGTCAGTGCAGTCTGTCACTTTTCCCCACAGTCAGTGCAGTGTGTTACTTTGCCCACAGTCAGTGCAGTTTGTCTCTTTTCCTCACAGCCAGTGCAATGTGTCAAATTTCTCCACTGTAATTGCAATGTGTCACTTTTCCCCACAGTCAATGCAATGTGTCACTATTCCCCACAGTCAGTGCAGTGTGTCACTTTTCCCCACAGTCAGTGCAGTTTGTCACTTTTCCCCACAGTCAGTGCAGTGTGTCACTTTTCCCCACAGTCAGTGCAGTGTGTTACTTTTCCCACAGCCCGTGCATTGTGTCACTTTTCCCACAGTCAGTGCAGTGTGTCACTTTTCCCACAGTCACTGCAGTGTGTTACTTTTCCCACAGTCGGTACAATGTGCCACTTTGCCCGACATTCAGAGCAGTGTGTCACTTTGCCCACAGTCAGTGCAGTGTGTCACTTTTCCCACATCCCGTGCATTGTGTCACTTTTCCCACAGTCAGTGCAGTGTGTCACTTTTCCCCACATTCCGTGCAATGAGCACCTTGCCCACAGTCAGTGCAGTGTTTCACCTTTCCCCACAGTCAGTGCAGTGTGTCACTTTTCCCCACAGTCAGTGCAGTGTGTTACTTTTCCCACAGTCAGTGCAGTGTGTCACTTTGCCAACAGTCAATGCAATATGCCACTTTGCCCACAGTCAGTGCATTGTGTCACTTTTCCCACAGCCCGTGCATTATGTCACTTTACCCACAGTCACTGCAGTGTGTCACTTTTCCCCACAGTCAGTGCAGTGTGTTACTTTTCCCACAGTCAGTGCAGTGTGTCACTTTGCCAACAGTCAATGCAATATGCCACTTTGCCCACAGTCAGTGCATTGTGGCACGTTGCCCACAGTCAGTGCAGTGTGTCAATTTTCCCACAGTCAGTGCAGTGCTTCACTTTTCCCCACAGTCAGTGCAGTGTTCCACATTTCCCCACAGTCTGTGCAATGTGTCACTTTGCCCACAGTCATTGCATTGTGGCACGTTGCCCACAGTCAGTGCAGTGTGTCACTTTTCCCAAAAGTAAGTGCAGTGTGTCAATTTTCCCACAGTCAGTGCAGTGCTTCACTTTTCCCCACAGTCAGTGCAGTGTTCCACATTTCCCCACAGTCTGTGCATTGTGTCACTTTGCCCACAGTAATTGCAATGCTACTTTGCCGACATTCAGTGCAGTTTGCCACCTTTCCCCACAGTCAGTGCAGTGCGGCACTTTTCCCACAGTCAGTGCAGAGAGCCACTTTGCCCACAGTCAGTGTAATGTGCCACTTTGCCCACGGTCAGTTCACTGTGTCACCTTTCCCACAGTCAGTGCAGTATGTCAATTTTCCCACAGTCAGAGCAGTGTTTCACTATTCCCCACAGTCAGTGCAGTATTTCTCTTTTCTCCACAGTCAGTTCAGTGTGGTACATTGCCCACATTCAGTGCAGTGTGTCACCTTTCCCCACAGTCATTGCAGTTTGACACTTTTCCCCAAAGTCAGTGCATCTTGGCACTTTTCCCAACATTCAGTGCAATGTTCCACTTTGCCACAGTCCGTGCAATATGCCACTCGCCCCACAATCAGTGCAGTGTGTCAATCTGCACACAGTCAGTGCATTGTGTCACTTTTCCCACAGTCCATGAATTGTGTCACTTTTGCCCACAGTCAGTGCAGTGCGGCACTTTGCCCACAGTCAGTGCAGTGCGCCACTTTGCCCACAGTCAGTGCAATATGTCACTTTGCCCACAGTCAGTGCAGTGTTTCACCTTTCCCCACAGTCAGTGCAGTGTGTCACTTTTCCCCACAGTCAGTGCAGTGTGTTACTTTTCCCACAGCTCGTGCATTGTGTCACTTTTCCCACAGTCAGTGCAGTGTGTCACTTTTCCCACAGTCAGTGCAGTGTGTTACTTTTCCCACAGTCGGTACAATGTACCACTTTGCCCGACATTCAGAGCAATGTGTCACTTTGCCCATAGTCAGTGCAGTGTGTCACTTTTTCCACTGCCCGTGCATTGCGTCACTTTTCCAACAGTCAGTGCAGTGGGTCACTTTTCCCCACATTCCGTGCAATGAGCACCTTGCCCACAGTCAGTGCAGTGTTTCACTTTTCCCCACAGTCAGTGCATTGTGTCACTTTTCCCACAGTCAGTGCAGTGTTTCACCTTTCCCCACAGTCAGTGCAGTGTGTCACTTTTCCCCACAGTCAGTGCAGTGTGTCACTTTTCCCCACAGTCAGTGCATTGTGTCACTTTTCCCCACAGTCAGTGCAGTGTGTCACTTTTCCCCACAGTTAATGCAGTGTGTCACTATTCACCACAGTCAGTGCTGTGTGTCACTTTTCCCCACAGTCAGTGCAGTCTGTCACTTTTCCCCACAGTCAGTGCAGTGTGTCACTTTCTCCCAAAGTCAGTGCAGTGTGTCACTTTGCCCACAGTCAGTGCAGTTTGTCACTTTCTCCCAAAGTCAGTGCAGTGTGTCACTTTTCCCCACAGTCAGTGCAGTCTGTCACTTTTCCCCACAGTCAGTGCAGTGTGTTACTTTTCCCACAGTCAGTGCAGTGGGTCACCTTTCCCCACATTCCGTGCAATGAGCACCTTGCCCACAGTCAGTGCAGTGTTTCACTTTTCCCCACAGTCAGTACAGTGTGTCACTTTTCCCCACAGTCAGTGCATTGTGTCACTTTTCCCCACAGTTAGTGCAGTGTGTCACTATTCACCACAGTCAGTGCTGTGTGTCACTTTTCCCCACAGTCAGTGCAGTCTGTCACTTTTCCCCACAGTCAGTGCAGTGTGTCACTTTGCCCACAGTCAGTGCAGTTTGTCACTTTCTCCCCAAGTCAGTGCAGTGTGTCACTTTTCCCCACAGTCAGTGCAGTCTGTCACTTTTCCCCACAGTCAGTGCAGTGTGTTACTTTGCCCACAGTCAGTGCAGTTTGTCTCTTTTCCTCACAGCCAGTGCAATGTGTCAAATTTCTCCACTGTAATTGCAATGTGTCACTTTTCCCCACAGTCAATGCAATGTGTCACTATTCCCCACAGTCAGTGCAGTGTGTCACTTTTCCCCACAGTCAGTGCAGTTTGTCACTTTTCCCCACAGTCAGTGCAGTGTGTCACTTTTCCCCACAGTCAGTGCAGTGTGTTACTTTTCCCACAGCCCGTGCATTGTGTCACTTTTCCCACAGTCAGTGCAGTGTGTCACTTTTCCCACAGTCACTGCAGTGTGTTACTTTTCCCACAGTCGGTACAATGTGCCACTTTGCCCGACATTCAGAGCAGTGTGTCACTTTGCCCACAGTCAGTGCAGTGTGTCACTTTTCCCACATCCCGTGCATTGTGTCACTTTTCCCACAGTCAGTGCAGTGTGTCACTTTTCCCCACATTCCGTGCAATGAGCACCTTGCCCACAGTCAGTGCAGTGTTTCACCTTTCCCCACAGTCAGTGCAGTGTGTCACTTTTCCCCACAGTCAGTGCAGTGTGTTACTTTTCCCACAGTCAGTGCAGTGTGTCACTTTGCCAACAGTCAATGCAATATGCCACTTTGCCCACAGTCAGTGCATTGTGTCACTTTTCCCACAGCCCGTGCATTATGTCACTTTACCCACAGTCACTGCAGTGTGTCACTTTTCCCCACAGTCAGTGCAGTGTGTTACTTTTCCCACAGTCAGTGCAGTGTGTCACTTTGCCAACAGTCAATGCAATATGCCACTTTGCCCACAGTCAGTGCATTGTGGCACGTTGCCCACAGTCAGTGCAGTGTGTCAATTTTCCCACAGTCAGTGCAGTGCTTCACTTTTCCCCACAGTCAGTGCAGTGTTCCACATTTCCCCACAGTCTGTGCAATGTGTCACTTTGCCCACAGTCATTGCATTGTGGCACGTTGCCCACAGTCAGTGCAGTGTGTCACTTTTCCCAAAAGTAAGTGCAGTGTGTCAATTTTCCCACAGTCAGTGCAGTGCTTCACTTTTCCCCACAGTCAGTGCAGTGTTCCACATTTCCCCACAGTCTGTGCATTGTGTCACTTTGCCCACAGTAATTGCAATGCTACTTTGCCGACATTCAGTGCAGTTTGCCACCTTTCCCCACAGTCAGTGCAGTGCGGCACTTTTCCCACAGTCAGTGCAGAGAGCCACTTTGCCCACAGTCAGTGTAATGTGCCACTTTGCCCACGGTCAGTTCACTGTGTCACCTTTCCCACAGTCAGTGCAGTATGTCAATTTTCCCACAGTCAGAGCAGTGTTTCACTATTCCCCACAGTCAGTGCAGTATTTCTCTTTTCTCCACAGTCAGTTCAGTGTGGTACATTGCCCACATTCAGTGCAGTGTGTCACCTTTCCCCACAGTCATTGCAGTTTGACACTTTTCCCCAAAGTCAGTGCATCTTGGCACTTTTCCCAACATTCAGTGCAATGTTCCACTTTGCCACAGTCCGTGCAATATGCCACTCGCCCCACAATCAGTGCAGTGTGTCAATCTGCACACAGTCAGTGCATTGTGTCACTTTTCCCACAGTCCATGAATTGTGTCACTTTTGCCCACAGTCAGTGCAGTGCGGCACTTTGCCCACAGTCAGTGCAGTGTGTCACTTTGCCCATAGTCAGTGCAGTGTGTCACTTTTTCCACTGCCCGTGCATTGCGTCACTTTTCCAACAGTCAGTGCAGTGGGTCACTTTGCCCACAGTCAGTGCATTGTGGCACGTTGCCCACAGTCAGTGCAGTGTGTCAATTTTCCCACAGTCAGTGCAGTGCTTCACTTTTCCCCACAGTCAGTGCAGTGTTCCACATTTCCCCACAGTCTGTGCAGTGTGTCACTTTGCCCACAGTCATTGCATTGTGGCACGTTGCCCACAGTCAGTGCAGTGTGTCACTTTTCCCAAAAGTAAGTGCAGTGTGTCAATTTTCCCACAGTCAGTGCAGTGCTTCACTTTTCCCCACAGTCAGTGCAGTGTTCCACATTTCCCCACAGTCTGTGCATTGTGTCACTTTGCCCACAGTAATTGCAATGCTACTTTGCCGACATTCAGTGCAGTTTGCCACCTTTCCCCACAGTCAGTGCAGTGCGGCAC
Source organism: Cetorhinus maximus (assembly GCF_964194155.1). Lineage (NCBI taxonomy): Eukaryota > Metazoa > Chordata > Chondrichthyes > Lamniformes > Cetorhinidae > Cetorhinus > Cetorhinus maximus. The sequence goes on from NC_135887.1 coordinate 124,529,349, forward strand.
TTTTCCCACAGTCAGTGCAGAGAGCCACTTTGCCCACAGTCAGTGTAATGTGCCACTTTGCCCACGGTCAGTTCACTGTGTCACCTTTCCCACAGTCAGTGCAGTATGTCAATTTTCCCACAGTCAGAGCAGTGTTTCACTATTCCCCACAGTCAGTGCAGTATTTCTCTTTTCTCCACAGTCAGTTCAGTGTGGTACATTGCCCACATTCAGTGCAGTGTGTCACCTTTCCCCACAGTCATTGCAGTTTGACACTTTTCCCCAAAGTCAGTGCATCTTGGCACTTTTCCCAACATTCAGTGCAATGTTCCACTTTGCCACAGTCCGTGCAATATGCCACTCGCCCCACAATCAGTGCAGTGTGTCAATCTGCACACAGTCAGTGCATTGTGTCACTTTTCCCACAGTCCATGAATTGTGTCACTTTTGCCCACAGTCAGTGCAGTGCGGCACTTTGCCCACAGTCAGTGCAGTGTGTCACTTTGCCCATAGTCAGTGCAGTGTGTCACTTTTTCCACTGCCCGTGCATTGCGTCACTTTTCCAACAGTCAGTGCAGTGGGTCACTTTTCCCCACATTCCGTGCAATGAGCACCTTGCCCACAGTCAGTGCAGTGTTTCACTTTTCCCCACAGTCAGTGCATTGTGTCACTTTTCCCACAGTCAGTGCAGTGTTTCACCTTTCCCCACAGTCAGTGCAGTGTGTCACTTTTCCCCACAGTCAGTGCAGTGTGTCACTTTTCCCCACAGTCAGTGCATTGTGTCACTTTTCCCCACAGTCAGTGCAGTGTGTCACTTTTCCCCACAGTTAATGCAGTGTGTCACTATTCACCACAGTCAGTGCTGTGTGTCACTTTTCCCCACAGTCAGTGCAGTCTGTCACTTTTCCCCACAGTCAGTGCAGTGTGTCACTTTCTCCCAAAGTCAGTGCAGTGTGTCACTTTGCCCACAGTCAGTGCAGTTTGTCACTTTCTCCCAAAGTCAGTGCAGTGTGTCACTTTTCCCCACAGTCAGTGCAGTTTGTCACTTTTCCCCACAGTCAGTGCAGTGTGTCACTTTTCCCCACAGTCAGTGCAGTGTGTTACTTTTCCCACAGCCCGTGCATTGTGTCACTTTTCCCACAGTCAGTGCAGTGTGTCACTTTTCCCACAGTCACTGCAGTGTGTTACTTTTCCCACAGTCGGTACAATGTGCCACTTTGCCCGACATTCAGAGCAGTGTGTCACTTTGCCCACAGTCAGTGCAGTGTGTCACTTTTCCCACAGCCCGTGCATTGTGTCACTTTTCCCACAGTCAGTGCAGTGTGTCACTTTTCCCCACATTCCGTGCAATGAGCACCTTGCCCACAGTCAGTGCAGTGTTTCACCTTTCCCCACAGTCAGTGCAGTGTGTCACTTTTCCCCACAGTCAGTGCAGTGTGTTACTTTTCCCACAGTCAGTGCAGTGTGTCACTTTGCCAACAGTCAATGCAATATGCCACTTTGCCCACAGTCAGTGCATTGTGTCACTTTTCCCACAGCCCGTGCATTATGTCACTTTACCCACAGTCACTGCAGTGTGTCACTTTTCCCCACAGTCAGTGCAGTGTGTTACTTTTCCCACAGTCAGTGCAGTGTGTCACTTTGCCAACAGTCAATGCAATATGCCACTTTGCCCACAGTCAGTGCATTGTGGCACGTTGCCCACAGTCAGTGCAGTGTGTCAATTTTCCCACAGTCAGTGCAGTGCTTCACTTTTCCCCACAGTCAGTGCAGTGTTCCACATTTCCCCACAGTCTGTGCAATGTGTCACTTTGCCCACAGTCATTGCATTGTGGCACGTTGCCCACAGTCAGTGCAGTGTGTCACTTTTCCCAAAAGTAAGTGCAGTGTGTCAATTTTCCCACAGTCAGTGCAGTGCTTCACTTTTCCCCACAGTCAGTGCAGTGTTCCACATTTCCCCACAGTCTGTGCATTGTGTCACTTTGCCCACAGTAATTGCAATGCTACTTTGCCGACATTCAGTGCAGTTTGCCACCTTTCCCCACAGTCAGTGCAGTGCGGCACTTTTCCCACAGTCAGTGCAGAGAGCCACTTTGCCCACAGTCAGTGTAATGTGCCACTTTGCCCACGGTCAGTTCACTGTGTCACCTTTCCCACAGTCAGTGCAGTATGTCAATTTTCCCACAGTCAGAGCAGTGTTTCACTATTCCCCACAGTCAGTGCAGTATTTCTCTTTTCTCCACAGTCAGTTCAGTGTGGTACATTGCCCACATTCAGTGCAGTGTGTCACCTTTCCCCACAGTCATTGCAGTTTGACACTTTTCCCCAAAGTCAGTGCATCTTGGCACTTTTCCCAACATTCAGTGCAATGTTCCACTTTGCCACAGTCCGTGCAATATGCCACTCGCCCCACAATCAGTGCAGTGTGTCAATCTGCACACAGTCAGTGCATTGTGTCACTTTTCCCACAGTCCATGAATTGTGTCACTTTTGCCCACAGTCAGTGCAGTGCGGCACTTTGCCCACAGTCAGTGCAGTGCGCCACTTTGCCCACAGTCAGTGCAATATGTCACTTTGCCCACAGTCAGTGCAGTGTTTCACCTTTCCCCACAGTCAGTGCAGTGTGTCACTTTTCCCCACAGTCAGTGCAGTGTGTTACTTTTCCCACAGCTCGTGCATTGTGTCACTTTTCCCACAGTCAGTGCAGTGTGTCACTTTTCCCACAGTCAGTGCAGTGTGTTACTTTTCCCACAGTCGGTACAATGTACCACTTTGCCCGACATTCAGAGCAATGTGTCACTTTGCCCATAGTCAGTGCAGTGTGTCACTTTTTCCACTGCCCGTGCATTGCGTCACTTTTCCAACAGTCAGTGCAGTGGGTCACTTTTCCCCACATTCCGTGCAATGAGCACCTTGCCCACAGTCAGTGCAGTGTTTCACTTTTCCCCACAGTCAGTGCATTGTGTCACTTTTCCCACAGTCAGTGCAGTGTTTCACCTTTCCCCACAGTCAGTGCAGTGTGTCACTTTTCCCCACAGTCAGTGCAGTGTGTCACTTTTCCCCACAGTCAGTGCATTGTGTCACTTTTCCCCACAGTCAGTGCAGTGTGTCACTTTTCCCCACAGTTAATGCAGTGTGTCACTATTCACCACAGTCAGTGCTGTGTGTCACTTTTCCCCACAGTCAGTGCAGTCTGTCACTTTTCCCCACAGTCAGTGCAGTGTGTCACTTTCTCCCAAAGTCAGTGCAGTGTGTCACTTTGCCCACAGTCAGTGCAGTTTGTCACTTTCTCCCAAAGTCAGTGCAGTGTGTCACTTTTCCCCACAGTCAGTGCAGTCTGTCACTTTTCCCCACAGTCAGTGCAGTGTGTTACTTTTCCCACAGTCAGTGCAGTGGGTCACCTTTCCCCACATTCCGTGCAATGAGCACCTTGCCCACAGTCAGTGCAGTGTTTCACTTTTCCCCACAGTCAGTACAGTGTGTCACTTTTCCCCACAGTCAGTGCATTGTGTCACTTTTCCCCACAGTTAGTGCAGTGTGTCACTATTCACCACAGTCAGTGCTGTGTGTCACTTTTCCCCACAGTCAGTGCAGTCTGTCACTTTTCCCCACAGTCAGTGCAGTGTGTCACTTTGCCCACAGTCAGTGCAGTTTGTCACTTTCTCCCCAAGTCAGTGCAGTGTGTCACTTTTCCCCACAGTCAGTGCAGTCTGTCACTTTTCCCCACAGTCAGTGCAGTGTGTTACTTTGCCCACAGTCAGTGCAGTTTGTCTCTTTTCCTCACAGCCAGTGCAATGTGTCAAATTTCTCCACTGTAATTGCAATGTGTCACTTTTCCCCACAGTCAATGCAATGTGTCACTATTCCCCACAGTCAGTGCAGTGTGTCACTTTTCCCCACAGTCAGTGCAGTTTGTCACTTTTCCCCACAGTCAGTGCAGTGTGTCACTTTTCCCCACAGTCAGTGCAGTGTGTTACTTTTCCCACAGCCCGTGCATTGTGTCACTTTTCCCACAGTCAGTGCAGTGTGTCACTTTTCCCACAGTCACTGCAGTGTGTTACTTTTCCCACAGTCGGTACAATGTGCCACTTTGCCCGACATTCAGAGCAGTGTGTCACTTTGCCCACAGTCAGTGCAGTGTGTCACTTTTCCCACATCCCGTGCATTGTGTCACTTTTCCCACAGTCAGTGCAGTGTGTCACTTTTCCCCACATTCCGTGCAATGAGCACCTTGCCCACAGTCAGTGCAGTGTTTCACCTTTCCCCACAGTCAGTGCAGTGTGTCACTTTTCCCCACAGTCAGTGCAGTGTGTTACTTTTCCCACAGTCAGTGCAGTGTGTCACTTTGCCAACAGTCAATGCAATATGCCACTTTGCCCACAGTCAGTGCATTGTGTCACTTTTCCCACAGCCCGTGCATTATGTCACTTTACCCACAGTCGCTGCAGTGTGTCACTTTTCCCCACAGTCCGTGCAATGTGCACTTTGCCCGACAGTCAGAGCAGTGTGCCACTTTGCCCACATTCAGTCAGTACGCAACTTTGCCCACAGTCAGTGCAGTGTGTCATTTCACCCACAATCACTGCAGCGTGTCACTTTTCCCCACAGTCAGTGCCGTGTGTCAATTTTCCCACAGTCATGCAATGTGCCACTTTGCTCACAATCCGTGTAATGTGCCACTTTGCCAACAGTCAGTGCATGGTGTAAATTTTCCCCGCACTCAGTGCTGTGTGTTACTTTTCCCCACAGTCAGTGCAGTGTGTGAGATTTCCCACAGTCAGTGCAGTGTGACACTTTGCCCACATTCAGTGCAGTTTGACACTTTTCCCCACAGTCAGTGCAGTGTGTATCTTTTCCCACGATGAGTGCAGTGTGCCCATAGTCAATGCACTGTGTCACTTTGCCCACAGTCAGTGCAGTGTGCCAATTTACCATCAGTCAGTGCAGTGTGTCACTTTTCCCCACAGTCAGTGCAGTGTGTCAATTTTACCACAGTCAGTACAGTGTGTCACTTTTCCCCACAGTCAGTGCAGTGTGTCAATTTTACCACAGTCAGTGCAGTGTGTCACTTTTCCCCACAATCAGTGTAATGTGCCACTTTGCCAACAGTCAGTGCATGCTGTAAAACTTTCTCCGTAGTCAGTGCAGTTTGTCACTTTTCCCCACAGTCAGTGCAGTGTGTCAGATTTCCCACAGCCAATGCAGTGTGTCAGATTTCCCACAGTCAGTGCAATGTGCCACTTTGCCCACAGTCATTGTAGTGTGTCACCTTTCCCCACAGACAGTGCAGTGTCAGATTTCCCACAGTCAATGCAGTGTGCCAAATTGCCCACAGTCATTGTAGTGTGTCACTTTTCCCCACAGTCAGTGCAGTGTGTCAGATTTCCCACAGTCAATGCAGCGTGTCAGATTTCCCACAGTCAGTGCAGTGTGTCAGATTTCCCACAGTCAGTGCAGTGTGTCACTTTTCCAACGTTCATATAATGTGCCACTTTGCCCAAAATCAGTGTAATGTGCCAATTTGCCAACAGTCAGTGCATCGTGTAATTTTTCCCCACAGTCAGTGCAGTGTGTCATTTCCCCCCACAGTCAGTGCAGTGTGTCACTTTGCCCCACAGTCAGTGCAGTGTGTCAGATTTCCCACAGTCAGTGCAGTGTGGCACTTCGCCCACATTCAGTGCAGATTGACACTTTTACCTGCAGTCAGTGCAGTATGCCTCTTTTCCCCACAGTATGTGCAGTTTGGAACTTTTCCCCACAGTCAGTGAATTGTGCCACTTTGCCATCAGTCAGTGCAGTGGGTCACTTTTCCCAGAAGTCAGTGCAGTGTGCCACTTTACCCACAGTCAGTGCAGTCTGTCACTTTTCCTAAATGTCACTGCAGAATGCCACTTTGCCCGCAGTCAGTGCAGTGTGTCTCTTTTCCCCGCAGTCAGCGCAGGGAGTCACTTTGCCCACAGTCAGGGCAGTGTGCCACTTTGCCCTGAGTCAGTGCAGTGTGCCACTTTTACCAACAGTCACTGCTGTATGACAATTTACCCACAGTCATTGCAGTCTGTCACTTTTCAACACAGTTAGTGCACTGTGCCACTTTGCCAGCAGTCATTGCAGTGTGTTGCTTTTCCCCACAGTCAGTGCAGTTTGTCGCTTTGCCCACAGTAATTGCAGTGTGTTACATTGCCCACAGTCAAAGAAGTGTGTCAATTTTCACAACAGTCAGTGCAGTGTGCCACTTTGCCCACAGTCATAGCAGTGTGTCACTTTTCCCCACAGTCAGTGTAGTTTGACACCTTTCCCCGAAGTCAGTGCATTGTGGCACTTTTCCCCACATTCAGTGCAATGTTCCACTTTGCCGCAGTCAGTGCAGTGTGCCACTCGCCCCACAGTCATTGTAGTGTGTCACTTTTCCCCACAGACAGTGCAGTGTGCCACTTTGCCCACAGTCATTGTAGTGTGTCACCTTTCCCCACAGTCATTGCAGTTTGACACTTTATCCGACAGTCAGTGCATTTTAGCTCTTTTCCTCACAGTCAGTGCAGTGTGTCACTTTTCCCACAGTCAGTGCAATGTGCCACTTTGCCCACAGTCCGTGCATTGTGTTACTTTTCCCTCAGTCAGTGCAGTGTGTCACTTTTCCAACAGTCATGCAATGTGCCACTTTGCCCAAAATCAGTGTAATGTGCCAATTTACCAACAGTCAGTGCATAGTGTAATTTTTCCCCACAGTCAGTGCATTGTGTCATTTCCCACCACAGTCACTGCCGTGTGTCACTTTTCCCCACAGTCAGTGCAGTGTGTCAATTTTCCCACAGTGATGCAATATGCCACTTTGCCCACAATCAGTGAAATGTGCCACTTTGCCAACAGTCAGTGTATGGTGTAAATTTTCCCCGCAGTCAGTGCTGTGTGTCACTTTTCCCCACAGTCAGTGCAGTGTGTCAGATTTCCCACAGTCAGTGCAGTGTGTCACTTTGCCCACATTCAGTGCAGTTTGACACTTTCACCCGGAGTCAGTGCAGTTTGCCACTTTTCCCCACAGCAAGTGCAATGTGTCACTTTTGCCCACAGTCAGTGCAGTATGTTTCTTTTCCCACAGTCAGTGCAGTGTGTATCTTTTCCCAAAATGAGTGCAGTGTGCCACTTTGTCTACAGTCAGTGCAGTGGGTCACTTTGCCCATAGTCAATGCAGTGTGTCACTTTGCCCAAGGTCAGTGCAGTGTGCCACTTTGCCGTCAGTCAGTGCAGTGTGCCACTTTGCCCAGAGTCAGTGCAGTGTGTCTTCATTTTCCCAAAAGTCAGTGCAGTGTGTCACTTTGCCCACAGTCAGGGCAGTGTGCCAATTTGGCATGAGTCAGTGCAGTGTGCCACTTTTCCCAACAGTCACTGCAGTATGCCAATTTACCCACAGTCATTGCAGTCTGTCACTTTTCAACACAGTTAGTGCACTGTGACACTTTGCCAACAGTCATTGCAGTGTGTTGCTTTTCCCCACAGTCAGTGCAGTTTGTCGCTTTGCCCACAGTCATTGCAGTGTGTTACATTGCCCACAGTCAGAGAAGTGTGTCAATTTTCACGACAGTCAGTGCAGTGTGCCACTTTGCCCACAGTCATAGCAGTGTGTCACTTTTCCCCACAGTCAGTGCATTGTGCCACTTTGCACACAGTCAGTGCAGTGTGTCTCTTCTCCCCACAGACTGTGCAATGTGTAACTTTGCCCAGAGACAATGCACTGTGTCACTTTGCCAACAGTCAGTGCATTGTGTAACTTTTCCCTACAGTCATTCCAGTGTGTCATTTTTCCCACAGTCATCCAGTGTGTCACTTTTCCCACAGTCTGTGCAGTGTTTCACTTTTCCCACAGTCCGTGCATAGTGTCACTTTTCCCACAACAGTGCAATGTGCACTTTGCCCGACAGTCAGAGCAGTGTGCCACTTTGACCACTTTCAGTGCAGTGTGTCACTTTGCCCACAGTCAATGCAGGGTGTCACTTTTCCCCACAGTGAGTGCAGTGTGTCACTTTCACCAAGAGTCAATGCAGTGTGACAATTTTTCCCACAGTCAGAGCAGTGTGTAACTTTCCCACAGTCAGTGAAGTGTGTCACTTTTCCCCTCAGTCAGTGCAGTGTGTCACTTTACCAACAGTCAGTGCAGTGTGTCACTTTTCCAACAGTCAGTGCAGTGTGTCACTTTTCCAACAGTCAGTGCAGTGTGTCACTTTTCCCCTCAGTCAGTGCAGTGTGTCACTTTTCCAACAGTGAGTGCAGTGTGTCACTTTTCCAACAGTCAGTGCAGTGTGTCACTTTTCCAACAGTCAGTGCAGTGTGTCACTTTTCCACCAGTCAGTGCAGTGTGTCACTTTTCCAACAGTCAGTGCAGTGTGTCACTTTACCCCTCAGTCAGTGCAGTGTGTCACTTTTCCAACAGCCAGTGCAGCGTGTCACTTTTCCCCTCAGTCAGTGCAGTGTGTCACTTTTCCAACAGTCATATAATGTGCCAATTTGCCAACAGTCAGTGCATCGTGTAATTTTTCCCCACAGTCAGTGCAGTGTGTCATTTCCCCCCACAGTCAGTGCAGTGTGTCACTTTTCCCCACAGTCAGTGCAGTGTGTCAATTTTACCACAGTCAGTGCAGTGTGTCACTTTTCCCCACAGTCAGTGCAGTGTGTCAATTTTACCACAGTCAGTGCAGTGTGTCACTTTTCCCCACAATCAGTATAATGGGCCACTTTGCCAACAGTCAGTGCATGCTGTAAAATTTTCTCCGTAGTCAGTGCAGTTTGTCACTTTTCCCCACAGTCAGTGCAGTGTGTCAGATTTCCCACAGTCAATGCAGTGTGTCAGATTTCCCACAGTCAGTGCAATGTGCCACTTTGCCCACAGTCATTGTAGTGTGTCACTTTTCCCCACAGACAGTGCAGTGTGTCAGATTTCCCACAGTCAGTGCAATGTGTCAGATTTCCCACAGTCAGTGCAGTGTGTCTCTTTTCCCCGCAGTCAGCGCAGGGAGTCACTTTGCCCACAGTCAGGGCAGTGTGCCACTTTGCCCTGAGTCAATGCAGTGTGCCACTTTTACCAACAGTCACTGCTGTATGCCAATTTACCCACAGTCATTGCAGTGTGTCACTTATAACCACAGTCATTGCAGTGTGTTACATTGACCACAGTCAAAGAAGTGTGTCAATTTTCCTGAAGCCAGTGCAGTGTGCCACTTTGCCCACAGTCATTGCAGTGTGTCACTTTTACCCACAGTCAGTGCAGTGTGCCACTTTGCCCACAGTCAGTGCAGTGGGTCACTTTGGTCACAATCAGTACAGTGTGTCACTTTTACACAGTCATTGCAGTGCCTCACTTCTCCCCACAGTCAGTGCAGTGTGTCACTTTTCTCCACAGTCTGTGCAATGTTTTACTTTGCCCACAGACAGTGCACTGTGTCACTGTGCGGACAATCAGTGCAGTGTGTCACTTTTCCCCACAGTCTGTGCAGTGTGTCACTATTTCCTACTGTGTTTCCAGTGTGTCATTTTTCCCAAGTCATCGAGTGTTTCACTTTTCCCCACAGTCAGTGCAGTGTGTCACTTTTCCCACAGTCAGTGCAGTGTGTCAATTTTCCCCCAGTCAGTGCAGTGTTTCACTTTTCCCCACAGTCAGTGCAGTGTGTCAATTTTCCCCACAGTCAGTGCAGTTTGACACTTTTCCCCCAGTCAGTGCAGTGTTTCACTTTTCCCCACAGTCTGTGCAGTGTGTCACTTTTCCCCACAGTCAGTGCAGTGTGTCAATTTTCCCCACAGTCTGTGCAGTGTGTCACTTTTCCCACAGTCAGTGCAGTGTGTCAATTTTCCCCACAGTCTGTGCAGTGTGTCACTTTTCCCACAGTCAGTGCAGTTTGACACTTTTCCCCGCAGTCATTGCATTTTGGTTCTTTTGCCCACAGTCAGTGCAGTATGTGTTTTTTCTCCACAGTTAGTGCAGTGTGTCACTTTGCCCACAGTCAGTGCAGTGTGCCCACGGTGTCCACTTTGCCCACGGTGAGTGCAGTTTGCCAATTTTCCAACACTCAGTGCAGTGTTTCACTTTTCCCCACAGTCAGTGCAGAAAGCCACTTTGCCCGACAGTCAGTGCAGTGTTTCAAATTTCCCACAGTCAGTCCAGTATGTCACTATTCCCCACAGTCAGTGCAGTGTGTCACCATTCCCCACATTCAGTGCAGTATGTCTCTTTTCTCCACAGTCGGTGCAGTGTGTCACTGTTCCCCACAGTCATTGCAGTTTGACACCTTTCCCCGAAGTCAGTGCATTTTGGCACTTTTCCCCACATTCAGTGCAATGTTCCACTTTGCCACAGTCCGTGCAATGTGCCACTCGCCCCACAGTCATTGCAGTGTGTCAATCTGCCCACAATCAGTGCAGTGTGTCACTCTGCACACAGTCAATGCATTGTGTCACTTTTCACACAGTCCATGAGTTGTGTCACTTTTCCCCACAAACAGTGGAGTGCGGCACTTTTCCCAAAGTCAGTGCAGCGAGCCACTTTGCCCACAGTCAGTGTAATGTGCCCCTTTGCCCGCCAGTCAGAGCAGTGTGTCACTTTTCCCACAGTCAGTGCAGCGAGCCACTTTGCCCACAGTCAGTGTAATGTGCCACTTTGCCCACAGTCAGTGCAGTGTGTCACTTTTCCCACAGTCAGTGCAGTGTTTCACATTTCACCACAGTCAGTGCAGTGTGTCACTTTTCCCCACGGTCATTGCAGTTTGACACTTATCCCCACAGTCAGTGCATTGTGGCACTTTTCCCCACATTCAGTGCAATGTTCCACTTTGCCGCAGTCCGTGCAGTGTGCCACTTCATCCACAGTCAGTGCAGTTTACCACTTTGCCCACAGTCAGTGCAGTGTGTCACTTTTCCCCACAGACAGTGCAGTGTGACACTTTGCCCACAGTCAGTGCAGTGTGTCACTTTTCCCCACAGACAGTGCAGTGTGCCACTTTGCCCACGGTGAGTGCTGTTTGCCAATTTGCCAACACTCAGTGCAGTGTTTCATTTTTCCCCACAATCAGTGCAGTGTGTCACCTTTCCCATCAGACAGTACTTTGTGTCACTTTTCCCCACAATCAGTGCCGTGTGTCACTTTGACCACAGTCAGTACAATATGCCACTTTGCCCACAGTCAGTGCATTGTGTCACTTTTCCCACAGCCCGTGCATTGTGTCACTTTACCCACAGTCACTGCAGTGTGTCACTTTTCCCCACAGTCCGTGCAATGTGCACTTTGCCCAACAGTCAGAGCAGTGTGCCACTTTGCCCACATTCAGTCAGTATGCAACTTTGCCCACAGTCAGTGCAGTGTGTCAATTTTCCCACAGTCAGTGCAGAGAGCCACTTTGCCCACAATCCGTGTAATGTGCCACTTTGCCAACAGTCAGTGCATGGTGTAAATTTTCCCCGCACTCAGTGCTGTGTGTTACTTTTCCCCACAGTCAGTGCAGTGTGTCAGATTTCCCACAGTCAGTGCAGTGTGCCACTTTGCCCATATTCAGTGCAGTTTGACACTTTTCCCCACAGTCAGTGCAGTGTATATCTTTTCCCACAATGAGTGCAGTGTGCCACTTTGTCTACAGTCAGCGCAGTGGCTGGGTTTGCCCATAGTCGATGCAGTGTGTCACTTTGCCCACAGTCAGTGCAGTTTGCCACTTTGCCATCAGTCAGTGCAGTGGGTCACTTTGCCCACAGTCAGTGCATTGTGGCACGTTGCCCACAGTCAGTGCAGTGTGTCACTTTTCCCAAAAGTCAGTGCAGTGTGTCAATTTTCCCACAATCAGTGCAGTGTGTCACATTGCCCACAGTCATTGCAATATAACTTTGCCGACATTCAGTGCAGTGTATCACTTTTCTCTGCAGTCAGTGCAGTATGCCACCTTTCCCCACAGTCAGTGTAGAGAGGCACTTTTCCCACAGTCAGTGCAGAGATCCACTTTGCCCACAGTCAGGGCAGTGTGCCAAGTTGGCCTGAGTCAGTGCAGTGTGCCACTTTTCCCAACAGTCACTGCAGTATGCCAATTTACCCACAGACATTGCAGTGTGTCACTTTTAACCACAGTCAGTGCAGTGTGCCACTTTGCCCACAGTCATTGCAGTGTGTCACTTTTCAACACAGTTAATGCACTGTGCCACTTTGCCAACAGTCATTGCAGTGTGTTGCTTTTCCCCACAGTCAGTGCAGTTCGTTGCTTTGCCCACAGTAATTGCAGTGTGTTACATTGACCACAGTCAAAGAAGTGTGTCAATTTTCACAACAGTCAGTGCAGTGTGCCACTTTGCGCACAGTCGTAGCAGTGTGTCACTTTTCCCCACAGTCAGTGTAGTTTGACACTTTTACCCGAAGTCAGTGCATTGTGGCACTTTTCCCCACATTCAGTGCAATGTTCCACTTTGCCGCAGTCCGTGCAGTGTGCCACTCGCCCCACAGTCATTGCAGTGTGTCAATCTGCACACAATCAGTGCATTGTGTCACTCTGCACACAGTCAGTGCAGTGTGTTACTTTTCCCACAGCCCGTGCATTGCATCACTTTTCCCCACAGTCAGTGCAGTGCGGCACTTTGCCCACAGTCAGTGCAGAGATCCACTTTACCCACATCAGTACAATGAGCCACTTTGCCCAACACTCAGAGCAGTGTGCCACTTTGCCCACAGTCAGTGCAGTGTGTCACTTTTCCCACAGTCAGTGCAGTGTGTCAATTTTCCCCCAGTCAGTGCAGTGTTTCACTTTTCCCCACAGTCAGTGCAGTTTGACACTTTTCCCCGCAGTCATTGCATTTTGGTTCTTTTGCCCACAGTCAGTGCAGTATGTGTTTTTTCTCCACAGTTAGTGCAGTGTGCCACTTTGCCTACAGTTAGTGCAGTGTGTCACTTTGCCCACTTTCAGTGCAGTGGGTCACTTTTCCCGCAGTCATTGCAGTGTGCCATTTCACCCACAGTCAGTGCAGTGTGCCACTTTGCCCACAGTCATTGCAGTGTGTCACTTTTCCCCACAGACAGTGCAGTGTGCCACTTTGCCTACGGTGAGTGCACATTGCCAATTTTCCAACACTCAGTGCAGTGTTTCACTTTTCCCCACATTCAGTGCAGTGTGTCACCTTTCCCATCAGACAGTACTTTGTGCCACTTTTCCCCACAATCAGTGCCGTGTGTCTCTTTGCCCGGAGTCAGTGCAGTGTGTCACTTTTCCCTAAAGTCAGTGCAGTGTGCCACGTTTCCAGCAGTCAGTGCAGTGTGTCTCTTTTCCCCGCAGTCAGTGCAGTGAGTCACTTTGCGCACAGTCAGGGCAATGTGCCAATTTGGCCTGCGTCAGTGCAGTGTGCCACTTTTCCCAACAGTCACTGCTCTATTCCAATTTACCCACAGTCATTGCAGTGTGTCACTTTCAACCACAGTCAGTGCAGTGTGCCACTTTGCCCACAGTCATTGCAGTGCCTCACTTCTCCCCACAGTCAGTGCATATTGCCACTTTGCCCACAGTCAGTGCAGTGTGTCACTTTTCTCCACAGTCTGTGCAATGTTTTACTTTGCCCACAGACAGTGCACTGTGTCACTGTGCCGACAGTCAGTGCAGTGTGTCACTTTTCCCCACAGTCTGTGCAGATTGCCACTTTTCCCCACAATCAGTGCAGTGTGTCACTATTTCCTACTGTGTTTCCAGTGTGTCATTTTTCCCACAGTCATCGAGTGTTTCACTTTTCCCCACAGTCAGTGCAGTGTGGCACTTTCCCCCACAGTCAGTGCAGTGGGGCACTTTTCCCCACAGTCAGTGCAGTGTGGCACTTTCCCCCACAGTCAGTGCAGTTTGGCACTTTTCCCCACAGTCAGTGCACTGTGTCACTTTGCCGACAGTCAGTGCAGTGTGTCACTTTTTCCTACAGTCATTCCAGTGTGTCATTTTTCCACATTCATCCAGTGTGTTACTTTTCCCCACAGTCTGTGAAGATTGCCACTATTCCCCACAGTCAGTGCAGTGTTTCACTTTTCCCACAGCCCGTGCATTGTGTCACTTTTCCCACAGTCAGTGCAGTGTTTCACCTTTCCCCACAGTCAGTGCAGTGTGTCACTTTTCCCCACAGTCAGTGCAGTGTGTTACTTTTCCCACAGTCGGTACAATGTGCCACTTTGCCCGACATTCAGAGCAGTGTGTCACTTTTCCCCACAATCATTGCAGTTTGACACTTATCCCCGAAGTCAGTGCATTTTAGCACTTTTCCCAACATTCAGTGCAATGTTCCACTTTGCCACAGTCCTTGCAATGTGCCACTCGCCCCACAGTCATTGCAGTGTGTCAATCTGCACACAGTCAGTGCATTGTGTCACTTTTCCCACAGTCCATGAATTGTGTCACTTTTGCCGACAGTCAGTGCAGTGCGCCACTTTGCCCACAGTCAGTGCAATGTGCCACTTTGCCCACAGTCAGTGCAGTGTGTCACTTTTCCCCACAGTCATTGCAGTGTGTTACTTTTCCCACAGTCGGTACAATGTGCCACTTTGCCCAACATTCAGAGCAGTGTGTCATTTTGCCCACAGTCAGTGCAGTGTGTCACTTTTCCCCACATTCCGTGCAATGTGCACTTTCCTCACAGTCAGTGCAGTGTGTCACTTTTCCCCACAGTCAGTGCAGTGTGTTACTGTTCCCACAGTCGGTACAATGTGCCACTTTGCCCGACATTCAGAGCAGTGTGTCCCTTTTCCCCACAGTCAGTGCAGTGTTTCACTTTTCCCCACAGTCAGTGCAGTGTGTCACTTTTCCCCACAGTCATTGCAGTTTGACACTTTTCCCCGAAGTCAATGCATTTTAGCTCTTTTCCCCACAGTCAGTGCAGTGTGTTACTTTTCCCACAGTCGGTACAATGTGCCACTTTGCCCGACATTCAGAGCAGTGTGTCCCTTTTCCCCACAGTCAGTGCAGTGTTTCACTTTTCCCACAGCCCGTGCATTGTGTCACTTTTCCCACAGTCAGTGCAGTGTGTTACTTTTCCCACAGTCGGTACAATGTGCCACTTTGCCCGACATTCAGAGCATTGTGTCCCTTTTCCCCACAGTCAGTGCAGTGTGTCACTTTTCCCCACAGTCAGTGCAGTGTGTTACTTTTCCCACAGCCGGTACAATGTGCCACTTTGCCCGACATTCAGAGCAGTGTGTCCCTTTTCCCCACAGTCAGTGCAGAGTTTCACTTTTCCCCACAGTCAGTGCAGTGTGTCACTTTTCCCCACAGTCATTGCAGTTTGACACTTTTCCCCGAAGTCAATGCATTTTAGCTCTTTTCCCCACAGTCAGTGCAGTGTGTTACCTTTCCCACAGTCGGTGCAATGTGCCACTTGTGCGACATTGAGAGCAGTGTGTACCTTTTACCCACAGTCAGTGCAATGTGTCACTTTGCCAACAGTCAATGCAATATGCCACTTTGCCCAAAGTCAGTGCATTGTGTCACTTTTCCCACAGCCCGTGCATTGTGTCACTTTACCCACAGTCTGTGCAGTGTGTCACTTTTCCCCACAGTCCGTGCAATGTGCACTTTGCTCGACAGTCAGAGCAGTGTGCCACTTTGCCCACATTCAGTCAGTGTGCAACTTTGCCCACAGTCAGTGCAGTGTGTCAGATTTCCCACAGTCAGGGCAGTGTGTCAGATTTCCCACAGTCAGTGCAGTGTGTCAGATTTCCCACAGTCAGTTCAGTGTGTCAGATTTCCCACAGTCAGTGCAGTTTGACACTTTTACCCGCAGTCAGTGCAGTATGCCTCTTTTCCCCACAGTATGTGCAGTTTGGCAATTCTCCCCACAGTAAGTGCATTGCGCCACTTTGCCATCAGTCAGTGCAGTAGGTCACTTTTCCCAAAAGTCAGTGCAGTGTGCCACTTTACCCACAGTCAGTGCAGTTTGTCACTTTTCCGAAATGTCACTGCAGAATGCCACTTTGCCCGCAGTCAGTGCAGTGTGTCTCTTTTCCCTGCAGTCAGTGCAGTGAGTCACTTTGCCCACAGTAAGGGCAGTGTGCCACTTTGCCCTGAGTCAGTGCAGTGTGCCACTTTTACCAACAGTCACTGCTGTATGCCAATTTACCCACAGTCATTGCAGTGTGTCACTTATAACCACAGTCAGTGCAGTGTGCCACTTTGCCCACAGTCATTGCAGTGTGTCGCTTCTCCCCACAGTCAGTGCAGTGTGTCGCTTTGCCCACAGTCATTGCAGTGTGTTACATTGACCACAGTCAAAGAAGTGTGTCAATTTTCCTGAAGTCAGTGCAGTGTGCCACTTTGCCCACAGTCATTGCAGTGTGTCACTTTTACCCACAGTCAGTGCAGTGTGCCACTTTTACACAGTCATTGCAGTGCCTCACTTCTCCCCACAGTCAGTGCATATTGCCACTTTGCCCACAGTCAGTGCAGTGTGTCACTTTTCTCCACAGTCTGTGCAATGTTTTACTTTGCCCCACAGACAGTGCACTGTGTCACTGTGCCGACA
The DNA here is from genome assembly GCF_964194155.1 of Cetorhinus maximus. Classification (NCBI taxonomy): domain Eukaryota; kingdom Metazoa; phylum Chordata; class Chondrichthyes; order Lamniformes; family Cetorhinidae; genus Cetorhinus; species Cetorhinus maximus. Next base: position 124,545,828 of record NC_135887.1, read on the forward strand.
GTCAGTGCAGTATGTCACTTTTCCCCAAAATCTGTGCAGATTGCAACTTTTCCCCACAATCAGTGCAGTGTGTCACTATTTCCTACTGTGTTTCCAGTGTGTCAATTTTCCCACAGTCATCGAGTGTTTCACTTTTCCCCACAGTCAGTGCAGTGTGGCACTTTTCCCCACAGTCAGTGCAGTGTGGCACTTTGCCCACAATCAGTGCAGTGTGACACTTTCCCCCACAGTCAGTGCAGTGTGGCACTTTCCCCCACAGTCAGTGCAGTGTGGCACTTTCCCCCACAGTCAGTGCAATGTGTCACTTTTCCCCACAGTCAGTGCAGTGTGGCACTTTCCCCCACAGTCAGTGCAGTTTACCACTTTTCCCCACAGTCAGTGCAATGTGTCACTTTTCCCCACAGTCAGTGCAAATGGTCCCTTTTCCCACAGTCAGTGCACTGTATCACTTTGCCAACAGTCAGTGCAGTGTGTCACTTTTTCCTACAGTCATTCCAGTGTGTCATTTTCCCACAGTCATCCAGTTTGTTACTTTTCCCCACAGTCTGTGAAGATTGCCACTATTCCCCACAGTCAGTGCGGTGTGTAACTTTTTCCGACAGTCATTCCAGTGTGTCATTTTCCCACAGTCATCCAGTGTTTCACTTTTCCCCACAGTCAGTGCAGTGCGGCACTTTGCCCACAGTCAGTGCAGAGAGTCACTTTGCCCACATCAGTCCAATGTGCCACTTTGCCCGACACTCAGAGCAGTGTGACACTTTGCCCACAGTCAGTGCAGTGTGTCACTTTTCCCACAGTCAGTGCAGTGTGTCAATTTTCCCACAGTCAGTGCAGTGTTTCACTTTTCCCCACAGTCTGTGCAGTGTGTCTATTTTCTCCACAGTCAGTGCAGTTTGACACTTTTCCCCGCAGTCATTGCATTTTGGTTCTTTTGCCCACAGTCAGTACAGTATGTGTCTTTTCTCCACAGTTAGTGCAGTGTGTCACTTTGCCCACAGTTAGTGTTGTGTAGCACTTCGCCCACTTTCAGTGCAGTGGGTCACTTTTGCCGCAGTCGTTGCAGTGTGCCATTTCACCCACAGTCAGTGCAGTGTGCCACTTTGCCCACAGTCATTGCAGTGTGTCACTTTTCCCCACAGACAGTGCAGTGTGCCACTTTGCCTACGGTGAGTGCACATTGCCAATTTTCCAACACTCAGTGCAGTGTTTCACTTTTCCCCACATTCAGTGCAGTGTGTCACCTTTCCCATCAGACAGTACTTTGTGCCACTTTTCCCCACAATCAGTGCCGTGTGTCTCTTTGCCCGGAGTCAGTGCAGTGTGTCACTTTTCCCTAAAGTCAGTGCAGTGTGCCACGTTTCCAGCAGTCAGTGCAGTGTGTCTCTTTTCCCCGCAGTCAGTGCAGTGAGTCACTTTGCGCACAGTCAGGGCAATGTGCCAATTTGGCCTGCGTCAGTGCAGTGTGCCACTTTTCCCAACAGTCACTGCTCTATTCCAATTTACCCACAGTCATTGCAGTGTGTCACTTTCAACCACAGTCAGTGCAGTGTGCCACTTTGCCCACAGTCATTGCAGTGCCTCACTTCTCCCCACAGTCAGTGCATATTGCCACTTTGCCCACAGTCAGTGCAGTGTGTCACTTTTCTCCACAGTCTGTGCAATGTTTTACTTTGCCCACAGACAGTGCACTGTGTCACTGTGCCGACAGTCAGTGCAGTGTGTCACTTTTCCCCACAGTCTGTGCAGATTGCCACTTTTCCCCACAATCAGTGCAGTGTGTCACTATTTCCTACTGTGTTTCCAGTGTGTCATTTTTCCCACAGTCATCGAGTGTTTCACTTTTCCCCACAGTCAGTGCAGTGTGGCACTTTCCCCCACAGTCAGTGCAGTGTTTCACTTTTCCCACAGCCCGTGCATTGTGTCACTTTTCCCACAGTCAGTGCAGTGTTTCACCTTTCCCCACAGTCAGTGCAGTGTGTCACTTTTCCCCACAGTCAGTGCAGTGTGTTACTTTTCCCACAGTCGGTACAATGTGCCACTTTGCCCGACATTCAGAGCAGTGTGTCACTTTTCCCCACAATCATTGCAGTTTGACACTTATCCCCGAAGTCAGTGCATTTTAGCACTTTTCCCAACATTCAGTGCAATGTTCCACTTTGCCACAGTCCTTGCAATGTGCCACTCGCCCCACAGTCATTGCAGTGTGTCAATCTGCACACAGTCAGTGCATTGTGTCACTTTTCCCACAGTCCATGAATTGTGTCACTTTTGCCGACAGTCAGTGCAGTGCGCCACTTTGCCCACAGTCAGTGCAATGTGCCACTTTGCCCACAGTCAGTGCAGTGTGTCACTTTTCCCCACAGTCATTGCAGTGTGTTACTTTTCCCACAGTCGGTACAATGTGCCACTTTGCCCAACATTCAGAGCAGTGTGTCATTTTGCCCACAGTCAGTGCAGTGTGTCACTTTTCCCCACATTCCGTGCAATGTGCACTTTCCTCACAGTCAGTGCAGTGTGTCACTTTTCCCCACAGTCAGTGCAGTGTGTTACTGTTCCCACAGTCGGTACAATGTGCCACTTTGCCCGACATTCAGAGCAGTGTGTCCCTTTTCCCCACAGTCAGTGCAGTGTTTCACTTTTCCCCACAGTCAGTGCAGTGTGTCACTTTTCCCCACAGTCATTGCAGTTTGACACTTTTCCCCGAAGTCAATGCATTTTAGCTCTTTTCCCCACAGTCAGTGCAGTGTGTTACTTTTCCCACAGTCGGTACAATGTGCCACTTTGCCCGACATTCAGAGCAGTGTGTCCCTTTTCCCCACAGTCAGTGCAGTGTTTCACTTTTCCCACAGCCCGTGCATTGTGTCACTTTTCCCACAGTCAGTGCAGTGTGTTACTTTTCCCACAGTCGGTACAATGTGCCACTTTGCCCGACATTCAGAGCATTGTGTCCCTTTTCCCCACAGTCAGTGCAGTGTGTCACTTTTCCCCACAGTCAGTGCAGTGTGTTACTTTTCCCACAGCCGGTACAATGTGCCACTTTGCCCGACATTCAGAGCAGTGTGTCCCTTTTCCCCACAGTCAGTGCAGAGTTTCACTTTTCCCCACAGTCAGTGCAGTGTGTCACTTTTCCCCACAGTCATTGCAGTTTGACACTTTTCCCCGAAGTCAATGCATTTTAGCTCTTTTCCCCACAGTCAGTGCAGTGTGTTACCTTTCCCACAGTCGGTGCAATGTGCCACTTGTGCGACATTGAGAGCAGTGTGTACCTTTTACCCACAGTCAGTGCAATGTGTCACTTTGCCAACAGTCAATGCAATATGCCACTTTGCCCAAAGTCAGTGCATTGTGTCACTTTTCCCACAGCCCGTGCATTGTGTCACTTTACCCACAGTCTGTGCAGTGTGTCACTTTTCCCCACAGTCCGTGCAATGTGCACTTTGCTCGACAGTCAGAGCAGTGTGCCACTTTGCCCACATTCAGTCAGTGTGCAACTTTGCCCACAGTCAGTGCAGTGTGTCAGATTTCCCACAGTCAGGGCAGTGTGTCAGATTTCCCACAGTCAGTGCAGTGTGTCAGATTTCCCACAGTCAGTTCAGTGTGTCAGATTTCCCACAGTCAGTGCAGTTTGACACTTTTACCCGCAGTCAGTGCAGTATGCCTCTTTTCCCCACAGTATGTGCAGTTTGGCAATTCTCCCCACAGTAAGTGCATTGCGCCACTTTGCCATCAGTCAGTGCAGTAGGTCACTTTTCCCAAAAGTCAGTGCAGTGTGCCACTTTACCCACAGTCAGTGCAGTTTGTCACTTTTCCGAAATGTCACTGCAGAATGCCACTTTGCCCGCAGTCAGTGCAGTGTGTCTCTTTTCCCTGCAGTCAGTGCAGTGAGTCACTTTGCCCACAGTAAGGGCAGTGTGCCACTTTGCCCTGAGTCAGTGCAGTGTGCCACTTTTACCAACAGTCACTGCTGTATGCCAATTTACCCACAGTCATTGCAGTGTGTCACTTATAACCACAGTCAGTGCAGTGTGCCACTTTGCCCACAGTCATTGCAGTGTGTCGCTTCTCCCCACAGTCAGTGCAGTGTGTCGCTTTGCCCACAGTCATTGCAGTGTGTTACATTGACCACAGTCAAAGAAGTGTGTCAATTTTCCTGAAGTCAGTGCAGTGTGCCACTTTGCCCACAGTCATTGCAGTGTGTCACTTTTACCCACAGTCAGTGCAGTGTGCCACTTTTACACAGTCATTGCAGTGCCTCACTTCTCCCCACAGTCAGTGCATATTGCCACTTTGCCCACAGTCAGTGCAGTGTGTCACTTTTCTCCACAGTCTGTGCAATGTTTTACTTTGCCCCACAGACAGTGCACTGTGTCACTGTGCCGACAGTCAGTGCAGTATGTCACTTTTCCCCAAAATCTGTGCAGATTGCAACTTTTCCCCACAATCAGTGCAGTGTGTCACTATTTCCTACTGTGTTTCCAGTGTGTCAATTTTCCCACAGTCATCGAGTGTTTCACTTTTCCCCACAGTCAGTGCAGTGTGGCACTTTTCCCCACAGTCAGTGCAGTGTGGCACTTTGCCCACAATCAGTGCAGTGTGACACTTTCCCCCACAGTCAGTGCAGTGTGGCACTTTCCCCCACAGTCAGTGCAGTGTGGCACTTTCCCCCACAGTCAGTGCAATGTGTCACTTTTCCCCACAGTCAGTGCAGTGTGGCACTTTCCCCCACAGTCAGTGCAGTTTACCACTTTTCCCCACAGTCAGTGCAATGTGTCACTTTTCCCCACAGTCAGTGCAAATGGTCCCTTTTCCCACAGTCAGTGCACTGTATCACTTTGCCAACAGTCAGTGCAGTGTGTCACTTTTTCCTACAGTCATTCCAGTGTGTCATTTTCCCACAGTCATCCAGTTTGTTACTTTTCCCCACAGTCTGTGAAGATTGCCACTATTCCCCACAGTCAGTGCGGTGTGTAACTTTTTCCGACAGTCATTCCAGTGTGTCATTTTCCCACAGTCATCCAGTGTTTCACTTTTCCCCACAGTCAGTGCAGTGCGGCACTTTGCCCACAGTCAGTGCAGAGAGTCACTTTGCCCACATCAGTCCAATGTGCCACTTTGCCCGACACTCAGAGCAGTGTGACACTTTGCCCACAGTCAGTGCAGTGTGTCACTTTTCCCACAGTCAGTGCAGTGTGTCAATTTTCCCACAGTCAGTGCAGTGTTTCACTTTTCCCCACAGTCTGTGCAGTGTGTCTATTTTCTCCACAGTCAGTGCAGTTTGACACTTTTCCCCGCAGTCATTGCATTTTGGTTCTTTTGCCCACAGTCAGTACAGTATGTGTCTTTTCTCCACAGTTAGTGCAGTGTGTCACTTTGCCCACAGTTAGTGTTGTGTAGCACTTCGCCCACTTTCAGTGCAGTGGGTCACTTTTGCCGCAGTCGTTGCAGTGTGCCATTTCACCCACAGTCAGTGCAGTGTGCCACTTTGCCCACAGTCATTGTAGTGTGTCACTTTTCCGCACAATCAGTGCAGTGTGACACTTTGCCCACAGTCAGTGCAGTGTGCAACTTTGCCCACGGAGAGTGCACTTTGCCAATTTTCCAACACTCAGTGCAGTGTTTCACTTTTCCCCACATTCAGTGCAGTGTGTTATCTTTCCCATCAGACAGTACTTAATGTCACTTTTCCCCACAATCAGTGCCGTGTGTTTCTTTGCCCACAGTCAGTGCAGTGTGCCACTCTGCAACAGTCAGTGCAGTGTTTCACTTTTCCCCACAGTCAGCGCAGTGTTCCACATTGCCCCACAATCTGTGCAGTGTTTCACTTTCCCCACAGTCATTGCAATGTTACTTTGCCGACATTCAGTGCAGTGTATCAATTTTCTCCGCAGCCAGTGCAGTGCGGCACTTTTCCCACAGTCAGTGCAGAATGCCACTTTTCCCACAGTCAATGTAATGTGCCACTTTGCCCGACAGTCAGAGCAGTGTGCCACTTTGTCCACAGTCAGTGCAGTGTGTCACCTTTCCCACAGTCAGTGCAGTGTGTCACTATTCCCCACAGTCAGTGCAGTGTGTCACCTTTCCCACAGTCAGTGCAGTGTGTCACTATTCCCCACAGTCAGTGCAGTGTGCTACATTGCCCACATTCTGTGCAGTGTGTCACTTTTCCCCACAGTCATTGCAGTTTGACACTTTTCCCCGAAGTCAGTGCATTTTGGCACTTTTCCCAACATTCAGTGCAATGTTCCACTTTGCCACAGTCCATGCAATGTGCCACTCGCCCCACAGTCATTGCAGTGTGTCAATCTGCACACAGTCAGTGCATTGTATCACTTTTCCCACAGTCCATGAATTGTGTCACTTTTGCCCACAGTCAGTGCAATGCGGCACTTTGCCCACAGTCAGTGCAATGCGCCACTTTTCCCACAGTCATCCAGTGTTTCACTTTTCCCCACAGTCAGTGCAGTGGGGCACTTTTCCCCACAGTCAGTGCAGTGTGGCACTTTTCCCCACAGTCAGTGTAGTTTTCCACTTTTCCCCAGTCATTGCAGTTTGCCACTTTCCCCACAGTCATTGCTTTGGGTCACTTTGCCCATAGTCACTGCAGAGTGTCACTATGCCCACATTCAGTGCAGTGTGCCACTTTGCCAGCAGCCAGTGCATTGGGTCACTTTGCCCACAGTCAGTACAGTGTGTCACTTTTCCCACAGTCATGCAGTGTCTCACATTTCCCCACAGTCAGTGCAGTTTGCCACTTTTCCCCTCAGTCAATGCAGTGTGGTGCATTGGCAACAGTCAGTGCAGTGTGGGACTTTGGCCACTGTCAGTGCAGTGTGCCATTTTGTCCACAGTCAGTGCAGTGTGTCACTTTTCCCCACAGACAGTGCAGTGTGCCACTTTTCCCACGGTGAGTGCAGTTTGGAATTTGCCAACACTCTGTGCCGTGTTTCACTTTTCCCCACAATCAGTGCAGTGTGTCACCTTTCCCATCAGACAGTACTTTGTGTCACTTTTCCCCTCAATCAGTGCAGTGTGCCACTCTGCAACATTCAGTGCAGTGTGCCACTTTACCCACAGTCAGTGCAGTGTGTCACATTTCCTCACAGTGTGTGCAGTGTGTCACTTTGCCCACACTCATTGCAATGTTACTTTGCCGACATTCAGTGCAGTTTATCACTTTTCTCCACAGTCAGCGCAGTGTGCCACCTTTCCACACAGTCAGTGCAGTGCAGCACTTTGCCCACAGTCAGTGCAGTGTGTCACTTTTCCCTCAGTCAGTACAGTGTGTCAATTTTCCCACAGTCAGTGCAGTGTGTCAATTTTCCCCACAGTCAGTGCAGTGTGTCAATTTTACCAGTCAGTGCAGTGTGTCACTTTTCCCCACAACCAGTGTAATGTGCTACTTTGCCAACAGTCAGTGCATGCTGTAAAATTTTCTCCGTAGTCAGTGCAGTTTGTCACTTTTCCCCACAGTCAGTGCAGTGTGTCAGATTTCCCACAGTCAGTGCAGTGTGCCAGATTTCCCACAGTCAGTGCAGTGTGTCACATTTCCCACAGTCAGTGTAGTGTGTCAGATTTCCCACAGTCAGTGCAGTGTGTCAGATTTCCCACAGTCAGTTCAGTGTGTCAGATTTCCCACAGTCAGTGCAGTTTGACACTTCTACCCGCAGTCAGTGCAGTATGCCTCTTTTCCCAACAGTATGTGCAGTTTGGCACTTTTCCCCACAGTCAGTGCATTGTGCCACTTTGCCATCAGTCAGTGCAGTGGGTCACTTTTCCCAAAAGTCAGTGCAGTGTGCCACTTTACCCACAGTCATTTGCAGTGTGTCAATTATAACCACAGTCATTGCAGTGTGCAACTTTGCCCACAGTCATTGCAGTGTGTCGCTTTTCCCCACAGTCAGTGCAGTGTGTCACTTTGCCCACAGTCATTGCAGTGTGTTACACTGACCACAGTCAAAGAAGTGTGTCAATTTTCCTGAAGTCAGTGCAGTGTGCCACTTTGCCCACAGTCATTGCAGTGTGTCACTTTTACCCACAGTCAGTGCAGTGTGCCACTTTTACACAGTCATTGCAGTGCCTCACTTCTCCCCACAGTCAGTGCATATTGCCACTATGCCCACAGTCAGTGCAGCGTGTCACTTTTCTCCACAGTCAGTGCAATGTGTTACTTTGCCCACAGACAGTGCACTGTGTCACTGTGCCGACAGTCAGTGCAGTGTGTCACTTTTCCCCACAGTCTGTGCAGATTGCCACTTTTCCCCACAATCAGTGCAGCGTGTCACTATTTCCTACTCTGTTTCCAGTGTTTCATTTATCCCACAGTCATCCAGTGTTTCACTTGCCCCCACAGTCATTGCAGTGTGGCACTTTCCCCCACAGTCAGTGCAGTGTGGCACTTTTCCCCACAGTCAGTGCAGTTTACCACTTTTTCCCACAGTCAGTGCAACGTGTCACTTTACCCCACAGTCAGTGCAGTATGTCCCTTTGCCCACAGTCAGTGCACTGTGTCACTTTGTCGACAGTCAGTGCAGTGTGTCACTTTTTCCTACAGTCATTCCAGTGTGTCATTTATCCCACAGTCATCCAGTGTTTCACTTTTCCCCACAGTCAGTGCAGTGGGGCACTTTTCCCCACAGTCAGTGCAGTGTGGCACTTTCCCCCACAGTCAGTGCAGTGTGGCACTTTCCCCCACAGTCAGTGCAGTATGGCACTTTTCCCCACAGTCAGTGCAGTTTACCACTTTTTCCCACAGTCAGTGCAACGTGTCACTTTACCCCACAGTCAGTGCAGTATGTCCCTTTTCCCACAGTCAGTGCACTGTGTCACTTTGCCCACAGTCAGTGCAGTGTGTCACTTTTTCCTACAGTCATTCCAGTGTGTCATTTTCCCACAGTCATCCAGTGTGTCACTTTTCCCACACAGTCAGTGCAGTGTGTCACTATTTCCTACTGTGTTTCCAGTGTGTCGTTTTTCCACAGTCATCCAGTGTTTCACTTTTCCCCACAGTCAGTGCAGTTTACCACTTTTCCCCACAGTCAGTGCAATGTGTGACTTTTCCCCACAGTCAGTGCAGTATGTCCCTTTTCCCACAGTCAGTGCACTGTGTCACATTGCCGACAGTCAGTGCAGTGTGTTACTTTTCCCTACAGTCATTCCAGTGTGTCATTTTTCCCACAGTCATCTAGTGTGTCACATTTCCCCGCAGTCTGTGCAGTGCTTCACTTTTCCCACCGTGTGTGCATAGTGTCACTTTGCCCACAGTCAGTCAGTGTGCCACTTTGCCCACATTCAGTGCAGTGTGTCACTTTGCCCACAGTCAATGCAGTGTGTCACTTTTCCCCACAGTGAGTTCAGTGTGTCACTTTCACCAAGAGTCAATGCAGTGTGACATTTTGTCCCACAGTCAGTGCAGTGTGTCACTTTTCCAACAGTCATGCAATTTGCCACTTTGCCCAAAATCAGTGTAATGTGCCAATTTGCCAACAGTCAGTGCATCGTGTAATTTTTCCCCACAGTCAGTGCAGTGTGTTATTTCCCCCCACAGTCACGGCAGTGTGACACTTTTCCCCACAGTCAGTGCAGTGTGTCAATTTTACCACAGTTAGTGCAGTGTGTCACTTTTCCCCACAATCAGTGTAATGTGCCACTTTGCCAACAGTCCGTGCATGCTGTAAAATTTTCTCCGTAGTCAGTGCAGTTTGTCACGTTTTCCCCACAGTCAGTGCAGTGTGTCACTTTGCCCACATTCAGTGCAGTTTGACACTTTTCCCCACAGTCAGTACAGTTTGCCACTTTTCCCCACAGTAAGTGCAGTGTGGCACTTTTCCCCACAGTCAGAGCTGTATTTCTCTGTTCCCACAGTCAGTGCAGCGTGTATCTTATCCCACAGTGAGTGCAGTGTGCCACTTTTCCTACAGTCAGTGCAGTGGGTCATTTGCCCATAATCAGTGACTTGTGTCACTTTGCCGACAATCAGTGCAGTGGGTCACTTTTCCCAAATGTCACTACAGAATGCCAAATTGCCCGCAGTCAGTGCAGTGTGTCTCTTTTCCTCGCAATCAACGCAGTGAGTCACTTTGCCCACAGTCAGGGCAGTGTGCCACTTTGCCCTGAGTCAGTGCAGTGTGCCATTTTACCCAACAGTCAGTGCTGTATGCCAATTTACCCACAGTCAGTGCGGTGTGTCACTATTTCCTACTGTCATTCCAGTGTGCCATTTTTCCCACAGTCATCCAGTGTTTCACTTTTCCCCACAGTCAATGCAGTGTGTCCCTTTTCCCACAGTCAGTGCAGTGTGTCACTTTTCCCTACAGTCATTCCAGCGTGTCATTTTTCCCACAGTCATCCATTGTCACTTTCACCAAGAGTCAATGCAGTGTGACATTTTTTCCCACAGTCAGTGAAGTGTGTCACTTTTCCACAGTCATGCAGTGTGTCACTTTTCCACAGTCATGCAGTGTGGCACTTTTCCAACAGACATGTAATGTGCCACTTTGCCCAAAATCAGTGTAATGTGCCAATTTGCCAACAGTCAGTGCATCGTGTAATTTTTCCCCACAGTCAGTGCAGTGTGTCATTTCCCCCCACAGTCACTGCAGTGTGTCACTTTTCCCCACAGTCAGTGGAGTTGGTCAATTTTACCACAGTCAGTACAGTGTGTCACTTTTCCCCACAATCAGTGTAATGTGCCACTTTGCCAACAGTCAGTGCATGCTGTAAAATTTTCCCCGTAGTCAGTGCAGTTTGTCACTTTTCCCCACAGTCAGTGCAGTGTGTCAGATTTCCCACAGTCAGTGCAGTGTGGCACTTTTCCCCACAGACATTGCAGTGTGCCACTTTGCCCACGGTGACTGCAGTTTGCCAACACTCAGTGCAGTGTTTAACTTTTCCCCACATTCAGTGCAGTGTGTTACCTTGCCCATCAGACAGTTCTTTCTGTCACTTTTCCCCTCAATCAGTGCAGTGTGTCACTTTTCTCAAATGTCAGTGCAGAATGCCACTTTGACCGCAGTCAGCGCAGTGAGTCACTTTGCCCACAGTCATTGCAGTGTGTCACTTTTAACCACAGACATTGCAGTGTGCCACTTTGCCCACAGTCATTGCAGTGTGTCGCTTTTCCCCACAGTCAGTGCAGTGTGTTGCTTTGACCACAGTCAAAGAAGTGTGTCAATTTTCCCGAAGTCAGTGCAGTGTGCCACTTTGCCCACAGTCATTGCAGTGTGTCAATTTTACCCACAGTCAGTGCAGTGTGCCACTTTTACACAGTCATTGCAGTGTCTCACTTCTCCCCACAGTCAGTGCATATTGCCACTTTGCCCACTGTCAGTGCAGTGTGTCACTGTGCCGACAGTCAGTGCAGTGTGTCACTTTTTCCTACAGTCATTCCAGCGTGTCATTTTCCCACAGTCATCCAATGTGTCACTTTTCCCCACAGTCTGTGCAGATTTCAACTTTTCCCCACAGTCAGTGCAGCGTGTCACTATTTCCTACAGTCATTCCAGTGTGCCATTTTTCCCACAGTCATCCAGTGTTTCACTTTTCCCCCAGTCAGTGCAGTGGGGCACTTTTCCCCACAGTCAGTGCAGTGTGGCACTTTTCCCCACAGTCAGTGCAGTGTACCACTTTTCCCCACAGTCAGCGCAGTGTGTCCCTTTCCCCACAGTGAGTGCAGTGTGGCACTGTTCCCCACAGTCAGTGCAGTTTGCCCCTTTCCCCCACATTCATTGCATTGGGTCACTTTGCCCATAGTCACTGCAGTGTGTCACTTTGCCCACAGTCAGTGCAGTGTGTCACTTTTCCCCACAGTCAGTGCAGTGTTTCACTTTTCCCCACAGTCAGTGCAGTGTGTCACTTTTCCCCACAGTCAGTGCAGGATATCACTTTTCCCCACAGTCATTGCAGTTTGACACTTTATCCGACAGTCAGTGCATTTTAGCTCTTTTCCTCACAGTCAGTGCAGTGTGTCACTTTTCCCACAGTCGGTGCAATGTGCCACTTTGCCCACAGTCCGTGCATTGTGTTACTTTTCCCTCAGTCAGTGCAGTATGTTGCTTTTCCAACAGTCATGCAATTTGCCACTTTGCCCAAAATCAGTGTAACGTGCCGATTTGCCAACAGTCAGTGCATCGTGTAATTTTTCCCCACAGTCAGTGCAGTGTGTTATTTCCCCCCACAGTCACGGCAGTGTGTCACTTTTCCCCACAGTCAGTGCAGTGTGTCAATTTTACCACAGTCAGTGCAATGTGTCACTTTTCCCCACAATCAGTGTAATGTGCCACTTTGCCAACAGTCAGTGCATGCTGTAAAATTTTCTCCGTAGTCAGTGCAGTTTGTCACGTTTTCCCCACAGTCAGTGCAGTGTGTCACTTTGCCCACATTCAGTGCAGTTTGACACTTTTCCCCACAGTCAGTACAGTTTGCCACTTTTCCCCACAGTAAGTGCAGTGTGGCACTTTTCCCCACAGTCAGAGCTGTATTTCTCTGTTCCCACAGTCAGTGCAGCGTGTATCTTATCCCACAGTGAGTGCAGTGTGCCACTTTTCCTACAGTCAGTGCAGTGGGTCATTTGCCCATAATCAGTGACTTGTGTCACTTTGCCGACAGTCAGTGCAGTGGGTCACTTTTCCCAAATGTCACTACAGAATGCCAAATTGCCCGCAGTCAGTGCAGTGTGTCTCTTTTCCTCGCAATCAGCGCAGTGAGTCACTTTGCCCACAGTCAGGGCAGTGTGCCACTTTGCCCTGAGTCAGTGCAGTGTGCCATTTTACCCAACAGTCAGTGCTGTATGCCAATTTACCTACAGTCAGTGCGGTGTGTCACTTTTTCCTACAGTCATTCCAGTGTAATGTGCCACTTTGCCAACAGTCAGTGCATGCTGTAAAATTTTCTCCGTAGTCAGTGCAGTTTGTCACGTTTTCCCCACAGTCAGTGCAGTGTGACACTTTGCCCACAGTCAGTGCAGTGTGCCAATTTGCCCACATTCAGTGCAGTTTGACACTTTTCCCCGCAGTCAGTGCAGTTTGAAACTTTTCCCCACAGTCAGTGCAGTGTGGCACTTTCCCCACAGTCATTGCAATGTGTCACTTTTCCCCACAGTCAGTGCAATAGTTCTCTTTTCCCACAGTCAGTGTAGTGCGTATCTTTTCCCACAGTGAGTGCAGTGTGCCACTTTGCCTACAGTCAGTGTCGTGGGTCACTTTGCCCATAGTCAGTGCAGTGTGTCACTTTGCCCAAAGTCAGTTCAGTGTGCCACTTTTCCCCCCAGTCAGTGCAGTGTGTCACTTTTTCCTACAGTCATTCCACTGTGCAATTTTCCCACAGTCATCCAATGTGTCACTTTTCCCCACAGCCTGTGCAGATTTCCACTTTTCCCCACAGTCAGTGCAGTGTGTCACTATTTCCTACTGTCATTCCAGTATGCCATTTTTCCCACAGTCATCCAGTTTTTCACTTTTCTCCACAGTCAGTGCAGTGTGGCACTTTTCCCCACAGTCAGTGCAGTTTGCCACTTTCCCCCACAGTCATTGCATTGTGGCACTTTGCCCACAGTCAGTGCAGTGTGTCACTTTGCCCACAGTCAGTGCAGTGTGCCACTTGGCCAGCACTCAGTGCATTGGGTCATTTTGCCCACAGTCAGTACAGTGTGTCACTTTTCCCAGAGTCATGCAGTGTCGCACATTTCCCCACAGTCAGTGCATTTTGCCACTTTTCCCCTCAGCCAGTGCAGTGTGGGAATTTGCCAACAGTCAGTGCACTGTGTAATTTTTCCGCACAGTCAGTGCAGTGTGTCATTTCTCCCCATGGTTACTGCAGTGTGTGAATTTTCCCCACAGTCAGTGCAGTGTGTCAATTTTCCCACAGTCATGAAATGTGCCACTTTTCCCACAATCAGTGTAATGTGCCACTTTGCCAACAGTCAGTGCATGCTGTAAAATTGTCCCCACAGTCAGTGCAGTTTGTCACTTGTCCCCACAGTCAGTGCAGTTTGTCACTTTTCCCCACAGTCAATGCAGTGTGTCAGATTTCCCACAGTCAGTGCAGTTTGACACTTTTCCCCGCATTCAGTGCAGTTTGAAACTTTTCCCCACAGTAAGTGCAGTGTGGCACTTTCCCGACAGTCAGTGCAATGTATCACTTTTCCCCACAGTCAGTGCAATATTTCTCATTTCCCACAGTCAGTGCAGTGTGTCACTTTGCCCAAAGTCAGTGCAGTGTGCCACTTTTCCCCACAGTCAGTGCCGTGGGTCACTTTGCCCATAGTCAGTGCAGTGTGTCACTTTGCCCAAAGTCAGTGCAGTGTGCCACTTTGCCCACAGTCAGTGCAGTGTGTCACTTTTTCCAAATGTCAGTGCAGAATGCCACTTTGCCCACAGTCAGTGCAGTGTGCCACTTTTCCCCTCAGCCAGTGCATTGTGGGAATTTGCCAACAGTCAGTGCACTGTGTAATTTTTCCGCACAGTCAGTGCGGTGTGTCATTTCTCCCCACAGTTACTGCAGTGTATCACTTTTCCCCACAATCAGTGCAGTGTGTCAATTTTCCCACAGTCATGAAATGTGCCACTTTTCCCACAATCAGTGTAATATGCCACTTTGCCCACAGTCAGTGCAATGTGTCTCTTTTCCCCGCAGTCAGCGCAGTGAGTCACTTTGCCCACAGTAAGGGCAGTGTGCCACTTTTAACCATAGTCAGTGCAGTCTGTCGCTTTGCCCACAGTCATTACAGTGTGTTACATTGCCCAAAGTCAATGAAGTATGTCAATTTTCCCGAAGTCAGCGCAGTGTGTCACTTTTACCCACAGTCAGTGCAGTGTGCCACTTTTACACAGTCATTGCAGTGTCTCATTTTTCCCACAGGCATCCAGTGTGTCACTTTTCCCCACAGTCAGGGCAGTGTGGCACTTTTCCCCACACTCAGTATAGTTTGGCACCTTTCCCCACAGTCAGTGCAGTTTGCCACTTTTCCCCACAGTCAGTGCAGTGTGTCGCTTTGCCCACAGTCATTGCAGTGTGTTACATTGACCACAGTCAAAGAAGTGTGTCAATTTTCCTGAAGTCAGTGCATTGGGTCACTTTGCCCATAGTCAATGCAGTGTGTCACTTTGCCCACAGTCAGTGCAGTGTGCCACTTTGCCCACAGTCAGTGCAGTGGGTCACTTTGGTCACAGTCAGTACAGTGTGTCACTTTTCCCACAGGCATGCAGTGTGTCACTTTTCCCCACAGTCAGTGTAGTTTGCCACTTTTCCCCTCAGACAGAGCAGTGTGGCACTTTGCCAACAATCAGCGCAGTGTGGGACTTTGGCCACTGTCAGTGCAATGTGCCACTTTGCCAACAGTCAGCGCAGTGTGGGACTTTGGCCACTGTCAGTGCAATGTGCCACTTTTCCCACAGTCAGTGCAGTGTGTATCTTTTCCCACAGTCAGTGCAGTGTGCCACCTTTCCCCACAGTCAGTGCAGTGGGTCACTTTGCCCCCAGTCACTGCAGTGTGTCACTTTTCCCACAGTCAGTGCAGTGTGTCAATTTTCCCACAGTCAGTGCAGTGTTTCACTTTTCCCCACAGTCAGCGCAGTGTTTCACTTTTCCCCACAGTCAGCGCAGTGTTTCACTTTTCCCCACAGTCAGTGCAGTGTGTCACTTTTCCCCACAGTCAGGGCAGTGTGTCACCTTTCCCCACAGTCATTGCAGTTTGACACTTTACCCGACAATCAGTGCATTTTAGCTCTTTTCCCCACAGTCATTGCAGTGTGTTACTTTTCCCACAGTCGGTGCAATGTGCCATTTTGCCCGACAGTCAGAGCAGTGTGTCACTTTGCCCACAGTCATTGCAGTGTGTCACTTTTCCCACAGTCCGTGCATTATGTCACTTTTCCCACAGTAAATGCAATGTGTCACTTTTCCCCACAGTGAGTGCAGTGTGTCCCTTTAACCAAGAGTCAATGCAGTGTGACACTTTTTACCACAGTCAATGAAGTGTGTAACTTTTCCACAGTCATGCAGTGTGTCACTTTTCCCCTCAGTCAGTGCAGTGTGTCACTTTTCCAACAGTCATGCAATGTGCCACTTTGCACAAAATCAGTGTAATGTGCCAATTTGCCAACAGTCAGTGCACTGTGTAATTTTTCCGCACAGTCAGTGCAGTGTGTCATTTCTCCCCACAGTTACTGCAGTGTGTAACTTTTCCCCACAGTCAGTGCAGTGTGTCAATTTTCCCACAGTCATGAAATGTGCCACTTTGCCCACAATCAGTGTAATGTGCCACTTTGCCAACAGTCAGTGCATGCTGTAAAATTTTCCACACAGTCAGTGCAGTTTGTCACTTTTCCCCACAGTCAATGCTGTGTGTCAGATTTCCCACAGACAGTGCACTGTGTCACTGTGCAGCCAGTCAGTGCAGTGTGTCACTTTTTCCTACAGTCTTCCAGTGTGTCATTTTTCCCACAGTCAACCAGTGTGTCACTTTTCCCCACAGTCTGTGCAGATTGCCACTTTTCCCCACAGTCAGTGCAGTGTGTCACTTTTTCCTACTGTCATTCCAGTGTGTCATTTTTCCCACCGTCATCCAATGTGTCACTTTTCCCCACAGTCAGTGCAGTGGGGCACTTTCCCCCACAGTCATTGCATTGGGACAATTTGCCCATAGTCACTGCAGTGTGTCACTTTGCCCACAGTCAGTGCAGTGTGCCACTTAGCCAGCAGTCAGTGCATTGGGTCACTTTGCCCACAGTCAGTACAGTGTGTCACTTTTCCCAGGGTCATTCAGTGTCTCACATTTCCCCACAGTCAGTGCATTTTGCCACTTTTCCCCTCAGCCAGTGCAGTGTGGGAATTTGCCAACAGTCAGTGCACTGTGTAATTTTTCCGCACAGTCAGTGCAGTGTGTCATTTCTCCCCACAGTTACTGCAGTGTGTCACTTTTCCCCACAGTCAGTGCAGTGTGTCAATTTTCCCACAGTCATGAAATGTGCCACTTTTCCCACAATCAGTGTAATGTGCCACTTTGCCAACAGTCAGTGCATGCTGTAAAATTGTCCCCACAATCAGTGCAGTTTGTCACTTTTCCCCACAGTCAATGCAGTGTGTCAGATTTCCCACAGTCAGTGCAGTTTGACACTTTTCCCCACAGTCAGTGCAGTTTGACACTTTTCCCCACAGTCAGTGCAGTTTGAAACTTTTCCCCACAGTAAGTGCCGTGTGGCACTTTACCGACAGTCAGTGCAATGTGTCACTTTTCCCCACAGTCAGTGCAATAGTTCTCTTTTCCCACCGTCAGTGCAGTGCGTATATTTTCCCACAGTGAGTGCAGTGTGCCACTTTGCCTACAGTCAGTGCCGTGGGTCACTTTGCCCATAGTCAGTGCAGTGTGTCACTTTGCCCATAGTCAGTGCAGTGTGTCGCTTTGCCCAAAGTCAGTACAGTGTGCCACTTTGCCCACAGTCAGTGCAGTGTGTCACTTTTTCCAAATGTTAGTGCAGAATGCCACTTTGACCGCAGTCAGTGCAATGTGTCTCTTTTCCTCGCAGTCAGCGCAGTGAGTGACTTTAACCACAGTAAAGGCAGTATGCTACTTTGCCCCGAGTCTGTGCAATGTGCCACTTTTCCCAACAGTCACTGTTGTATGCCAATTTACCCACAGTCAGTGCAGTGTGTCACTTTTACCCACAGTCAGTGCTGTGTGCCACTTTTACACAGTCATTGCAGTGTCTCACTTCACCCCACTGTCTGTGCAATGTGTCACTTTGCCCACATACAGTGCAGGTTGTCACTTTTTCCTACAGTCATTCCAGTGTGTCATTTTTCCCACAGTCATCCAGTGTGTCACTTTTCCCCACAGTCAGTGCAGTGTGGCACTTTTCCCCACACTCAGTATAGTTTGGCACCTTTCCCCACAGTCAGTGCAGTTGGCCACTTTTCCCCACAGTCAGTGCAGTGTGTCGCTTTGCCCACAGTCATTGCAGTGTGTTACATTGACCACAGTCAAAGAAGTGTGTCAATTTTCCTGAAGTCAGTGCATTGGGTCACTTTGCCCATAGTCAATGCAGTGTGTCACTTTGCCCACAGTCAGTGCAGTGTGCTACTTTGCCAGCAGTCAGTGCAGTGGGTCACTTTGGTCACAGTCAGTACAGTGTGTCACTTTGCCCACAGTCATGCAGTGTGTCACTTTTCCCCACAGTCAGTGCAATGTGCCACTTTTCCCACAGTCAGTGCAGTGTGTATCTTTTCCCACAGTGAGTGCAGTGTGCCACCTTGCCTACAGTCAGTGCAGTAGGTCACTTTGCCCACAGTCAGTGCAGTGTGTCACTTTGCCCACAGTCAGTGCAGTGTGCCACTTTGCCATCAGTCAGTGCAGTGGGTCACTTTACCCAAAAGTCAGTGCAGTGTTCCACTTTGCCCACAGTCAGTGCAGTGTGCCACTTTTACACAGTCATTGCAGTGTCTCACTTCACCCCTCAGTCTGTGCAATGTGTCACGTTGCCCACAGACAGTGCAGTGTGTCACTTTTTCCTGCAGTCATTCCAGTGTGTCACTTTTCCTCACAGTCAGTGCAGTGTGGCATTTTTCCCCACAGTCAGTATAGTTTGGCATCTTTCCCCACAGTCAGTGCAGTTTGCCACTTTTCCCCACAGTCAGTGAAGTGTGCCACTTTGCCCGCCATCAGTGCAGTGTGTCTCTTTTGCACGCAGTCAGTGCAGTGAGTCACTTTGCCCACAGTCAGGGCAGTGTGCCACCTTGCCCCAAGTCAGTGCAATGTGCCACTTTTCCCAACAGTCACTGCTGTATGCCAATTTACCCACAGTCATTGCAGTGTGTCACTTTTTCCCACAGTCATCCAGTGTGTCACTTTTCCTCACAGTCAGTGCAGTGTGGCATTTTTCCCCACAGTCAGTATAGTTTGGCATCTTTCCCCACAGTCAGTGCTGTTTGCCACTTTTCTCCACAGTCAGTGCAGTGTGCCACTTTGCCCGCCATCAGTGCAGTGTGTCTCTTTTGCACGCAGTCAGTGCAGTGAGTCACTTTGCCCACAGTCAGGGCAGTGTGCCACCTTGCCCCAAGTCAGTGCAATGTGCCACTTTTCCCAACAGTCACTGCTGTATGCCAATTTACCCACAGTCATTGCAGTGTGTCACTTTTAACCACAGTCAGTGCAGTGTGCCACTTTATCCACAGTCATTGCAGTGTGTCGCTTTTCCCCACAGTCAGTGCAGTGTGTCGCTTTGCCCACATTCATTGCAGTGTGTTACATTGCCCACAGTCAAAGAAGTGTGTTAATTTTCCTGAAGTCAGTGCAGTGTGCCACTTAGCCAGCAGTCAGTGCATTGGGTCACTTTGCCCACAGTCAGTACAGTGTGTCACTTTTGCCACAGTCATGCAGTGTCTCACATTTCCCCACAGTCAGTGCATTTTGCCACTTTTCCCCTCAGCCAGTGCAGTGTGTCACTTTGCCCACGGTGAGTGCCGTTTGCCAATTTGCCAACACTCAGTGCAGTGTTTCACTTTTCCCCACAATCAGTGCAGTGTGTCACCTTTCCCATCAGACAGTATTTTGTGTCACTTTTCCCCTCAATCAGTGCAGTGTGCCACTTTGCAACATTGAGTGCAGTGTTTCACTTTTCCCCACAGTCAGTGCAGTTTTCCACATTTCCCGACAGTCTGTGCCGTGTGTCACTTTGCCCACAGTCATTGCAATGTTACTTTGCCGACATTCAGTGCAGTGTATCACTTTTCTCCACAGTCAGTGCAGTGTGCCACCTTTCTCCACAGTCATTGCAGAGCGGCACTTTGCCCACAGTCAGTGCAGTGTGCCACCTTTCCCCACAGTCAGTGCAGTGTGTCACTTTTCCCACAGTCAGTGCAGTGCTTCACTTTTCCCTACCGTCAGTTCAGTATGTCAATTTTCCCACAGTCATGAAATGTGCCACTTTGCCCACAATTAGTGTAATGTGCCACTTTGCCAACAGTCAGTGCATGCTGTAAAATTGTCCCCACAGTCAGTGCAGTTTGTCACTTTTCCCCACAGTCAATGCAGTGTGTCAGATTTCCCACAGTCAGTGCAGTGTGCCAATTTGCCCACATTCAGTGCAGTTTGACACTTTTCCCCGCAGTCAGTGCAGTTTGAAACTTTTCCCCACAGTAAGTGCAGTGTGGCACTTTCCCCACAGTCAGTGCAATGTGTCACTTTTCCCCACAGTCAGTGCAATATTTTTCTTTTCCCACAGTCAGTGCAGTGCGTATCTTTTCCCACAGTGAGTGCAGTTTGCTACTTTGCCTACAGTCAGTGCCGTGGGTCACTTTGCCCATAGTCAGTGCAGTGTGTCACTTTGCCCAAAGTCAGTGCAGTGTGCCACTTTGCCCACAGTCAGTGCAGTGTGTCACTTTTTCCAAATGTCAGTGCAGAATGCCACTTTGCCCGCAGTCAGTGCAGTGAGTCTCTTTTCCCCACAGTCAGCGCAGTGAGTCACTTTGCCCACAGTAAGGGCAGTGTGCCACTTTGCCCTGAGTCAGTGCAGTGAGCCACTTTTCCCAACAGTCACTGCTGTATGACAGTTTACCCACAGTCATTGCAGTGTGTCACTTTTAACCTCAGTCAGTGCAGTGTGTCGCTTTGCCCACAGTCATTGCAGTGTGTCATATTTACCCACAGTCAGTGCAGTGTGTCACTTTTACACAGTCATTGCAGTGTCTCACTTCACCCCACAGTCTGTGCAATGTGTCACTTTGCCCACAGACAGTGCAGTGTGTCACTTTTTCATACAGTCATTCGAGTGTGTCATTTTCACCATAGTCATCCAGTGTGTCACTTTTCCCCACAGTCTGTGCAGTTTGCCACTTTTCCCCACAGTCAGTGCAGTGTGTCACTTTTTCCTACTGTCATTCCAGTGTGTCACTTTTCCCCACAGTCAGGGCAGTGTGGCACTTTTCCCCACACTCAGTATAGTTTGGCACCTTTCCCCACAGTCAGTGCAGTTTGCCACTTTTCCCCACAGTCAGTGCAGTGTGTCGCTTTGCCCACAGTCATTGCAGTGTGTTACATTGACCACAGTCAAAGAAGTGTGTCAATTTTCCTGAAGTCAGTGCATTGCGTCACTTTGCCCATAGTCAATGCAGTGTGCCACTTTGCCAGCAGTCAGTGCAGTAGGTCATTTTGCTCACAGTCAGTACAGTGTGTCACTTTTCCCAAAGTCATGCAGTGTGTCACTTTTCCCCACAGTCAGTGTAGTTTGCCACTTTTCCCCTCAGACAGTGCAGTGTGGCACTTTGCCTACAGTCAGCGCAGTGTGGGACATTGGCCACTGTCAGTGCAATGTGCCACTTTTCCCACAGTCAGTGCAGTGTGTATCTTTTCCCACAGTGAATGCAGTGTGCCACTTTGCCTACAGTCAGTGCATTGGGTCACTTTGCCCATAGTCAGGGCAGTGTGTCACTTTGCCCACAGTCAGTGCAGTGTGCCACTTTTTCCAAATGTCAGTGCAGAATGCCACTTTGCCGGCAGTCAGTGCAGTGTGTCTCTTTTCCCCGCAGTCAGTGCAGTGAGTCACTTTGCCCACAGTAAGGGCAGTGTGCCACTTTGCCCTGAGTCAGTGCAGTGTGCCACTTTTCCCATCAGTCACTGCTGTATGCCAATTTACACACAGTCATTGCAGTGTGTCACTTTTAACCACACTCAGTGCAGTGTGTTGCTTTGCCCACTGTCATTGCTGTGTGTTACATTGCCCACAGTCAAAGAAGTGTTTCAATTTTGCCAAAGTCAGTGCAGTGTGCCACTTTTCCCACAGTCATTACAGTGTGTCACTTTTACCCACAGTCAGTGCTGTGTGCCACTTTTACACAGTCATTGCAGTGTCTCACTTCACCCCACAGTCTGTGCAGTGTGTCACTTTTCCCCACAGTCTGTGCAGTTTGCCACTTTTCCCCACAGTCAGTGCAGTGTGTCACTTTTTCCTACTGTCATTCCAGTGTGTCACTTTTCCCCACAGTCAGGGCAGTGTGGCACTTTTCCCCACAGTCAGGGCAGTGTGGCACTTTTCCCCACAGTCAGTATAGTTTGGCACCTTTCCCCACAGTGAGTGCAGTTTGCCACTTTTCCCCACAGTCAGTGCAGTGTGTCGCTTTGCCCATAGTCAATGCAGTGTGCCACTTTGCCAGCAGTCAGTGCAGTAGGTCATTTTGCTCACAGTCAGTACAGTGTGTTACTTTTCCCAAAGTCATGCAGTGTGTCACTTTTCCCCACAGTCAGTGTAGTTTGCCACTTTTCCCCTCAGACAGTGCAGTGTGGCACTTTGCCTACAGTCAGCACAGTGTGGGACATTGGCCACTTTCAGTGCAATGTGCCACTTTTCCCACAGTCAGTGCAGTGTTTATCTTTTCCCACAGTGAATGCAGTGTGCCACTTTGCTTACAGTCAGTGCATTGGGTCACTTTGCCCATAGTCAGGGCAGTGTGTCACTTTGCCCACAGTCAGTGCAGTGTGCCACTTTTTCCAAATGTCAGTGCAGAATGCCACTTTGCCGGCAGTCTGTGCAGTGTGTCTCTTTTCCCCGCAGTCAGTGCAGTGAGTCACTTTGCCCACAGTAAGGGCAGTGTGCCACTTTGCCCTGAGTCAGTGCAGTGTGCCATTTTTCCCAACAGTCACTGCTGTATGCCAATTTACACACAGTCATTGCAGTGTGTCACTTTTAACCACACTCAGTGCAGTGTGTTGCTTTGCCCACTGTCATTGCTGTGTGTTACATTGCCCACAGTCAAAGAAGTGTTTCAATTTTGCCAAAGTCAGTGCAGTGTGCCACTTTTCCCACAGTCATTACAGTGTGTCACTTTTACCCACAGTCAGTGCTGTGTGCCACATTTACACAGTCATTGCAGTGTCTCACTTCACCCCACAGTCTGTGCAATGTGTCACTTTGCCCACAGACAGTGCAGTGTGTCACTTTTTCCTACAGTCATTCCAGTGTGTCATTTTTCCCACGGTCAGCCAGTGTGTCACTTTTCCCCACAGTCTGTGCAATGTGTCACTTTGCCCACAGACAGTGCAGTGTGTCACTTTTTCCTACTTTCATTCCAGTGTGTCACTTTTCCCCACTGTCAGTGCAGTGTGGCATTTTTCCCAACAGTCAGTATAGTTTGGCACCTTTCCCCACAGTCAGTGCAGTTTGCCACTTTTCCCCACCGTCAGTGCAGTGTGTCGCTTTGCCCACAGTCATTACAGTATGTTACATTGACCACAGTCAAAGAAGTGTGTCAATTTTCCTCAAGTCAGTGCAGTGTGTCACTTTTCCCAAATGTCAGTGCAGAATGCCACTTTGCCCGCCATCAGTGCAGTGTGTTTCTTTTCCCCGCAGTCAGTGCAGTGAGTCACTATGCCCACAATCAGGGCAGTGTCCCACCTTGCCCCGAGTCAGTGCAATGTGCCACTTTTCCCAACAGTCACTGCTGTATGCCAATTTACCCACAGTCAGTGCAGTGTGCCAGTTTGTCCACAGTCATTGCAGTGTGTCGCTTTTCCCCACAGTCAGCGCAGTGTGTCACTTTTCCCACATTCATTGCAGTGTGTTACATTGCCCACAGTCAAAGAAGCGTGTTAATTTTCCTGAAGTCAGTGCAGTGTGCCACTTTGCCCACAGTCATTGCAATGTGTCACTTTTACCCACAGTCAGTGCAGTGTGCCACTTTTACACAGTCATTACAGTGTCTCACTTCTCCCCACAGTCAGTGCATATTGCCACTTTGCCCACAGTCAGTGCAGTTTGCCACTTTCCCCCACAGTCATTGCATTGGGTCACTTTGCCCATAGTCACTGCAGTGTGTCGCTTTGCCCACAGTCAACGCAGTGTGCCACTTGGCCAGCAGTCAGTGCATTGCTGTCACTTTGCCCACAGTCAGTACAGTGTGTCCCTTTTCCCACAGTCATGCAGTGTCTCACATTTCCCCACAGTCAGTGCATTTTGCCACTTTTCCCCTCAGCCAGTGCAGTGCGTCACTTTGCCCACGGTGAGTGCAGTGTGCCAATTTGCCAACACTCAGTGCAGTGTTTCACTTTTCCCCAGAATCAGTGCAGTGTGTCACCTTTCCCATCAGACAGTATTTTGTGTCACTTTTCCCCTCAATCAGTGCAGTGTGTCACTTTGCCCACAGTCAGTGCAGTGTGCCACTCTTCAACAGTCAGTGCAGTGTTTCACTTTTCCCACTGTCAGTGCAGTGTTCCACATTTCCCCACAGTCTGTGCAGTGTGTCACTTTCCCACAGTCATTGCAGTGTTACTTTGCCGACATTCAGTGCAGTGTATCACCTTTCCCCACAGTCAGTGCAGTGGGTCACTTTGCCCCCAGTCAGTGCAGTGTGTCACTTTTCCCACAGTCAGTGCAGTCTGTCAATTTTCCCACAGTCAGTGCAGTGCTTCACTTTGCCCACAGTCCGTGCAGTGTGCCACTTTGCCAGCAGTCAGTGCAGTGGGTCACTTTGCCCACATTCAGTGCAGTGTGTCAATTTTCCCACAGTCAGTGCAGTACTTCATTTTGCCCACAGTCAGTGCAGTGTGTCAATTTTCCCACAATCAGTGCAGTACTTCACTTTGCCCACAGTCAGTGCAGTGTGCCACTTTGCCAGCAGTCACTGCAGTGGGTCACTTTGCCCACAGTCAGTGCAGTGTGCTACTTTGCCAGCAGTTAGTGCAGTGGGTCACTTTGGTCACAGTCAGTACAGTGTGTCACTATTCCCACAGTCATGCAGTGTGTCACTTTTCCCCACAGTCAGTGCAATGTGCCACTTTTCCCACAGTCAGTGCAGTGTGTACCTTTTCCCACAGTGAGTGCAGTGTGCAACCTTGCCTCCAGTGAGTGCAGTGGGTCACTTTGCCCATTGTCAGTGCAGTGTGTCACTTTGCCCACAGTCAGTGCAGTGGGTCACTTTTCCCTAAAGTCAGTGCAGTGTTCCACTTTGCCCACAGTCAGTGCAGTGTGCCACTTTCACACAGTCATTGCGGTGTCTCACTTCACCCCACAGTCTGTGCAATGTGTCACTTGGCCCGCAGACAGTGCAGTGTGTCACTGTTTCCTACAGTCATTCCAGTGTGTCATTTTCCCCACAGTCTGTGCAGTTTGCCACTTTTCCCCACAGTCAGTGCAGTGTGTCACTTTGCCAACAGTCAGCGCAGTGTGGGACTTTGGCCACTGTCAGTGCAATGTGCCACTTTGCCAACAGTCAGCGCAGTGTGGGACTTTGGCCACTGTCAGTGCAATGTGCCACTTTTCCCACAGTTAGTGCAGTGTGTATCTTTTCCCACAGTCAGTGTAGTGTGCCACCTTTCCCCACAGTCAGTGCAGTGGGTCACTTTGCCCACAGTCAGTGCAGTGTGCCACTTTGCCTCCGTCAGTGCAGTGTGCCACTTTGCCAGCAGTCAGTGCAGTGGGTCACTTTGCCCCCAGTCAGTGCAGTGTGTCACTTTTCCCCACAGTCAGTGTAGTTTGCCACTTTTCCCCTCAGACAGTGCAGTGTGGCACTTTGCCTACAGTCAGCGCAGTGTGGGACTTTGGCCACTGTCAGTGCAATGTGCCACTTTGCCAACAGTCAGCGCAGTGTGGGACTTTGGTCAATGTCAGTGCAATGTGCCACTTTGCCTGCAGTCAGTGCAGTGTGCCACCTTTCCCCACAGTCAGTGCAGTGGGTCACTTTGCCCACAGTCACTGCAATGTGCCACTTTGCCCCCAGTCAGTACAGTGTGTCACTTTTCCCACAGTCAATGCAGTGTGTCAATTTTCCCACAGTCAGTGCAGTGTTTCACTTTTCCCCACAGTCAGTGCAGTGTGTCACTTTTCCCCACAGTCAGTGCAGTGTGTCACTTTTCCCCACAGTCAGTGCAGTGTTTCACTTTTCCCCACAGTCAGTGCAGTGTGTCACTTTTCCCCACAGTCAGTGCAGTGTTTCACTTTTCCCCACAGTCAGTGCAGTTTGACACTTTTCCCCGCAGTCATTGCATTTTGGTTCTTTTGCCCACAGTCAGTGCAGTATGTGTCTTTTCTCCACAGTTAGTGCAGTGTGTCACTTTGCCCACAGTTAGTGCAGTGTACCAATTCGCCCACGGTGGGTCATTTTTCCCGCAGTCATTGCAGTGTGCCATTTCAGTCACAGTCAGTGCAGTGTGCCACTTTGCCCACAGTCATTGTAGTGTGTCACTTTTCCCCACAGACAGTGCAGTGTGCCACTTTGCCCACAGTCATTGTAGTGTGTCACCTTTCCCCACAGTCATTGCAGTTTGACACTTTATCCGACAGTCAGTGCATTTTAGCTCTTTTCCCCACATTCATTGCAGTGTGTTACTTTTCCCACAGTCGGTGCAATGTGCCATTTTGCCCGACAGTCAGAGCAGTGTGTCACTTTGCCCACAGTCAGTGCAGTGTCTCACTTTTCCCACAGTAAATGCAATGTGTCACTTTTCCCCACAGTGAGTGCAGTGTGTCCCTTTAACCAAGAGTCAATGCAGTGTGACACTTTTTACCACAGTCAGTGAAGTGTGTAACTTTTCCACAGTCATGCAGTGTGTCACTTTTCCCCTCAGTCAGTGCAGTGTGTCACTTTTCCAACAGTCATGCAATGTGCCACTTTGCACAAAATCAGTGTAATGTGCCAATTTGCCAACAGTCAGTGCACTGTGTAATTTTTCCGCACAGTCAGTGCAGTGTGTCATTTCTCCCCACAGTTACTGCAGTGTGTGAATTTTCCCACAGTCATGAAATGTGCCACTTTGCCCACAATCAGTGTAATGTGCCACTTTGCCAACAGTCAGTGCATGCTGTAAAATTGTCCCCACAGTCAGTGCAGTTTGTCACTTTTCCCCACAGTCAATGCTGTGTGTCAGATTTCCCACAGTCAGTGCAGTGTGACACTTTGCCCACAGTCAGTGCAGTGTGCCAATTTGCCCACATTCAGTGCAGTTTTCCACTTCTCCCCGCAGTCAGTGCAGTTTGCCACTTTTCCCCACAGTCAGTGCAGTGTGTCGCTTTGCCCACAGTCATTGCAGTATGTTACATTGACCACAGTCAAAGAAGTGTGTCAATTTTCCTGAAGTCAGTGCATTGGGTCACTTTGCCCATAGTCAATGCAGTGTGTCACTTTGCCCACAGTCAGTGCAGTGTGCTACTTTGCCAGCAGTCAGTGCAGTGGGTCACTTTGGTCACAGTCAGTACAGTGTGTCACTATTCCCACAGTCATGCAGTGTGTCACTTTTCCCCACAGTCAGTGCAATGTGCCACTTTTCCCACAGTCAGTGCAGTGTGTACCTTTTCCCACAGTGAGTGCAGTGTGCAACCTTGCCTCCAGTGAGTGCAGTGGGTCACTTTGCCCATTGTCAGTGCAGTGTGTCACTTTGCCCACAGTCAGTGCAGTGGGTCACTTTTCCCTAAAGTCAGTGCAGTGTTCCACTTTGCCCACAGTCAGTGCAGTGTGCCACTTTTACACAGTCATTGCGGTGTCTCACTTCACCCCACAGTCTGTGCAATGTGTCACTTGGCCCGCAGACAGTGCAGTGTGTCACTGTTTCCTACAGTCATTCCAGTGTGTCATTTTCCCCACAGTCTGTGCAGTTTGCCACTTTTCCCCACAGTCAGTGCAGTGTGTCACCTTTCCCCACAGTCAGTGCAGTTTGCCACTTTTCCCCACAGTCAGTGCAGTGTGTCGCTTTGCCCACAGTCATTGCAGTGTGTTACATTGACCACAGTCAAAGAAGTGTGTCAATTTTCCTCAAGTTAGTGCAGTGTGTCACTTTTCCAAAATGTCAGTTCAGAATGCCACTTTGCCCATCGTCAGTGCAGTGTGCCACCTTGCCCTGAGTCAGTGCAATGTGCCACTTTTCCCAACAGTCACTGCTGTATGCCAATTTATCCACAGTCATTGCAGTGTGTCACTTTTAACCACAGTCAGTGCAGCGTGTCGCCTAGCCCACATTCATTGCAGTGTATCACTTTTACCCACAGTCAGTGCAGTGTGCCACTTTTACACAGTCATTACAGTGTCTCACTTCTCCCCACAGTCAGTGCAGTTTGCCACTTTCCCCCACAGTCATTGCATTGGGTCACTTTGCCCATTGTCACTGCAGCGTGTCACTTTGCCCACAGTCAGTGCAATGTGCCACTTTTGCCACAGTCATGCAGTGTCTCACATTTCCCCACAGTCAGTGCATTTTGCCACTTTTCCCCTCAGCCAGTGCAGTGTACCAATTTGCCAACACTCAGTGCAGTGTTTCACTTTTCCCCACAATCAGTGCAGTGTGTCACCTTTCCCATCAGACAGTATTTTGTGTCACTTTTCCCCTCAATCAGTGCAGTGTGTCACCTTTCCCATCAGACAGTATTTTGTGTCACTTTTCCCCTCAATCAGTGCAGTGTGCCACTCTGCAAAATTCAGTGCAGCGTTTCACTTTTCCCCACAGTCAGTGCAGTTTTCCACATTTCCCGACAGTCTGTGCAGTGTGTCACTTTGCCCACAGTCATTGCAATGTTACTTTGCCGACATTCAGTGCAGTGTATCACTTTTCTCCACAGTCAGTGCAGTGTGCCACCTTTCTCCACAGTCAGTGCAGTGCTTCACTTTTCCCCACCGTCAGTTCAGTGTGTCAATTTTCCCACAGTCATGAAATGTGCCACTTTGCCCACAATTAGTGTAATGTGCCACTTTGCCAACAGTCAGTGCATGCTGTAAAATTGTCCCCACAGTCAGTGCAGTTTGTCACTTTTCCCCACAGTCAATGCAGTGTGTCAGATTTCCCACAGACAGTGCAGTGTGCCAATTTACCCACATTCATTGCAGTTTGACACTTTTCCCCGCAGTCAGTGCAGTTTGAAACTTTTCCCCACTGTAAGTGCAGTGTGGCACTTTCCCCACAGTCAGTGCAATGTGTCACTTTTCCCCACAGTCGTGCAATATTTCTCTTTTCCCACAGTGAGCGCAGTGTGTCACTTTGCCATCAGTCAGTGCAGTGGGTCACTTTTCCCAAAAGTCAGTGCAGTGTGCCACTTTGCCCACAGTCAGTGCAGTGTGTCACTTTTTCCAAATGTCAGTGCAGAATGCCACTTTGCCCTGAGTCAGTGCAGTGAGCCACTTTTCCCAACAGTCACTGCTGTATGCCAATTTACACACAGTCATTGCAGTGTGTCACTTTTAACCTCAGTCAGTGCAGTGTGTCGCTTTGCCCACAGTCATTGCTGTGTGTTACATTGCCCACAGTCAAAGAAGTGTTTAAATTTTCCCGAAGTCAGTGCAGTGTACCACTTTTCCCACAATCATTGCAGTGTGTCATATTTACCCACAGTCAGTGCAGTGTGCCACTTTTCCCACAATCATTGCAGTGTGTCATATTTACCCACAGTCAGTGCAGTGTGCCACTTTTACACAGTCATTGCAGTGGCTCAATTCACCCCACAGCCTGTGCAATGTGTCACTTTGCCCACAGACAGTGCAGTGTGTCACTTTTTCCTACAGTCATTCCAGTGTGTCATTTTCCGCACAGTCATCCAGTGTGTCATTTTTCCCCACATTCAGTGCATTGTGGCACTTTTCCCCACACTCAGTATAGTTTGGCACCTTTCCCCACAGTCAGTGCAGTTTGCCACTTTTTCCCACAGTCAGTGCAGTGTGTCGCTTTGCCCACAGTCATTGCAGTGTGTTACATTGACCACAGTCAAAGAAGTGTGTCAATTTTCCTGAAGTCAGTGCATTGGGTCACTTTGCCCATAGTCAATGCACTGTGCCACTTTGCCAGCAGTCAGTGCAGTAGGTCATTTTGGTCACAGTCAGGACAGTGTGTCACTTTTCCCAAAGTCATGCAGTGTGTCACTTTTCCCCAGAGTCAGTGTAGTTTGCCACTTTTCCCCTCAGACAGTGCAGTGTGGCACTTTGCCTACAATCAGCGCAGTGTGGGACATTGGCCACTGTCAGTGCAATGTGCCACTTTTCCCACAGTCAGTCCATGTGTATCTTTTCCCACAGTGAGTGCAGTGTGCCACTTTGCCTACAGTCAGTGCAGTGGGTCACTTTGCCCATAGTCTGGGCAGTGTGCTACTTTGCCATCAGTCAGTGCAGTGGGT
This sequence comes from Cetorhinus maximus, assembly GCF_964194155.1. Classification (NCBI taxonomy): domain Eukaryota; kingdom Metazoa; phylum Chordata; class Chondrichthyes; order Lamniformes; family Cetorhinidae; genus Cetorhinus; species Cetorhinus maximus. Next base: position 124,575,896 of record NC_135887.1, read on the forward strand.
CACATTTCCCAAAAGTCAGTGCAGTGTTCCACTTTGCCCACAGTCAGTGCAGTGTGTCTCTTTTCCCCGCAGTCAGTGCAGTGAGTCACTTTGCCCACAGTCAGGGCAGCGTGCAACCTTGCCCCGAGTCAGTGCAATGTGCCATTTTTCCTAACAGTCACTGCTGAATGCCAATTTATCCACAGCCATTGCAGTGTGTCACTTTTTTCCACAGTCAGTGCAGTGTGCCACTTTCTCCAAAGTCATTGCAGTGTGTCGCTTTTCCCCACAGTCAGTGCAGTGTGTCGCTTTCCCACATTCATTGCAGTGTGTTACATTGCCGACAGACAAAGAAGTGTGTTAATTTTCCTGAAGTCAGTGCAGTGTGTCACTTTTACCCACAGTCAGTGCAGTATGCCATTTAGACCACAGTCATTGCAGTGTGTCACTTTTCCCCGCAGTCAGTTCAGTGTGACACTTTGCCCACAGTCATTGCAGTGTGTCACTTTTACCCACAGTCGGTACAGTGTGCCACTTTTACACAGTCATTGCAGTGTCTCACTTCTCCCCACAGTCAGTGCAAATTGCCACTTTGACCACAGTATGTGCAGTGTGTCACTTTTCCCCACAGTCTGTGCAGTGTGTCACTTTTCCACACAGTCAGTGCAGTGTGTCGCTTTGCCCACATTCATTGCAGTGTGTTACATTGCCCACAGACAAAGAAGTGTGTTAATTTTCCTGAAGTCAGTGCAGTGTGTCACTTTTACCCACAGTCAGTGCAGTATGCCATTTAGACCACAGTCATTGCAGTGTGTCACTTTTCCCCACAGTCAGTTCAGTGTGCCATTTTTCCCACAGTCATTGCAGTGTATCACTTTTCCCCACAGTCAGTGCAGTGTGACACTTTGCCCACAGTCATTGCAGTGTGTCACTTTTACCCACAGTCGGTGCAGTGTGCCACTTTCACACAGTCATTGCAGTGTCTCACTTCTCCCCACAGTCAGTGCAAATTGCCACTTTGACCACAGTCAGTGCAGTGTGTCACTTTTCCCCACAGTCTGTGCAATGTGTCACTTTTCCCACAGACAGTGCAGTGTGTCGCTTTTTCCTACAGTCATTCCAGTGTGTTACATTGCCCACAGTCAAAGAAGTGTGTCAATTTTCCTGAAGTCAGTGCAGTGTGCCACTTTGCCCACAGTCATTGCAGTGTGTCACTTTTACCCACAGTCAGTGCAGTGTGCCACTTTTACACAGTCATTGCAGTATCTCACTTCACCCCACAGTCTGTGCAATGTGTCACTTTGCCCACAGACAGTGCAGTGTTTCACTTTTTCCTACAGTCATTCCAGTGTGTCATTTTTCCCACAGTCATCCAGTGTGTCACTTTTCACCACAGTCTGTGCAGTTTGCCACTTTTCCCTACAGTCAGTGCAGTGTGTCACTTTTTCCTACTGTCATTAAAGTTTGTCATTTCTTCCCACAGTCATCCAGTGTGTCACTTTTCCCCACAGTCAGTGCAGTGTGGCACTTTTCCCCACAGTCAGTGTAGTTTAGCACCTTTCCCCACAGTCAGTGCAGTTTGCCACTTTTCCCCACAGTCAGTGCAGTGTGTCGCTTTGCCCACAGTCATTGCATTATGTTACATTGACCACAGTCAAAGAAGTTTGTCAATTTTCTCGAAGTCAGTGCATTGGGTCACTTTGCTCATAGTCAATGCAGTCTGTCACTTTGCCCACAGTCAGTGCAGTGTGCCACTTTGCCAGCAGTCAGTGCAGTGGGTCACTTTGGTCACAGTCAGTACAGTGTGTCAATTTTCCCACAGTCATGCAGTGTGTCACTTTTCCCCACAGTCAGTGTAGTTTGCCACTTTTCCCCTCAGACAGTGCAGTGTGGCACTTTACCAACAGTCAGCGCAGTGTGGGACATTGGCCACTGTCAGTGCAATGTGTCACTTTTCCCAACAGTCACTGCTGTATGCCAATTTACCCACAGTCATTGCAGTGTGTCACTTTTAACCACAGTCAGTCCAGTGTGCCACTTTGTCCAAAGTCATTGCAGTGTGTTGCTTTTCCCCACAGTCATTGCAGTGTGTCACTTTTAACCACAGTCATTGCAGTGTGTCGCTTTTCCCCACATTCATTGCAGTGTTTTACATTGCCCACAGTCAAAGTGTGTTAATTTTCCTGAAGTCAGTGCAGTGTGTCACTTTTACCCACAGTCAGTGCAGTACGCCATTTAGACCACAGTCATTGCAGTATGTCACCTTTCCGCACAGTCAGTGCAGTGTGCCGTTTTGCCCACATTCATTACAGTGTATCACTTTTCCCCACCGTCGGTGCAGTGTGCCACTTTTACACAGTCATTGTAGTGTCTCACTTCTCCCCACAGTCAGTGCATATTGCCACTTTGCCCACAGTCAGTGCAGTGTTTCACTTTTCCCCACAGTCTGTGCAATGTGTCACTTTGCCCTCAGACAGTGCAGTGTGGCACTTTGCCAATAGTCAGCGCAGTGTGGGACTTTGGCCACTGTCAGTGCAATGTGCCACTTTTCCCACAGTCAGTGCAGTGTGTATCTTTTCCCACAGTGAGTGCAGTGTGCCACTTTGCCTACAGTCAGTGCAGTGGGTCACTTTGCCCATAGTCAGGGCAGTGTGTCACTTTGCCCACAGTCAGTGCAGTGTGCCACTTTGCCATCAGTCAGTGCAGTGGGTCACTTTTCCCAAAAGTCAGTGCAGTGTTCCACTTTGCCCACAGTCAGTGCAGTGTGTCACTTTTCCAAAATGTCCGTGCAGAATGCCACTTTCCCCGCCGTCAGTGCAGTGTGTCTCTTTTCCCCGCAGTCAGTGCAGTGAGTCACTTTGCCCACAGTCAGAGCAGTGTGCAACCTTGCCCCGAGTCAGTGCAATGTGCCATTTTTCCCAACAGTCACTGCTGTATGCCAATTTATCCACAGTCATTGCAGTGTGTCACTTTTACCCACAGTCAGTGCAGTGTGCCACTTTGTCCAAAGTCATTGCAGTGTGTCGCTTTTCCCCACAGTCAGTGCAGTGTGTCGCTTTGCCCACATTCATTGCAGTTTGTCACATTGCCCACAGACAAAGAAGTGTGTTAATTTTCCTGAAGTCAGTGCAGTGTGTCACTTTTACCCACAGTCAGTGCAGTATGCCATTTAGACCACAGTCATTGCAGTGTGTCACTTTTCCCCACAGTCAGTTCAGTGTGCCATTTTGCCCACAGTCATTGCAGTGTATCACTTTTCCCCACAGTCAGTGCAGTGTGCCACTTTGACCACAGTCAGTGCAGTGTTTCGCTTTCCCCACAGTCAGTGGAGTGTGTCACTTTGCCCACAGTCAGTTCAATGTGCCACTTTGACCGCATTCAGTGCAGTGTGGCACTTTTCGCAACAGACAGTGCAGTGTGTCATTCTGCCCAAGGTCAACCAGTGTGTCACTTTTCCCCTCAGTCAGTGCAGTGTGGCACTTTTCCCCACACTCAGTGTAGTTTGGCACCTTTACCCACAGTCAGTGCAGTTTGCCACTTTTTCCCACAGTCAGTGCAGTGTGTCGCTTTGCCCACAGACATTGCAGTGTGTTACATTGACCACAGTCAAAGAAGTTTGTCAATTTTCCCGAAGTCAGTGCATTGGGTCACTTTGCCCATAGTCAATGCAGTGTGTCACTTTGCCCACAGTCAGTGCAGTGTGCCACTTTGCCGGCAGTCAGTGCAGTGGGTCACTTTGGTCACAGTCAGTACAGTGTGTCACTATTCCCCACAGTCATGCAGTGTGTCACTTTTCCCCACAGTCAGTGTAGTTTGCCACTTATCCCCAAAGACAGTGCAGTGTGGCACTTTGCCAACAGACAGCGCAGTGTGGGACTTTGGCCACTGTCAGTGCAATGTGCCACTTTGCCAACAGTCAGTGCAGTTTGTATCTTTTCCCACAGTGAGTGCAGTGTGCCACTTTGCCTACAGTCAGTGCAGTGGGTAACTTTGCCCATTGTCAGTGCAGTGTGTCACTTTGCCCACAGTCATTGCAGTGTGCTACATTGCCCACAGTCAAAGTGTGTCAATTTTCCTGAAGTCAGGGCAGTGTGCCACTTTGCCCACAGTCATTTCAGTGTGTCACTTTTACGAACAGTCAGTGCAGTGTGCCACTTTTACACAGTCATTACAGTATCTCACTTCACCCCACAGTCTGTGCAGTGTGGCACCTTGCCAACAGTCAGCGCAGTGTGGGACTTTGGCCACTGTCAGTGCAATGTGACACTTTTCCCACAGCGAGTGCAGTGTGCCACTTTGCCATCAGTCAGTGCAGTGCGTCTCTTTGCCCACAGTCAGTGCAGTGTGCCACTTTGCCATCAGTCAGTGCAATGTGCCACTTTTCCCACAGTCAGTGCAGTGTGTCACTTTGCCCACAGTCAGTGCAGTGTGCCGCTTTGCCATCAGTCAGTGCAATGTGCCACTTTTCCCACAGTCAGTGCAGTGTGTCACTTTCCCCACAGTCAGTGCAGTGTGCCACTTTGCCATCAGTCAGTGCAATGTGCCACTGTTCCCACAGTCAGTGCAGTGTGTATCTTTTCCCACAGTGAGTGCAGTGTGCCACTTTCCCAAAAGTCAGTGCAGTGTTCCACTTTGCCCACAGTCAGTGGAGTGTGCCACTTTTGCACAGTTATTGCAGTATCTCACTTCACCCCACAGTCTGTGCAGTGTGGCACTTTGCCAACTGTCAGCGCAGTGTGGGACTTTGGCCACTGTCAGTGCAATGTGCCACTTTTCCCACAGTGAGTGCAGTGTGCCACTTTGCCTTCAGTCAGTGCAGTGGGTCACTTTGCCCATAGTCAGTGCAGTGTGTCACTTTTCCCACAGCCAGTGCAGTGTGTCACTTTGCCATCAGTCAGTGCAGTGTGTCACTTTGCCCACAGTCAGTGCAGTGTGCCACTTTGCCATCAGTCAGTGCAATGTGCCACTTTTCCCACAGTCAGTGCAGTGTGTATCTTTTCCCACAGTGAGTGCAGTGTGCCACTTTCCCTACAGTCAGTGCAGTGGGTCACTTTGCCCATAGTCAGTGCAGTGAGTCACTTTTCCCACAGTGTGTGCAGTGTGCCACTTAGCCTACATTCAGTGCAGTGGGTCACTTTGCCCATAGTCAGTGCAGTGTGTCACTTTGCCCACAGTCATTGCAGTGTGTTACATTGCCCACAGTCAAAGAAGTGTGTCAATTTTCCTGAAGTCAGTGCAGTGTGCCACTTTGCTCACAGTCATTTCAGTGTGTCACTTTTACCCACAGTCAGTGCATTGTGTCACTTTTACACAGTCATTGCAGTATCTCACTTCACCCCACAGTCTGTGCAATGTGTCACTTTGCCCACAGATAGTGCAGTGTGTCACTTTTCCCCACAATCAGTGCAGTGTGTCACTCAGCCCACAGTCAGTGCAGTGTGCCACTTTGCCATCAGTCAGTGCAGTGTGCCACTTTGCCATCAGTCAGTGCAATGTGCCACTTTTCCCATAGTCAGTGCAGTGTGTCACTTTGCCCACAGTCAGTGCAGTGTGCCACTTTGCCATCAGTCAGTGCAGTGTGTCACTTTGCCCACAGTCAGTGCAGTGTGCCACTTTGCCATCAGTCAGTGCAGTGTGTCACATTTCCCCACAGTCAGTTCAGTGTGTCACTTTTCCCCACAGTCAGTGCAGTGTGGCTCTTTGATAACAGTCAGCACAGTGTGGGACTTGGGCCACAGTTAGTGTAATGTGCCACTTTGACCACATTCAGTGCAGTTTGACACTTTTCCCCGCAGTCAACGCAGCGTGGCACTTTGCCCACAGTCAGTGCAGTGTGCCACTTTGCCATCAGTCAGTGCAGTGTGTCACTTTGCCCACAGTCAGTGCAGTGTGCCACTTTGCCATCAGTCAGTGCAGTGTGTCACTTTGCCCACAGTCAGTGCAGTGTGCCACTTTTCCCACACTCAGTGCAGTTTGTATCTTTTCCCACAGTGAGTGCAGTGTGCCACTTAGCCTACATTCAGTGCAGTGGGTCACTTTGCCCATAGTCAGTGCAGTGTGTCACTTTGCCCACAGTCATTGCAGTGTGTTACATTGCCCACAGTCAAAGAAGTGTGTCAATTTTCCTGAAGTCAGTGCAGTGTGTCACTTTGCTCACAGTCATTTCAGTGTGTCACTTTTACCCACAGTCAGTGCATTGTGTCACTTTTACACAGTCATTGCAGTATCTCACTTCACCCCACAGTCTGTGCAATGTGTCACTTTGCCCACAGATAGTGTAGTGTGTCACTTTTCCCCACAATCAGTGCAGTGTGTCACTCAGCCCACAGTCAGTGCAGAGTGTCACTCTGCCCACAGTCAATCAATGTGCCACTTTGCACACTGTCAGCGCTATGTGTCCCTTTTCCCTACAGTCAGTGCAGAGTGTCACTTTTACCCACAGTCATTGCAGTGTGCCACATTGCCCACAGTCAGTGCAGTGTGTTACTTTTGCCCATTGTCCTTGCAGTGTGTAACTCTGCCCACAGTCGGTGCATTGTGTCACTTTTCCCCACATTCAGCACAGCCTGGGACTTTGGCCAAAGTCAGTGCAATGTGCTACTTTGCAAACATTCAGTGCAGTGTGTCACTTATCCCCACAGTCGCTGTAGAATGCCACTTTACCCACAGTCAGTGCAGTGTGCCATTTTGCGCACAGTCATTGCGGTGTGTCACTTTTCCCCACAGTCAGTGCAGTGTGCCATTTTGCGCACAGTCAGTGCAGTGTGTCGCTTTCCCCACAGTCAGTGCAGTGTGCCAGTTTATCCACAGTCAGAGTAGTGTGGCACCTTGCCCACAGTCTGTGGAGTGTGTCACTTTGCCAACAGTCAGTTCAATGTGCCACTTTGACCGCATTCAGTGCAGTGTGGCACTTTTCCCCACAGACTGTGCAGTGTGGCACTTTTCCCCACACTCAGTGTAGTTTGGCACCTTTACCCACAGTCAATGCAGTTTGCCACATTTTCCCACAGTCAGTGCAGTATGTCGCTTTGCCCACAGTCATTGCAGTATGTTACATTGACCACAGTCAAAGATGTTTGTCAATTTTCCCGAAGTCAGTGCATTGGGTCACTTTGCCCATAGTCAATGCAGTGTGTCACTTTGCCCACAGTCAGTGCAGTCTGCCACTTTGCCAGCAGTCAGTGCAGTGGGTCACTTTGGCCACAGTCAGTACATTGTGTCACATTTCCCCACAGTCATGAAGTGTGTCACTTTTCCCCACTGTCAGTGTAGTTTACCACTTTTCCCCTCAGACAGTGCAGTGTGGCACTTTGCCAACAGACAGCGCAGTGTGGGACTTTGGCCACAGTCAGTGCAATGTGCCACTTTTCCCACAGTCAGTGCAGTTTGTATCTTTTCCCACAGTGAGTGCAGTGGGTCACTTTGCCCATAGTCAGTGCAGTGTGTCACTTTGCCCACAGTCATTGCAGTGTGTTACATTGCCCACAGTCAAAGAAGTGTGTCAATTTTCCTGAAGTCAGTGCAGTGTGCCACTTTGCCCACAGTCATTTCAGTGTGTCACTTTTACCCACAGTCAGTGCAGTGTCACTTTCCCCACAGTCAGTGCAGTGTGCCACTTTGCCATCAGTCAGTGCAATGTGCCACTTTTCCCACAGTCAGTGCAGTGTGTATCTTTTCCCACAGTGAGTGCAGTGTGCCACTTTCCCAAAAGTCTGTGCAGTGTTCCACTTTGCCCACTGTCAGTGCAATGTGCCACTTTGCCATCAGTCAGTGCAGTGGGTCACTTTGGCCACAGTCAGTACAGTGTGTCACTTTTCCCACAGTCATGCAGTGTGTCACTTTTCCCCACAATCAATGCATCGTGGCACATTGCCAACAGTCAGCGCAGTGTGGGACTTTGGCCACTGTCAGTGCAATGTGCCACTTTGCCAACAGTAAGCGCAGTGTGGGACTTTGGCCACTGTCAGTGCAATGTGCCACTTTTCCCACAGTCATGCAATGTGACACTGTGCCCAAAGTCAGTGCAGTGTGTCTCTTTTCCCCGCAGTCTGTACAGTCACTTTGCCAACAGTCAGCGCAGTGTGTCACTTTGCCCACAGTCAGCGCAGTGTGTCACATTGCCAACAGTCAGTGCAGTGTGTCACATTTCCCCACAGTCAGTTCAGTGTGCCACTTTGCCCACAGTCAGTGCAGTGTGTCACATTTCCCCACAGTCAGTTCAGTGTGTCACTTTTCCCCACAGTCAGTGCAGTGTGGCTCTTTGATAACGGTCAGCACAGTGTGGGACTTGGGCCACAGTCAGTGCAATGTGCCACTTTGACCACATTCAGTGCAGTTTGACACTTTTCCCCGCAGTCAACGCAGTGTGGCACTTTGCCCACAGTCAATGCAGAATGCCGCTTTGCCCACAGTCAGTGCAGTGTGTCTCTTTTCCCCGCAGTCTGTACAGTGAGTCACTTTGCCAACAGTCTTTGCAGTGTGTCACTTTTCCCCACAATCAGTGTAAAGCGCCACTTTGCCAACAGCCAGTGCATTGTGCAAACTTTCGCCACAGTCAGTGCAGTGTGTCACTTTTCCCACAGTCATGCAGTTTGTCACTTTTCCCCACAGTCAGTGCAGTGACACTCTTTGCCAACAGTCAGCACAGTGTGGGACTTTGGCAACAGTCAGTGCAATGTGCCACTTTGACCGCATTCAGTGCAGTTTGACACTTTTCCCCACTGTCACTGCAGTGTGCCGCTATGCCCCACTGTCACTGCAGTGTGGCACGTTGCCCCACAGACAGTGCAGTGTGTCATTCTGCCCACAGTCAGAGCAGTGTGCCACTTTGCACACAGTCAGCGCTATGTGTCCCTTATCCACACAGTCAGTACAGTGCACCACGTTTCCCCACAATCAGTGCAGTGTGCCACTTTGCAAACAATAAGTGCGGTGTGTCACTTTTCCCAAAGTCAGTGCAGTATGTCTCATTATGCACAGTCTGTGCAGTGTGCCACTTTCCCCACAGTCAGTGCAGTGGGTCATTTTCCCCCCAGTCAATGCAGTGTGCCACTTTGCCTGCTGTCAGTGCAGTGTGTCACTTTTCCCCACAGTCAGTGAAGTGTGCTACATTGCCCACAGTTAGTGCAGTATGTCATTTTTACTGACAGTAAGTGCAATGTGCAACTTTTCTGACAATCAGTAGGTGCATGGTGTAAATTTTCTCCACAATCAGTTTGGTGTGTCACTTTTCCCCACACTCAGTGCAGTTTGTCACTCTTCCCCACAGTCAGTGCAGTGTGGCACTTTTCCCCACAGTCAGTGCAGTGTGTCACTTTTCCCCGCAGTCAGTGCAATGTGTCACTTTTCCCCACCGTCAGTGCATTGTGTCACGTTGCCTACAGTCTGTGCAGTGTGTCACTTTTCCCCACAATCAGTGCAGTGTGTCACTCAGCCCACAGTCAGTGCAGAGTGTCACTCTGCCCACAGTCAATCAATGTGCCACTTTGCACACTGTCAGCGCTATGTGTCCCTTTTCCCTACAGTCAGTGCAGAGTGTCACTTTTACCCACAGTCATTGCAGTGTGCCACATTGCCCACAGTCAGTGCAGTGTGTTACTTTTGCCCATTGTCCTTGCAGTGTGTAACTCTGCCCACAGTCGGTGCAGTGTGTCACTTTTCCCCACATTCAGCACAGCCTGGGACTTTGGCCAAAGTCAGTGCAATGTGCTACTTTGCAAATATTCAGTGCAGTGTGTCACTTATCCCCACAGTTGCTGTAGAATGCCACTTTACCCACAGTCAGTGCAGTGTGCCATTTTGCGCACAGTCATTGCGGTGTGTCACTTTTCCCCACAGTCAGTGCAGTGTGCCATTTTGCGCACAGTCAGTGCAGTGTTTCGCTTTCCCCACAGTCAGTGCAGTGTGCCAGTTTGTCCACAGTCAGAGTAGTATGGCACTTTGCCCACAGTCAGTGGAGTGTGTCACTTTGCCCACAGTCAGTTCAATGTGCCACTTTGACCGCATTCAGTGCAGTGTGGCACTTTTCGCAACAGACAGTGCAGTGTGTCATTCTGCCCACAGTCAACCAGTGTGTCACTTTTCCCCTCAGTCAGTGCAGTGTGGCACTTTTCCCCACACTCAGTGTAGTTTGGCACCTTTACCCACAGTCAATGCAGTTTGCCACTTTTTCCCACAGTCAGTGCAGTGTGTCGCTTTGCCCACAGACATTGCAGTGTGTTACATTGACCACAGTCAAGGAAGTTTGTCAATTTTCCCGAAGTCAGTGCATTGGGTCACTTTGCCCATAGTCAATGCAGTGTGTCACTTTGCCCACAGTCAGTGCAGTGTGCCACTTTGCCATCAGTCAGTGCAGTGTGTCACTTTGCCCACAGTCAGTGCAGTGTGCCACTTTGCCATCAGTCAGTGCAGTGTGTCACATTTCCCCACAGTCAGTTCAGTGTGTCACTTTTCCCCACAGTCAGTGCAGTGTGGCTCTTTGATAACAGTCAGCACAGTGTGGGACTTGGGCCACAGTTAGTGTAATGTGCCACTTTGACCACATTCAGTGCAGTTTGACACTTTTCCCCGCAGTCAACGCAGCGTGGCACTTTGCCCACAGTCAGTGCAGTGTGCCACTTTGCCATCAGTCAGTGCAGTGTGTCACTTTGCCCACAGTCAGTGCAGTGTGCCACTTTGCCATCAGTCAGTGCAGTGTGTCACTTTGCCCACAGTCAGTGCAGTGTGCCACTTTTCCCACACTCAGTGCAGTTTGTATCTTTTCCCACAGTGAGTGCAGTGTGCCACTTAGCCTACATTCAGTGCAGTGGGTCACTTTGCCCATAGTCAGTGCAGTGTGTCACTTTGCCCACAGTCATTGCAGTGTGTTACATTGCCCACAGTCAAAGAAGTGTGTCAATTTTCCTGAAGTCAGTGCAGTGTGTCACTTTGCTCACAGTCATTTCAGTGTGTCACTTTTACCCACAGTCAGTGCATTGTGTCACTTTTACACAGTCATTGCAGTATCTCACTTCACCCCACAGTCTGTGCAATGTGTCACTTTGCCCACAGATAGTGTAGTGTGTCACTTTTCCCCACAATCAGTGCAGTGTGTCACTCAGCCCACAGTCAGTGCAGAGTGTCACTCTGCCCACAGTCAATCAATGTGCCACTTTGCACACTGTCAGCGCTATGTGTCCCTTTTCCCTACAGTCAGTGCAGAGTGTCACTTTTACCCACAGTCATTGCAGTGTGCCACATTGCCCACAGTCAGTGCAGTGTGTTACTTTTGCCCATTGTCCTTGCAGTGTGTAACTCTGCCCACAGTCGGTGCATTGTGTCACTTTTCCCCACATTCAGCACAGCCTGGGACTTTGGCCAAAGTCAGTGCAATGTGCTACTTTGCAAACATTCAGTGCAGTGTGTCACTTATCTCCACAGTCGCTGTAGAATGCCACTTTACCCACAGTCAGTGCAGTGTGCCATTTTGCGCACAGTCATTGCGGTGTGTCACTTTTCCCCACAGTCAGTGCAGTGTGCCATTTTGCGCACAGTCAGTGCAGTGTGTCGCTTTCCCCACAGTCAGTGCAGTGTGCCAGTTTATCCACAGTCAGAGTAGTGTGGCACCTTGCCCACAGTCTGTGGAGTGTGTCACTTTGCCAACAGTCAGTTCAATGTGCCACTTTGACCGCATTCAGTGCAGTGTGGCACTTTTCCCCACAGACTGTGCAGTGTGGCACTTTTCCCCACACTCAGTGTAGTTTGGCACCTTTACCCACAGTCAATGCAGTTTGCCACATTTTCCCACAGTCAGTGCAGTGTGTCGCTTTGCCCACAGTCATTGCAGTATGTTACATTGACCACAGTCAAAGATGTTTGTCAATTTTCCCGAAGTCAGTGCATTGGGTCACTTTGCCCATAGTCAATGCAGTGTGTCACTTTGCCCACAGTCAGTGCAGTCTGCCACTTTGCCAGCAGTCAGTGCAGTGGGTCACTTTGGCCACAGTCAGTACATTGTGTCACATTTCCCCACAGTCATGAAGTGTGTCACTTTTCCCCACTGTCAGTGTAGTTTACCACTTTTCCCCTCAGACAGTGCAGTGTGGCACTTTGCCAACAGACAGCGCAGTGTGGGACTTTGGCCACAGTCAGTGCAATGTGCCACTTTTCCCACAGTCAGTGCAGTTTGTATCTTTTCCCACAGTGAGTGCAGTGGGTCACTTTGCCCATAGTCAGTGCAGTGTGTCACTTTGCCCACAGTCATTGCAGTGTGTTACATTGCCCACAGTCAAAGAAGTGTGTCAATTTTCCTGAAGTCAGTGCAGTGTGCCACTTTGCCCACAGTCATTTCAGTGTGTCACTTTTACCCACAGTCAGTGCAGTGTCACTTTCCCCACAGTCAGTGCAGTGTGCCACTTTGCCATCAGTCAGTGCAATGTGCCACTTTTCCCACAGTCAGTGCAGTGTGTATCTTTTCCCACAGTGAGTGCAGTGTGCCACTTTCCCAAAAGTCTGTGCAGTGTTCCACTTTGCCCACTGTCAGTGCAATGTGCCACTTTGCCATCAGTCAGTGCAGTGGGTCACTTTGGCCACAGTCAGTACAGTGTGTCACTTTTCCCACAGTCGTGCAGTGTGTCACTTTTCCCCACAATCAATGCATCGTGGCACATTGCCAACAGTCAGCGCAGTGTGGGACTTTGGCCACTGTCAGTGCAATGTGCCACTTTGCCAACAGTAAGCGCAGTGTGGGACTTTGGCCACTGTCAGTGCAATGTGCCACTTTTCCCACAGTCATGCAATGTGACACTGTGCCCAAAGTCAGTGCAGTGTGTCTCTTTTCCCCGCAGTCTGTACAGTCACTTTGCCAACAGTCAGTGCAGTGTGTCACTTTGCCCACAGTCAGCGCAGTGTGTCACATTGCCAACAGTCAGTGCAGTGTGTCACATTTCCCCACAGTCAGTTCAGTGTGCCACTTTGCCCACAGTCAGTGCAGTGTGTCACATTTCCCCACAGTCAGTTCAGTGTGTCACTTTTCCCCACAGTCAGTGCAGTGTGGCTCTTTAATAACGGTCAGCACAGTGTGGGACTTGGGCCACAGTCAGTGCAATGTGCCACTTTGACCACATTCAGTGCAGTTTGACACTTTTCCCCGCAGTCAACGCAGTGTGGCACTTTGCCCACAGTCAATGCAGAATGCCGCTTTGCCCACAGTCAGTGCAGTGTGTCTCTTTTCCCCGCAGTCTGTACAGTGAGTCACTTTGCCAACAGTCTTTGCAGTGTGTCACTTTTCCCCACAATCAGTGTAAAGCGCCACTTTGCCAACAGCCAGTGCATTGTGCAAACTTTCGCCACAGTCAGTGCAGTGTGTCACTTTTCCCACAGTCATGCAGTTTGTCACTTTTCCCCACAGTCAGTGCAGTGACACTCTTTGCCAACAGTCAGCACAGTGTGGGACTTTGGCAACAGTCAGTGCAATGTGCCACTTTGACCGCATTCAGTGCAGTTTGACACTTTTCCCCACTGTCACTGCAGTGTGCCGCTATGCCCCACTGTCACTGCAGTGTGGCACGTTGCCCCACAGACAGTGCAGTGTGTCATTCTGCCCACAGTCAGAGCAGTGTGCCACTTTGCACACAGTCAGCGCTATGTGTCCCTTATCCACACAGTCAGTACAGTGCACCACGTTTCCCCACAATCAGTGCAGTGTGCCACTTTGCAAACAATAAGTGCGGTGTGTCACTTTTCCCAAAGTCAGTGCAGTATGTCTCATTATGCACAGTCTGTGCAGTGTGCCACTTTCCCCACAGTCAGTGCAGTGGGTCATTTTCCCCCCAGTCAATGCAGTGTGCCACTTTGCCTGCTGTCAGTGCAGTGTGTCACTTTTCCCCACAGTCAGTGAAGTGTGCTACATTGCCCACAGTTAGTGCAGTATGTCATTTTTACTGACAGTAAGTGCAATGTGCAACTTTTCTGACAATCAGTAGGTGCATGGTGTAAATTTTCTCCACAATCAGTTTGGTGTGTCACTTTTCCCCACACTCAGTGCAGTTTGTCACTCTTCCCCACAGTCAGTGCAGTGTGGCACTTTTCCCCACAGTCAGTGCAGTGTGTCACTTTTCCCCGCAGTCAGTGCAATGTGTCACTTTTCCCCACCGTCAGTGCATTGTGTCACGTTGCCTACAGTCTGTGCAGTGTGTCACTTTTCCCCACAATCAGTGCAGTGTGTCACTCAGCCCACAGTCAGTGCAGAGTGTCACTCTGCCCACAGTCAATCAATGTGCCACTTTGCACACTGTCAGCGCTATGTGTCCCTTTTCCCTACAGTCAGTGCAGAGTGTCACTTTTACCCACAGTCATTGCAGTGTGCCACATTGCCCACAGTCAGTGCAGTGTGTTACTTTTGCCCATTGTCCTTGCAGTGTGTAACTCTGCCCACAGTCGGTGCAGTGTGTCACTTTTCCCCACATTCAGCACAGCCTGGGACTTTGGCCAAAGTCAGTGCAATGTGCTACTTTGCAAATATTCAGTGCAGTGTGTCACTTATCCCCACAGTTGCTGTAGAATGCCACTTTACCCACAGTCAGTGCAGTGTGCCATTTTGCGCACAGTCATTGCGGTGTGTCACTTTTCCCCACAGTCAGTGCAGTGTGCCATTTTGCGCACAGTCAGTGCAGTGTTTCGCTTTCCCCACAGTCAGTGCAGTGTGCCAGTTTGTCCACAGTCAGAGTAGTATGGCACTTTGCCCACAGTCAGTGGAGTGTGTCACTTTGCCCACAGTCAGTTCAATGTGCCACTTTGACCGCATTCAGTGCAGTGTGGCACTTTTCGCAACAGACAGTGCAGTGTGTCATTCTGCCCACAGTCAACCAGTGTGCCACTTTTCCCCTCAGTCAGTGCAGTGTGGCACTTTTCCCCACACTCAGTGTAGTTTGGCACCTTTACCCACAGTCAATGCAGTTTGCCACTTTTTCCCACAGTCAGTGCAGTGTGTCGCTTTGCCCACAGACATTGCAGTGTGTTACATTGACCACAGTCAAGGAAGTTTGTCAATTTTCCCGAAGTCAGTGCATTGGGTCACTTTGCCCATAGTCAATGCAGTGTGTCACTTTGCCCACAGTCAGTGCAGTGTGCCACTTTGCCATCAGTCAGTGCAGTGTGTCACTTTGCCCACAGTCAGTGCAGTGTGCCACTTTTCCCACACTCAGTGCAGTTTGTATCTTTTCCCACAGTGAGTGCAGTGTGCCACTTAGCCTACATTCAGTGCAGTGGGTCACTTTGCCCATAGTCAGTGCAGTGTGTCACTTTGCCCACAGTCATTGCAGTGTGTTACATTGCCCACAGTCAAAGAAGTGTGTCAATTTTCCTGAAGTCAGTGCAGTGTGCCACTTTGCCCACAGTCATTTCAGTGTGTCACTTTTACCCACAGTCAGTGCAGTGTCACTTTGCCCACAGTCAGTGCAGTGTGCCACTTTGCCATCAGTCAGTGCAATGTGCCACTTTTCCCACAGTCAGTGCAGTGTGTATCTTTTCCCACAGTGAGTGCAGTGTGCCACTTTCCCAAAAGTCTGTGCAGTGTTCCACTTTGCCCACTGTCAGTGCAATGTGCCACTTTGCCATCAGTCAGTGCAGTGGGTCACTTTGGCCACAGTCAGTACAGTGTGTCACTTTTCCCACAGTCATGCAGTGTGTCACTTTTCCCCACAATCAATGCATCGTGGCACATTGCCAACAGTCAGCGCAGTGTGGGACTTTGGCCACTGTCAGTGCAATGTGCCACTTTGCCAACAGTAAGCGCAGTGTGGGACTTTGGCCACTGTCAGTGCAATGTGCCACTTTTCCCACAGTCATGCAATGTGACACTGTGCCCAAAGTCAGTGCAGTGTGTCTCTTTTCCCCGCAGTCTGTACAGTCACTTTGCCAACAGTCAGTGCAGTGTGTCACTTTGCCCACAGTCAGCGCAGTGTGTCACATTGCCAACAGTCAGTGCAGTGTGTCACATTTCCCCACAGTCAGTTCAGTGTGCCACTTTGCCCACAGTCAGTGCAGTGTGTCACATTTCCCCACAGTCAGTTCAGTGTGTCACTTTTCCCCACAGTCAGTGCAGTGTGGCTCTTTGATAACGGTCAGCACAGTGTGGGACTTGGGCCACAGTCAGTGCAATGTGCCACTTTGACCACATTCAGTGCAGTTTGACACTTTTCCCCGCAGTCAACGCAGTGTGGCACTTTGCCCACAGTCAATGCAGAATGCCGCTTTGCCCACAGTCAGTGCAGTGTGTCTCTTTTCCCCGCAGTCTGTACAGTGAGTCACTTTGCCAACAGTCTTTGCAGTGTGTCACTTTTCCCCACAATCAGTGTAAAGCGCCACTTTGCCAACAGCCAGTGCATTGTGCAAACTTTCGCCACAGTCAGTGCAGTGTGTCACTTTTCCCACAGTCATGCAGTTTGTCACTTTTCCCCACAGTCAGTGCAGTGACACTCTTTGCCAACAGTCAGCACAGTGTGGGACTTTGGCAACAGTCAGTGCAATGTGCCACTTTGACCGCATTCAGTGCAGTTTGACACTTTTCCCCACTGTCACTGCAGTGTGCCGCTATGCCCCACTGTCACTGCAGTGTGGCACGTTGCCCCACAGACAGTGCAGTGTGTCATTCTGCCCACAGTCAGAGCAGTGTGCCACTTTGCACACAGTCAGCGCTATGTGTCCCTTATCCACACAGTCAGTACAGTGCACCACGTTTCCCCACAATCAGTGCAGTGTGCCACTTTGCAAACAATAAGTGCGGTGTGTCACTTTTCCCAAAGTCAGTGCAGTATGTCTCATTATGCACAGTCTGTGCAGTGTGCCACTTTCCCCACAGTCAGTGCAGTGGGTCATTTTCCCCCCAGTCAATGCAGTGTGCCACTTTGCCTGCTGTCAGTGCAGTGTGTCACTTTTCCCCACAGTCAGTGAAGTGTGCTACATTGCCCACAGTTAGTGCAGTATGTCATTTTTACTGACAGTAAGTGCAATGTGCAACTTTTCTGACAATCAGTAGGTGCATGGTGTAAATTTTCTCCACAATCAGTTTGGTGTGTCACTTTTCCCCACACTCAGTGCAGTTTGTCACTCTTCCCCACAGTCAGTGCAGTGTGGCACTTTTCCCCACAGTCAGTGCAGTGTGTCACTTTTCCCCGCAGTCAGTGCAATGTGTCACTTTTCCCCACCGTCAGTGCATTGTGTCACGTTGCCTACAGTCTGTGCAGTGTGTCACTTTTCCCCACAATCAGTGCAGTGTGTCACTCAGCCCACAGTCAGTGCAGAGTGTCACTCTGCCCACAGTCAATCAATGTGCCACTTTGCACACTGTCAGCGCTATGTGTCCCTTTTCCCTACAGTCAGTGCAGAGTGTCACTTTTACCCACAGTCATTGCAGTGTGCCACATTGCCCACAGTCAGTGCAGTGTGTTACTTTTGCCCATTGTCCTTGCAGTGTGTAACTCTGCCCACAGTCGGTGCAGTGTGTCACTTTTCCCCACATTCAGCACAGCCTGGGACTTTGGCCAAAGTCAGTGCAATGTGCTACTTTGCAAATATTCAGTGCAGTGTGTCACTTATCCCCACAGTTGCTGTAGAATGCCACTTTACCCACAGTCAGTGCAGTGTGCCATTTTGCGCACAGTCATTGCGGTGTGTCACTTTTCCCCACAGTCAGTGCAGTGTGCCATTTTGCGCACAGTCAGTGCAGTGTTTCGCTTTCCCCACAGTCAGTGCAGTGTGCCAGTTTGTCCACAGTCAGAGTAGTATGGCACTTTGCCCACAGTCAGTGGAGTGTGTCACTTTGCCCACAGTCAGTTCAATGTGCCACTTTGACCGCATTCAGTGCAGTGTGGCACTTTTCGCAACAGACAGTGCAGTGTGTCATTCTGCCCACAGTCAACCAGTGTGTCACTTTTCCCCTCAGTCAGTGCAGTGTGGCACTTTTCCCCACACTCAGTGTAGTTTGGCACCTTTACCCACAGTCAATGCAGTTTGCCACTTTTTCCCACAGTCAGTGCAGTGTGTCGCTTTGCCCACAGACATTGCAGTGTGTTACATTGACCACAGTCAAGGAAGTTTGTCAATTTTCCCGAAGTCAGTGCATTGGGTCACTTTGCCCATAGTCAATGCAGTGTGTCACTTTGCCCACAGTCAGTGCAGTGTGCCACTTTGCCATCAGTCAGTGCAGTGTGTCACTTTGCCCACAGTCAGTGCAGTGTGCCACTTTGCCATCAGTCAGTGCAGTGTGTCACATTTCCCCACAGTCAGTTCAGTGTGTCACTTTTCCCCACAGTCAGTGCAGTGTGGCTCTTTGATAACAGTCAGCACAGTGTGGGACTTGGGCCACAGTTAGTGTAATGTGCCACTTTGACCACATTCAGTGCAGTTTGACACTTTTCCCCGCAGTCAACGCAGCGTGGCACTTTGCCCACAGTCAGTGCAGTGTGCCACTTTGCCATCAGTCAGTGCAGTGTGTCACTTTGCCCACAGTCAGTGCAGTGTGCCACTTTGCCATCAGTCAGTGCAGTGTGTCACTTTGCCCACAGTCAGTGCAGTGTGCCACTTTTCCCACACTCAGTGCAGTTTGTATCTTTTCCCACAGTGAGTGCAGTGTGCCACTTAGCCTACATTCAGTGCAGTGGGTCACTTTGCCCATAGTCAGTGCAGTGTGTCACTTTGCCCACAGTCATTGCAGTGTGTTACATTGCCCACAGTCAAAGAAGTGTGTCAATTTTCCTGAAGTCAGTGCAGTGTGTCACTTTGCTCACAGTCATTTCAGTGTGTCACTTTTACCCACAGTCAGTGCATTGTGTCACTTTTACACAGTCATTGCAGTATCTCACTTCACCCCACAGTCTGTGCAATGTGTCACTTTGCCCACAGATAGTGTAGTGTGTCACTTTTCCCCACAATCAGTGCAGTGTGTCACTCAGCCCACAGTCAGTGCAGAGTGTCACTCTGCCCACAGTCAATCAATGTGCCACTTTGCACACTGTCAGCGCTATGTGTCCCTTTTCCCTACAGTCAGTGCAGAGTGTCACTTTTACCCACAGTCATTGCAGTGTGCCACATTGCCCACAGTCAGTGCAGTGTGTTACTTTTGCCCATTGTCCTTGCAGTGTGTAACTCTGCCCACAGTCGGTGCATTGTGTCACTTTTCCCCACATTCAGCACAGCCTGGGACTTTGGCCAAAGTCAGTGCAATGTGCTACTTTGCAAACATTCAGTGCAGTGTGTCACTTATCTCCACAGTCGCTGTAGAATGCCACTTTACCCACAGTCAGTGCAGTGTGCCATTTTGCGCACAGTCATTGCGGTGTGTCACTTTTCCCCACAGTCAGTGCAGTGTGCCATTTTGCGCACAGTCAGTGCAGTGTGTCGCTTTCCCCACAGTCAGTGCAGTGTGCCAGTTTATCCACAGTCAGAGTAGTGTGGCACCTTGCCCACAGTCTGTGGAGTGTGTCACTTTGCCAACAGTCAGTTCAATGTGCCACTTTGACCGCATTCAGTGCAGTGTGGCACTTTTCCCCACAGACTGTGCAGTGTGGCACTTTTCCCCACACTCAGTGTAGTTTGGCACCTTTACCCACAGTCAATGCAGTTTGCCACATTTTCCCACAGTCAGTGCAGTGTGTCGCTTTGCCCACAGTCATTGCAGTATGTTACATTGACCACAGTCAAAGATGTTTGTCAATTTTCCCGAAGTCAGTGCATTGGGTCACTTTGCCCATAGTCAATGCAGTGTGTCACTTTGCCCACAGTCAGTGCAGTCTGCCACTTTGCCAGCAGTCAGTGCAGTGGGTCACTTTGGCCACAGTCAGTACATTGTGTCACATTTCCCCACAGTCATGAAGTGTGTCACTTTTCCCCACTGTCAGTGTAGTTTACCACTTTTCCCCTCAGACAGTGCAGTGTGGCACTTTGCCAACAGACAGCGCAGTGTGGGACTTTGGCCACAGTCAGTGCAATGTGCCACTTTTCCCACAGTCAGTGCAGTTTGTATCTTTTCCCACAGTGAGTGCAGTGGGTCACTTTGCCCATAGTCAGTGCAGTGTGTCACTTTGCCCACAGTCATTGCAGTGTGTTACATTGCCCACAGTCAAAGAAGTGTGTCAATTTTCCTGAAGTCAGTGCAGTGTGCCACTTTGCCCACAGTCATTTCAGTGTGTCACTTTTACCCACAGTCAGTGCAGTGTCACTTTCCCCACAGTCAGTGCAGTGTGCCACTTTGCCATCAGTCAGTGCAATGTGCCACTTTTCCCACAGTCAGTGCAGTGTGTATCTTTTCCCACAGTGAGTGCAGTGTGCCACTTTCCCAAAAGTCTGTGCAGTGTTCCACTTTGCCCACTGTCAGTGCAATGTGCCACTTTGCCATCAGTCAGTGCAGTGGGTCACTTTTCCCCACAGTCAGTGCAGAATGCCACTTTGCCCACAGTCAGTGCAGTGTGTCTCTTTTCCCCGCGGTCTGTACAGTGAGTCACTTTGCCAACAGTCAGTGCAGTGTGTCACTTTTCCCCACATTCAGCGCAGTATGCCATTTTGCCCACAGATATTGCAGTGTGTCACTTTTCCCCACAGTCAGTGCATTGTGACACTTTGCCCTCATTCATTGCAGTGTGTCACATTTGCCCACAATCAGTGTAAAGCTCCACTTTGTCAACAGCCAGTGCACTGCGTAAATTTTCGCCACAGTCAGTGCAGTGAGTCACTTTTCACACAGTCATGCAGTTTGTCACTTTTCCCCATAGTCAGTGCAGTGTGGCTCTTTGATAACAGTCAGCACAGTGTGGGACTTTAGCCACAGTGAGTGCAATGTGGCACTTTGACCACATACAGTGCAGTTTGACACTTTTCCCCGCAATCAGTGCAGTGTGGCACTTTTCCCCACAGTCACGGCAGTGTGCCACTTTACCCCACTGTCAGTGCAGTGTGGCACTTTTCCCCACAGTCAGTGCAGTGTATCACTTTGCCCACAGTCAGTGCAGTGTGGCACCTTTCCCCACAGTCAGTACAGTGCGCCACTTTTCCCCACAATCAGTGCAGTGTGCCACTTTGCCCACAGTCAGTGCAGTGTGTCGCTTTTCCCCAGAATCGGTGCAGTTTGCCACTTTTCCCCACAGTCAGTGCAGTGTGTCACTTTTCCCACACTCATGCAGTGTGTCACTTTTTCCCACAGTCTGTAAAGTGAGTCACTTTGCCAATAGTCAGTGCAGTAGGCCATTTAGCCCACAGTCATTGCAGGGTATCACTTTTTCCCCACAGTCAGTGCAGTGTGTCACTTTGCCCACAGTCATTGCAGTGTGTCACTTTTCACCACAATCAGTGTAATGCGCCACTTTGCCAACAGCCAGTGCATTGTGTAAATTTTTGCCACATTCAGTGCAGTGTGTCACTTTTCCCACAGTCATTGCAGTGTGCCACTTTGCCCACTATCTGTGCAGTGGGTCTCTTTGCCACAGTCAGTGCACTGTGACACTGTGCCCACAGTCAGTGCAGCGTGTCACTTTTCCCCACAGTCAGTGCAGAATGCCACTTTGCCCACAGTCAGTGCAGTGTGTCTCTTTATCCTGCAGTCAGTGAAGTGATTCACTTTTACCCACAGTCAGTGCCCCAATTTGTCCACAGTTATTGCAGTATGTCGCTTTCCCCATAGGCAGTGCTGTGTGCCACTTTGCCGACAGTCAGAGCTGTGTGGCACTTTGCCCACAGTGAGTGGTGTGTGTCACTTTGCCCACAGTCAGTGCAGTGTGTTACATTGCCCACAGTCAGTGCAGTGTGTCACTTTTCCCCAGAGTCATTGCAACGTGCAACTTTACCCACAATCAATGTAATGTGTCACTTTGCCAACAGTCGGTGCATGTTATAAATTTTCCCCACAGTCAGTGCAGTTTGTCACTTTTCCCCACAGTCAGTGCAGTGTGTCAAATTTCCCCTCAGGCAGTGCAGGTTGCCACTTGCCCCACCGTCAGTGCAGTGTGTCACGTTGCCCACAGTCTGTGCAGTGTGTCACTTTTCCCACAATCAGTGCAGTGTGTCGCTCTAACCACATTCAGTGCAAAGTGTCACTCTGCCCACAGTCAGTTCAGTGTGCCACTTTGCACACAGTCAGCGCTATGTGTCCCTTTTCCCCACAGTCAGTGCAGTGTGTCACTTTTCCGCAAAGCCTGTGCATTGTGACACTTTGCCCACAGCCAATGCGGTGTGTCAGTTTACCCAGCAGTCAATGCAATGTGTCACTTTTCCCCACAGTCAGTGCAGTGTGTCTCCTTTCCCAGAGTCAGTGCAGTGTGCCACTTTGCCCACACTCAGTGCAGTGGGTCACTTTGCGCACAGTCAGTGCAGTGTGGCATTTTGCCCACAGTCGGTGCAGAGAGTCCCTTTTCCCCACAGTCAGTGCAGAATTCCACATTTCCCACAGTCAGTGCAGTGTGTCTCTTTTCCTCGCATTCAGTGCAGTGAGTCACTTTGCCCACGGTCAGGGCAGTGTTTCACTTTGCCCTGGGTCAGTGCAGTATGCCACTTTTCCCCACAGTCAGAGCTGTATGCCAGTTTAACTACAGTCATTGCTGTGTGTAGCTTTTAACCACAGTCAGTACCATGTGCCACTTTGCCCATAGTCATTGCAGTGTGTCACTTTTCCCCACAGTCAGTGCAGTGTGTCACTTTTCCCCACAGTCAGTGCAGTATGCCATTTTGCCCACAGATATTGCAGTGTGTCACTTTTCCCCACAGTCAGTGCAGTATGCCATTTTGCCCACAGTCAGTGCAGTGTGTCACTTTTCCCCACAGTCAGTGCATTGTGACAGTTTGCCCTCAGTCATTGCAGTGTGTCACTTTTGCCCACAATCAGTGTAAAGCGCCACTTTGTCAACAGCCAGTGCATTGTGTAAATTTTCGCCACAGTCAGTGCAGTGAGTCACTTTTCACACAGTCATGCAGTTTGTCACTTTTCCCCACAGTCAGTGCAGTGTGGCTCGTTGATAACAGTCAGCACAGTGTGGGACTTTAGCCACAGTGAGTGCAATGTGGCACTTTGACCACATTCAGTGCAGTTTGACACTTTTCCCCGCAGTCAGTGCAGTGTGGCACTTTTCCCCACAGTCAGTGCAGTGTGGCACTTTGCCCTCAGTCATTGCAGTGTGTCACATTTGCCCACAATCAGTGCAAAGCGCCACTTTGTCAACAGCCAGTGCATTGTGTAAATTTTCGCCACAGTCAGTGCAGTAAGTCACTTTGCACACAGTCATGCAGTTTGTCACTTTTCCCCACAGTCAGTGCTGGATGCCACTTTTCCCAATAGTCAGTGCCGTGTGGCTCTTTGATAACAGTCAGCACAGTGTGAGACTTTGGACACAGTGAGTGCAATGTGCCACTTTGACCACATTCAGTGCAGTTTGACACTTTTCCCCGCAGTCAATGCAGTGTGACACTTTTGCCCCCAGTCACGGCAGTGTGCCACTTTACCCCACTGTCAGTACAATGTGGCACTTTTCCCCACAGACAGTGCAATGTGTCACTTTACCCCACAGACAGTGCAGTGTGCCACTTTTCCCCACAGTCAGTGCAGTGTATCACTTTGCCCACAGTCAGTGCAGTGTGCCACCTTTCCCCACAGTCAGTACAGTGCGCCACTTTTCCCCACAATCAGTGCAGTGTGCCACTTTGCAAACAGTAAGTGCAGTGTGCCACTTTGCCCACAGACAGTGCAATGTGTCACTTTACCCCACATTCAGTGCAGTGTGCCACTTTTCCCACATTCAGTGCAGTGTGTCCCTTTTCCCCACAGTCACTGCAGAATGCCACTTTGCCCACAGTCAGTGCAGTGTGTCACTTTGCCCACATTCAGGGCAGTGTGTCACTTTGCCCTGAGTCAGTGCAGTGTGCCACTTTACCCGCAGTCTTTACAGTGTCTCACTTTTAACCGCAGTCAGTGCAGTGTGCCATTTTGCCCACAGTCATTGCAGTGTGTCCCTTTTCCCCACAGTCAGTGCAGTCTGCCACTTTACCCACAGTCTTTGCATTGTGTCACTTTTAACCTCAGTCAGTACAGTGTGCCATTTTGCCCACAGTCAATGCAGTGTGTCACTTCAACCCACAGTCAATGCAGAGTCTCAATTTTCCCCACAGTCAGTGCAGTGTGTCACTTTTCCCACAATTATTGCAGTGTGCCACTTTGCCCACTATCTGTGCAGTAGGTCTCTTTGCCCACAGTCAGTGCAGTGTGTCACTTTTCCCCACAGTCAGTGCAGTGTGTCACTTTTCCCCACAGTCAGTGCAGAATGCCACTTTGCCCACAGTCAGTGCAGTGTGTCTCTTTTCCCCGCAGTCTGTACAGTGAGTCACTTTGCCAACAGTCAGTGCAGTGAGTCACTTTTCCCCACATTCAGCGCAGTATGCCATTTTGCCCACAGATATTGCAGTGTGTCACTTATCCCCACAGTCAGTGCATTGTGACACTTTGCCCTCAGTCATTGCAGTGTGTCACATTTGCCCACAATCAGTGTAAAGCGCCACTTTGTCAACAGCCAGTGCATTGTGTAAATTTTCGCCACAGTCAGTGCAGTGAGTCACTTTGCACACAGTCATGCAGTTTGTCACTTTTCCCCACAGTCAGTGCTGGATGCCACTTTTCCCCATAGTCAGTGCAGTGTGCCTCTTTGATAACAGTCAGCACAGTGTGGGACTTTAGCCACAGTGAGTGCAATGTGCCACTTTGACCACATTCAGTGCAGTTTGACACTTTTCCCCGCAGTCAGTGCAGTGTGGCACTTTTCCCCACAGTCACGGCAGTGTGCCACTTTACCCCACTGTCAGTGCAGTGTGGCACTTTACCCCACTGTCAGTACAGTGTGGCACTTTTCCCCACAGACAGTGCAATGTGTCACTTTACCCCACAGTCAGTGCAGTGTGCCACTTTTCCCCACAGTCAGTGCAGTGTATCACTTTGCCCACAGTCAGTGCAGTGTGCCACCTTTCCCCACAGTCAGTACTGTGCGCCACTTTTCCCCACAATCAGTGCAGTGTTCCACTTTGCAAACAGTAAGTGCGGTGTGTCACTTTTCCCACAGTCAGTGCAGTGTGCCACTTTGCCCACAGACAGTGCAATGTGTCACTTTACCCCACATTCAGTGCAGTGTGCCACTTTTCCCACATTCAGTGCAGTGTGTCCCTTTTCCCCACTGTCACTGCAGAATGCCACTTTGCCCACAGTCAGTGCAGTGTGTCACTTTGCCCACATTCAGGGCAGTGTGTCACTTTGCCCTGAGTCAGTGCAGTGTGCCACTTTACCCACAGTCTTTGCAGTTTCTCACTTTTAACCGCAGTCAGTGCAGTGAGCCATTTTTCCCACAGTCATTGCCGTGTGTCACTTTGAACCACAGTCAGTACAGAGTGCAATTTTGCCCACAGTCAATGCAGTGTCTCAATTTTCCCCACAGTCAGTGCAGTGTGTCACTTTTCCCACAGTCATTGCAGTGTGCCACTTTGCCCACTATCTGTGCAGTGGGTCTCTTTGCCCACAGTCAGTGCACTGTGACACTGTGCCCACAGTCAGTGCAGCGTGTCACTTTTCCCCACAGTCAGTGCTGTTTGCCATTTTGCCCACAGATATTGCAGTGTGTCACTTTTGCCCACAATCAGTGTAAAGCGCCACTTTGCCAACAGCCAGTGCATTGTGTACATTTTCGCCACAGACAGTGAAGTGCGTCACTTTTCACACAGTCATGCAGTTTGTCACTTTTCGCCACAGTCAGTGCAGTTTGTCACTTTTCCCCACAGTCATGCAGTTTGTCACTTTTCCCCATAGTCATGCAGTTTGTCACTTGTTCCCACAGTCAGTGCAGTGTGTCACTTTTCCCCACAATCAGTGCAGAATGCCACTTTTCCCACATTCAGTGCAGTGTGTCACTTTGCCCACATTCAGGGCAGTGTGTCACTTTGCCCTGAGTCAGTGCAGTGTGCCACTTTACCGGCAGTCTTGGCAGTGTCTCACTTTAACCGCAGCCAGTGCAGTGTGCCATTTTGCCCACAGTCATTGCAGTGTGTCACTTTTAACCACAGTCAGTACAGTGTGCCATTTTGCCCACAGTCGTTGCAGTGTGTCAATTTTCCCCACAGTCAGTGCAGTGTGTCACTTTTCCACAGTCATTGCAGTGTGCCACTTTGCCCACTATCTGTGCAGTGGGTCTCTTTGTCCACAGTCAGTGCACTGTGACACTGTGCCCACAGTCAGTGCAGCGTGTCACTTTTCCCCACAGTCAGTGCAGAATGCCACTTTGCCCACAGTCAGTGCAGTGTGTCACTTTACCCCCCAGTCAGTGCAGTGTGTCACTTTTCCCCACAGTCAGTGCAGTGTGCCACCTTTCCCCACAGTCAGTACTGTGCGCCATTTTTCATCACAATTGGTGCAGTGTGCCACTTTGCCTACAGACAGTGCAATTTGTCACTTTACCCCACAGTCAGTGTTTTGTGACATTTTGCCCTCAGTCATTGCAGTGTGTCACTTTTGCCCACAGTCAGTGCAGTGTGCCACTTTTCCCACAGTCATTGTAGTGTGTCACTTTGCCCACATTCAGGGCAGTGTGTCACTTTGCCCTGAGTCAGTGCATTGTGCCACTTTACCCACAGTCTTTGCAGTGAGTCACTTTCAACCAGAGTCAGTGCAGAATGCCATTATGCCCACAGTCAGTGCAGTGTGTCTCTTTTCACCGCCGTCTGTACAGTGAGTCACTTTGCCAACAGTCAGTGCAGTGTGTCACTTTTCCCCACAGTCAGTGCAGTATACCATTTTGCCCACAGATATTGCAGTGTGTCACATTTCCCCACAGTCAGTGCATTGCGACACTTTGCCCTCAGTCTGTGCAGTGTGTCACTTTTGCCCACAATCAGTGTAAAGCGCCACTTTGCCAACAGCCTGTGCATTGTGTAAAGTTTCGCCACAGTCAGTGCAGTGAGTCACTTTTCCCACAGTCATGCAGTTTGCCACTTTTCCCCACAGTCAGTGCAGTGTGGCTCTTTGATAACAGTCAGCACAGTGTGGGACTTTGGCCACAGTGAGTGCAATGTGCCACTTTGACCACATTCAGTGCAGTTTGACACATTTGCCCGCAGTCAGTGCAGTGATGCACGTTTCCCCATAGACAGTGCAATGTGTCTCTTTACCCCACAGTCAGTGCAGTTTGCCACTTTTCCCCACAGTCAGTGCAGTGTATCACTTTTCCCCACAGTCAGTGCAGTGTGTCACTTTGCCCACGGTCAGTGCAGTGTGCCACCTTTCCTCACAGTCAGTGCAGTGTACCACTTTTCCCCACAGTCAGTGCAGAATGCCGCTTTGCCCGTAGTCAGTGCAGTGTGTCTCTTTTCCCCGCAGTCTGTACAGTGAGTCACTTTGCCAACAGTCATTGCAGTGTTTCACTTTTCCCCACAATCAGTGTAATGCGCCACATTGCCAACAGCCAGTGCATTGTGTATATTTTCGCCACATTCAGTGCAGTGTGTCACTTTTCCCACAGTCATGCAGTTTGTCATTTTCCCCAGAGTCAGTGCAGTTTGCCACTTTTCCCCACATTCAGTGCAGTGTCGCTCTTTGTCAACAGTCAGCGCAGTGTGTGACTTTGGCCACATTCAGTGCAATGTGCCACTTTGACCGCATTTATTGCAGTTTGACACTTTTCCCAACTGTCACTGCAATGTGCCGCTTTGTTCCACAGTCAGTGCAGTGTGGCACTTTTCCCCACCGACAGAGCAATGTGTCACTTTACCCCACAGTCAGTGCAGTGTGCCACTTTTCCCCACAGTCAATGCAGTGTATCACTTTGCCCACAGTCAGTGCAGTGTGCCACCTTTCCCCACAGTTAGTACTGTGCGCCACTTTTCCCCAAATTCAGTGCAGTGTACCACTTTGCCTACAGACAGTGCAATTTGTCACTTTACACCACAGTCAGTGCATTGTGACACTTTGCCCTCAGTCATTGCAGTTTGACACTTTTCCCAACGGTCACTGCAGTGTGCCGCTTTGCCCCACTGTCAGTGCAGTGTGGCATGTTGCCCCACAGACAGTGCAGTGTGTCATTCTGCACACAGTCAGTGCAGAGTGTCACTCTGCCCACAGTCAGGTCAGTGTGCCACTTTGCACACAGTCAGCGCTATGTGTCCCTTTTCCCCACAGTCAGTGCAGAGTGTCAATTTTGCCCTCATTCCTGCAATGTGCCACTCTGCCCACAGTCAGTGCAGTATATCAATCTGCCCACAGTCGCTGCAATGTGATAGTTTGCCCACATACAGTGCAGTGTTTCACTTTTTCCCACAGTCAGTGCAGTGTGCCACTTTTCCCCACAGTCAGTACTGTGTGCCACTTTTCCCCACAGTCAGTACTGTGTGCCACTTTTCACCACAATCAATGCAGTGTGCCACTTTGCAAACAATAAGTGCGGTGTGTCACTTTTCCCAAAGTCAGTGCAGTGGGGTCAAAGTCATTGCTATGTGTAGCTTTTATCCACAGTCAGTACTGTGTGACACTTTGCGCACAGTCATTGCAGTGTGTTACTTTTCCCCACAGTCATTACAGTGTGTCACTTTTCCCCACAGTCAGTGCAGTGTGCCACTTTTCCCCACAATCAGTGCAGTGTGCCACTTTGCCTACAGACAGTGCAATGTGTCACCTTACCCCACAGTCAGTGCATTGTGACACTTTGCCCTCAGTCATTGCAGTGTGTCACTTTACCCCACAGTCACTGCAGAATGCCACTTTGCCCACAGTCAGTGCAGTGTGTTACCTTTCCCACATTCAGGGCAGTGTGTCACTTTGCCCTGAGTCAGTGCAGTGTGCCACTTTACCCACAGTCTTTGCAGTGTGTCACTTTTAACCACAGTCAGTACAGTGTGCCACTTTGCCCAGAATCAATGCGGTGTGTCACTTTTCCCAAAGTCAGTGCAGTGGGGTCAAAGTCATTGCTATGTGTCACTTTTCCCCACAGTCAGTGCAGTGTGCCACTTTTCCCACAGTCATTACATTGTGTCGCTTTTCCCCACAGTCAGTGCTGTGCGCCACGTTGCCCAGAGTCAGTGCAGTGTGTCACTTTTCCCCACAGTCACTGCAGAATGCCATTTTGCCCAGAGACAGTGCAGTGGGTCACTTTTCCCCACGGTCTGTACAATAAGTCACTTTGCCCACAGTCAGTGCAGTGTGCCACCTTTCCCCACAGTCAGTACTGTGCGCCACTTTTCCCCACAATCAGTGCAGTGTGCCACTTTGCTTACAGACAGTGCAATGTGTTACTTTACCCCACAGTCAGTGCATTGTGACACTTTGCCCTCAGTCATTGCAGTGTGTCACTTTTCCCCACAGTCAGTGCATTGTGACACTTTGCCCCCAGTCAGTGCAGTGTGTCACTTTTCCCACAGTCAGTGCAGTGTGTCACTTTGCCCACATTCAGGGCACTGTGTCAGTTTGCCCTGAGTCAGTGCAGTGTGCCACTTTACCTGCAGTCTTTGCAGTGTGTCACTTTTAACCAGAGTAAGTGCAGAATGCCATTTTGCCCACAGTCAGTGCAGTGTGTCTCTTTTCCCCGCAGTCTGTACAGTGTGTCACTTTTCCCCACAGTCAGTTCACTGTGACACTGTGCCCACAGTCAGTGCAGTGTGTCACTTTTTCCCACAATCAGTGCAGTGTGCCACTTTGCCTACAGACAGTGCAATGTGTCACCTTACCCCACAGTCAGTGCATTGTGACAATTTGCCCTCAGTCATTGCAGTGTGTCACTTTTCCTCACAGTCACTGCAGAATGCCACTTTGCCCACAGTCAGTGCAGTGTGTTACTTTGCCCACATTCAGGGCAGTGTGTCACTTTGCCCTGAGTCAGTGCAGTGTGCCACTTTACCCACAGTCTTTGCAGTGTGTCACTTTTAACCACAGTCAGTACAGTGTGCCACTTTACCCAGAGTCAATGCAGTGTGTCACTTTACCCACAGTCATTGCAGTGTGCCACTTTGCCCACTATCTCTGCAGTGAGTCTCTTTGCCCACAGTCAGTGCAGTGTGACATTGTGCCCACAGTCAGTGTAGTGTGTCACTTTTCCCCACAGTCAGTGCAGAATGCCACTTTGCCCACAGCCAGTGCAGTGTGTCTCTTTTCCCCGCAGTCTGTACAGTGAGTCACTTTGCCAAGAGTCTGTGCAGTGTGTCACTTTTCCCCACAGTCAGTGCAGTGTGGCTCTTTGATAACAGTCAGCACAGTGTGGGACTTTGGCCACAGTGAGTGCAATTTGCCACTTTACCCCACAGTCAGTGCAGTTTGACACGTTTCCCCACAGTCAGTGCAGTGTATCACTTTTCCCCACAGTCAGTGCAGTGTGGCACTTTTCCCCACAGTCACGGCAGTGTGCCAATTTTCCCCACAGTCAGTGCAGTGTATCATGTTGCCCACAGTCAGTGCATTGTGCCACTTTTCCCCACAATCAGTGCGGTGTGCCACTTTGCCTACAGACAGTGCAATGTGTCACTTTACACCACAGTCAGTGCATTGTGACACTTTGCCCTCAGTCATTGCAGTTTGACACTTTTCCCAACGGTCACTGCAGTGTGCCGCTTTGCCCCACTGTCAGTGCAGTGTGGCATGTTGCCCCACAGACAGTGCAGTGTGTCATTCTGCACACAGTCAGTGCAGAGTGTCACTCTGCCCACAGTCAGGTCAGTGTGCCACTTTGCACACAGTCAGCGCTATGTGTCCCTTTTCCCCACAGTCAGTGCAGAGTGTCAATTTTGCCCTCCTGCAAAGTGCCACTCTGCCCACAGTCAGTGCAGTATATCAATCTGCCCACAGTCGCTGCAACGTGATAGTTTGCCCACAGTCAGTGCATTGTTTCACTTTTTCCCACAGTCAGTGCAGTGTGCCACTTTTCCCCACAGTCAGTACTGTGTGCCACTTTTCCCCACAGTCAGTACAGTGCTCCACTTTTCACCACAATCAATGCAGTGTGCCACTTTGCAAACAATAAGTGCGGTGTGTCACTTTTCCCAAAGTCAGTGCAGTGGGGTCAAAGTCATTGCTATGTGTAGCTTTTAACCACAGTCAGACCGTGTGACACTTTGCGCACAGTCATTGCAGCGTGTTACTTTTCCCCACAGTCATTACAGTGTGTCTCTTTTCCCCACTGTCAGTGCAGTGTGGCACTATTCCCCACAGACAGTGCAATGTGTCACTTTTCCCCACAGTCAGTGCAGTGTGCCACTTTTCCCCACAGTCAGTGCAGTGTGCCACTTTTCCCCACAGTCAGTGCAGTGTGCCACTTTTCCCCACAGTCAGTACTGTGCGCCACTTTTCCCCACAGTCAGTGCAGTGTGGCTCTTTGATAACAGTCAGCACAGTGTGGGACTTTGGCCACAGTGAGTACAATTTGCCACTTTACCCCACAGTCAGTGCAGTTTGACACATTTCCCCACAGTTAGTGCAGTGTGGCACTATTCCCCACAGTCTGTACAATAAGTCACTTTGCCCACAGTCAGTGCAGTGTGTCACTGTTCCCCACAGTCACTGCAGAATGCCACTTTGCCCACAGTCAGTACAGTGTGTCTCTTTTCCCCGCAGTCTGTACAATAAGTCACTTTGCCAACAGTCAGTGCAGTGTGTCACTGTTCCCCACAGTCAGTGCAGTATGCCATTTTGCCCACAGATATTGCAGTGTGTCACTTTTCCCCACAGTCAGTGCATTGTGACACTTTGCCCTCAGTCATTGCAGTGTGTCACTTTTGCCCACAATCAGTGTAAAGCGCCACTTTGTCAACAGCCAGTGCATTGTGTAAATTTTCGCCACAGTCAGTGCAGTGAGTCACTTTTCACACAGTCATGCAGTTTGTCACTTTTCCCCACAGTCAGTGCAGGTTGCCACTTTTCCCCATAGTCAGTGCAGTGTGGCTCTTTGATAACAGTCAGCACAGTGTGGGACTTTGGCCACAGTGAGTGCAATGTGCCACTTTGACCACATTCAGTGCAGTTTGACACTTTTCCCCGCAGTCAGTGCAGTGTGACACTTTTCCCCCCAGTCACGGCAGTGTGCCACTTTACCCCACTGTCAGTGCAGTGTATCACTTTGCCCACAGTCAGTGCAGTGTGCCACCTTTCCCCACAGTCAGTGCAGTGTATCACTTTGCCCACAGTCAGTGCAGTGTGCCACCTTTCCCCACAGTCAGTACTGTGCGCCACTTTTCCCCACAATCAGTGCAGTGTGCCACTTTGCTTACAGACAGTGCAATGTGTTACTTTACCCCACAGTCAGTTCATTGTGACACTTTGCCCTCAGTCATTGCAGTGTGTCACTTTTCCCCACAGTCAGTGCATTGTGACACTTTGCCCCCAGTCAGTGCAGTGTGTCACTATTCCCACAGTCAGTGCAGTGTGTCACTTTGCCCACATTCAGGGCACTGTGTCAGTTTGCCCTGAGTCAGTGCAGTGTGCCACTTTACCTGCAGTCTTTGCAGTGTGTCACTTTTAACCAGAGTAAGTGCAGAATGCCATTTTGCCCACAGTCAGTGCAGTGTGTCACTTTTCCCCACAGTCAGTTCACTGTGACACTGTGCCCACAGTCAGTGCAGTGTGTCACTTTTTCCCAAAATCAATGCAGTGTGCCACTTTGCCTACAGACAGTGCAATGTGTCACCCTACCCCACAGTCAGTGCATTGTGACACTTTGCCCTCAGTCATTGCAGTGTGTCACTTTTCCCCAAAGTCACTGCAAACTGCCACTTTGCCCACAGTCAGTGCAGTGTGTTACTTTGCCCACATTCAGGGCAGTGTGTCACTTTGCCCACAGTCAGTGCAGTGTGTCACTTTACCCACAGTCATTGCAGTGTGCCACTTTGCCCACTATCTGTGCAGTGGGTCTCTTTGCCCGCAGTCAGTGCAGTGTGACACTTTGCCCACCGTCAGTGCAGTGTGTCACTTTTCCCCACAGTCAGTGTAGAATGCCACTTTACCCACAGTCAGTGCAGTGTGTCTCTTTTCCCCGCAGTCTGTACAGTGAGTCACTTTGCCAAGAGTCTGTGCAGTGTGTCTCTTTTCCCCACAGTCAGTGCAGTATGCCATTTTGCCCACAGATATTGCAGTGTGTCACTTTTCCCCACAGTCAGTGCATTGTGACACTTTGCCCTCAGTCATTGCAGTGTGCCACTTTTGCCCACAATCAGTGTAAAGCGCCACTTTGCCAACAACCAGTGCATTGTGTAAATTTTCGCAACAGTCAGTGCAGTGAGTCACTTTTCACACAGTCATGCAGTTTGTCACTTTTCCCCACAGTCAGTGCAGTATGCCACTTTTCCCCACAGTCATTGCACTGTGGCTCTTTCATAACAGTCAGCGCAGTGTGGGACTTTGGCCACAGTGAGTGCAATGTGCCACTTTGACCACATTCAGTGCAGTTTGACACTTTTCCCCAAAGACAGTGCAATGTGCCACTTTTCCCCACAGTCAGTGCAGTGTATCACTTTGCCCACAGTCAGTGCATTGTGCCACCTTTCCCCACAGTCAGTGCAATGTGACACTTTGCCCACAGTCAGTGCAGTGTGTCACTTTGCCCACATTCAGGGCAGTGTGTCAGTTTGCCCTGAGTCAGTGCAGTGTGCCACTTTACCCGCAGTCTTTGCAGTGTGACACTTTTAACCTGAGTCATTGCAGAATGCCATTTTGCCCACAGTCAGTGCAGTGTGTCTCTTTTCCCCGCAGTCTGTACAGTGTGTCACTTTGCCCACAGTCAGTGCAGTGTGTCACTTTTCCCCACAGTCAGTGCAGTATGCCATTTTGCCCACAGATATTGCAGTGTGTCACTTTTGCCCACAATCAGTGTTAAGCGCCACTTTGCCAACGGTCAGTGCAGTGTATCTCTTTTCCCCGCAGGCTGTACAGTGAGTCACTTTGCCAACAGTCAGTGCAGTGTGTCACTTTTCCCCACAGTCAGTGCAGTGTATCACTTTGCCCACAGTCAGTGCAGTGTATCACTTTGCCCACAGTCAGTGCATTGTGCCACCTTTCCCCACAGTCAGTGCATTGTGACACTTTGCCCACAGTCAGTGCAGTGTGTCACTTTTCCCTACAGTCAGTGTAGAATGCCACTTTCCCCACAGTCAGTGCATTGTGTCTCTTTTCCCCGCAGGCTGTACAGTGAGTCACTTTGCCAACAGTCAGTGCAGCGTGTCACTTTTCCCCACAGTCAGTGCTGTATGCCATTTAGACCACAGATATTGCAGTGTGTCACTTTTGCCCACAATCAGTGTAAAGCGCCACATTCCCGACAGTGCATTGTGTAAATTTTCGCCACAGTCAGTGCAGTGTGTCACTTTTCCCACAGTCATGCAGTTTGTCACTTTTCCCCACAGTCAGTGCAGTTTGCCACTTTTCCCCACAGTCTGTGCAGTGTGGCTCTTTGATAACAGTCAGCACAGTGTGGGACTTTGGCCACAGTGAGTGCAATGTGCACTTTGACCACATTTAGTGCAGTTTGACTCTTTTCCCCGCAGTCAGTGCAGTGTGCTACTTTTCCCACAGTCATTACAGTGTGTCGCTTTTCCCCACAGTCAGTTCAGTGTGTCACTTTGCCCAAATTCAGTGCAGTGTGCCACTTTGCCCACAGTCAGTGCCGTGGATCACTTTGCCCATAGTCAGTGCAGTGTGTCACTTTTCCCCACAGTCAGTGCAGAATACCACTTTGCCCACAGTCAGTGCAGTGTGTCTCTTTTCCCCACAGTCAGTGCAGTGAGTCACTTTGACAACAGTCAGTGCAGTGTGTTACATTGACCACAGTTAGTGCAGTGTGTCAATTTTCCGACAGTCAGTGCAGTGTGTCACTTTTCCCCATAGTCATTGCATCGTGCAACCTTGCCCACAATCAGTGTAATGCGCCACTTTGCCAACAGTCGGTGCATGGTGTAAATTTTCCCCACAATAAGTGCAGTCAGTGCAGTTTGCCACTTTTCCCCTCAGTCAGTGCAGAGTTGCACTTTGCCAACAGTCAGCGCAGTGTGGGACTTTGGCCACTGTCAGTGCAATGTGCCACTTTTACCACATTCAGTGCAGTTTGCCACTTTCCCCACAGTCGGTGCAGAATGCCACTTTTCCCCACAGTCAGTGCACTGTGCCACTTTTACCCACAATTAGTGCAGTGTGTCACTTTTCCCCACAGTCAGTGCAGTGTGGCTCTTTGATAACAGTCAGCACAGTGTGGGACTTTGGCCACAGTGAGTGCAATGTTCCACTTTGACCACATTCAGTGCAGTTTGACACTTTTCCCCACAGTCAGTGCAGTGTGGCACTTTTCCCCATAGACAGTGCAATGTGTCACTTTACCCCACAGTCAGTGCAGTGTGCCACTTTTCCCCACAATCAGTGCAGTGTGCCACTTTGCAAACGGTCAGTGCAGTGTGTCACTTTACCCACAGTCAGTGCAGTGTGCCACTTTGCCCACAGCCATTGCAGTGTGTCACTTTTACCCACAGTCAGTGCATTGTCCCACTTTTCGCACAATCAGTGCAGTGTGTCTTTTTTCCCCACAATCGGTGCAGTGTGCGTCACCTTTCCCACACACATGCAGTGTTTCAATTTGCCCCACAGTCAGTGCAGTGTGTCACTTTTCCCCCCAGTCAGTGCAGAATGCCGCTTTGCCCACAGTCAGTGCAGTGTGTCTCTTTTCCCCGCAGTCTGTACAGTCAGTCACTTTGCCAACGGTCAGTGCAGTGTATCACTTTTCCCAACAGTCAGTGCAGTGTGTCACTTTTCCCACAGTCATGCCGTTTGTCACTTTTCCCCAGAGTCAGTGCAGTGTGCCGCTTTGCCCCACTGTCAGTGCAGTGTGGCATGTTGCCCCACAGACAGTGCAGTGTGTCATTCTGCACACAGTTAGTGCAGAGTGTCACTCTGTCCACAGTCAGGTCAGTGTGCCACTTGGCGCACAGTCAGCGCTGTGTCCTTTTTCCCCACAGTCAGTGCAGAGTGTCACTTTTGAACTCATTCCTGCAATGTGCCACTCTGCCCACAGTCAGTGCAGTATATCAATCTGCCACAGTCGCTGCAACGTGACAGTTTGCCCACAGTCAGTGCAGTGTTTCTCTTTTCCCCACAGTCAGTGCAGTGTGCCACTTTCCCCCACAGTCAGTGCAATGTGTCACTTTTCCCCACAGTCAGTACGGTGCGCCACTTTTTACCACAATCAATGCAGTGTGCCACTTTCCAAACAATAAGTGCGGTGTGTCACTTTTCCCAAAGTCAGTGCAGTAGGGTCAAAGTCATTGCTATGTGTAGCTTTTAACCACAGTCAGTGCAGTGTGCCACGTTGCCCACAGTCAGTTCAGTGTGTCACCTTGCCCACATTCAGTGCAGTGTGCCACTTTGCCCAAAGTCAGTGCAGTGTGTCACTTTTCCCCACAGTCAGTGCAGTGTGCCACTTTGCCCATAGTCAGTGCAGTGTGTCACTTGTCCCCACAGTCAGTGCAGTGTGCCACGTTGCCCATGGTCAGTTCAGTGTGTCACTTTGCCCACAATTAGTGCAGTGTGTCACTTTTCCCACAGTCAGTGCAGTGTGTCACTTTTAACCACAGTCAGCTCCATGTGGCACTTTGTGAAGTGAGTCACTTTGCCCACAGTCAGTGCAATGTGCCACATCTCCCCACATTCAGTGCAGTGTGCCAGTCTGCCCACAGTCAGTGTAGTGTGTCACTTTTATCCACAGTCAGTGCAGTGTGTTACATTGCCCACAGTTAGTGCAGTGTGTCAATTTTCCCAACAGTCAGTGTAGTGTGTCACTTTTCCCCAAAGTCATTGCAGCGTGCAACTTTTCCCACAATCAGTGTAATGTGTCACGTTGCCAACAGTCGGTGCATGTTATAAATTTTCCCCTCAGTCAGTGCAGTTTGCCACTTGCCCCACCGTCAGTGCAGTGTGTCACGTCGCCCACAGTCTGTGCAGTGTGTCACTTTTCCCACAATCAGTGCAGTGTGTCGCTCTAACCACATTCAGTGCAAAGTGTCACTCTGCCCGCAGTCAGTTCAGTGTGCCACTTTGCACACAGTCAGCGCTATGTGTCCCTTTTCCCCACAGTCAGTGCAGAGTGTCACTTTTCCGCAAAGCCTGTGCAGTGTGACCCTTTGCCCTCAGCCAATACGGTGTGTCACTTTTCCCAGCAGTCAATGCAATGTGTCACTTTTCCCCACAGTCAGTGCAGTGTGTCTCCTTTCCCAGAGTCAGTGCAGTGTGCCACTTTTCCCCACAGTCAGTGCAGTGTGTCACTTTTCCCCACAGTCAGTGCAGTGTGCCACCTTTCCCCACAGTCAGTACAGTGTGTCACTTTTCCCACAGTCAGTACGGTGCTCCACTTTTCCCCACAATCAATGCAGTGTGCCACTTTGCAAACAATAATTGCGGTGTGTCACTTTTCCCAAAGTCAGTGCAGTGGGGTCAAAGTCATTGCTATGTGTAGCTTTTAGCCACAGTCAGTACCGTGTGACACTTTGCCCACAGTCATTGCAGTGTGTCACTTTTAACCACAGTCAGTGCAGTGTGTCGCTTTTCCCACAGTCATTACAGTGTGTCGCTTTTCCGCACAGTCTGTGCAGTGTGCCACGTTGCCCATGGTCAGTTCAGTGTGTCACTTTGCCCACATTAAGTGCAGTGTGTCACTTTTCCCACAGTCAGTGCAGTGGATCACTTTGCCCATAGTCAGTGCAGTGTGTTACATTGACCTTAAGTTGGTGCAGTGTGTCAATTTTCCCGACTGTCAGTGCAGTGTGTCACTTTTCCCTATAGTCATTGCAGCGTGCAACCTTTCCCACAATCAGTGTAATATGCCACTTTGCCAACAGTCGATGCATGGTGTAAATTTTCCCCACAATAAGTGCAGTCAGTGCAGTTTGCCACTTTTCCCCTCAGTCAGTGCAGTGTTGCACTTTGCCAACAGTCAGCGCAGTGTGGGACATTGGCCACTGTCAGTGCAATGTGCCACTTTGCCCACATTCAGTGCAGGGTGTCACTTTTGCCAGCAGTCAGTGCAGTTTGCCACTTTCCCCACCCTCAGTGCAGAGTGTCACGTTGCCCACAGTCAGTGAAGAGTGTCAGTCTGCCCACAGTCAGTCAGTGTGCCACTTTGCACATAGTCAGCGCTATGTATCCCTTTTCCTCATAGTCAGTGCAGAGTGTCACTTTTCCCCACATTCAGTGCAATGTGCCACTGTGGCACAGTCCGTGCAATGTGCCACTCTGCCCACAGTCAGTGCAGTGTGTCACTTTTCCCCACAGTCAGTGCATTGTGTCGCTTTGCCCACAGTCAGTGCTGTGTATTACATTTCCCACAGTCAATGCAGTGTCTCAATTTTCCCCACATTCAGTGCAGTGTGTCACTTTGCCCCACAGTCAGTGCAGTGTGTCAATTTTCCGACAGTTATGCAATGTGCCACTTTGCCCACAATTTGAGTAATGTACCACTTTGCCAACAGCCATTGCATTGCGTAAAGTTTCCCCACAGTCAGTGCAGCGTGCCACTTTTACCCACAATTAGTGCAGTGTGTCACTTTTCCCACAGTCATGCAGTGTGTCACTTTTACCCACAGTCAGCTCAGTGTGGCACTTTGTGAAGTGAGTCACTTTGCCCACAGTCAGTGCAATGTGCCACATCTCCCCACATTCAGTGCAGTGTGCCATTTTGCCCAAAGTCAGTGCAGTGTGCCATTTTGCCCAAAGTCAGAGGTGTGTTGCACTTCGCCCACAGTCAATGGAGTGTGTCACTTTGCCCACAGTCAGTGCAGTGTGTTACATTGCCCACAGTTAGTGCAGTGAGTCAATTATCCCAACAGCCAGTGCAGTGTGTCACTTTTCCCCAGAGTCATTGCAGTGTGTCTCCTTTCCCACAGTCGCTGCAATGTGACAGTTTCCCCACAGTCAGTGCAGTGTGCCACCCTTCCGCACAGTCAGTGCAGTGTGTCACTTTTCCCCACAGTCAGTGCAGTGTGCCACCTTTCCGCACAGTCAGTGCAGTGTGTCACTTTTCCCCACAGTCAGTGCAGTGTGCCAACTTTCCGCACAGTCAGTGCAGTGTGTCACTTTGCGCACAGTCAGTGCAGTGTGTCACTTTTCCCCACAGTCAGTACAGTGTGTCACTTTTCCCCACAGGCAGTACAGTGTGCCACTTTTCCCCACAATCAATGCAGTGTGCCACTTTGCAAACAATAAGTGTGGTGTGTCACTTTTCCCAAAGTCAGTGCAGTGGGGTCAAAGTCATTGCTATGTGTAGCTTTTAACCACAGTCAGTACTGTGTGCCACTTTGCCCACAGTCATTGCAGTGTGCCACTTTTCCCCACAGTCTGTGCAGTGTGCCACTTTTCCCACAGTCAGTGCAGTGTGTCGCTTTTCCCCACAGTCAGTGCAGTGTGTCACTTTTCCCCAAAGCCATTGCAGCGTGCAACTTTTCCCACAATCAGTGTAATGTGTCACGTTGCCAACAGTCGGTGCATGTTATAAATTTTCCCCTCAGTCAGTGCAGTTTGCCACTTGCCCCACCGTCAGTGCAGTGTGTCACGTCGCCCACAGTCTGTGCAGTGTGTCACTTTTCCCACAATCAGTGCAGTGTGTCGCTCTAACCACATTCAGTGCAAAGTGTCACTCTGCCCACAGTCAGTTCAGTGTGCCACTTTGCACACAGTCAGCGCTATGTGTCCCTTTTCCCCACAGTCAGTGCAGTGTGTCACTTTTCCGCAAAGCCTGTACAGTGTGACACTTTGCCCTCAGCCAATGCGGTGAGTCACTTTTCCCAGCAGTCAATGCAATGTGTCACTTTTCCCCACAGTCAGTGCAGTGTGTCACTTTTCCCACAATCAGTGCAGTGTGTCGCTCTAACCACATTCAGTGCAAAGTGTCACTCTGCCCGCAGTCAGTTCAGTGTGCCACTTTGCATACAGTCAGCGCTATGTGTCCCTTTTCCCCACAGTCAGTGCAGAGTGTCACTTTTCCGCAAAGCCTGTGCAGTGTGACCCTTTGCCCTCAGCCAATACGGTGTGTCACTTTTCCCAGCAGTCAATGCAATGTGTCACTTTTCCCCACAGTCAGTGCAGTGTGTCTCCTTTCCCAGAGTCAGTGCAGTGTGCCACTTTTCCCCACAGTCAGTGCAGTGTGTCACTTTTCCCCACAGTCAGTGCAGTGTGCCACCTTTGCCCACAGTCAGTACAGTGTGTCACTTTTCCCCACAGTCAGTACGGTGCTCCACTTTTCCCAGCAGTCAATGCAATGTGTCACTTTTCCCCACAGTCAGTGCAGTGTGTCTCCTTTCCCAGAGTCAGTGCAGTGTGTCACTTTTCCCAAAGTCAGTGCAGTGGGGTCAAAGTCATTGCTATGTGTAGCTTTTAACCACAGTCAGTACCGTGTGACACTTTTCCCACAGTCATTGCAGTGTGTCACTTTTAACCACAGTCAGTGCAGTGTGTCGCTTTTCCCACAGTCATTACAGTGTGTCGCTTTTCCGCACAGTCTGTGCAGTGTGCCACGTTGCCCATGGTCAGTTCAGTGTGTCACTTTGCCCACATTAAGTGCAGTGTGTCACTTTTCCCACAGTCAGTGCAGTGGATCACTTTGCCCATAGTCAGTGCAGTGTGTTACATTGACCTTAGGTTGGTGCAGTGTGTCAATTTTCCCGACTGTCAGTGCAGTGTGTCACTTTTCCCTATAGTCATTGCAGCGTGCAACCTTTCCCACAATCAGTGTAATATGCCACTTTGCCAACAGTCGGTGCATGGTGTAAATTTTCCCCACAATAAGTGCAGTCAGTGCAGTTTGCCACTTTTCCCCTCAGTCAGTGCAGTGTTGCACTTTGCCAACAGACAGCGCAGTGTGGGACTTTGGCCACTGTCAGTGCAATGTGCCACTTTGCCCACATTCAGTGCAGGGTGTCACTTTTGCCAGCAGTCAGTGCAGTTTGCCACTTTCCCCACCCTCAGTGCAGAGTGTCGCATTGCCCACAGTCAGTGAAGAGTGTCAGTCTGCCCACAGTCAGTCAGTGTGCCACTTTGCACATAGTCAGCGCTATGTATCCCTTTTCCTCATAGTCAGTGCAGAGTGTCACTTTTCCCCACATTCAGTGCAATGTGCCACTGTGGCACAGTCCGTGCAATGTGCCACTCTGCCCACAGTCAGTGCAGTGTGTCACTTTTCCCCACAGTCAGTGCATTGTGTCGCTTTGCCCACAGTCAGTGCTGTGTATTACATTGCCCACAGTCAATGCAGTGTCTCAATTTTCCCCACATTCAGTGCAGTGTGTCACTTTGCCCCACAGTCAGTGCAGTGTGTCAATTTTCCGACAGTTATGCAATGTGCCACTTTGCCCACAATCTGAGTAATGTACCACTTTGCCAACAGCCATTGCATTGCGTAAAGTTTCCCCACAGTCAGTGCAGCGTGCCACTTTTACCCACAATTAGTGAAGTGTGTCACTTTTCCCACAGTCATGCAGTGTGTCACTTTTACCCACAGTCAGCTCAGTGTGGCACTTTGTGAAGTGAGTCACTTTGCCCACAGTCAGTGCAACGTGCCACATCTCCCCACATTCAGTGCAGTGTGCCATTTTGCCCAAAGTCAGAGGTGTGTGGCACTTTGCCCACAGTCAATGGAGTGTGTCACTTTGCCCACAGTCAATGGAGTGTGTTACATTGCCCACAGTTAGTGCAGTGTGTCAATTTTCCCAACAGCCAGTGCAGTGTGTCACTTTTCCCCAGAGTCATTGCAGTGTGTCTCCTTTCCCACAGTCGCTGCAATGTGACAGTTTCCCCACAGTCAGTGCAGTGTGCCACCTTTCCGCACAGTCAGTGCAGTGTGTCACTTTTCCCCACAGTCAGTGCAGTCTGCCACCTTTCCGCACAGTCAGTGCAGTGTGTCACTTTGCGCACAGTCAGTGCAGTGTGTCACTTTTCCCCACAGTCAGTACAGTGTGTCACTTTTCCCTACAGTCAGTACAGTGTGCCACTTTTCCCCACAATCACTGCAGTGTGCCACTTTGCAAACAATAAGTGTGGTGTGTCACTTTTCCCAAAGTCAATGCAGTGGGGTCAAAGTCATTGCTATGTGTAGCTTTTAACCACAGTCAGTACCGTGTGCCACTTTGCCCACAGTCATTGCAGTGTGCCACTTTTCCCACAGTCAGTGCAGTGTGCCACTTTGACAACAGTCAGTGCAGTGTGTCATGTTGCCCACGGTCAGTTCAGTGTGCCACTTTGACAACAGTCAGTGCAGTGTGCCACGTTGCCCACGGTCAGTTCAGTGTGTCACTTATCGCCATAGTCATTGCAGCGTGCAACCTTTCCCACAATCAGTGTAATATGCCACTTTGCCAACAGTCGGTGCATGGTGTAAATTTTCCCCACAATAAGTGCAGTCAGTGCAGTTTGCCACTTTTCCCCTCCGTCAGTGCAGTGAGTCCCTTTTCCCCACATTCAGTTCAGAATGCCACATTGCCCACAGTCAGTGCAGCGTGTCTCTTTTCCTCGCATTCAGAGCAGTGAGTCACTTTGCCCACAGTCAGGGCAGTGTGTCACTGTGCCCTGGGTCAGTGCAGTATGCCACTTTTCCCAACAGTCAGAGCTGTATGCCAGTTTAACTACAGACATTGCTTTGAGTAGCTTTTAACCACAGTCAGTACCGTGTGCCACTTTGCCCACAGTCAGTGCAGTGTGTCACTTTTCCCCACAGTCTGTGCAGTGTGTCACTTTTCCCCACAGTCTGTGCAGTGTGTCACTTTTCCCCACAGTCAGTGCAGTTTGCCACTTGCCCCACCGTCAGTGCAGTGTGTCACATTGCCCACAATCTGTGCAGTGTGTCACTTTTCCCACAATCAGTGCAGTGTGTCGCTCTAACCACATTCAGTGCAAAGTGTCACTCTGCCCACAGTCAGTTCAGTGTGCCACTTTGCACACAGTCAGCGCTATGTGTCACTTTTCCCCACAGTCAATGCAATGTGTTACTTTTCCCCACAGTCAGTGCAGTGTGTCTCCTTTCCCAGAGTCAGTGCACTGTGCCACTTTGTCCATAGTCAGCGCAGTGTGCCACTTTGCCCACACTCAGTGCAGTGTGCCACCTTTCCCATAGTCAGTGCACTGTGCCACTTTTCCCCACAGTCAGTGCAGTGTGACATTTTGCCCACAGTCAATGCAGTGTGTCACATTGTCCACATTCAGTGCAGTGTGCCACTTTGCCCATAGCCAGTGCAGTGTGTCACTTTGCCCACAGTCAATGCAGTGTGTCACTTTGCCCACATTCAGTGCAGTGTGCCACTTTGCCCATAGGCAGTGCAGTGTGTCACTTTGCCCACATTCAGTGCAATGTGCCACTTTGCCCACAGTCAGTGCAGTGCGTCTCTTTTCCCCAAAGTCACTGCAGTGAGTCACTTTTACAACAGTCAGTGCAGTGTGTCACTTTTCTCCATAGTCATTGCAGCGTGCAAACTTTCCCAGAATCAGTGTAATGTGCCACTTTGCCAACAGTCGGTGCATGGAGTAAATTATCCACACAATAAGTGCTGTGTGTCACTTTTCCCCCCAGTCAGTGCAGTTTGTCACTTTTCCCCTCAGTCAGTGCAGTGTTGCACTTTGCCAACAGTCAGCGCAGTGTGGGTCTTTGACCACTGTCAGTGCAATGTGCCACTTTGCCCATATTCAGTGCAGTGTGCCACTTTGCCCACAGTAAGTGCAATGTGCCACTTTGCCCACATTCAGTGCAGTGTGCCACTTTGCCCACAGTCAGTGCAGTGCGCCAATTTGTCCACAGTTATTGCAGTATGTCGCTTTCCCCACAGTCAGTGCAGTGTGCCACTTTGCTCACAGTCAGAGCTGTGTGTCACTTTGCCCACAGTCAGTGTAGTGTGTCACTTTTAT
Source organism: Cetorhinus maximus (assembly GCF_964194155.1). Classification (NCBI taxonomy): domain Eukaryota; kingdom Metazoa; phylum Chordata; class Chondrichthyes; order Lamniformes; family Cetorhinidae; genus Cetorhinus; species Cetorhinus maximus. The sequence goes on from NC_135887.1 coordinate 124,619,754, forward strand.
CCACAGTCAGTGCAGTGTGTTACATTGCCCACAGTTAGTGCAGTGTGTCAATTTTCCCCACAGTCAGTGCAGTTTGTCACTTTTACCCACAGTCAGTGCAGTTTGTCACTTTTCCCCTCAGTCATTGCATTTTGCCACTTGCCCCACCGTCTGTGCATTGTGTCACTCTAACCACATTCAGTGCAAAGTGTCACTCTGCCCACAATCTGTTCAGTGTGCCACTTTGCACACAGTCAGCGCTATGTGTCCCTTTTCCCAACAGTCAGGGCAGAGTGTCACTTTTCCGCAAAGCCTGTGCAGTGTGACACTTTGCCCTCAGCCAATACGGTGTGTCAGTTTTCCCAGCAGTCAATGCAATGTGTCACTTTTCTCCACAGTCAGTGCAGTGTGTCTCCTTTCCCAGAGTCAGTGCAGTGTGTCAAATTTCCTGACAGTCAGTGCACTGTGCCACTTTTCCCCACAGTCACTCTGCCCACAGTCAGTGCACTGTGCCACTTTGCACACAGTTCGCGCAGTGTGTCATTTTGCCCACAGTCAATGCAGTGTGTCACATTGTCCACATTCAGTGCAGTGTGCCACTTTACCCACAGTCAATGCAGTTTGTCACTTTGCCCACAGTCAATGCAGTGTCACTTTGCCCACATTCAGTGCAGTGTGCCACTTTGCCCACAGTCAGTGCAGTGCGTCTCTTTTCCCCACAGTCACTGCAGTGAGTCACTTTGACAACAGTCAGTGCAGTGGGTTACATTGACCACAGTCAGTGCAGTGTGTCACTTTTCTCCATAGTCAGTGCAGCGTGCAAACTTTCCCAGAATCAGTGTAATGTGCCACTTTGCCAACAGTCGGTGCATGGTGTAAATTATCCACACAATAAGTGCTGTGTGTCACTTTTCCCTCCAGTCAGTGCAGTGTGTCACTTTTCCCCACAGTCAGTGCAGTTTGCCACTTTTCCCCTCAATCAGTGCAGTGTTGCACTTTGCCAACAGTTAGTGCAGTGTGACACTTTTCCCCACAATCAGTGCAGTGTGCCACTTTTCCCACAGACATTGCAATGTGTCACTTTACCCCAAAGTCATTGCATTGTGACACTTTGCCCTCAATCGTTGCAGTGTGTCACTTTTCCCCACAGTCACTGCAGAATGCTACTTTGCCCACAGTCAGTGCAGTGTGTCAATTTGCCCACATTCAAGGCAGTGTGTCACTTTTCCCACAGTCTTTGCAGTGTGTCACTTTTAACCAAAGTCAGTGCAGAATGCCATTTTGCCCACAGCCAGTGCAGTGTGTCACTTTTCCCCGCAATCTGTACAGTGTGTCACATTGCCCACAGTCAGTGCAGTGTGTCTCTTTTCCCCACAGTCTGTACAGTGTGTCACTTTTCCCCACAGTCAGTGCACTGTGACACTGTGCCCACAGTCAGTGCAGTGTGTCACTTTTTCCCACAGTCAGTGCAGAATGCCACTTTGCCCACAGTCAGTGCAGTGTGTCACTTTTCCCCACAGTCAGTGCATTGTGACATTTTGCCCTCAGTCATTGCAGTGTGTCACTTTTGCCCACAATCAGTGTAAAGCGCCACTTTGCCAACAGCCAGTGCATTGTGTAAATTTTCGCCACAGTCAGTGCAGTGAGTCACTTTTCACACAGTCATGCAGTTTGTCACTTTTTCCCACAGTCAGTGCAGTGTGGCTCTTTGATAACAGTCAGCGCAGTGTGGGACTTTGGCCACAGTGAGTGCAATGTGCCACTTTGACCACATTCAGTGCATTTTGACACTTTTCCCCACAGACAGTGCAATGTGTCACTTTACCCTACAGTCAGTGCAGCGTGCCACTTTTCCCCACAGTCAGTGCAGAATGCCACTTTTCCCCACAGTCAGTGCAGTGTGGCTCTTTGATAACAGTCAGCACAGTGTGGGACTTTGGCCACAGTGAGTGCACTTTGCCACTTTACCCCACAGTCAGTGCAGTTTGACACATTTCCCCGCAGTCAGTGCAGTGTGGCACTTTTCCCCACAGCCATGGCAGTGTGCCAATTTTCCCCACAGTCAGTGCAGTGTATTACTTTGCCCACAGTCAGTGCATTGTGCCACTTTTCCCCACAATCAGTGCAGTGTGCCACTTTGCCTACAGACAGTGCAATGTGCCACCTTACCCCACAGTCAGTGCATTGTGACACTTTGCCCACAGCCATTGCAGTGTGTCACTTTTACCCACAGTCAGTGCATTGTCCCACTTTTCGCACAGTCAGTGCAGTGTGTCTTTTTTCCCCACAATCGGTGCAGTGTGTGTCACCTTTCCCACACACATGCAGTGTTTCAATTTGCCCCACAGTCAGTGCAGTGTGTCACTTTTCCCCCCAGTCAGTGCAGAATACCGCTTTGCCCACAGTCAGTGCAGTGTGTCTCTTTTCCCCGCAGTCTGTACAGTCAGTCACTTTGCCAACAGTCAGTACAGTGTTTCACTTTTCCCAACAGTCAGTGCAGTGTGTCACTTTTCCCACAGTCATGCCGTTTGTCACTTTTCCCCAGAGTCAGTGCAGTGTGCCGCTTTGCCCCACTGTCAGTGCAGTGTGGCATGTTGCCCCACAGACAGTGCAGTGTGTCATTCTGCACACAGTTAGTGCAGAGTGTCACTCTGTCCACAGTCAGGTCAGTGTGCCACTTGGCGCACAGTCAGCGCTGTGTCCTTTTTCCCCACAGTCAGTGCAGAGTGTCACTTTTGAACTCATTCCTGCAATGTGCCACTCTGCCCACAGTCAGTGCAGTATATCAATCAGCCACAGTCGCTGCAACGTGACAGTTTGCCCACAGTCAGTGCAGTGTTTCTCTTTTCCCCACAGTCAGTGCAGTGTGCCACTTTCCCCCACAGTCAGTACAATGTGTCACTTTTCCCCACAGTCAGTACGGTGCGCCACTTTTTACCACAATCAATGCAGTGTGCCACTTTCCAAACAATAAGTGCGGTGTGTCACTTTTCCCAAAGTCAGTGCAGTAGGGTCAAAGTCATTGCTATGTGTAGCTTTTAACCACAGTCAGTGCAGTGTGCCACGTTGCCCACAGTCAGTTCAGTGTGTCACCTTGCCCACATTCAGTGCAGTGTGCCACTTTGCCCAAAGTCAGTGCAGTGTGTCACTTTTCCCCACAGTCAGTGCAGTGTGCCACTTTGCCCATAGTCAGTACAGTGTGTCACTTGTCCCCACAGTCAGTGCAGTGTGCCACGTTGCCCATGGTCAGTTCAGTGTGTCACTTTGCCCACAATTAGTGCAGTGTGTCACTTTTCCCACAGTCATGCAGTGTGTCACTTTTAACCACAGTCAGCTCCGTGTGGCACTTTGTGAAGTGAGTCACTTTGCCCACAGTCAGTGCAATGTGCCACATCTCCCCACATTCAGTGCAGTGTGCCACTTTTCCCAAAGTCAGAGCCGTGTGGCACTTTGCCCACAGTCAATGGAGTGTGTCACTTTGCCCACAGTCAGTGCAGTGTGCCACTTTGCCCACAGTCAGTGTAGTGTGTCACTTTTATCCACAGTCAGTGCAGTGTGCCACTTTGCCCACAGTCAGAGCTGTGTGTCACTTTGCCCACAGTCAGTGTAGTGTGTCACTTTTATCCACAGTCAGTGCAGTGTGTTACATTGCCCACAGTCAGTACAGTGTGTCACTTTTCCCCACAGTCAGTGCAGTGTGTCACTTTTCCCCTCAGTCATTGCATTTTGCCACTTGCCCCACCGTCTGTGCATTGTGTCGCTCTAACCACATTCAGTGCAAAGTGTCCCTTTTCCCCACAGTCAGGGCAGAGTGTCACTTTTCCACAAAGCCTGTGCAGTGTGACACTTTGCCCTCAGCCAATGCGGTGTGTCAGTTTTCCCAGCAGTCAATGCAATGTGTCACTTTTCCCCACAGTCAGTGCAGTGTGTCTCCTTTCCCAGAGTCAGTGCAGTGTGCCACTTTGTCCACAGTCAGTGCAGTGGTTCACTTTGCCCATAATCAGCGCAGTGTGCCACTTTGCCGACACTCAGTGCAGGGGGTCACTTTGCGCACAGTCAGGGCAGTGTGCCACTTTGCCCTGGGTCAGTGCAGTATGTCACTTTTCCCCACAGTCAGTGCAGTGTGCCACTTTTCCCACAGTCATTGCAGTGCGTCGCTTTTCCCCACAGTCAGTGCAGTGTGCCACGTTGCCCATAGTAAGTGCACTGTGCCACTTTTCCCCAGTCAGTGCAGTGTGTCATTTTGCCCACAGTCAGTGCAGTGTGCCACTTTGCCCATAGTCAGTGCAGTGAGTCACTTTGACATCAGTCAGTGCAGTGTGTTACATTGACCACAATTAGTGCAGTGTGTCAATTTTCCTGACAGTCAATGCACTGTGCCACTTTTCCCCACAGTCACTCTGCCTTGTCAGTTCAGAGTGCCACTTTGCACACAGTCAGCGCAGTGTGTCATTTTGCCCACAGTCAATGCAGTGTGTCACATTGTCCACATTCAGTGCAGTGTGCCACTTTGCCCATAGTCAGTGCAGTGTGTCACTTTGCCCACAGTCAATGCAGTGTGTCACTTTGCCCATAGTCAGTGCAGTGTGTCACTTTGCCCACAGTCAATGCAGTGTGTCACTTTGACCACATTCAGTGCAATGTGCCACTTTGCCCACAGTCAGTGCAGTGCGTCTCTTTTCCCCACAGTCACTGCAGTGAGTCACTTTGACAACAGTCAGTGCAGTGGGTTACATTGACCACAGTAAGTGCAGTGTGTCACTTTTCTCCATAGTCATTGCAGCGTGCAAACTTTCCCAGAATCAGTGTAATGTGCCACTTTGCCAACAGTCGGTGCATGGTGTAAATTATCCACTCAATAAGTGCTGTGTGTCACTTTTCCCCCAGTCAGTGCAGTGTGTCACTTTTCCCCCCAGTCAGTGCAGTGTGTCACTTTTCCCCACAGTCAGTGCAGTTTGCCACTTTTCCCCTCAGTCAGTGCAATGTGACATTTTGCCCACAGTCAATGCAGTGTGTCACATTGTCCACATTCAGTGCAGTGTGCCACTTTGCCCATAGCCAGTGCAGTGTGTCACTTTGCCCACAGTCAATGCAGTGTGTCACTTTGCCCACATTCAGTGCAGTGTGCCACTTTGCCCATAGGCAGTGCAGTGTGTCACTTTGCCCACATTCAGTGCAATGTGCCACTTTGCCCACAGTCAGTGCAGTGCGTCTCTTTTCCCCAAAGTCACTGCAGTGAGTCACTTTTACAACAGTCAGTGCAGTGTGTCACTTTTCTCCATAGTCATTGCAGCGTGCAAACTTTCCCAGAATCAGTGTAATGTGCCACTTTGCCAACAGTCGGTGCATGGAGTAAATTATCCACACAATAAGTGCTATGTGTCACTTTTCCCCCCAGTCAGTGCAGTTTGTCACTTTTCCCCACAGTCAGTGCAGTTTGCCACTTTTCCCCTCAGTCAGTGCAGTGTTGCACTTTGCCAACAGTCAGCGCAGTGTGGGTCTTTGACCACTGTCAGTGCAATGTGCCACTTTGCCCATATTCAGTGCAGTGTGCCACTTTGCCCACAGTAAGTGCAATGTGCCACTTTGCCCACATTCAGTGCAGTGTGCCACTTTGCCCACAGTCAGTGCAGTGCGCCAATTTGTCCACAGTTATTGCAGTATGTCGCTTTCCCCACAGTCAGTGCAGTGTGCCACTTTGCCCACAGTCAGAGCTGTGTGTCACTTTGCCCACAGTCAGTGTAGTGTGTCACTTTTATCCACAGTCAGTGCAGTGTGTTACATTGCCCACAGTTAGTGCAGTGTGTCAATTTTCCCCACAGTCAGTGCAGTTTGTCACTTTTACCCACAGTCAGTGCAGTTTGTCACTTTTCCCCTCAGTCATTGCATTTTGCCACTTGCCCCACCGTCTGTGCATTGTGTCACTCTAACCACATTCAGTGCAAAGTGTCACTCTGCCCACAGTCTGTTCAGTGTGCCACTTTGCACACAGTCAGCGCTATGTGTCCCTTTTCCCAACAGTCAGGGCAGAGTGTCACTTTTCCGCAAAGCCTGTGCAGTGTGACACTTTGCCCTCAGCCAATACGGTGTGTCAGTTTTCCCAGCAGTCAATGCAATGTGTCACTTTTCTCCACAGTCAGTGCAGTGTGTCTCCTTTCCCAGAGTCAGTGCAGTGTGTCAAATTTCCTGACAGTCAGTGCACTGTGCCACTTTTCCCCACAGTCACTCTGCCCACAGTCAGTGCACTGTGCCACTTTGCACACAGTTCGCGCAGTGTGTCATTTTGCCCACAGTCAATGCAGTGTGTCACATTGTCCACATTCAGTGCAGTGTGCCACTTTACCCACAGTCAATGCAGTTTGTCACTTTGCCCACAGTCAATGCAGTGTCACTTTGCCCACATTCAGTGCAGTGTGCCACTTTGCCCACAGTCAGTGCAGTGCGTCTCTTTTCCCCACAGTCACTGCAGTGAGTCACTTTGACAACAGTCAGTGCAGTGGGTTACATTGACCACAGTCAGTGCAGTGTGTCACTTTTCTCCATAGTCAGTGCAGCGTGCAAACTTTCCCAGAATCAGTGTAATGTGCCACTTTGCCAACAGTCAGTGCATGGTGTAAATTATCCACACAATAAGTGCTGTGTGTCACTTTTCCCTCCAGTCAGTGCAGTGTGTCACTTTTCCCCACAGTCAGTGCAGTTTGCCACTTTTCCCCTCAATCAGTGCAGTGTTGCACTTTGCCAACAGTTAGTGCAGTGTGACACTTTTCCCCACAATCAGTGCAGTGTGCCACTTTTCCCACAGACATTGCAATGTGTCACTTTACCCCAAAGTCATTGCATTGTGACACTTTGCCCTCAATCGTTGCAGTGTGTCACTTTTCCCCACAGTCACTGCAGAATGCTACTTTGCCCACAGTCAGTGCAGTGTGTCAATTTGCCCACATTCAAGGCAGTGTGTCACTTTTCCCACAGTCTTTGCAGTGTGTCACTTTTAACCAAAGTCAGTGCAGAATGCCATTTTGCCCACAGCCAGTGCAGTGTGTCTCTTTTCCCCGCAATCTGTACAGTGTGTCACATTGCCCACAGTCAGTGCAGTGTGTCTCTTTTCCCCACAGTCTGTACAGTGTGTCACTTTTCCCCACAGTCAGTGCACTGTGACACTGTGCCCACAGTCAGTGCAGTGTGTCACTTTTTCCCACAGTCAGTGCAGAATGCCACTTTGCCCACAGTCAGTGCAGTGTGTCACTTTTCCCCACAGTCAGTGCATTGTGACATTTTGCCCTCAGTCATTGCAGTGTGTCACTTTTGCCCACAATCAGTGTAAAGCGCCACTTTGCCAACAGCCAGTGCATTGTGTAAATTTTCGCCACAGTCAGTGCAGTGAGTCACTTTTCACACAGTCATGCAGTTTGTCACTTTTTCCCACAGTCAGTGCAGTGTGGCTCTTTGATAACAGTCAGCGCAGTGTGGGACTTTGGCCACAGTGAGTGCAATGTGCCACTTTGACCACATTCAGTGCATTTTGACACTTTTCCCCACAGACAGTGCAAGGTGTCACTTTACCCTACAGTCAGTGCAGCGTGCCACTTTTCCCCACAGTCAGTGCAGAATGCCACTTTTCCCCACAGTCAGTGCAGTGTGGCTCTTTGATAACAGTCAGCACAGTGTGGGACTTTGGCCACAGTGAGTGCACTTTGCCACTTTACCCCACAGTCAGTGCAGTTTGACACATTTCCCCGCAGTCAGTGCAGTGTGGCACTTTTCCCCACAGCCATGGCAGTGTGCCAATTTTCCCCACAGTCAGTGCAGTGTATTACTTTGCCCACAGTCAGTGCATTGTGCCACTTTTCCCCACAATCAGTGCAGTGTGCCACTTTGCCTACAGACAGTGCAATGTGCCACCTTACCCCACAGTCAGTGCATTGTGACACTTTGCCCACAGCCATTGCAGTGTGTCACTTTTACCCACAGTCAGTGCATTGTCCCACTTTTCGCACAGTCAGTGCAGTGTGTCTTTTTTCCCCACAATCGGTGCAGTGTGTGTCACCTTTCCCACACACATGCAGTGTTTCAATTTGCCCCACAGTCAGTGCAGTGTGTCACTTTTCCCCCCAGTCAGTGCAGAATACCGCTTTGCCCACAGTCAGTGCAGTGTGTCTCTTTTCCCCGCAGTCTGTACAGTCAGTCACTTTGCCAACAGTCAGTACAGTGTTTCACTTTTCCCAACAGTCAGTGCAGTGTGTCACTTTTCCCACAGTCATGCCGTTTGTCACTTTTCCCCAGAGTCAGTGCAGTGTGCCGCTTTGCCCCACTGTCAGTGCAGTGTGGCATGTTGCCCCACAGACAGTGCAGTGTGTCATTCTGCACACAGTTAGTGCAGAGTGTCACTCTGTCCACAGTCAGGTCAGTGTGCCACTTGGCGCACAGTCAGCGCTGTGTCCTTTTTCCCCACAGTCAGTGCAGAGTGTCACTTTTGAACTCATTCCTGCAATGTGCCACTCTGCCCACAGTCAGTGCAGTATATCAATCAGCCACAGTCGCTGCAACGTGACAGTTTGCCCACAGTCAGTGCAGTGTTTCTCTTTTCCCCACAGTCAGTGCAGTGTGCCACTTTCCCCCACAGTCAGTACAATGTGTCACTTTTCCCCACAGTCAGTACGGTGCGCCACTTTTTACCACAATCAATGCAGTGTGCCACTTTCCAAACAATAAGTGCGGTGTGTCACTTTTCCCAAAGTCAGTGCAGTAGGGTCAAAGTCATTGCTATGTGTAGCTTTTAACCACAGTCAGTGCAGTGTGCCACGTTGCCCACAGTCAGTTCAGTGTGTCACCTTGCCCACATTCAGTGCAGTGTGCCACTTTGCCCAAAGTCAGTGCAGTGTGTCACTTTTCCCCACAGTCAGTGCAGTGTGCCACTTTGCCCATAGTCAGTACAGTGTGTCACTTGTCCCCACAGTCAGTGCAGTGTGCCACGTTGCCCATGGTCAGTTCAGTGTGTCACTTTGCCCACAATTAGTGCAGTGTGTCACTTTTCCCACAGTCATGCAGTGTGTCACTTTTAACCACAGTCAGCTCCGTGTGGCACTTTGTGAAGTGAGTCACTTTGCCCACAGTCAGTGCAATGTGCCACATCTCCCCACATTCAGTGCAGTGTGCCACTTTTCCCAAAGTCAGAGCCGTGTGGCACTTTGCCCACAGTCAATGGAGTGTGTCACTTTGCCCACAGTCAGTGCAGTGTGCCACTTTGCCCACAGTCAGTGTAGTGTGTCACTTTTATCCACAGTCAGTGCAGTGTGCCACTTTGCCCACAGTCAGAGCTGTGTGTCACTTTGCCCACAGTCAGTGTAGTGTGTCACTTTTATCCACAGTCAGTGCAGTGTGTTACATTGCCCACAGTCAGTACAGTGTGTCACTTTTCCCCACAGTCAGTGCAGTGTGTCACTTTTCCCCTCAGTCATTGCATTTTGCCACTTGCCCCACCGTCTGTGCATTGTGTCGCTCTAACCACATTCAGTGCAAAGTGTCCCTTTTCCCCACAGTCAGGGCAGAGTGTCACTTTTCCACAAAGCCTGTGCAGTGTGACACTTTGCCCTCAGCCAATGCGGTGTGTCAGTTTTCCCAGCAGTCAATGCAATGTGTCACTTTTCCCCACAGTCAGTGCAGTGTGTCTCCTTTCCCAGAGTCAGTGCAGTGTGCCACTTTGTCCACAGTCAGTGCAGTGGTTCACTTTGCCCATAATCAGCGCAGTGTGCCACTTTGCCGACACTCAGTGCAGGGGGTCACTTTGCGCACAGTCAGGGCAGTGTGCCACTTTGCCCTGGGTCAGTGCAGTATGTCACTTTTCCCCACAGTCAGTGCAGTGTGCCACTTTTCCCACAGTCATTGCAGTGCGTCGCTTTTCCCCACAGTCAGTGCAGTGTGCCACGTTGCCCATAGTAAGTGCACTGTGCCACTTTTCCCCAGTCAGTGCAGTGTGTCATTTTGCCCACAGTCAGTGCAGTGTGCCACTTTGCCCATAGTCAGTGCAGTGAGTCACTTTGACATCAGTCAGTGCAGTGTGTTACATTGACCACAATTAGTGCAGTGTGTCAATTTTCCTGACAGTCAATGCACTGTGCCACTTTTCCCCACAGTCACTCTGCCTTGTCAGTTCAGAGTGCCACTTTGCACACAGTCAGCGCAGTGTGTCATTTTGCCCACAGTCAATGCAGTGTGTCACTTTTATCCACAGTCAGTGCAGTGTGCCACTTTGCCCACAGTCAGAGCTGTGTGTCACTTTGCCCACAGTCAGTGTAGTGTGTCACTTTTATCCACAGTCAGTGCAGTGTGTTACATTGCCCACAGTCAGTACAGTGTGTCACTTTTCCCCACAGTCAGTGCAGTGTGTCACTTTTCCCCTCAGTCATTGCATTTTGCCACTTGCCCCACCGTCTGTGCATTGTGTCGCTCTAACCACATTCAGTGCAAAGTGTCCCTTTTCCCCACAGTCAGGGCAGAGTGTCACTTTTCCACAAAGCCTGTGCAGTGTGACACTTTGCCCTCAGCCAATGCGGTGTGTCAGTTTTCCCAGCAGTCAATGCAATGTGTCACTTTTCCCCACAGTCAGTGCAGTGTGTCTCCTTTCCCAGAGTCAGTGCAGTGTGCCACTTTGTCCACAGTCAGTGCAGTGGTTCACTTTGCCCATAATCAGCGCAGTGTGCCACTTTGCCGACACTCAGTGCAGGGGGTCACTTTGCGCACAGTCAGGGCAGTGTGCCACTTTGCCCTGGGTCAGTGCAGTATGTCACTTTTCCCCACAGTCAGTGCAGTGTGCCACTTTTCCCACAGTCATTGCAGTGCGTCGTTTTTCCCCACAGTCAGTGCAGTGTGCCACGTTGCCCATAGTAAGTGCACTGTGCCACTTTTCCCCAGTCAGTGCAGTGTGTCATTTTGCCCACAGTCAGTGCAGTGTGCCACTTTGCCCACAGTCAGTGTAGTGTTTCAATTTGCCCATAGTCAGCACAGTGTGCCACTTTGCCCACACTCAGTGCAGTGGGTCACTTTGCCCACAGTCAGTGCAGTGTGCCACTTTGCCCACAGTCAGTGCAGTGTGTCAATTTTCCCCACAGTCAGTGCAGCATGCCACTTTGCCCGACAGTCTGAGTAGTGTGCCACTTTGCCCACAGTCAGTGTGCCACTTTCCCCACAGTCAGTGCAGTGTGACAACTTGCCCCACAGTCACTGCAGTGTGTCTCTTTTCCCCACAGTCAGTGCAGTTTGTCACTTTGCCCACAGCCATTTTGCCACAGTCAGTGCAGTGTGGCACTTTGCCAAAACTCAGTGCAGAGAGCCACTTTGCCCACAGTCAGTGCAGTCTGCCACTTTGCCCACAGTCAGTGCAGTGTGTCACTTTGTCCACAGTCAGTGCAGAAAGCTACTCTGCCACAGTCAGTGCAGTGTACCACTTTGCCGCCATTCAGTGCAGTGGGTCACTTTTTCCCACAGTCAGTGCAGAGTCTCACTTTTCCCCTCATTCAGTGCAATGTTCCACTCTGCCCACGGTCGTTGCAATGTCTCACTTTGCCCACTGTCGATGCAATGTGCCACTTTGCCCACAGTCAGTGCAATGTGCCACTTTGCCCACAGTCAGTGCAGTGTGTCACTTATACCCACAGTCAGTGCAGTGTTTCCCTTTTCCCCACAGTCAGTGTAGTGTGACAATTTTCCCCACAGTCACTGCAGTGTGTCTCTTTTCCCCACAGTCAGTGCAGTTTGTCACTTTGCCCACAGTGCAGAGAGCCATTTTGCCACAGCCAGTGCAGTGTGCCACTTTTCCCCGCAGTCAGTGCATTGTGTCACTTTTCCGCACAGCCTGTGCAGTGTGACACTTTGCCCACAGACAATGCGGTGTGTTACTTTTCACAGCAGTCAATGCAATGTGTCATTTTTTCCCACGGTCAGGGCAGTGTGTCTCCTTTCCCAGAGTCAGTGCAGTGTGCCACTTTGCCCACAGTCAGTGCAGTGTGTCGCTTTTCCCCACAGTCAGTGCAGTGTGTCGCTTTGCCCACAGTCAGTGCAGTGTGTTACATTGCCCACAGTCAATGCAGTGTCTCAATTTTCCCCACAGTCAATGCAGTGAGTCACTTTGCCCACAGTCATTGCAGTGTGTCACTTTTCCCACAGTCTGTGCAGTGTGCCACTTTGTCAACAGTCATTGCATTGTATAGCTTTTACCCACATTAATTGCAGTGTTCGACTTTGCCCACAGTCAGTGCAGTGTTCGACTTTGCCCACAGTCAGTGCAGTGTGGCACTTTGCCCACAGTCAGTGCAGTGTGGCACTTTGCCCACGGTCAGTGCAGTGTCTTTCTTTTCCCCACAGTCAGTGCAGTGAGTGACTTTGACAACAGTCAGTGCAGTGTGTTGCATTGCCCTCAGATAGTGCAGTGTGGCACTTTGCCCACGGTCAGTGCAGTGTGTCACTTTTCCCCAAGCTCAGTGCAGTGAGTCAATTTGACAACAGTCAGTCCAGTGTGTTACATTGCCCACTGTTAGTGCAGTGTGTCAATTTTCCCCACAGTCATGCAGTGTGTCATTTTTCCCACAGTCATACAGTGTGTCACTTTTCCCCACAGTCAGTGCAGTTTGCCACTTTTCCCCTCAGTCAGTGCAGTGTTGCACTTTGCCAACAGTCAGCGCAATGTGGGACTTTGGCCACTCTCAGTGTAATGTGCCACTTTGCCCACATTCAGTGCAGTATGCCACTTTTCCTTACAGTCAGTGCAGTTTGCCACTTTCTCTACCGTCAGTGCAGTGTGTCACGTTGCCCACAGTCAGTGCAGTGTGTCACTCTGCCCACAGTCAGTGCAGAGTGTCACTCTGCCCACAGTCAGGTCAGTGTGCCACTTTGCACACATACAGCGCTATGTGTCCCTTTTCCCCACAGTCAGTGCTGAGTGTCACTTTTCCTCACATTCAGTGCAATGTGCCACTCTGCCCACAGTCAGTGCAGTATATCAATCTGCCCACAGTCGCTGCAATGTGACAGTTTGCCCACAGTCAGTGCAGTGTATCACTTTTACCCACAGTCAGTGCAGTGTGTAACTCTGCCCACAGTCAGTGCAGTGTGTCACTTTTCCCACAGTCATGCAGAGTGTCACTTTTCCCCACATTCAGCACAGTCTGGCACTTTTCCCCACAGTCAGTGCAATGTGCCTCATTGCCTGAGAGTCAGAGCAGTGTGCCACTTTGCCCACAGTCAGTGCAGTGTGTCACTTTTCCCCACAGTCAGTGCAGTGTGTCTCCTTTCCCAGAGTCAGTGCAGTGTGCCACTTTGCCCACAGTCAGTGTAGTGTTTCAATTTGCCCATAGTCAGCGCAGTGTGCCACTTTGCCCACACTCAGTGCAGTGGGTGACTTTGCCCACAGTCAGTGCATTGTGTCACTTTTCCCCGCAGTCAATGCAGTGAGTCACTTTGCCCACAGTCATTGTAGTGTGTCACTTTTCCCCCACAGTCTGTGCAGTGTGCCACTTTGCCAACAGTCATTGCATTGTATAGCTTTTACCTACAGTAATTGCAGTGTTCGACTTTGCCCACAGTCAGTGCAGTGTGGCACTTTGCCCACGGTCAGTGCAGTGTCTTTCTTTTCCCCACAGTCAGTGCAGTGAGTGACTTTGACAACAGTCAGTGCAGTGTGTTGCATTGCCCTCAGATAGTGCAGTGTGGCACTTTGCCCACAGTCAGTGCAGTGTGTCAATTTTCCCCTCAGTCAGTGCAGTGTGTCACTCTGCCCACAGTCAGTGCAGAGTGTCACTCTGCCCACAGTCAGGTCAGTGTGCCACTTTGCACACATACAGCGCTATGTGTCCCTTTTCCCCACAGTCAGTGCTGAGTGTCACTTTTCCTCACATTCAGTGCAATGTGCCACTCTGCCCACAGTCAGTGCAGTATATCAATCTGCCCACAGTCGCTGCAATGAGACAGTTTGCCCACAGTCAGTGCAGTGTATCACTTTTACCCACAGTCAGTGCAGTGTGTAACTCTGCCCACAGTCAGTGAAGTGTTTCACTTTTCCCACAGTCATGCAGAGTGTCACTTTTCCCCACATTCAGCACAGTCTGGCACTTTTCCCCGCAGTCAGTGCAATGTGCCTCTTTGCCCGACAGTCAGAGCAGTGTGCCACTTTGCCCACAGTCAGTGCAGTGTGTCACTTTTCCCCACAGTGTGTGCAGTGTGTCACATTTCCTGACAGTCAGTGCAGTGTGCCACATTTCCCCACAGTCACTGCACTGTGTCACTTTTCTGCACAGTCTGTCCAGTGTGAAACTTTTCCCCACAGCCGGTGCAGTGCGCCACTTTGAAAACACTCAGTGCAGGCTGTCACTTTGCAAAAAGTCAGTGCAGTGTGTCACTTTTCCCCACAGTCATTGCAGTGTGCCACTTAGCCCACAGTCATTGCAGTGTGTCGCTTTTCCCCATAGTCATTGCAGCGTGCAACCTTTCCCACAATCAGTGTAATCTGCCACTTCGCCAAAAGTCGGTGCATGGTGTAAATTTTCCCCACAATCAGTGCAGTGTGTCGCTTTTGCCACAGTCATGCATTGTGTCACTTTTCCCCACAGTCAGTGCAGTTTGCCACATTTCCCCTCAGTCAGTGCAGTGTTGCACTTTGCCAACAGTCAGTGCAGTGTGTCACTTTTCCCCACAGACAATGCAGTAACTTACTTTGCCCACAGTCATTGCAGTGTGTCACTTTTAACCACAGTCAGTGCAGTGTGACATTTTACCCACAGTCATTGCAGTGTGTCACTTTTCCCTTCAGTCAGTGCTGTGTGCAACTTTGCCCACAGTCAGTGCAGTGTGGCACTTTGCCCACAGTCAGTGCAGTGTGGCACTTTGCCCACAGTCAGTGCAGTGTGGCACTTTGCCCACAGTCAGTGCAATGTGGCACTTTGCCCACAGTCAGTACAGTGTGTCACTTTTAACCACAGTCAGTGCAGTGTGCCAATTTGCCCACAGTCATTGCAGTGTGTCACTTTTCCCTACAGTCAGTGCTGGGTGCCACTTTGCCCACAGTCATTGCAGTGTGTCGCTTTTCCCCACAGTAAGTGCAGTGTGGGACTTTGCCCACAGTCAGTGCAGTGTGTCACTTTTGCCCACAGTCAGTGCAGAATGCCACTTTGCCCACAGTCAGAGCAGTGTGTCTCTTTTCCCCACAGTCAGTGCAGTGAGTCACTTTGACAAAAGTCAGTGCAGTGTGTTACATTGCCCACAGTTAGTGCAGTGGGTCAGTTTTCCTGACAGTCAGTGCAGTGTGTCATTTTCCCCATAGTCATTGCAGCGTGCAACCTTTCTCACAATCAGTGTAATGTGCCACCTTGCCAACAGTCGGTGCATGGTGTAAATGTTCCCCACACTCAGTGCAGTGTGTCACTTTTCCCCATAGTCAGTGCAGTGTGTCACTTTTGCCACAGTCATGCAGTGTGCCACTTTGCCCACAGTCAGCGCAGTGGCTCACTTTGCCCATAGTCAGTGCAGTGTGCCACTTTGCCCAAGGTCAGTGCAGTGGCTCAACTTGCCCATAGTTAGCGCAGTGGGTCACTAAGCCCACAGTCAGTGCAGTGTGGCATTTTGCCCACAGTGAGTGCAGTGAGTCACTTTTCCCCACACTCTGTGCAGTGTGTCACTTTTCCCCACACTCTGTGCAGTGAGTCACTTTGACAACAGCCAGTGCAGTGTGTTACTTGCCCAAGTTAGTGCAGTGTGTCAATTTTACCGACAGTCAGTGCAGTGTGTCACTTTTGCCACAGTCATGCAGTGTGTCACTTTTCCCCACAGTCAGTGCAGTTTGCCACTTTTCCCCTCAGTCAGTGCAGTGTTTCACTTTGCCAACAGTCAGTGCAGTGTGTCACTTTTCCCCATAGTCAATGCAGTGAGTTAGTTTGCCCACAGTCAGTGCAGTGTGGCTCTTTGCCCACAGTCAGTGCAGTGTGCGACTTTGCCCAAAGTCAGTGCAGTGTGTCACTTTTAACCACAGTCAGTGCAGTGTGCCATTTTGCCCACAGTCATTGCAGTGTGTCACTTTTCCCTACAGTCAGTGCTGTGTGCCACTTTTCCCACAGTCATTCCAGTGTGTCGCTTTTCCCCACAGTCGGTGCAGTATGCCACTTTGCACACAGTCAGTGCAGTGTGTCACTTTTCCCTACATTCAGTGCAGTGTGTCGCTTTGTCCACAGTCAGTGCAGTGTGTTACATTGCCCACAGTCAATGCAGGGTCTCAATTTCCCTCACAGTCAGTGCAGTGTGTCTCTTTGCCCACAGTCAGTGCAGTGTGTCACTTTTACCCACAGTGAGTGCAGTGTGTCACATTTCCGCACAATCTGTGCAGTGTGAAACTTTTCCCCACAGCCGGTGCAGTGCGCCACTTTGCAAACAGTCAGTGCAGGCTGTCACTTTGCAAATAGTCAGTGCAGTTGTCACTTGTCCGCCCAGCCTGTGCAGTGTGTCACTTTCCCGCCTCCCCAGTCAGTGCAGTTTGCCTCTTTTCCCCACAGTCAGTGCAGTGTGGCACTTTGTCAACAGTCAGCACAGTGTGGGACTTTGGCCACAGTCAGTGCAATGTGCCACTTTTCCCACACTCAGTGCAATTTGACACTTTTCCCCGCAGTCAGTGCAACCTGTCACTTTTCGCCACATTCAGTGCAGTGTGCCACTTTTCCCCACAGTCAGTGCAGTGTGCCACTTTGCAAACAGTCGGTGCAGTGTGTGACTTTTCCGCAAAGCCTGTGCAGTGTGACACTTTGCCCACAGCCAATGCATTGTGTCTCCTTTCCCAGAGTCAGTGCAGTGTGCCACTTTGCCCACAGTCAGTGTAGTGTTTCAATTTGCCCATAGTCAGCACAGTGTGCCACTTTGCCCACACTCAGTGCAGTGGGTCACTTTGCCCACAGTCAGTGCAGTGTGCCACTTTGCCCACAGTCAGTGCAGTGTGTCAATTTTCCCCACAGTCAGTGCAGCATGCCACTTTGCCCGACAGTCTGAGTAGTGTGCCACTTTGCCCACAGTCAGTGTGCCACTTTCCCCACAGTCAGTGCAGTGTGACAACTTGCCCCACAGTCACTGCAGTGTGTCTCTTTTCCCCACAGTCAGTGCAGTTTGTCACTTTGCCCACAGCCATTTTGCCACAGTCAGTGCAGTGTGGCACTTTGCCAAAACTCAGTGCAGAGAGCCACTTTGCCCACAGTCAGTGCAGTCTGCCACTTTGCCCACAGTCAGTGCAGTGTGTCACTTTGTCCACAGTCAGTGCAGAAAGCTACTCTGCCACAGTCAGTGCAGTGTACCACTTTGCCGCCATTCAGTGCAGTGGGTCACTTTTTCCCACAGTCAGTGCAGAGTCTCACTTTTCCCCTCATTCAGTGCAATGTTCCACTCTGCCCACGGTCGTTGCAATGTCTCACTTTGCCCACTGTCGATGCAATGTGCCACTTTGCCCACAGTCAGTGCAATGTGCCACTTTGCCCACAGTCAGTGCAGTGTGTCACTTATACCCACAGTCAGTGCAGTGTTTCCCTTTTCCCCACAGTCAGTGTAGTGTGACAATTTTCCCCACAGTCACTGCAGTGTGTCTCTTTTCCCCACAGTCAGTGCAGTTTGTCACTTTGCCCACAGTGCAGAGAGCCATTTTGCCACAGCCAGTGCAGTGTGCCACTTTTCCCCGCAGTCAGTGCATTGTGTCACTTTTCCGCACAGCCAGTGCAGTGTGCCACTTTTCCCCGCAGTCAGTGCATTGTGTCACTTTTCCGCACAGCCTGTGCAGTGTGACACTTTGCCCACAGACAATGCGGTGTGTTACTTTTCACAGCAGTCAATGCAATGTGTCATTTTTTCCCACGGTCAGGGCAGTGTGTCTCCTTTCCCAGAGTCAGTGCAGTGTGCCACTTTGCCCACAGTCAGTGCAGTGTGTCGCTTTTCCCCACAGTCAGTGCAGTGTGTCGCTTTGCCCACAGTCAGTGCAGTGTGTTACATTGCCCACAGTCAATGCAGTGTGTCACATTGTCCACATTCAGTGCAGTGTGCCACTTTACCCACAGTCAATGCAGTTTGTCACTTTGCCCACAGTCAATGCAGTGTCACTTTGCCCACATTCAGTGCAGTGTGCCACTTTGCCCACAGTCAGTGCAGTGCGTCTCTTTTCCCCACAGTCACTGCAGTGAGTCACTTTGACAACAGTCAGTGCAGTGGGTTACATTGACCACAGTCAGTGCAGTGTGTCACTTTTCTCCATAGTCAGTGCAGCGTGCAAACTTTCCCAGAATCAGTGTAATGTGCCACTTTGCCAACAGTCAGTGCATGGTGTAAATTATCCACACAATAAGTGCTGTGTGTCACTTTTCCCTCCAGTCAGTGCAGTGTGTCACTTTTCCCCACAGTCAGTGCAGTTTGCCACTTTTCCCCTCAATCAGTGCAGTGTTGCACTTTGCCAACAGTTAGTGCAGTGTGACACTTTTCCCCACAATCAGTGCAGTGTGCCACTTTTCCCACAGACATTGCAATGTGTCACTTTACCCCAAAGTCATTGCATTGTGACACTTTGCCCTCAATCGTTGCAGTGTGTCACTTTTCCCCACAGTCACTGCAGAATGCTACTTTTCCCACAGTCAGTGCAGTGTGTCAATTTGCCCACATTCAAGGCAGTGTGTCACTTTTCCCACAGTCTTTGCAGTGTGTCACTTTTAACCAAAGTCAGTGCAGAATGCCATTTTGCCCACAGCCAGTGCAGTGTGTCACTTTTCCCCGCAATCTGTACAGTGTGTCACATTGCCCACAGTCAGTGCAGTGTGTCTCTTTTCCCCACAGTCTGTACAGTGTGTCACTTTTCCCCACAGTCAGTGCACTGTGACACTGTGCCCACAGTCAGTGCAGTGTGTCACTTTTTCCCACAGTCAGTGCAGAATGCCACTTTGCCCACAGTCAGTGCAGTGTGTCACTTTTCCCCACAGTCAGTGCATTGTGACATTTTGCCCTCAGTCATTGCAGTGTGTCACTTTTGCCCACAATCAGTGTAAAGCGCCACTTTGCCAACAGCCAGTGCATTGTGTAAATTTTCGCCACAGTCAGTGCAGTGAGTCACTTTTCACACAGTCATGCAGTTTGTCACTTTTTCCCACAGTCAGTGCAGTGTGGCTCTTTGATAACAGTCAGCGCAGTGTGGGACTTTGGCCACAGTGAGTGCAATGTGCCACTTTGACCACATTCAGTGCATTTTGACACTTTTCCCCACAGACAGTGCAATGTGTCACTTTACCCTACAGTCAGTGCAGCGTGCCACTTTTCCCCACAGTCAGTGCAGAATGCCACTTTTCCCCACAGTCAGTGCAGTGTGGCTCTTTGATAACAGTCAGCACAGTGTGGGACTTTGGCCACAGTGAGTGCACTTTGCCACTTTACCCCACAGTCAGTGCAGTTTGACACATTTCCCCGCAGTCAGTGCAGTGTGGCACTTTTCTCAACAGCCATGGCAGTGTGCCAATTTTCCCCACAGTCAGTGCAGTGTATTACTTTGCCCACAGTCAGTGCATTGTGCCACTTTTCCCCACAATCAGTGCAGTGTGCCACTTTGCCTACAGACAGTGCAATGTGCCACCTTACCCCACAGTCAGTGCATTGTGACACTTTGCCCACAGCCATTGCAGTGTGTCACTTTTACCCACAGTCAGTGCATTGTCCCACTTTTCGCACAGTCAGTGCAGTGTGTCTTTTTTCCCCACAATCGGTGCAGTGTGTGTCACCTTTCCCACACACATGCAGTGTTTCAATTTGCCCCACAGTCAGTGCAGTGTGTCACTTTTCCCCCCAGTCAGTGCAGAATACCGCTTTGCCCACAGTCAGTGCAGTGTGTCTCTTTTCCCCGCAGTCTGTACAGTCAGTCACTTTGCCAACAGTCAGTACAGTGTTTCACTTTTCCCAACAGTCAGTGCAGTGTGTCACTTTTCCCACAGTCATGCCGTTTGTCACTTTTCCCCAGAGTCAGTGCAGTGTGCCGCTTTGCCCCACTGTCAGTGCAGTGTGGCATGTTGCCCCACAGACAGTGCAGTGTGTCATTCTGCACACAGTTAGTGCAGAGTGTCACTCTGTCCACAGTCAGGTCAGTGTGCCACTTGGCGCACAGTCAGCGCTGTGTCCTTTTTCCCCACAGTCAGTGCAGAGTGTCACTTTTGAACTCATTCCTGCAATGTGCCACTCTGCCCACAGTCAGTGCAGTATATCAATCAGCCACAGTCGCTGCAACGTGACAGTTTGCCCACAGTCAGTGCAGTGTTTCTCTTTTCCCCACAGTCAGTGCAGTGTGCCACTTTCCCCCACAGTCAGTACAATGTGTCACTTTTCCCCACAGTCAGTACGGTGCGCCACTTTTTACCACAATCAATGCAGTGTGCCACTTTCCAAACAATAAGTGCGGTGTGTCACTTTTCCCAAAGTCAGTGCAGTAGGGTCAAAGTCATTGCTATGTGTAGCTTTTAACCACAGTCAGTGCAGTGTGCCACGTTGCCCACAGTCAGTTCAGTGTGTCACCTTGCCCACATTCAGTGCAGTGTGCCACTTTGCCCAAAGTCAGTGCAGTGTGTCACTTTTCCCCACAGTCAGTGCAGTGTGCCACTTTGCCCATAGTCAGTACAGTGTGTCACTTGTCCCCACAGTCAGTGCAGTGTGCCACGTTGCCCATGGTCAGTTCAGTGTGTCACTTTGCCCACAATTAGTGCAGTGTGTCACTTTTCCCACAGTCATGCAGTGTGTCACTTTTAACCACAGTCAGCTCCGTGTGGCACTTTGTGAAGTGAGTCACTTTGCCCACAGTCAGTGCAATGTGCCACATCTCCCCACATTCAGTGCAGTGTGCCACTTTTCCCAAAGTCAGAGCCGTGTGGCACTTTGCCCACAGTCAATGGAGTGTGTCACTTTGCCCACAGTCAGTGCAGTGTGCCACTTTGCCCACAGTCAGTGTAGTGTGTCACTTTTATCCACAGTCAGTGCAGTGTGCCACTTTGCCCACAGTCAGAGCTGTGTGTCACTTTGCCCACAGTCAGTGTAGTGTGTCACTTTTATCCACAGTCAGTGCAGTGTGTTACATTGCCCACAGTCAGTACAGTGTGTCACTTTTCCCCACAGTCAGTGCAGTGTGTCACTTTTCCCCTCAGTCATTGCATTTTGCCACTTGCCCCACCGTCTGTGCATTGTGTCGCTCTAACCACATTCAGTGCAAAGTGTCCCTTTTCCCCACAGTCAGGGCAGAGTGTCACTTTTCCACAAAGCCTGTGCAGTGTGACACTTTGCCCTCAGCCAATGCGGTGTGTCAGTTTTCCCAGCAGTCAATGCAATGTGTCACTTTTCCCCACAGTCAGTGCAGTGTGTCTCCTTTCCCAGAGTCAGTGCAGTGTGCCACTTTGTCCACAGTCAGTGCAGTGGTTCACTTTGCCCATAATCAGCGCAGTGTGCCACTTTGCCGACACTCAGTGCAGGGGGTCACTTTGCGCACAGTCAGGGCAGTGTGCCACTTTGCCCTGGGTCAGTGCAGTATGTCACTTTTCCCCACAGTCAGTGCAGTGTGCCACTTTTCCCACAGTCATTGCAGTGCGTCGCTTTTCCCCACAGTCAGTGCAGTGTGCCACGTTGCCCATAGTAAGTGCACTGTGCCACTTTTCCCCAGTCAGTGCAGTGTGTCATTTTGCCCACAGTCAGTGCAGTGTGCCACTTTGCCCATAGTCAGTGCAGTGAGTCACTTTGACATCAGTCAGTGCAGTGTGTTACATTGACCACAATTAGTGCAGTGTGTCAATTTTCCTGACAGTCAATGCACTGTGCCACTTTTCCCCACAGTCACTCTGCCTTGTCAGTTCAGAGTGCCACTTTGCACACAGTCAGCGCAGTGTGTCATTTTGCCCACAGTCAATGCAGTGTGTCACTTTTATCCACAGTCAGTGCAGTGTGCCACTTTGCCCACAGTCAGAGCTGTGTGTCACTTTGCCCACAGTCAGTGTAGTGTGTCACTTTTATCCACAGTCAGTGCAGTGTGTTACATTGCCCACAGTCAGTACAGTGTGTCACTTTTCCCCACAGTCAGTGCAGTGTGTCACTTTTCCCCTCAGTCATTGCATTTTGCCACTTGCCCCACCGTCTGTGCATTGTGTCGCTCTAACCACATTCAGTGCAAAGTGTCCCTTTTCCCCACAGTCAGGGCAGAGTGTCACTTTTCCACAAAGCCTGTGCAGTGTGACACTTTGCCCTCAGCCAATGCGGTGTGTCAGTTTTCCCAGCAGTCAATGCAATGTGTCACTTTTCCCCACAGTCAGTGCAGTGTGCCACTTTGTCCACAGTCAGTGCAGTGGTTCACTTTGCCCATAATCAGCGCAGTGTGCCACTTTGCCGACACTCAGTGCAGGGGGTCACTTTGCGCACAGTCAGGGCAGTGTGCCACTTTGCCCTGGGTCAGTGCAGTATGTCACTTTTCCCCACAGTCAGTGCAGTGTGCCACTTTTCCCACAGTCATTGCAGTGCGTCGCTTTTCCCCACAGTCAGTGCAGTGTGCCACGTTGCCCATAGTAAGTGCACTGTGCCACTTTTCCCCAGTCAGTGCAGTGTGTCATTTTGCCCACAGTCAGTGCAGTGTGCCACTTTGCCCATAGTCAGTGCAGTGAGTCACTTTGACATCAGTCAGTGCAGTGTGTTACATTGACCACAATTAGTGCAGTGTGTCAATTTTCCTGACAGTCAATGCACTGTGCCACTTTTCCCCACAGTCACTCTGCCTTGTCAGTTCAGAGTGCCACTTTGCACACAGTCAGCGCAGTGTGTCATTTTGCCCACAGTCAATGCAGTGTGTCACATTGTCCACATTCAGTGCAGTGTGCCACTTTGCCCATAGTCAGTGCAGTGTGTCACTTTGCCCACAGTCAATGCAGTGTGTCACTTTGCCCATAGTCAGTGCAGTGTGTCACTTTGCCCACAGTCAATGCAGTGTGTCACTTTGACCACATTCAGTGCAATGTGCCACTTTGCCCACAGTCAGTGCAGTGCGTCTCTTTTCCCCACAGTCACTGCAGTGAGTCACTTTGACAACAGTCAGTGCAGTGGGTTACTTTGACCACAGTAAGTGCAGTGTGTCACTTTTCTCCATAGTCATTGCAGCGTGCAAACTTTCCCAGAATCAGTGTAATGTGCCACTTTGCCAACAGTCGGTGCATGGTGTAAATTATCCACTCAATAAGTGCTGTGTGTCACTTTTCCCCCAGTCAGTGCAGTGTGTCACTTTTCCCCCCAGTCAGTGCAGTGTGTCACTTTTCCCCACAGTCAGTACAGTTTGCCACTTTTCCCCTCAGTCAGTGCAGTGTTTCACTTTGCCAACAGTCAGCGCAGTGTGGGTCTTTGACCACTGTCAGTGCAATGTGCCACTTTGCCTATATTCAGTGCAGTGTGCCACTTTGCCCACAGTAAGTGCAATGTGCCACTTTGCCCACAGTCAGTGCAGTGCGCCAATTTGTCCACAGTTATTGCAGTATGTCGCTTTCCCCACAGTCAGTGCAGTGTGCCACTTTGCCCACAGTCAGAGCTGTGTGTCACTTTTCCCACAGTCAGCGTAGTGTGTCACTTTTATCCACAGTCAGTGCAGTGTGTTACATTGCCCACTGTTAGTGCAGTGTGTCAATTTTCCCAACAGTCAGTGCAGTGTGCCACTTTTCCCCAGAGTCATTGCAACGTGCAACTATTCCCACATCAGTGTAATGTGTCACTTTGCCAACAGTCGGTGCATGATATAAATTTTCCCCACAGTCAGTGCAGTTTGTCACTTTTCCCCTCAGTCATTGCATTTTGTCACTTGCCCCACCGTCTGTGCATTGTGTCGCTCTAACCACATTCAGTGCAAAGTGTCACTCTGCCCACAGTCAGTTCAGTGTGCCACTTTGCACACAGTCAGCGCTATGTGTCATTTTTCCCCACAGTCAGGGCAGAGTGTCACTTTTCCGCAAAGCCTGTGCAGTGTGACACTTTGCCCTCAGCCAATACGGTGTGTCAGTTTTCCCAGCGGTCAATGCAATGTGTCACTTTTCCCCACAGTCAGTGCGGTGTGTCTCCTTTCCCAGATTCAGTGCAGTGTGCCACTTTGTCCACAGTCAGTGCAGTGTTGCACTTTGCCAACAGTCGGCGCAGTGTGGGACTTTGGCCACTCTCAGTGCAATGTGCCACTTTGCGCACATTCAGTGCAGTTTGCCACTTTCCCCACCATCAGTGCAGTGTGTCACGTTGCCCACAGTCAGTGCAGTGTGTCACTCTGCCCACAGTCAGTGAAGAGTGTCAGTCTGCCCACAGTCAGGTCAGTGTGCCACTTTGCACATAGTCAGCACTATGTGTCCCTTTTCCTCATAGTCAGTACAGAGTGTCACTTTCCCCCACATTCAGTGCAATGTGCCAATGTGCCACAGTCCGTGCAGTGTGCCACTCTGCCCAGTCAGTGCAGTGAGTCACTTTTCCCCACAGTCAGTTCAGTTTGCCACTTTTCCTTTCAGTCAGTGCATTGTTGCACTTTGCCAACAGTCAGCGCAGTGTGGGACTTTGACCACTGTCAGTGCAATGTGTCACTTTGACCACCTTCAGTGCATGGTGCCACTTTGCCCACAGTCAGTGCAATGTGCCACTTTGCCCACATTCAGTGCAGTGTGCCACTTTGGCCACAGTCATTGCAGTATGTCACTTTCCCCACAGTCAGTGCAGTGTGCCACTTTGCCCACAGTCAGAGCTGTGTGGCACTTTGCCCACAGTCAATGGAGTGTGTCACTTTGCCCACAGTCAGTGTAGTGTGTCACTTTTATCCACAGTCAGTGCAGTGTGTTACATTGCCCAGAGTTAGTGCAGTGTGTCAATTTTCCCAACAGTCATTGCAGCGTGCAACTTTTCCCACAATCAGTGTAATGTGTCACTTTGCCAACAGTCGGTGCATGTTATAAATTTTCTCCACAGTCAGTGCAGTTTGTCACTTTTCCCCACAATCGGTGCAGTGTGCCACTTTTCCCCTCAGTCAGTGCATTTTGCCACTTGCCCCACCGTCAGTGCTGTGTGTCACGTTGCCCACAGTCTGTGCAGTGTGTCGCTCTAACCACATTCAGTGCAAAGTGTCACTCTGCCCACAGTCAGCGCAATGTGTCCCTTTTCCCCACAGTCAGTGCAGTGTCACTTTTCCACAAAGCCTGTGCAGTGTGACACTTTGCCCTCAGCCAATGCGGTGTGTCAGTTTTCTCAGCAGTCAATGCAATGTGTCACTTTTCCCCACAGTCAGTGCAGTGTGCTACTGTGCCCACAGTCAGTATAGTGTGTCACTTTAATCTACAGCCAGTGCAGTGTGTTACATTGCCCACAGTTAGTGCAGTGTGTCAATTTTCCTGACAGTCAGTGGAATGGGTCGCTTTTCCCCACAGTAAGTGCAGTGTGCGACTTTGCCCACAGTCAGTGCAGTGTGGCACTTTACCCACAGTCAGTGAAGAATGCCACTTTGCCCACAGTCAGTGCAGTGTGTCTCTTTTCCCCACAGTCAGTGCAGTGAGTCACTTTGACGACAGTCAGTGCAGTGTGTTACATTGCCCACAGTTAGTGCAGTGCGTCAATTTTACCAACAGTCAGTGCAGTGTGTCACTTTTCCCCATAGTCATTGCAGCGTGCAACCTTTCCCACAATCAGTGTAATCTGCCACTTCGCCAAAAGTCGGTGCATGGTGTAAATTTTCCCCACAATCAGTGCAGTGTGTCGCTTTTGCCACAGTCATGCATTGTGTCACTTTTCCCCACAGTCAGTGCAGTTTGCCACATTTCCCCTCAGTCAGTGCAGTGTTGCACTTTGCCAACAGTCAGTGCAGTGTGTCACTTTTCCCCACAGACAATGCAGTAACTTACTTTGCCCACAGTCATTGCAGTGTGTCACTTTTAACCACAGTCAGTGCAGTGTGACATTTTACCCACAGTCATTGCAGTGTGTCACTTTTCCCTTCAGTCAGTGCTGTGTGCAACTTTGCCCACAGTCAGTGCAGTGTGGCACTTTGCCCACAGTCAGTGCAGTGTGGCACTTTGCCCACAGTCAGTGCAGTGTGGCACTTTGCCCACAGTCAGTGCAATGTGGCACTTTGCCCACAGTCAGTACAGTGTGTCACTTTTAACCACAGTCAGTGCAGTGTGCCAATTTGCCCACAGTCATTGCAGTGTGTCACTTTTCCCTACAGTCAGTGCTGGGTGCCACTTTGCCCACAGTCATTGCAGTGTGTCGCTTTTCCCCACAGTAAGTGCAGTGTGGGACTTTGCCCACAGTCAGTGCAGTGTGTCACTTTTGCCCACAGTCAGTGCAGAATGCCACTTTGCCCACAGTCAGAGCAGTGTGTCTCTTTTCCCCACAGTCAGTGCAGTGAGTCACTTTGACAAAAGTCAGTGCAGTGTGTTACATTGCCCACAGTTAGTGCAGTGGGTCAGTTTTCCTGACAGTCAGTGCAGTGTGTCATTTTCCCCATAGTCATTGCAGCGTGCAACCTTTCTCACAATCAGTGTAATGTGCCACCTTGCCAACAGTCGGTGCATGGTGTAAATGTTCCCCACACTCAGTGCAGTGTGTCACTTTTCCCCATAGTCAGTGCAGTGTGTCACTTTTGCCACAGTCATGCAGTGTGCCACTTTGCCCACAGTCAGCGCAGTGGCTCACTTTGCCCATAGTCAGTGCAGTGTGCCACTTTGCCCAAGGTCAGTGCAGTGGCTCAACTTGCCCATAGTTAGCGCAGTGGGTCACTAAGCCCACAGTCAGTGCAGTGTGGCATTTTGCCCACAGTGAGTGCAGTGAGTCACTTTTCCCCACACTCTGTGCAGTGTGTCACTTTTCCCCACACTCTGTGCAGTGAGTCACTTTGACAACAGCCAGTGCAGTGTGTTACTTGCCCAAGTTAGTGCAGTGTGTCAATTTTACCGACAGTCAGTGCAGTGTGTCACTTTTGCCACAGTCATGCAGTGTGTCACTTTTCCCCACAGTCAGTGCAGTTTGCCACTTTTCCCCTCAGTCAGTGCAGTGTTTCACTTTGCCAACAGTCAGTGCAGTGTGTCACTTTTCCCCATAGTCAATGCAGTGAGTTAGTTTGCCCACAGTCACTGCAGTGTGGCTCTTTGCCCACAGTCAGTGCAGTGTGCGACTTTGCCCAAAGTCAGTGCAGTGTGTCACTTTTAACCACAGTCAGTGCAGTGTGCCATTTTGCCCACAGTCATTGCAGTGTGTCACTTTTCCCTACAGTCAGTGCTGTGTGCCACTTTTCCCACAGTCATTCCAGTGTGTCGCTTTTCCCCACAGTCGGTGCAGTATGCCACTTTGCACACAGTCAGTGCAGTGTGTCACTTTTCCCTACATTCAGTGCAGTGTGTCGCTTTGTCCACAGTCAGTGCAGTGTGTTACATTGCCCACAGTCAATGCAGGGTCTCAATTTCCCTCACAGTCAGTGCAGTGTGTCTCTTTGCCCACAGTCAGTGCAGTGTGTCACTTTTACCCACAGTGAGTGCAGTGTGTCACATTTCCGCACAATCTGTGCAGTGTGAAACTTTTCCCCACAGCCGGTGCAGTGCGCCACTTTGCAAACAGTCAGTGCAGGCTGTCACTTTGCAAATAGTCAGTGCAGTTGTCACTTGTCCGCCCAGCCTGTGCAGTGTGTCACTTTCCCGCCTCCCCAGTCAGTGCAGTTTGCCTCTTTTCCCCACAGTCAGTGCAGTGTGGCACTTTGTCAACAGTCAGCACAGTGTGGGACTTTGGCCACAGTCAGTGCAATGTGCCACTTTTCCCACACTCAGTGCAATTTGACACTTTTCCCCGCAGTCAGTGCAACCTGTCACTTTTCGCCACATTCAGTGCAGTGTGCCACTTTTCCCCACAGTCAGTGCAGTGTGCCACTTTGCAAACAGTCGGTGCAGTGTGTGACTTTTCCGCAAAGCCTGTGCAGTGTGACACTTTGCCCACAGCCAATGCATTGTGTCTCCTTTCCCAGAGTCAGTGCAGTGTGCCACTTTGCCCACAGTCAGTGTAGTGTTTCAATTTGCCCATAGTCAGCACAGTGTGCCACTTTGCCCACACTCAGTGCAGTGGGTCACTTTGCCCACAGTCAGTGCAGTGTGCCACTTTGCCCACAGTCAGTGCAGTGTGTCAATTTTCCCCACAGTCAGTGCAGCATGCCACTTTGCCCGACAGTCTGAGTAGTGTGCCACTTTGCCCACAGTCAGTGTGCCACTTTCCCCACAGTCAGTGCAGTGTGACAACTTGCCCCACAGTCACTGCAGTGTGTCTCTTTTCCCCACAGTCAGTGCAGTTTGTCACTTTGCCCACAGCCATTTTGCCACAGTCAGTGCAGTGTGGCACTTTGCCAAAACTCAGTGCAGAGAGCCACTTTGCCCACAGTCAGTGCAGTCTGCCACTTTGCCCACAGTCAGTGCAGTGTGTCACTTTGTCCACAGTCAGTGCAGAAAGCTACTCTGCCACAGTCAGTGCAGTGTACCACTTTGCCGCCATTCAGTGCAGTGGGTCACTTTTTCCCACAGTCAGTGCAGAGTCTCACTTTTCCCCTCATTCAGTGCAATGTTCCACTCTGCCCACGGTCGTTGCAATGTCTCACTTTGCCCACTGTCGATGCAATGTGCCACTTTGCCCACAGTCAGTGCAATGTGCCACTTTGCCCACAGTCAGTGCAGTGTGTCACTTATACCCACAGTCAGTGCAGTGTTTCCCTTTTCCCCACAGTCAGTGTAGTGTGACAATTTTCCCCACAGTCACTGCAGTGTGTCTCTTTTCCCCACAGTCAGTGCAGTTTGTCACTTTGCCCACAGTGCAGAGAGCCATTTTGCCACAGCCAGTGCAGTGTGCCACTTTTCCCCGCAGTCAGTGCATTGTGTCACTTTTCCGCACAGCCTGTGCAGTGTGACACTTTGCCCACAGACAATGCGGTGTGTTACTTTTCACAGCAGTCAATGCAATGTGTCATTTTTTCCCACGGTCAGGGCAGTGTGTCTCCTTTCCCAGAGTCAGTGCAGTGTGCCACTTTGCCCACAGTCAGTGCAGTGTGTCGCTTTTCCCCACAGTCAGTGCAGTGTGTCGCTTTGCCCACAGTCAGTGCAGTGTGTTACATTGCCCACAGTCAATGCAGTGTCTCAATTTTCCCCACAGTCAATGCAGTGAGTCACTTTGCCCACAGTCATTGCAGTGTGTCACTTTTCCCACAGTCTGTGCAGTGTGCCACTTTGTCAACAGTCATTGCATTGTATAGCTTTTACCCACATTAATTGCAGTGTTCGACTTTGCCCACAGTCAGTGCAGTGTGGCACTTTGCCCACAGTCAGTGCAGTGTGGCACTTTGCCCACGGTCAGTGCAGTGTCTTTCTTTTCCCCACAGTCAGTGCAGTGAGTGACTTTGACAACAGTCAGTGCAGTGTGTTGCATTGCCCTCAGATAGTGCAGTGTGGCACTTTGCCCACGGTCAGTGCAGTGTGTCACTTTTCCCCAAGCTCAGTGCAGTGAGTCAATTTGACAACAGTCAGTCCAGTGTGTTACATTGCCCACTGTTAGTGCAGTGTGTCAATTTTCCCGACAGCTGGTGCAGTGTGTCACTTTTCCCCAGAGTCATTGCAGCGTGCAACCTTTCCCACAATCAGTGTAATATGACACTTTGCCAACAGTCGGTGCATGGTGTAAACTTTTCCCACAATCAGTGCAGTGTGTCAATTTTCCCCACAGTCATGCAGTGTGTCATTTTTCCCACAGTCATACAGTGTGTCACTTTTCCCCACAGTCAGTGCAGTTTGCCACTTTTCCCCTCAGTCAGTGCAGTGTTGCACTTTGCCAACAGTCAGCGCAATGTGGGACTTTGGCCACTCTCAGTGTAATGTGCCACTTTGCCCACATTCAGTGCAGTATGCCACTTTTCCTTACAGTCAGTGCAGTTTGCCACTTTCTCTACCGTCAGTGCAGTGTGTCACGTTGCCCACAGTCAGTGCAGTGTGTCACTCTGCCCACAGTCAGTGCAGAGTGTCACTCTGCCCACAGTCAGGTCAGTGTGCCACTTTGCACACATACAGCGCTATGTGTCCCTTTTCCCCACAGTCAGTGCTGAGTGTCACTTTTCCTCACATTCAGTGCAATGTGCCACTCTGCCCACAGTCAGTGCAGTATATCAATCTGCCCACAGTCGCTGCAATGTGACAGTTTGCCCACAGTCAGTGCAGTGTATCACTTTTACCCACAGTCAGTGCAGTGTGTAACTCTGCCCACAGTCAGTGCAGTGTGTCACTTTTCCCACAGTCATGCAGAGTGTCACTTTTCCCCACATTCAGCACAGTCTGGCACTTTTCCCCACAGTCAGTGCAATGTGCCTCATTGCCTGAGAGTCAGAGCAGTGTGCCACTTTGCCCACAGTCAGTGCAGTGTGTCACTTTTCCCCACAGTCAGTGCAGTGTGTCTCCTTTCCCAGAGTCAGTGCAGTGTGCCACTTTGCCCACAGTCAGTGTAGTGTTTCAATTTGCCCATAGTCAGCGCAGTGTGCCACTTTGCCCACACTCAGTGCAGTGGGTGACTTTGCCCACAGTCAGTGCATTGTGTCACTTTTCCCCGCAGTCAATGCAGTGAGTCACTTTGCCCACAGTCATTGTAGTGTGTCACTTTTCCCCCACAGTCTGTGCAGTGTGCCACTTTGCCAACAGTCATTGCATTGTATAGCTTTTACCTACAGTAATTGCAGTGTTCGACTTTGCCCACAGTCAGTGCAGTGTGGCACTTTGCCCACGGTCAGTGCAGTGTCTTTCTTTTCCCCACAGTCAGTGCAGTGAGTGACTTTGACAACAGTCAGTGCAGTGTGTTGCATTGCCCTCAGATAGTGCAGTGTGGCACTTTGCCCACAGTCAGTGCAGTGTGTCAATTTTCCCCTCAGTCAGTGCAGTGTGTCACTCTGCCCACAGTCAGTGCAGAGTGTCACTCTGCCCACAGTCAGGTCAGTGTGCCACTTTGCACACATACAGCGCTATGTGTCCCTTTTCCCCACAGTCAGTGCTGAGTGTCACTTTTCCTCACATTCAGTGCAATGTGCCACTCTGCCCACAGTCAGTGCAGTATATCAATCTGCCCACAGTCGCTGCAATGAGACAGTTTGCCCACAGTCAGTGCAGTGTATCACTTTTACCCACAGTCAGTGCAGTGTGTAACTCTGCCCACAGTCAGTGAAGTGTTTCACTTTTCCCACAGTCATGCAGAGTGTCACTTTTCCCCACATTCAGCACAGTCTGGCACTTTTCCCCGCAGTCAGTGCAATGTGCCTCTTTGCCCGACAGTCAGAGCAGTGTGCCACTTTGCCCACAGTCAGTGCAGTGTGTCACTTTTCCCCACAGTGTGTGCAGTGTGTCACATTTCCTGACAGTCAGTGCAGTGTGCCACATTTCCCCACAGTCACTGCACTGTGTCACTTTTCTGCACAGTCTGTCCAGTGTGAAACTTTTCCCCACAGCCGGTGCAGTGCGCCACTTTGAAAACACTCAGTGCAGGCTGTCACTTTGCAAAAAGTCAGTGCAGTGTGTCACTTTTCCCCACAGTCATTGCAGTGTGCCACTTAGCCCACAGTCATTGCAGTGTGTCGCTTTTCCCCACAGTCAGTGCAGTGTGCCACTTTGCCCACAGTCAGTCATTGTGCCACTTTGCCCACAGTCAGTGCAGTGTGTAACTTTGGCTACTGTCAGTGCAGTGTGTCACTTTTCCGCACAGTCTGTGCAAGGTGAAACTTTGCCCCACAGTCAGTGCAGTGTGTCACTTTTCCCAACAGTCAGTGCCGTGTGTCGCTTTGCCAACAGTCATTGCAGTGTGTCACTTTTCCTCACAGTCTGTGCAGTGTGCCGCTTTGCCAACAGTCATTGCATTGTATAGCTTTTACCCACAGTAATTGCAGTGTTCGACTTTGCCCATAGTCAATGCAGTGTGGCACTTTGCCCACGGTCAGTGCAGTGTGTCACTTTTCCCCAAACTCAGTGCAGTGAGTCACTTTGACAACAGTCAGTCCAGTGTGTTACATTGCCCACTGTTAGTGCAGTGTGTCAATTTTCCCGACAGCTGGTACAGTGTGTCACTTTTCCCCATAGTCATTGCAGCGTGCAACCTTTCCCACAATCAGTGTAATATGCCTCTTTGTCAACAGTCGTTGCATGGTGTAAATATTTCCCACAATCAGCCACTTTGCAAACAGTGGGTGCAGTGTGTGACTTTTCCGCAAAGCCTGTGCAGTGTGACAATTTGCCCACAGCCAATGCGGTGTGTTACTTTTCCCAGCAGTCAATGTAATGTGTCACTTTTCCCCACAGTCAGTGCAGTGTGTCTCCTTTCCCAGAGTCAGTGCAGTGTGCCACTTTGTCCACAGTCAGTGTAGTGTTTCAATTTGCCCATAGTCAGCGCAGTGTGCCACTTTGCCCACACTCAGTGCAGTGGGTGACTTTGCCCACAGTCAGTGCAGTGTGCCACTTTGCCCACAGTCAGTGCATTGTGTCACTTTTCCCCACAGTCAATGCAGTGAGTCACTTTGCCCACAGTCATTGCAGTGTGTCACTTTTCCCCCACAGTCTGTGCAGTGTGCCACTTTGCCAACAGTCATTGCATTGTATAGCTTTTATCCACAGTAACTGCAGTGTTCGACTTTGCCCACAGTCAGTGCAGTGTGGCACTTTGCCCACGGTCAGTGCAGTGTCTTTCTTTTCCCCACAGTCAGTGAAGTGTTTCACTTTTCCCACAGTCATGCAGAGTGTCACTTTTCCCCACATTCAGCACAGTCTGGCACTTTTCCCCACAGTCAGTGCAATGTGCCTCTTTGCCTGACAGTCAGAGCAGTGTGCCACTTTGCCCACAGTCAGTGCAGTGTGTCACTTTTCCCCACAGTGTGTGCAGTGTGTCACATTTCCTGACAGTCAGGGCAGTGTGCCACATTTCCCCACAGTCACTGCACTGTGTCACTTTTCTGCACAGTCTGTCCAGTGTGAAACTTTTCCACACAGTCGGTGCAGTGCGCCACCTAGAAAACACTCAGTGCAGGCTGTCACTTTGCAAAAAGTCAGTGCAGTGTGTCACTTTTCCCCACAGTCATTGCAGTGTGCCACTTAGCCCACATTCATTGCAGTGTGTCGCTTTTCCCCACAGTCAGTGCAGTGTGCCACTTTGCCCACAGTCAGTCATTGTGCCACTTTGCCCACAGTCAGTGCAGTGTGTAACTTTGGCTACTGTCAGTGCAGTGTGCCACTTTTCCCCACAGTCACTGCAGTGTGTCACTTTTCCGCACAGTCTGTGCAGTGTGAAACTTTGCCCCATAGTCAGTGCCGTGTGTCGCTTTGCCCACAGTCAGTGCAGTGTGCCACTTTGCCCACAGTCAATGCAGTGTGTCACTTTTCCTCACAGACAGTGCATTGTTCCACTTTGCCCACAGTCACTGCAATGTGTCACTTTTTCGCACATTCAGTGCATTGTGTAAATTTCCCCCACAGTCAGTGCAGTGTGCCACTTTTACCCACAACCAGTGCAGTGTGTCACTTTCCCACCCAGTCAGTGCAGTTTGCCTCATTTCCCCACAGTCAGTGCAGTGTGGGACTTTGGCCACAGTCAGTGCAATGTGCCACTTTGCCCTCATTCAGTGCAGTTTGACACTTTTCCCCGCAGTCAGTGCAATGTGTCACTTTTCGCCACATTCAGTGCAGTGTGCCACTTTTCCCCACATTCAGTGCAGTGTGCCACTTTGCAAACAGTGGGTGCAGTGTGTGACTTTTCCGCAAAGCCTGTGCAGTGTGACAATTTGCCCACAGCCAATGCGGTGTGTTACTTTTCCCAGCAGTCAATGTAATGTGTCACTTTTCCCCACAGTCAGTGCAGTGTGTCTCCTTTCCCAGAGTCAGTGCAGTGTGCCACTTTGCCCACAGTCAGTGTAGTGTTTCAATTTGCCCATAGTCAGCGCAATGTGTCACTTTGCCCACACTCAGTGCAGTGGGTGACTTTGCCCACAGTCAGTGCAGTGTGCCACTTTGCCCACAGTCAGTGCATTGTGTCACTTTTCCCCACAGTCAGTGGAGTGAGTCACTTTGCTCACAGTCATTGCAGTGTGTCACTTTTCCCCACAGTCTGTGCAGTGTGCCACTTTGCCAACAGTCATTGCATTGTATAGCTTTTACCCACAGTAATTGCAGTGTTCGACTTTGCCCACAGTCAGTGCAGTGTGGCACTTTGCCCATGGTCAGTGCAGTGTCTTTCTTTTCCCCACAGTCAGTGCAGTGAGTGACTTTGACAACAGTCAGTGCAGTGTGTT
Source organism: Cetorhinus maximus (assembly GCF_964194155.1). Taxonomy (NCBI): domain Eukaryota; kingdom Metazoa; phylum Chordata; class Chondrichthyes; order Lamniformes; family Cetorhinidae; genus Cetorhinus; species Cetorhinus maximus. Next base: position 124,654,075 of record NC_135887.1, read on the forward strand.
GCATTGCCCTCAGATAGTGCAGTGTGGCACTTTGCCCACGGTCAGTGCAGTGTGTCACTTTTCACCACAGTCAGTGCAGTGAGTCAATTTGACAACAGTCAGTCCAGTGTGTTACATTGCCCACTGTTAGTGCAGTGTGTCAATTTTCCCGACAGCTGGTGCAATGTGTCACTTTTCCCCAGAGTCATTGCAGCGTGCAACCTTTCCCACAATCAGTGTAATATGACACTTTGCCAACAGTCGGTGCATGGTGTAAATTTTTCCCACAATCAGTGCAGTGTGTCAATTTTCCCCACAGTCATGCAGTGTGTCAGTTTTCCCACAGTCATACAGTGTGTCACTTTTCCCCACAGTCAGTGCAGTTTGCCACTTTTCCCCTCAGTCAGTGCAGTGTTGCACTTTGCCAACAGTCAGCGCAATGTGGGACTTTGGCCACTCTCAGTGCAATGTGCCACTCTGCCCACAGTCAGTGCAGTATATAAATCTGCCCACAGTCGCTGCAATGTGACAGTTTGCCCACAGTCAGTGCAGTGTATCACTTTTACCCACAGTCAGTGCAGTGTGTAACTCTGCCCACAATCAGTGCAGTGTGCCACTTTTCCCACAGTCATGCAGAGTGTCACTTTTCCCCACATTCAGCACCATCTGGCACTTTTCCCCACAGTCATTGCAGTGTGCCAATTTGCCCACAGTCATTGCAGTGTGTCGCTTTTCCCCACAGTCAGTGCCGTGTGCCACTTTGTGCAAGTCACTGCAGTGTGTCACTTTTCCGCACATTCAGCGCAGTGTGTCACTTTGCCCCACATTCAGTGCAGTGTGTCAATTTTCCAACAGTCATGCACTTTGCCACTTTGCCCACAATCTGAGTAATGAACCCCTTTGCCAACAGCCAGTGCATTGTGTAAATTTTCCCCACAGTCAGTGCAGTGTGCCACTTTGCCCACAGTCAGTTCAGTGTCCCACTTTGCCCACAGTCAGTGCAGTGTGTCACTTTTCCCCACAGTCAATGCAGTGAGTCACTTTGCCCACAGTCATTGCAGTGTGTCACTTTTCCCCACAGTTTGACAACAGTCAGTCCAGTGTGTTGCATTGCCCACTGTTAGTGCAGTGTGTCAATTTTCCCGACAGCTGGTGCAGTGTGTCACTTTTCCCCAGAGTCATTGCAGCATGCAACCTTTCCCACAATCAGTGTAATATGCCACTTTGCCAACAGTCGGTGCATGGTGTAAATTTTTCCCACAATCATTGCAGTGTGTCAATTTTCCCCACAGTCATGCAGTGTGTCATTTTTCCCACAGTCATACAGTGTGTCACTTTTCCCCACAGTCAGTGCAGTGTTGCACTTTGCCAACAGTCAGCGCAGTGTGTGACTTTGGCCACTCTCAGTGCAATGTGCCACTTTGCCCACATTCAGTGCAGTGTGTCACTTTTCCCCACAGTCATTGCAGTTTGCCACTTTCTACACCGTCAATGCAGTGTGTCACGTTTCCCACAGTCAGTGCAGTGTGCCACTTTGCACACATACAGCGCTATGTGTCCCTTTTCCCCACAGTCAGTGCTGAGTGTCACTTATCCTCACATTCAGTGCAAGGTGCCACTCTGCCCACATTCAGTGCAGTATATCAATCTGCCTACAGTCGCTGCAATGTGACAGTTTGCCCACAGTCAGTGCAGTGTATCACTTTTACCCACAGTCAGTGCAGTGTGTAACTCTGCCCATAGTCAGTGCAGTGTGCCACTTTTAACCACACTCATGCAGACTGTCACTTTTCCCCACATTCAGGACAGTCTGGCACTTTTCCCCACAGTCAGTGCAGTGTGCCACTTTGCCCACAGTCATTGCAGTGTGTATCTTTTCCCACTGTGAGTGCAGTGTGCCACTTTGCCCACAGTCAGTGCCGTGTGCCACTTTGTGCACAGTCAGTGCAGTGTGTCACTTTTCCCCACAGTCAGTTCAGTGTGTCGCTTTGCCCACAGTCAGTGCAGTGTGTCACTTTTCCCCACAGTCAGTTCAGTGTGTCGCTTTGCCCACAGTCAGTGCAGTGTTTTACATTGCCCACACTCAATGCAGTGTCTCAATTTTCCCCACAGTCAGTGCACTGTGTCTCTTTGCCCACAGTCCGTGCAGTGTGTCACTTTGCCCACAGTCATTGCAGTGTGTCACTTTGCCCACCGTCAGTGCAGCTGGTCTCTTTGCATACAGTCAGTGGACTGTGACACTGTGCCCACAGTCAGTGCAGTGTGTCACTTTTACCCACAGTCAATGCAGTGTGGCACTTTGCCAACAATCAGTGCAGAGAGCCACTTTGCTTACAGCCAGTGCAGTGTGCCACTTTGCCCACAGTAATTGCAATGTACCACCTTGCCCGACAGTCAGAGCAGTGTGCCACTTTGCCCACAGTCAGTCATTGTGCCACTTTGCCCGACAGTCATAGCAGTGTGACACTTTGCCCACAGCCAATGCAAGGTGGCACTTATCCCACAGTCTGGGCAGTGTGTCCCTTTTCCCTCAGTCAGTTCAGTGTGCCATTTTGCCCACAGTCAGAGCAATGTGCCACATTGCCCACAGTCAGTGCAGTGGGTCACTTTGCCCATAGTCAGTTCTGTGTGTCACTTGGCCCACAGTTATTGCATTATGTCACTTTGCCCACTATTACTGTAATGTGCCACTTTGCCAACAGTCAGTGCATGGTGTAAATTTTCCCCACAGTCAGTGCAGTATGTCAGTTTTCCCACAGTCATGCATTGTTTCACTTTTCCCGATAATCAGTGCAGTTTGCCACATTTCCCCACAGTCATGTGCAGTGCACCATTTTTAGCGACATTCAGTGCAGTGTGTCACTTTTCCCCACAGTCAGTGCGGTGTGTCACTTTTCCCCACAGTCAGTGCAGTGTATCATTTTTCCCACAGACATGCGGTGTGTCACTTTTCCCCACAGCCAGTGCAGTGTGTCACTTTTCCCCACAGTCAGTGCAGTGTGTCACTTTTCCCCACAGTCAGTGTAGCCTGTCACTTTTCCCCACAGTCAGTTCAGTGTGGGACTTTGACCAATGTCAGTGCAATGTGCCAATTTGCCTGCAGTCAGTGCAGTTTGCCACTTGGCCCTCAATCAGTGTAATGTGCCTTTTTGCCAACAGTCAGTGCATGGTGTAAATTTTCCCCACAGACAGTGCAGTGTGTCACTTTTCCCCACAGTCAGTGCAGTGCGACACTTTTCCCACAATCATGCAATGTGCCACTTTGCTCACAATCAGTGTAATGTGCCACTTTGCAAACAGTCAATGCATGGTGTAAATTTTCCCCACAGACAGTGCAGTGTGTCACCTTTCCCCACAGTCATGAAGTTTGCCACTTTCCCGCCCAGCCTGGGCAGTGTGACACTTTGCCCACAGCCAATGCGGGGTGGCACTTATCCCACCGTCAGGGCAGTGTGTATCTTTTCCCCGCAGTCTGGGCAGTGTGTCCCTTTTCACTCAGTCAGTTCAGTGTGCCATTTTGCTCACAGTCAGAGCAATGTGCCACATTGACCCCAGTCAGTGCGGTGGGTCACTTTGCCCATAGTCAGTACTGTATGTCACTTGGCCCACAGTTATTGCATTATGCCACTTTGCCCACTTTCACTGTAATGTGCCACTTTGCCAAAAGTCAGTGCATGGTCTAAATTTTCCCTACAATCAGTGCAGTATGTCACTTTTCCCACAGTCATGCAGTGTTTCACTTTTACCGATAGTCAGTGCGGTGTGTCACTTTTCCCCACAGACATGCAGTGTGTCACTTTTCCCCACAGCCAGTGCAGTGTGTCACTTTTCCCACAGTCATGCCGCGTGACACGTTTCCCCTCATTCACTGCAGTCTGTCACTTTGCCCACAGTCATGCAATGTGCCACTTTGCCCACAATCAGTGTAATGTGGCACTTTGCCAACAGTCAATGCATGGTGTAAATTTTCCCCACAGACAGAGCAATGTGTCACTTTTCACCACAGTCAGTGCAATGTGTCACTTTTCACCACAGTCAGTGCAGTGCGTCACTTTTCCCCGCAGTCAGTGCAGTGTGAAACATTTCCCAAAGTCAGTGCAATGTGTCACTTTTCACCACAGTCAGTGCAGTTTTACTGTTTTCCCCACAGTCAGTGCAGTGTGTCATTTTTGCCCGCAGTCAGTGCAGTGTGAAACTTTTCCCACAGTCAGTGCAATGTGACTCTTTTCCCCACAGTTACTGCAGTGTGTCACTTTTCCGCGCAGTCAGTGCAGTGTGTCACTTTTCCCAACAGTCAGTGTAGCCTGTCACTTTTCCCCACAGTCAGTGCAGTGTGTCACTTTTCCCCACAGTCAGAGCTGATGACTGTTTTCCCCACAGTCAGTGCAGTGCGTCACTTTTCCCTGCAGTCAGTGCAGTGTGCAACATTTCCCACAGTCAGTGCAATGTGTCACTTTTCACCACAGTCAGTGCAGTGTGTCACTTTTCCCCACAGTCAGTGCAGTGTGACTGTTTTCCCCACAGTCAGTGGAGTGTGAAACTTTTCCCACAGTCAGTGCAATGTGACTCTTTTCCCCACAGTTACTGCAGTGTGTCACTTTTCCGCACAGTCAGTGCAGTGTGTCACTTTTCCCCACCTTCAGTGCAGTGGGTCGCTTTGCCCATAGTCAGTGCAGTGTGACACTTGTCCCACAGTCAGTGCAGTGTGCCACTTTGCCCACAATCAGTGTAACATGCCACTTTGCCAACTGTCAGTGCATGGTGTCAATATTCCACACAGTCAGTGCAGTGTGTCACTTTTAGCACAGTCATGCAGTTTGCCACTTTTCCCCACAGTCAGTGCAGTGTGGCACTTTGCCAACAGTCAGCACAATGTGGGACTTTGGCCAATGTCAGTGCAATGTGCCAATTTGCCCACATTCAGTGCAGTGTGTCATTATGCCCCGCAGTCAGTCAGGTTTCCACTTTTTCCCACAGTCAGTGCAGTGTGGCACTTTGCCAACAATCAGTGCAGTGTGCCACTTTGCTTACAGTCAGTGCAGTATGCCACTTTGCCCACAGTAATTGCAATGTGCCACTTTGCCTGGCAGTCAGTGCAGTGCGTCACTTTTCTTCACAGTCAGTGTAGCGTTTCACTTTTCCGCACAGTCAGTGCAATGTGTCACTTTTTCCCCCAGTCAGTTCAATCTGTCACTTTTCCCTACAGTCAGTGCAGCGTGTCACTTTACCCACAGTTAGTGCAATGTGTCACTTTTCCCCACAGTCAGTGCAATGTGCCACTTTTCCGCACAGTCAATGCAGTGTGTCACTTTTCACACAGTCAGTGCAGGGTGACTGTTTTCCCCACTGTCAGTGCAGTGTGTCACTTTTCCCCACAGTCAGTGCAGTGTGAAACTTTTCCCACAGTCAGCGCAGTGAGACTCTTATCCCCACAGTTACTGCAATGTGGCACTTTTCTTCACAGTCAGTGTAGCGTCTCACTTTTCCCCACAGTCAGTGCAGTGTGTCACTTTTCCCTACAGTTAGTGCAATGTGCCACTTTTCCCCACAGTCAGCGCAGTGTGCCACTTTTCCCCACAGTCAGTGCAGTGTGTCACTTTTCCCCACACTCATTGCAGTGTAAAGCCTTTCCCACAATCAGTGCAATGTGACACTTTCCTCCACAGTTACTGCAGTGTGTCACTTTTCCCCACAGCCAGTGCAGTGTGTCACTTTTCCCCACAGCCAGTGCAGTGTGTCACTTTTCCCCACTGTCAGTGCAGTGTGTCACGTTTCCCCACAGTCAGTGTCGTGTATCATTTTTCCCACAGACATGCGGTGTGTCCATTTTCCACACAGTCAGTGCAGTTTGTCACTTTTCCCCACAGTCAGTTCAGTGTGTCACTTTTCCCACAGTCATGGAATGTCCCACTTTGCCCACAATCAGTGTAATGTGCCACTTTGCAAACAGTCAATGCATGGTGTAAATTTTCCCCACAGACAGTGCAATGTTTCACTTTTCACCACAGTCAGTGCAGTGTGTCACTTTTCCCCACAGTCAGTGTCGTGTATCATTTTTCCCACAGACATGCGGTGTGTCCATTTTCACCACAGTCAGTGCAGTGTGTAACTTTTCCCACAGTCTTGCAGTTTGTCACTTTTCCCCACAGTCAGTGCAGTGTGAGACTTTTCCCACAGTCAGTGCAATGTGACTCTTTTCCCCACCGTTACTGCAGTGTGTCACTTTTCCGCACAGTCAGTGCTGTGTGAAACTTTGCCCCGCAGTCAGTGCAGTACGACACTTTTCCCCACAGTCAGTGTAGCCTGTCACTTTTCCCCACAGTCACTGCAGTGTGTCACCTTTCCGCACAGTCAGTGCAGTGTGAAACTTTGCCCCGTAGTCAGTGCAGTGTGTCACTTTTCCCCACAGTCAGTGTAGCCTGTCACTTTTCCCCACAGTCAGTGCAATGTGTCACTTTTCCCCACAGTCAGTGCAGTGTGCCACTTTTCCCCACAGTCAGTGTAGCCTGTCACTTTTCCCCACAGTCAGTGCAATGTGTCACTTTTCCCCACAGTCAGTGCAGTGCGTCACTTTTCCCCACAGTCAGTGTAGCCTGTCACTTTTCCCCACAGTCAGTGCAATGTGTCACCTTTCCCCACAGTCAGTGCAGTGTGCCACTTTTCCGCACAGTCTGGGCAGTGTGTCACTTTGCCCACAGCCAATGCGGGGTGTCACTTATCCCACAGTCAGGGCAGTGTATATCTTTACCCCGCAGTCTGGGCAGTGTGTCGCTTTTCCCTCAGTCAGTTCAATGTGCCATTTTGCCCACAGTCAGAGCAATGTGCCACATTGCCCACAGTCAATGCGGTGGGTCACTTTGCCCATAGTCAGTGCTGTGTGTCACTTAGCCCACAGTTATTGCAGTGTGCCACTTTGCCAACAGTCAGTGCATGGTGTAAATTTTCCCTCAGTCAGTGCAGTGTGTCACCTTTCCCCACAGTCAGTGCAGTGTGTCACTTTTAACACAGTCATGCAGTTTGCCACTTTTCCCCACATTCAGTGAAGTTTGGCACTTTTCCCCACAGTCAGTGCAGCGTGGCACTTTGCCAACAGTCAGCGCAGTGTGGGACTTTGACCAATGTCAGTGCAACGTGCCAATTTGCCCACATTCAGTGCAGTGTGTCACTATTCCCCGCAGTCAGTACAGTGTGAAACTTTTCCCACAGTCAGTGCAATGTGACTCTTTTCCCCACAGTTACTGCAGTGTGTCACTTTTCCGCACAGTCAGTGCAGTGTTAAACTTTGCCCCGCAGTCAGTGGAGTGCGTCACTTTTCCCCAGAATAAGTGTAGCCAGTCACTTTTCCCCACAGTCAGTGCAATGTGTCACTTTTCCCCACCGTCAGTGCAGTGGATCGCTTTGCCCATAGTCAGTGCAGTGTGTCACTTGGCCCACAGTCAGTACAGTGTGCCATTTTGCCCACAATCAGTGTAACATGCCACTTTGCCAACAGTCAGTGCATGGTGTAAATTTTCCTCACAGTCAGTGCAGTGTGAAACTTTGCCCTGCAGTCAGTGCAGTGTGTCACTTTTCCGCACAGCCTGTGCAGTGTGTCACTTTTCCCCACAGTCAGTGCAGTGTGACATTTTCCCCCACAGTCAGTGCAGTGTGTCACTTTTCCCCACAGTCAGTACAGTGTGTCACTTTCCCCCACAGTCAGTGCAGTGTGTCACTTTTCCCCACAGTCAGTACAGTGTGTCACTTTTCCCCACAGTCAGTACAGTGTGTCACTTTTCCCCACAGTCAGTACAGTGTGTCACTTTTTCCACAGTCGTGCAGTGTGACACTTTGCCCACAGCCAATGCGGGGTGGCACATATCCCACAGTCAGGGCAGTGTATATCTTTTCCCTGCAGTCTGGGCAGTGTGTCCCTTTTCCCTCAGTCAGTTCAGTGTGCCATTTTGCCCACAGTCAGAGCAATGTGCCACATTGACCCCAGTCAGTGCAGTGGGTCATTTTGCCCATAGTCAGGGCAGTGTGTCACTTAGCCCACAGTTATTGCAGTGTGCCACTTTGCCAACAGTCAGTGCATGGTGTAAATTTTCCCTCAGTCAGTGCAGTGTTTCACTTTTCCCCTCAGTCAGTGCATTGTGCCACTTTGCCCAGAGTCAGTGCAGTGAGTCGCTTTGCCCATAGTCAGTGCAATGTGTCATTTTGCCCACAGTCTGTGCAGTGTGTCACTATTGCCCACATTACGTGCAGAATGCCACTTTGCCCACGGTCAGTGCAGTGTGTCTCATTTCCCTGCAGTCATTGCAGTGAGTCACTTTGCCCACAGTCAGTACAGTGTGTCAAACTGCCCACAGTTACTGCAGTGTGTCACTTTTCTGCACAGTCAGTGCATTGTGAAACTTTGCCCCGCAGTCAGTGCAGTGCGTCACTTTTCGCCACAGTCAGTGTAGCCTGTCACTTTTCCCCACAGTCAGTGCAATGTGCCACTTTTCCCCACAGCCAATGCAGTGGGTCGCTTTGCCTATAGTCAGTGCAGTGTATCACTTGGCCCAGCGTCAGTGCAGTGTGCCACTTTGACAACAGTCAGTGCATGGTGTAAATTTTCCCCACAGTCAGTGCAGTGTGTCACCTTTTCCCACAGTCAGTGCAGTGTGTCACTTTTTCCACAGTCATGCAGTTTGCCTCTTTTCCCCACAATCAGTGCAGTGTGGCACTTTTCCCCACAGTCAGTGCAGTGTGGCACTTTTCCCCACAGTCGTTGCAGTGTGGCATTTTTTTCCAAGAGTCAGCATGGTGTGGGACTTAGACCAATGTCACTGCAAAGTACTAATTTGCCCTCCTTCAGTGCAGTCTGTCTCTATTCCCCGCAGTCAGTACAGTTTGCAACTTTTTCCCACAGTCAGTGCATTGTGCCACTTTGCCCACAGTCAGTGCAGTGTGTCACTTTCCCCACAGTCAGTGCAATGTGCCACTTTGCCCACAGTCAGTGCAGTGTGTCACTTTTACCCACAGTCAGGGCAGTGTGCCACTTTCCCCACAGTCAGTGCAGTGTGTCACTTTTCCCCACAGTCAGTGCAGTGTGTCACTCTGCCCACAGTCAGTGCAGTGTGCCTCTTTGCCCACCGTCAGTGCAGTGTGTCACTTTTACCCACAGTCAGGGCAGTGTGCCACTTTCCCCACAGTTAGTGCAGTGTGTCACTTTTCCCCACAGTCAGTGCAGTGTGTCACTCTGCCCACAGTCAGTGCAGTGTGCCTCTTTGCCCACCGTCAGTGCAGTGTGTCACTTATCCCACAGTCAGTGCAATGTGTCACTTATCCCACATTCAGTGCAATGTGTCACTTTTCCCACAGTCATGCAGTGTGTCACTTTTACCCACAGTCAGTGCCCTGTGTCACTTTCCCCACAGTCAGTGCAATGAGACTCTTTTCCCCAAAGTCAGTGCAGTGTGTCAAATTTCCCCACTGTGAGTGCAGTGTGCCACTTTTCCCCACAGTCAGTGCAGTGTATCACTTTTCCCGACAGTCACTGCAGTGTGTCACTTTTCCCACAGTCATGCAGTGTGTCACTTTTCCTTACAGCCAGTGCAGTGTGTCACTTTCCCCACAGTCAGTGCAGTGTGTCCCTTTTCCCACAGTCAGTGCATTGTGCCACTTTGCCCACAATCAGTGCAGTGATTGGTTTTCCCCTAGTCAGTGCAATGTGTCACTTTGCCCACAGTCTCTGCAGTGTGTCACTATGGCCCACATTCCGTGGAGAATGCCACTTTGCCCACAGTCAGTGCAATGTCTCAGTTTGTCCACAGTCAGTGCTGTGTTTTAATTTTTTCCCACAGTCATGCAGTGTGTCACTTTTCCCCACAGTCAGTGCAGTGTGTCACTTTTCCCACAGTCATGCAGTGTGTCACTTTTCCTTACAGTCAGTGCAGTGTGTCACTTTTCCCGGCAGTCAGTGCAGTATGCCACTTAGCCCCACAGTCAGTGCAGTGTGCCACTTTTCCCCACAGTCAGTGCAGTGTGCCACCATGCCCAATGCCAGTGCGGTGTGTCACTTTCTCCACAGTCAGTGCAGTGTGTCTCTTTTCGCCTCAGCCAGTACAATGTGTCACTTTTCCCCACAGTCAATGCAGTGACACTTTCCCCACAGTCAGTGCAATGTGTCACTTTTCCGCACAGTCTGTGCAGTGTGTCACTTTTCCACACATTCAGTGCAGTGTGTCTCTTATCCCCAAAGTCAGTGCAGTGTGTCAAATTTCCCCACTGTGAGTGCAATGTGTCACTTTGCCCACAGTCAGTGAAGTGTGTCACTTTTCCGCACAGTCTGTGCAGTGTGAAACTTTGCCCACAGTCGGTGCAATGTGTCACTTTTCCCCACAGTCAGTGCAGTGTGTCAGTTTTCTCCACAGTCAGTGCAGTGTGTCACTATTCCCTTCAGTCAGTGCAGTGTGTCACTTTCCCCACAGTCAGTGCAATGTGTCTCTTTTCCCCTCAGTCAGTGCAGTGTGTCACTTTTCCCTACACTCAGTGCAGTGTGTCAAATTTCCCCACAGTCAGTGCAGTGTGTCACTTTTGCGGACGGTCAGTGCGGTGTGTCACTTTCCCCACAATCAGTGCAGTGTGTCTCTTTTCCCCGCAGTCAGGGCAGTGTGTCCCTTTTCGCACAGTCAGTCCATTGTGCCACTTTGCCCATAGTCAGTGCAGTGTGTCACTATTGCCCATAGCCAGTGCAATGTGTCACTTTGCCCACATTCCGTGCAGAATGCCACTTTGCCCACAGTTAGTGCAGTGTGTCTCATTACCCTGCAGTCATTGCAATGTGTCACTTTGCCCACAGTCAGTAAGTGTGTCAATCTGCCCACAGTCATTGCAATGTGTCACTTTGCCCAGAGGTGGTGCAATGTGCCACTTTGCCCACAGTCAGTGCAGTGTGTCACTTTTACCCACAGCCAGGGCAGTGTGTCACTTTTCCCCACAGTCAGTGCAGTATGTCACTTTTCCCACAGTTAGTGCAGTGTGCCACTTTGGCCTGAGTCAGTGTAATGTGTCACTTTTCACCACAGTCAGTGCAGTGTGTCACTTTTCCCACAGTTAGTGCAGTGTGCCACTTTGGCCTGAGTCAGTGCAATGTTTCATTTATCCCACAGTCAGTGCATTCTGTCACTTTTCCCACAGTCATGCAGTGTGTCATTTTTCTCCACAGTCAGTGCAGTGTGTCACTTTTACCCACAGCCAATGCCCTGTGTCACTTTCCCCACAGTCAGTGCAGTGTGTCACTTTTCCCCACAGTCAGTGCAGTGCGTCACTTTCCCCACAGTCAGTGCAGTGTGTCACTTTTCCCCACAGTCAGTGCAGTGTGTCACTTTTCCCCACAGTCAGTGCAGTGTGTCTCTTTTCCCCACAGTCAGTGCAGTGTGTCACTTTTCCCCACAGTCAGTGCAGTGTGTCTCTTTTCCCTGCAGTCAGTGCACTGTGTCACTCTGCCCACAGTCAGTGCAGTAAGTCACTTTTCCCACAGTCAGTGCAGTGTGCAATTTTGCCCACAGTCAGTATAGTGTGTGTCTTTTCCCCTCAGTCAGTGCAGTGTGTCAGTTTTCTCCACAGTCACTGCAGTGTGTCACTATTCCCCTCAGTCAGTGCAGTGTGACACTTTCCCCACAATCAGTGCAGTGTGTCTCTTTTCCCCGCAGTCAGGGCAGTGTGTCCCTTTTCGCGCAGTCAGTCCATTGTGCCACTTTGCCCACAGTCAGTGCAGTGAGTCACTTTGCCCACAGTCTGTGCAGTGTGTCACTATTGCCCACATTCCGTGCAGAATGCCACTTTGCCCACAGTTAGTGCAGTGTGTCTCATTACCCTGCAGTCATTGCAGTGAATCACTTTGCCCACAGTCAGTAAGTGTGTCAATCTGCCCACAGTCATTGCAATGAGTCATTTTGCCCATAGGTGGTGCAATGTGCCACTTTGCCCACAGTCAGTGCAGAGTGCCACTTTGCCCACAGTCAGTGCAGTGTGTCACTTTTACCCACAGCCAGGGCAGTGTGTCACTTTTCCCCACAGTCAGTGCAGTGTGTCACTCTGCCCACAGTCAGTGCAGTATGTCACTTTTCCCACAGTTAGTGCAGTGTGCCACTTTGGCCTGAGTCAGTGTAATGTGTCACTTGTCACCACAGTCAGTGCAGTGTGTCACTTTTCCCACAGTTAGTGCAGTGTGCCACTTTGGGCTGAGTCAGTGCAATGTTTCACTTATCCCACAGTCAGTGCATTCTGTCACTTTTCCCACAGTCATGCAGTGTGTCACTTTTACCCACAGCCAGGGCAGTGTGCCACTTTCCCCACTGTCAGTGCAGTGTGTCACTTTTCCCCACAGTCAGTGCAGTGTGTCACTCTGCCCACAGTCAGTGCAGTATGTCACTTTTCCCACAGTTAGTGCAGTGTGCCACTTTGGCCTGAGTCGGTGCAGTGTGTCACTTTTACCCACAGTCAATGCCCTGTGTCACTTTCCCCACAGTCAGTGCAGTGTGCCATTTTTCCCCACAGTCAGTGCAGTGTGTCACTTTTCCCCACAGTCAGTGCAGCGTGTCATTTTGCCCCACAGTCAGTGATAGTGCCACTTTTCCCCACAATCAGTGCAGTCTGTCACTTTTCCCCACAATCAGTGCAGTCTGTCACTTTTCCCCACAGTCAGTGAAGTCTGTCACTTTTCCCACAGTCAGTGCAGTAAGTCCCTTTTCCCACAGTCAGTGCAGTGTGCAATTTTGCCCACAGTCAGTGTAGTGGGTCACTTTGCCCACGGTCAGTGTAGTGTACCACTTTGCCCACAGTCAGTGCAGTGTGCCACTTTTCCCCACATTCAGTGCAGTGTGTCTCTTTTCCCCGCAGTCAGGGCAGTGTGTCCCTTTTCACACAGTCAGCCCATTGTGCCACTTTGCCCACAGTCAGTGCAGTGAGTCGCTTTGCCCATAGTATGTGCAGTGTGTCACTATTGCCCACATTCCATGCAGAATGCCACTTTGCCCACAGTTAGTGCAGTGTGTCTCATTACCCTGCAGTCATTGCAGTGAGTCATTTTGCCCACACTCAGTACAGTGTGTCAATCTGCCCACAGCCATTGCAATGAGTCACTTTGCCCATAGGTGGTGCAATGTGCCACTTTGCCCACAGTCAGTGCAGTGTGTCACTTTTACCCACAGCCAGGGCAGTGTGCCACTTTCCCCACAGTCAGTGCAGTGTGTCACTTTTCCCCACAGTCAGTGCAGTGTGTCACTCTGCCCACAGTCAGTGCAGTATGTCACTTTTCCCACGGTTACTGCAGTGTGCTACTTTGGCCTGAGTCAGTGCAATGTGTCACTTTTCACCACAGTCAGTGCAGTGTGCCACATTGTCCACAGTCAATGCACTGTGTCACTTTTCCCACAGTTAGTGCAGTGTGCCACTTTGGCCTGAGTCAGTGCAATGTTTCACTTATCCCACAGTCAGTGCATTCTGTCACTTTTCCCACAGTCATGCAGTGTGTCATTTTTCTCCACAGTCAGTGCAGTGTGTCACTTTTCCGCACAGTCTGTGCAGTGTAAAACAGTCCCCCACAGTCAGTGCAATGTGCCACGTTTCCCCACAGTCAGTGCAGTGTGCCACCATGCCCAATGCCAGTGCAGTGTGTCACTTTCTCCACAGTCAGTGCAGTGTATCATTTTTCCACACATTCAGTGCAGTGTGTCACTTTGCCCACAGTCAGTGCAGTGGGTCACTTTTCCCACAGTCAGTGCAATGTTTCATTTTTCCCAGTCATGCAAAATGTGACTTTTCCCCACAGTCAGTGCAATGTGTCACGTTTCCGCACAGTCTGTGCAGTGTGAAACTTTGCCCACAGTCGGTACAATGTGTCACTTTTCCCCACAGTCAGTGCAGTGTGCCACTTTTCCCCACATTCAGTGCAGTGTGCCACTTTTCCCCACATTAAGTGCAGTGTGCCACATTTCCACACAGTCAGTGCAGTGTGCCACAATGCCCACAGCCAGTGCGGTGTGTCACCTTCCCCACAGTCAGTGCAGTGTGTCTCTTTTCCCCGCAGTCAGGGCAGTGTGTCCCTTTTCGCACAGTCAGTACATTGTGCCACTTTGCCCAGTGTCAGAGCAGTGAGTCGCTTTGCCCATAGTCAGTGCAATGTGTCACTTTGCTCACAGTCTGTGCAGTGTGTCACTATTGCCCACATTCCGTGCAGAATGCCACTTTGCCCACAGTCAGTGTAGTGTGTCTCATTTCCCTGCAGTCATTGCAGTGTGTCACTTTGCCCACAGTCAGTACAGTGTGTCAATCTGCCCACAGTCATTGCAATGTGTCACTTTGCCCATAGGTGGTGCAATGTGCCACTTTGCCCACAGTCAGTGCAGTGTGTCTCATTTCCCCGCAGTCATTTCAGTGAGTCACTTTGCGCACAGTCAGGACAGTGTTTCACTGTACCCTGAGTCAGTGCAGAATGCCACTTTTCCCCACAGTCAGTGCCGTGTGTCTCTTTTCCCCACAGTCAGTGCAGTGTGTCAATTTTCCGCACAGTCTATGCAGTATGAAAATTTGCCCCACAGTCAGTGCAGTGTGTCACTTTTCCCCCCAGTCAGTGCAGTGTGTCATTCTGCCCACAGTCAGTGCATTATATCACTTTTCCCACCATCAGTGCAGTGTGCCACTTTTCCCCACAATCAGTGCAGTGTGTTTCTTTTCCCCACAGTAGTGCAGTCTGTCACTTTTCCCACAGTCAGTGCAGTGTGTCACTTTTCCCCACAGTCAGTGCAGTCTGTCACATTGACCACGGTCAGTGCAGTCGGTCACTTTGCCCACAGTAAGTCCAGTGTACCACTGTGCCCACAGTCAGTGCAGTATGCCACTTTTCCCCACAGTCAGTGCAGATTGCCAATTGTTCCCACAGTCAGTGCCGTATGCCACTTTGCCCACAGTAATTGCAATGTGTCACTGTGCCCGACAGTCAGAGCAGTGTGCCACTTTGCCCACAGTCAGTCATTGTGCCATTTTCCCACAGTCAGTGCAGTGTGTCTCTTTTCCCTGCAGTCAGTGCAGTCTGTCACTTTTCCCACAGTCAGTGCAGTGTGCAATTTTGCCCACAGTCAGTGTAGTGGGTCACTTTGCCCACAGTCAGTGCAGTGTACCACTTTGCCCACAGTCAGTGCAGTGTGCCACTTTTCCCCACAATCAGTGCAGTGTGTCTCTTTTCCCCGCAGTCAGGGCAGTGTGTCCCTTTTCGCACAGTCAGTCTATTGTGCCACTTTGCCCATAGTCAGTGCAGTGAGTCGCTTTGCCCATAGTCAGTGCAGTGTGTCACTATTGCCCACATTCCGTGCAGAATGCCACTTTGCCCACAGTTAGTGCAGTGTGTCTCATTAACCTGCAGTCATTGCAGTGAGTCACTTTGCCCACAGTCAGTACAGTGTGTCAATCTGCCCACAGTCATTGCAATGAGTCACTTTGCCCATAGGTGGTGCAATGTGCCACTTTGCCCACAGTCAGTGCAGTGTGTCACTTTTACCCACAGCCAGGGCAGTGTGCCACTTTCCCCACAGTCAGTGCAGTGTGTCACTTTTCCCCACAGTCAGTGCAGTGTGTCACTCTGCCCACAGTCAGTGCAGTATGTCACTTTTCCCACAGTTAGTGCAGTGTGCCACTTTGGCCTGAGTCAGTGCAATGTGTCACTTTTCACCACAGTCAGTGCAGTGTGTCACTTTTCCCACAGTTAGTGCAGTGTGTCACTCTGCCCACAGTCAGCGCAGTATGTTACTCTTCCCACAGTTAGTGCAGTGTGTCACTTTTACCCACAGCCAGGGCAGTGTGCCACTATTACCCACAGCCAGGGTAGTGTGCCACTTTGGCCTGAGTCAGTGCATTGTGTCACTTTTCCCACTGTTAGTGCATTCTGTCACTTTTCCCACAGTCATGCAGTGTGTCATTTTTCTCCACAGTCAGTGCAGTGTGTCACTTTTACCCACAGTCAATGCCCTGTGTCACTTTCCCCACAGTCAGTGCAGTATGCCACGTTGTCCACAGTCAGTGCTGTGTTTTAATTTTTGCCCACAGTCAGTGCAGTGTCACTTTTCCCCACAGTCAGTGCAGTGTATCATTTTTCCCACAGTCATGCAGTGTGTCACTTTTCCTGACAGTCAATGCAGTGACACTTTTCCCAACAGTCAGTGCAGTGTGTCACTTTTCCCACAGTCATGCAGTGTGTCACTTTTCCTTACAGTCAGTGCAGTGTGTCACTTTTCCTTACATTCAGTGCAGTGTGTTACTTTTCCGCACAGTCTGTGCAGTGTAAAACAGTCCCCCACAGTCAGTGCAGTGTGCCACCATGCCCAATGCCAGTGCGGTGTGTCAATTTCTCCACAGTCAGTGCAGTGTATCATTTTTCCACACATTCAGTGCAGTGTGTCACTTTTCCACACATTCAGCCTAGTGTGTCACTTTGCCCACAGTCAGTGCAGTGGGTCACTTTTCCCAGTCATGCAAAATGTGACTTTTCCCCACAGTCAGTGCAGTGTGTCAGGTTTACGCACAGTCTGTGCAGTGTGAAATTTTGCCCACAGTCGGTGCAATGTGTCACTTTTCCCCACAGTCAGTGCAGTGTGCCACTTTTCCCTACATTCAGTGCAGTGTGCCACATTTCCACACAGTCAGTGCAGTGTGTCTCTTTTCCCCGCAGTCAGGGCAGTGTGTCCCTTTTCGCACAGTCAGTACATTGTGCCACTTTGCCCAGTGTCAGAGCAGTGAGTCGCTTTGCCCATAGTCAGTGCAATGTGTCACTTTGCCCACAGTCTGTGCAGTGTGTCACTATTGCCCACATTCCGTGCAGAATGCCACTTTGCCCACAGTCAGTGCAGTGTGTCTCATTTCCCTGCAGCCATTGCAGTGTGTCACTTTGCCCACAGTCAGTACAGTGTGTCAATCTGCCCACAGTCATTGCAATGTGTCACTTTGCCCATAGGTGGTGCAATGTGCCAATTTGCCCACAGTCAGTGCAGAATGCCACTTTTCCCCACAGTCAGTGCAGTGTGTCAATTTTCCGCACAGTCTATGCAGTATGAAAATTTGCCCCACAGTCAGTGCAGTGTGTCACTTTTCTCCCCAGTCAGTGCAGTGTGTCATTCTGCCCACAGTCAGTGCATTATGTCACTTTTCCCACCATCAGTGCAGTGTGCCACTTTTCCCCACAGTCAGTGCAGTGTGTCACTTTTCGCCACAGTCAGTGCAGTGTGTCACTTTTCCCCACAGTCAGTGCAGTGTGGCATTTTGCCAACAGTCAGCGCTATGTCGGACTTTGCCCTCAGTGAATGCATTGTGCCACTTTGCCCACATTCAGTGCAGTGTGTCACTTTTCCCCACGGTCAGTGCAGTTTGCCACTTTTCCCCACAGTCAGTGCAGCGTGTCACCTTTCCCCACAGTCAGTGCAGTGTGGCACTTTGCCAACAGTCAGCGCTGTGTAGGTCTTTGACAAATGTCAATGCAATGTGCCACTTTTCCCATTTTCAGTGCAGTGTGTCACCTTTCCCCACAGTCAGTGCCGTGTGTCACTTTTCACCACAGTCAGTGCCGTGTGTGTCACTTTTCCCCACAGACAGTGAAGTGCGTCACTTTTCCGCACAGTCTGTGCAGTGTGCCACTTTGCCCACAGTCGGTGAACTATCTCACTTTTCTCCACAGTTAGTGCAGTATGCCAACTTTTCCCCACAGTCAGTGCAGTGTGCCACTTTCCCACAACCAGTGCATTGTGTCACTTTTCTGCACAGCTTGTGCAGTGTGACACTTTGCCCACAGCCAATGCAGCATGTCAGTCACAGTCAGTGCAGTGTGTCTCTTCTCCCCACAGTCAGTGCAGTGTGCCATATTTACCGACAGTCAGTGCAGTGTTCCACTTTTCCCCACAATCTGTGCAGTGTGTCACTTTTCCCACATTCATTGCAGATTCTCACATTGCCCACATTCAGTGCAGTGCGTCTCTTTTCCCACAGTCATGTAGTGTGTCTCTTTTCCACACAATCAGTGCATTTTTGCCACTTTTCCCCACAGTCAGTGCAGTGTGGCACTTTGCCAACAGTCAGCGCTATGTCGGACTTTGCCCACAGTGAATGCATTGTGCCACTTTGCCCACATTCAGTGCAGTGTGTCACTTTTCCCCACGGTCAGTGCAGTTTTCCACTTTTCCCCACAGTCAGTGCAGAGAGCCACTTTACCCGACAGTCTGAGCAGTGTGCCACTTTTCCCACAGTCAGTGTGCCACTTTGCCCGACAGCCTGAGCAGTCTGCCACTTTTCCCACAGTCAGTGTGCCACTTTGTCCACAGTCAGTGCAGTGTTTCCCTTTTCCCCACAGTCAGTGCAGTGTGACAATTTTCCCCACAGTCAGTGCAGTGTGTCTCTTTTCCCCACAGTCAGTGCAGTTTGTCACTTTGCCCACAGTCAGTGCAGAGAGCCATTTTTCCACAGTCAGTGCAGTGTGGCACTTTGCCAACAATCAGTGCAGAGAGCCACTTTGCCCACAGTCAGTGCAGTGTGCCACTTTGCCCACAGTCAGTGCAGAGATCCACTCTGCCACAGTCAGTGCAGTGTACCACTTTGACCCCATTCAGTGCAGTGTGTCACTTTTCCCCACAGTCAGTGCATTGTGCCACTTTGCAAACAGTCAATGCAGTGTCTCACTTTTCCCCACAGTCGTTGCAATGTGTCCCTTTTCCCTGAGTCAGTGCAATGTGTCACTTTTCCCCACTGTCAGTGCAGTTTGTCACTTTGCCCACAGTCAGTGCAGAGAGCCATTTTGCCACAGTCAGTGCCGTGTGGAACTTTACCAACAATCAGTGCAGAGAGCCACTTTGCCCACAGCCAATGAGGTGAGTCACATTTCCCACAGACAGTGCAGTGTGTCTCTTTTCCCTGCAGTCAGTGCAGTTTGTCCCTATTACCACAGTCAGTGCAGTGTGACACATTACCCACAGTCAGTGCAGTGTGACACATTACCCACAGTCAGTGCAGTGTGACACATTACCCACAGTCAGTGCAGTGTGACACATTACCCACAGTCAGTGCAGTGGGTCACTTTGCCCACACTCAGTGCAGTGGGTCACTTTTCCCACAGGAAGTGCAGTGGGTCACTTTGCACACCACAGTCAGTGTACTTTGCCACTTTTCCCCACAGCCAGTGCATTCTGGCAATTTGCCAACAGTCAGCGCAGTGTGGGACTTTGACAAATGTCAGTGCAATGTGCCACTTTGCCAACATTCAGTGCAGTGTGTCACTTTTCCCCACAGTCAGTGCATGTGTCCCTTTTCCCACAGTCAGTGCAGTGGGTCAATTTTTCCATAATCAGTGCAATGTGTCACTTTGCCCACAGTCAGTGCAGTGTTTTACTTTTCCCCACATTCTGTGCAGTGTGTCACTTTTCCCACAGTCATTGCAGATTGTCACATTGCCCACATTCAGTGCAATGCATCACTTTTCCCACACTCATGCAGTGTGTCTCTTTTCTCCACAATCAGTGCATTTTTGCCACTTTTACCCACAGTCAGTGCAGTGTGGCACTTTGCCAACAGTCAGCGCTATGTGGGACATGCCCACAGTGAGTGCAATGTGCCTGTTTGCCCACATTCAGTGCAGTTTGCCACTTTTCCCCACAGCCAGTGCAGAGAGCCACTTTGCCCACAGTCAGTGCAATGTGCCACTTTGCCCGACCGTCTGAGCAGTGTGCAACTTTGCCCACAGTCAGTGTGCCACTTTGCCCACAGTCAGTGCAGTGTAACA